>NC_090932.1:433253426-433878426 GCF_040938575.1 Ambystoma mexicanum | reverse complement strand
TCCGAGTAACGAGTAAGTATACTCTGCTTGTCATGCCACTCCTATTTCATGGTCTTCTACTATATCCAAAATTACATCTACATATCATTGTAACGCATGTAAGTCGTTGAATAGTGTGCATTGTCTAGACAGCATTTGTCCGTGTAAAATGCCATTAGTTACAAGAATTGTCATTGACAACAAACGTTTATTAAACTTATCTTGGTAATTTAAAAACAGTTTGTTTCATTCCTTTTCACAGGTGATACAGGCTGGTGGCCTATCGTTCTTTTACATGGTGGCTTCACAGGAGGCTTGGACACCGCGTTCGAAGAGTGATACCCGCCTGTGCCGTTCGTGCCATTAGAGAAACGTTCCCGAGTGACAGCGGTCAGTACAGGGGATTTTCTCTCGCTGTGCTGCAACCTGACTTGTATAATCTTTAAAGTCTTGTATTTTTGTGTCATGAAAATAAGATACAAAATAAAACACCACATATATTTTAACAACGGTTGTCTCGATTTTTTAAATGAATCAAATGTCTCTCCATTCAAGGATGGACGTCAGACATCTGTGTTCCGAATGGGCGAAAGTCTGGTTGCTGTGAAGCAGGGTGGTCACTATCTATCTAAGCTAACATAACATATTCTCGATAATGCATGCACTAAAACACACTTGTTCAAAGTCTTTCAGTAGGTTATGTCTCTATAAAAGTCACACATATATCTATACTAACATTTACCATTGGATTATACAGTCTTGACCACTATAATACACCGGTTGAAGTGTGGGTCTGTGCTCACAAGAATCTCCGGTATGTGGCATTTGTTATTGATAAGCAACAATATACTATCATTGATATAAAGGGGATATACTGTATATTGATATAAAGGCTGTTCGCGCCGGTGGATGCGCGCTGGCATGGGGGGCTGTGACGGGCGCAAACGGCCAAGGTGCCAAACTACATGTACACTTCAAAAGGTGTCCCACTCCAAGGGGCCATCCGTCACATGGCCTCCTCAGACCCTGTGTCTCCAGGCAGGCCTCCCCTTCAAGCAGGCCGCCCCCCTAATACCACGACATACACACGTCATTCATTCACAAACACACGCCAGTTTCTAATACTTTAAAAACCACTCAATATGTCTCATGAGAACATCTTTGTGCTTTGCAAGTCAACTCCTGAACGTGCTACCTGGGAACCACTGAGACCTATGCTAATCTGCTCGTCGTCGTGCTATCCGTGAACTTCTGTGACCGCTTCGAGCATACCCATCAGTGCGCTACCTGTGGCCATCCACCTATTCTCCCGCAACATACTTCTCTGCTTGCTGAATCCAACTGTTTGTTGGTCAAGGTAAGGCCATGTATCCTGGTCATATTTTGCAGATTTTTAAATTTCTATCTATTTTCGAGTAGAGTACACAATAGTGCTATGTTCATTGGTCTCATTGGTATTGACTTGCGTTTCCATTGCTATGCTATCAATAGATCTATTTATTTTCATCTGTGTCTATTGTCATTGAATTGCATCCATCGGGGGTCCAGTCTATAATGTAAGCATGTTTCCTTCTCGTGCAAGACAGAACATCCAAGGGACGAGTCACATGTTCAGATTTCAGTCACATCAATTATACATTTCTGCAATTTATGCAAATACTAAGCAGCACATAATGAACTGGTATAGTTCCTGCGACCAAAACAAACCTTGCATTGATCATTGTATGATTCATTTACTTTTGTATCAAATCTTTACTCTTGAAGATTGTATAATAATGTTGATATTTACTTTTCAGATTTATCAACAATGCCTGCCTGTTCGATTAGCGGTTGCCCTTCGAAGACCCATGCGAAATCTGAAGGAACTACAATGCATGTATTCCCGAAAACTGTTGATCGAATAAGAGAATGGGTCAGACATTGCGGATATCCACTGGATGAGCTGGAAAGTAGAGTCCAACAAGTCTTAGAGGACAAGAGGGGTGATCGATACCGCATCTGCAGCCGGTACTTTTCCTTGGACATGTACACAACTTCTTGAGTAACAAAGAAGAATAAACGGCAAACAACACGGAAATTGCGCGAAAAACGCTATTCCCACTCTATTCGTCCATATTCCGCCACCCGTAAGTCAAGTGTCCGGATTTAGCTTTAGGCCTTGCGGTAGTGTGTAGGTAGCCGAATGGATTAATTGATATTGTAGGTGTTCTATCCCTTGTAATAATTTCGATATTGATATGAGTGTATAGTTTTTTGAATAATGACATTTATCAATATATTCTTTTTCGATTTCATAACCCACAAACGCAATGTATATATATATATGGGGACAGGGAACTGTTCTGTATTGAGCATTTTTCAAGTATTCTGTCAGCTTACATGGCTATTTTTAATATTGGCATTTCATTATCAATCATTAATTGACCTTTACAACTTCTTGACTATCCCTTGAATCTGAAGCAAGAACATTCTACATCCTTGACGTGGTCGCAGTTATCAACCACTTCTAGCGCGTATCAGGTAATCTTACTAGGCTAATCCGCTACATACTTGTTTTATGCATGTCAAGTAATAGTTTTATTCTATCGTGTAATTATTTTACCGAATGTTTGGTTACTGCTTTCCAATTGATATACACCTTAGTTATCGTCCACTGGTGTTTGTTTTCAGTTATAATTAGTGTTATCCATACTAATGCAAGTACTGTCTTTCAGGGAGATGCTGAAGCGTTCGCCACATCTACAACATTTCTAGATGTTTATCAACATCAGGAGGTATGGACACTGACAGCTCCATCGAGCATCATCATCAGAGCTGGAATTCTTGTCGTTTGATTGTTCTACACAATGTTTCATTCGTGGTTAGCCGTTGATATGTACCTGTGCTGTCGACCCCAGGTGTGTGTTATATTTTCACAATTGTAATCCTCACTAATGCAAGTACTATGTTTCAGGCAGTTGATGGAGCCTCAACCCCTGCACTTAATGCAGAGCCTGACATTCAAGTATACGAATCGGCGCAACAGCTTTCGGAAGTGCGCACTACATTTGCAACATCCATAGATATTCTTCAGAAGCACGAGGTATGGATAATGACAGCTCCATCGTGCGTGATCATATAACGTGATTCCATTTGCTATACTTTCTTCCCTATTAACGCAAGTGCTGTGTTTCAGGGAGACGACGAAGCTTCCACCACAATCACAACATCTCATTTAGATGATGCAGATGTAAAGGAATCGTTGAAATAAGTCGATGAAATGTGATCATATTTGGATTTTCCTTGATTTTTTTGGACAATGCATCTTTCGCGGTTATCTCTTTATATGTACCTGTGCATTCGACCCCAAGTGTGTGTTATGTTTCCAATATTGAAAACCATACTAATCCAAGTACTGTGTTTCAGGGAGACGACGGAGCTTCCACCACAATCACGACATCTCATTTAGATGATGCAGATGTAAAGGAATCGTTGAAATAAGTCGATGAAATGTGATCATATTTGGATTTTCCTTGATTCTTTTGGACAATGCATCATTTGCGGTTATCTCTTTATATGTACCTGTGCCGTTGACCCCAAGTGTGTGTTGTGTTTCCAATATTGAAAAGCATACTAATGCAAGTACTGTGTTTCAGGGAGACGATGGAGCCTCATTCCGTGCTGTCTATGCGGATACAGAAAATATAGTCGTTGCAGCGCAAGAGGAAGGGAGGACATGCGGAAACGAATCTGAGCTACAGCGTGCAGATGTTGAAGGTCGAGTCAAAAAAGTTGCAAAGAAAAAAAACAAAAAAAGGTTAGTTACAAACAGTTCATAACTTTAAAAAAATGTTTGTGCTGGGGACTATTTTATGTTTTTTTTTCCAGTCAATTCTACTACACTCCATCTTGTGTTTAAACTGAACATCCCTTTTCCAATCTCTCCTCCAGTTACCCGTGGGTTTCAGAACTATACACACACAGACAGTGAAGCGAATGAGAGATGTGGCTTGCTAGTCCGTGTACACTATGGAGGAACTATTAATTGAGGCGAGGCGTGTTCAGGCTCGAGATGCTCATGTCCAATGGCCAGAACATGAATTAATTGTGTTTGGAGACTACAGCAAAGTTGCATTGGACCATAGCTACAGTGCGACCGCACCACCACAAGAAGATGTTATTGAATGTATTGAAGATAGCTCTGAAGTAGTTGCAGATCAATTTACACAATCTACACCCGCCAAAAATTTGCCACCAAAAAACCTGTCGACATTGTTGAGTTCTCCCATCAATGTTGAAGTAATAGATGTTGAAATGACAGAGAATGAACCAGCAGCAGCATCCATAGACGCATCAGAACTTGATATCAGCGATATTACTTTCCAATGTGTTGAAATCTCCACAACGTCAAAGGCCGAAACAACGTTGATGCAGGATGACAGTCTAATGAAAGAGAGCAAATACATTGTATTCGACAGTTGTTTGATGGAAATTATAAGTATGCTGAAATGTGTGCATTCCATTTGAGGGAAAGTATGTGGGAAGCCATTGATTAATGTGACTCGTCAAATAAAAGGCAGTAACGTCAAAATAAATGCAGCCTGTA
The DNA here is from genome assembly GCF_040938575.1 of Ambystoma mexicanum. NCBI lineage: Eukaryota > Metazoa > Chordata > Amphibia > Caudata > Ambystomatidae > Ambystoma > Ambystoma mexicanum. The sequence goes on along the minus strand of NC_090932.1, from coordinate 433,873,862 downwards.
GATTAAATCATAGGTTCTCATGGTCTGCACAACCGATGCTGGGGAAACTGCCAGCAGGCAATCTACTGTGTGCAGCTGCATCACTTTTTAGTGGCTCCAGTTTTAGAAAGTTAGAGGCTTTCTTTCAGTTTGTGGGACTCCATTTCATTTCTAAAGCGCTGTACTACACATACCAACGTGATTATCTGTTTCCGGCCATTAGTGATGCTTGGAAAATTGAATAATTGTCTCTAGCAAGTACATTCGAAGGCAAAGGTTTCAGGCTAGCCGGCGATGGAGTGTGCGACAGCCCTGGATTTTCTGCCAAGTACTGCACCTACCACTTTCAGGACATGGATAGTAAGAAAATTGTGAGTTCGGTGGTCGTGCAGGTAACACAATGTACATCCTCAGTGGCCATGGAGAAACTAGGTTTTATACAATCAGTGGAATATCTACAATCGAGGGGAATGCACATCGACCCCATAGCCACGGATAGACACGTTTCAATTGCCAAGACAATGAGAGAGCAGTTCCCGCATATTAAACATCAATTTGACGTATGGCATCTTGCTAAATCAATCAATAAGAAAATCTCGGCTGCAGGGAAAAAAAAGGTTTTGAAAGTATTTTGCAGTGGTCACATTCTATCACCAACCATCTTTGGTGGAGCTCAAAAACTTGTGAGGGGTCAGTGGAAATACTACTTGAAAAATGGCAGTCACTGATGCACCACTGTACCAACGTTCATGCTGGACAGCAAATGAACATTTCCACCAATGTGAACATGGCCCTTTGCCCCCAGAAGAAGTGGTTGATTTCATCTTCACCGACATACAAAGCCATTGAGAAGATTGTTTTCGACAAAACTCTATCAAGAGATTTGAGAGGACTGACAGAATTCTGTCACACAGGAGATTTGGAGGTGTTCCACAATATGTGCCTAAAGTACAGGCCAAAGCGCTTGCATTTTAGCTTTCGGGGCATGAGACATAGGACTCTACTAGCAGTCTTGGCCCATAACAGCAATGTCGGACGTGAACAATCTAGGACTAGGGGTAAAGTAAGGATGCCTCCCTACACTAAGGTGTTTTCAAAACGAAGTAAGCAATGGGTGATCAAACCAGTCTATGATGAAATGCAGTTCGACTTTGTGAAAGGCCTTATTGTTACTGTGTTAGAGAAGCACAGATATGGAATTTTGGACGTTTCTGTGCAGAGCAGTGATCCATTGCCACCGAACATTGCGACTGTGCCATGCCCACCCGAAGCACAGCTGATTGTGAAGTACAAATCCCGGTTTAAATAATTGCAATACGATTGTCTTTTTGTAAATAAATGTTATTGTACAGTGTACCTGTAAACCTAACCACTACCTTCACCATCATGGGTGGCAAACAAGCTGGGTCTCGTCTTTGAATTCTCTCTATTCACCTCACATATGTGTATGTATATATTTTTCTCATGTCTCATCTCATGTAAATGTAAATGCTGCACACTGTTAACGAAGGGGAGGCGTGCGTATTGCAAATAATAAAACAAACAAACAAACAATAAATCTCACTTTTAACTCAACTCCTGTGGTACTTTATACTTTCCCTGACCTTCTGCCAAAAATTAAATGTCTCAATTTGGGCTGCAAAGCTCGCAGACAACGGGGACAAAATTGGGGCACTTAGAACGCGCCAGCCAAGCGGGCCGTGGCATTTGGGAGAGAAGCCAGTTCGCATTTGCACATTGAGGCGCACTACATAGACTGATTCTAAACTTCAAGTTCTCACAGATGCCTATACTACGTGATGTTGCAAATAAAGAATGCGAAGGACAGCGCCCAGATGAGGCCCACAAGTCGCACTGGAAGTATAAGGGTCTATTGTTTTTTGACCTTCAGACAGGGACCATGCCGAAAGAACTACATTTGAAGGGAGTGTGCAATAACGTAAGAGACGATAAGGCAGAAAATTCAGAAACTAGACCGAGTTTCATTTTAGGTCAGTATACGAAAAATCGTTGTCAAGAGCACGGTCCGTTTTACAGACTGCATTACGAAGAGACACAATGGAAATTTCAAATATAATGTAAGTAAATATTTACACGCTTTTATACCGGAATGAAGATTTAATTAATGGATGCATGAATAAATCAATGAATGAAGAGCTAGGAAAAGCAAGTAAAACTGTTCGTAGTGGGCACATGGGCATGCAGGTCCACTGGTCTCACCGATCTCGGTCCTTGGCCCAGCCACTTTTCCCTGCACTGCCTACCTGCACTACGGGACTGTCTCTGTATCCTTCAGCCCCTTCTCCGGGCATTTACCTTGCACTTGCCACCAGCTGGCCCTATTATTTAATTTGTATTCAACTAACCATGTACAGCCCTTCCCCATGCGCGATCAGAAAGACACCTGGCCTAGTAGGATCGTTGTCTGTCAGCCCTTGTTCCCCACCTGCCTCGTCACGCCTAGAAACACTTGAGTATAGGCGCGTTACACATGCCATATCATATATCATATCATTCCTCACGCATGTAGACTGTCGTTTATCGTTGTGTGTTGGCCTCGATTTATCTCGTTACTTTTCGCATTGATTTTAGAGACGAACATACTCCATTGAACTATCCTTGCAAGCAAATAGTTTCTGATTGGCCGTAATAAATAAAATGAGTAATATTAATGAAGTTCGGCTAGCGAGACTAATTATCATTTTTTTGTTTTCATAACAGGTATTTGATCCCTTTCTGCCACTGCCATCTGTTTGAGACACCGGCGGATGGATTCTTCAGCAGACACCTGCAGCTTCGTGTCAACAACTGGAGCACGATCACCATATTATGGGACGATCGCCAAGGGCCCACATGCCCTTACGCTGTACTAGTGGCTAGAAGCAACATATCAACCTTTTGGCTGGACTAGTGCCTAGTTGATGGAACAGCCTTGCGGTTCACCGTGCTTCCAAAGTGATTCTTTTTACGAAAATTAACATCCTGTGTACCATAAAGGAACAGCGCGTGACTCAAGATGAAACGGAACAGTTATTGCGGATACAGATAAAAGAAAATAAATGGCTTCCGGAGTTCATATGTCAATTGCTGAATATTCTCTAAACATTTAATGTCAAATAAATGTACTTTACCAAATGTACCGTGTTGCTGTTTCATTTTAAAGTACAGTTTCATATTCCAAATTGTGGCGCGCTGTGTTGTGAGTTGATCTGTGTTGGTTTCCAGGTTCTGTGTGGAGTCGCGTAGAAGACGACTGGGCGCGTTTGCCTACGCAGCACAGTAACGTCACGGGGAGAGGCGGGGAATATGAATGTTTTGATAATGTCAGGCTCAGGGGCGGGGGAATTGATTTAGTGCTGCAAAAGCAGGTCAGCCAGGGCGATCGGGGAAAAGATAGGATTATCAGAAAATGGCGGCTCCCTGGTGCTTGTTTTCGCGTGGGTTTAATGGACGAAAACTCGGGTAAGGTCCATAGGAAAGTTTTCTAAAATCCAGCCACTTAGGCTTAAAAAAACATGGCCGACCCGTAGGGACAATAAACATTTTTACTAGACCATGCCTTTAAGTGCTGCGAGCGAGCTGGGAGTATTTGTGACTGTTACTGCTTGTTCAAGTGTTTTGAGGCGATCTTCGTATGTGTTTAATTCTTTCTTCAACATCTTTAGGATTCCATTTTCTTTTGCTAGGCACACCCCTCAGATGAACCATTTTAGTGTCTCTCAGAGTGTTCCCGGCGACGCTACCGTGCCTTGGTTTATCTCTAGAAATGTGCTCAGTTCAGTACGCAGTTCATCGGCAAAGATTTGATCTTGGAGGGCTCTGTGCTTGAATCTCCATTGGGGTCTGGTGAAGTCGCTCCGAGACGTTGTGCACACTAAGGTGACCGCTGAATGATCTGAGATGGACCTGGGGAGAATTTGGCATTCACCCCATTGAAGTCTACTATGAGCCGACACGAAGATGTAATCGAGTCTCGACGTGGATTTGTGTACCCAGGAGTAAAAAGTGAATTCCTGAGAGTCACAGTGTTTGTGTCATGATCTCTGCTTCCAAAAGGTCAGGACTTACCCAACTCCCTTGGAAGCAGACCCATAACACAGGTTCCGAGTGCCAATCAGTCCCAATTGGGACCTTTTGGACCCTGTCCTGGCGCCAGTGGCACCAGGCTCATAAATATGCCCAGTCCCAGCGCTGGAAGCGCCGGGCTCATAATGCTTGGGTGGACTTACCTGCAGCAGACCATGCTGCTTACTTACCTGCCAGTTGAGCCTCTGATCCTCTTCTGTTTGGGACTACTTTTCCTGTTGGGTGGGGCAGGAGCCACTCCCTAGGTTCAGAACACTGGAACTCTTCTGGAAAGCAGGAACTCTTTTTCTTCTAGGCGAGGCTGTGGAAGGAGACACCTAAGCACTACAGGAGGCTATTTAAACCACACCCGATGGATGAATCTTGCTTTGCGTTATTCTGCATCCTCTGCAGCAGAACGCTCATCGTGTCTTCTGCATCTGATCCTGGGCCTAAGGGAAAAAGGCTTACCATCCTGAATCCAGTCTTCAGCAACACCTATAAAGACAAGAAAGAACAGGTTAGCACTACGGTCTTCAGTGACAGCGCATCTCTTACCTGGTCCATTGGCTGTCACCAACGCCTCGCGCTGCATTCCGGCATCTGAAAGACAAAGGCTTACCTACTCTTTGCGTGCTCCGGAGGTCTTTGCACTGCATTCCGGCATCTGAAAGACAAAAGCTTACCAACTCTGCGCACGCTCGGGAGGCCTTCGGCGCTGCATCCCGCATCTGAAAGACAAAAGAAGGTGCGTTTAAAGACATTGGGTAACTTTAATACTCACGTGCCATTACTCCTTCCCACGCCAAACCCAGTGGGTTTTCCGGCACCCTTCAGCAGCTCCGAACTTGTAACTGCAAGATAAAAGGACAGTTAGTGCGCATCGTGAAGCAGGCAACAAGCGCTTACTTACGTGCTTCCAGGCGCTTCTATTCCTCACACGGGTTCCATCCTCAACTCACTTCGGCCCGTCATCCGCCATCGCCGGAACCCTGCAAAACAAGAGACATCATTACAAAAGACTTTTAAAGACATTTGAAATGCTCGGAACTTACCGTTCGTACAGTAAACGACGGACAGCAGTCCTCTGAAGTCAAGAGGCCTGCACCCTTATCCAGTGAAGAAACTGGTTATGGCACCCTGCCCCGAGGCAGATGGAGAGCACGGCGTTCACTTACCTAAGGTGAGAGCGTTAATCTTTGGGGTTCTACAGGAGAAGAGAAAGGGAAGAAGAGAGAGACACCCAATAACCCAGTTCATTAATCCCATATTTTCTATCTGCAGACATCTTACTCTTCGAGTCAGACATACAGTGCACAGAGGTCCAGCCCAAAGAGCCAACCGTGTGTTACACATCACCTTTGAAGATACGGTATTCGCCCAGTCAAGACCGGCGCCTCTGCGGGAATCAGGTGAGCGTTACAGTTTGCTTCTCCATATGTCAATGAGATCATGTGCTTTGCATATTTCGGTTATTTGTAGACTCGCCATTGAGCGTGGGGCAGTTGTCTTGTGTGTTTTGTCTAGGCGTGGATCGAGTGGGGTATTCAGATCGCCACCCCATATTATTGTGGCTTCCCTGTTTGATTCAATGTGGGTCTGGACCCAGTGGAAGTTATTGGAGCCATCTATGTTGGGGCCATAGGAGTTGATCATGATTATTTCTTCCCCGTCTATGGTTCTGTGGACGAGCAGTGTTCTTCCTTCGGTGTCGTTCTGGGTCTGGATTAGCTTGAAATTTGTTGTTTTAATAATAAGAATGGCGACTCCTCTTGCGTATGATGAGAACGAGGCGAAGTATCTGTGGCAACCCCATGTTTTTGCCCAGTGGTTTTCTGAGTTAGGTCGTAAGTGCGTCTCTTGGATAAGGGCCACATCGACGTTATGACGACGGAGGTAGTGTAACAACTTCCTTGTTTTGGAAGGCTTGTTGCCCCCTTTAATGTTCCATGTGGCTAGTTTGAATTTGTTTAGTGTTGCTACGTCGTTTCTGCTGCTTTGTTTCTGTTTTGTGTTTTTGGGTGCTTAAAGCAGCTTTTCTTGAGTGCTTGTCATTCAGAAAAAGATATTCATATATTCGAAGTGGAGTCGTTGGTCCCGGTTGGGATCGGGTGGGGCCGGTTTTGGCCCTGGCCGGTGTACATCTGAAACTGCTGGCTTGTTTCTTCTGGGAACTCTTCCCCCAACCTGAGTCCCTTCTTCCCTTTTCCCCTCCCTGTCGGACAACCCACAACCCACCCAAAGATAACCTCTCCCAAGATAACTTAGTGAACAGTGCTGTGCTCGGGGAGCTGGTGCCCTCCAAGGAACACCTATCCCGAGGTGTATATAACGGACTTTTGCTCATGTTCCAATCCCCCAAGTTGAGCTGGATGTGGAGTTTTTTCAGGGTGGATCACTTCTGTTCCTCTCTTTCCTTCGTGGTCTAGGCATTTCCCGTAATGGGCGGCATCCAGAGTTGTCTAGAAAGGTGTTGGCTTCCTCTGGTGACGTGAAGAATTGTGTTTTTTCAGCATGGAGGATGCGTAATTTGGCTGGAAAGAGCATTGAGTATCGGATTTGTTCCTCTCGGAGGCGGCGGTTAACTCCACCGAAGGCTCTGCGGGATGCTTGAACCGCCGGTGAGAAATCAGGGAAAATTTGGACTTTGTCGCCATCGTATTGAATGTCACCTTTGTCTCTGGCTAACCTGAGTATTAGGTCACGGTCTCTGAAATTCAGCAGTTTGGCAATGATAGGGCGAGGTGCCGTTCCCGGGATTGGACGATTGGTTGGAAACCTGTGAGCCCTTGCAACTACGAATAGAGGAGAGAAGGTGGTTGCTCCGAAGATTTCTTTGCATAGTTGTTCCACAAAGTCTTCCATCTTCGCAGGATTTTGTTGCTCTCTAATCCCTACCAGCCTAATGTTGTTGCGGCGGTGGCGCCCTACTAAGTCTTCATTTTTGGCTACGATTTCTTTTACTTGGCGCTCTAGTGATGTCACTTTTGAGGACAGGGATGTGGCGTTGTCTTCAAGATCAGAGACCCTCTGTTCTACGGTGTCCTGCCTTTCGCCATGTTTATCTAGGCAATGTTGTATTTGGTCCACTTTGGATGAGAGGGTGTCGATTTTGGCATCTAGGCCTATGCCTGTTTTGAGTTCGAGCAGTATTTCTTGTATGTTGAGAGATTGGGGGGGGGGGTTGTTGATTCGGTTTCTTGTTCCATGCTTGGTGTTGGTGCTATTTCTCAATTCGTCTGCTTGGGAGTTTTGGCTATGGCCCCGGTTTCGAACATTAATTTTCGCTGCGATTTGTCCGTTTTGCCCATACTGGTGTGGTTTCTTTACTTTGCTGGGTTGGTCCAGGGGCGGTGGCGTGGCTCTCAGCACGTATGAGCGTGGGGTGTTTGGGGTTATGCCTCTGGTTGTAGAATGGCACACTCGGCTGTCTTGTGGATGCTACTGATCTTATGCACTCTGATTCCGGCGGAAGATTGAGTGGGCGGCTTGAGTGATATTTATGTGGGGCAGTGGTTGTCGAGCCCCGCTGTTGGGGCTCAGAATAACAACAGGAACTTTCCTTATGGCTGCCGATGCCAGGCTGGTAGCTGGAGCTTTCGTGGAGTTATCGCAGCGTTGGTGGAGCTTGTCGTCGCCAATTTTAGAGTCCTCTTCCCCCCCCTGCTACTTTTGTGAATGTGCGGGAATTGCAGGCTGTTCCTCTGTTGGGTAGGCCAGGAGCGCCCCGGCCACCAAGGGTGTTTGGGCAGTGGTACGGGCCCAAGCGGTGAATCTTCGCTCTGTGCTGTGCCCTTTGATTGATTGGCCGTGATCAGGATACTGTTGGCGGAGCGTTTGGCGATGGTGGGGCCCGGGACAGCTTGGGTTTGAGGAGCTGGAGAGCTCGTAGCTCGCCGAGGGCTTTAGTGTTCCTCCTCAGCCGGGCCAGAGGGGCCTGGCTGGAGTAGCTGTGTGGGCCTCTCGCCTGCTCACCGCACGGGTTGTCTGACAGCGGTCTACGATGTTGGCGGAAAGTTCGCTGGAGGCGGGGCTGGGGCCGTTGGGATTTTGAGGAGTCAGAGGCTTGTGGATCACCACGAGCTCCAGCGAATCTCTCCCCTACGGGGTCGGAGGGGCCGGGCCGGGCCCGTCCGCTAGCTGCCCGGGAGCATGCAGGCCGTACCAGAGACCCGGGGCGGGGTGAACGAGGTCGGGGCGGCGTTTCTCCTACCTGACGCCGGCGGTGTGTCCGGGCTACTTCCCTCTCTGCTTCGGCTGTGTCTGGAGGGCCCTGTGAGCCGGAGGCGAACGGCAGTGCCCAGCCCGGCTCCCGACTGGAGGCCCGATGTCACAGGTAGGTCGGGCGGGTTCTCAGCTGCCTCCGCTATGCTCGGGGCCGCGGATCCCCGGTCCGCCACAGGCACCTCCTCATGGGGGCCTGGGCGCTGTTCTCTTTGCTCCGCAGCCTGCACTTTGGTTGGGACAGGGGGAGGTCACTTGGGTGAGGATGTTGCCGGAGGATCGATCACCACATTGCCGTAGTGCAGCGGTGTTGCGGCCTTTCTCCCACCGATGCCACGCTAACCAGGATGTTGGCGGATGGCGTTGAAACTGGTACCTGCCAGACATTTGTGTCTTTGGACACGATATCGTGACCAATGGAGGGGGATTTGGGGGTGTATGAAGCTATTTTGCCAGGATCTTTCTCGGGATCGGTGCAGAGCTCTCTAGTGAGCTGCCATCTTGGACTGCTCTCTAGCACCCTCTGGCCATGTTCTGGTTAAGGGAGAACCAGTGGGTAAAGATTTCCTGGTCAGGAAGGCTCTTAAATCGATCAGGGTTAAGGTTCCCCCTAAGCGTAGAAATTCAGTTTTGTGGGATGTTAGTAAGGTTCTGAATTTGTTCGTATCGTGGCCTCATAATCAGAATTTATCTCTTCAACAACTTTTTTCAAAGTTAACAATGCTCTTATGCCTTGTCTCCATTAAGAGAGTTTCTGACATTCGAGCGCTGGATGTGGACAATAAGATCTTCTCACCACAGGGAGTAACCTTTTTTATTACTAGAAGAACTAAATGTATGATTTCTTCGGTTTCATATCCGGCATTTCCTAAAAATAATAAATTATGTGTAGTCCATTGTTTGAAATATTTTGAAGATAGAACTGTGGACTTTCGTCCCCGAGGTACCTCTCAGCTGCTTATCTCCTATCGTAGGCCTTATAAGGCAGTGTCCTCAGCTACCCTGGCTAGGTGGGTTAGATGGGTGATGCAAGAGGCTGGTATTGACATCTCTTCATTCGGAGCTCATTCAGTTAGGGGTGCCATGGCCTCTAAGGCCGCTTTACTTGGGGGAGGTTTGGAACAAATCCTTAAAGCAGCTGACTGGTCCAGGGAATCCACTTTTAAGACGTTTTATCATAAAAGGATTGATCATGTGGTTTTAAATGTGATGCAAGGGCTTTAAACTTGCATAATATGAGCCTCCTTGTCGTGCCATAGAATACCTAATCCCCCGCACTATCGTGAGTGCGGGTTTAGATTCTATTAAAGACAAGGAGGCAAGTATTATCCCGCGCACCCGCCCAATTTTAACATCTGTCTCCTTATTTCAGCTTCGGGTTGATCACCTTGGGGGATTCCATCGGCAGAGGGTCTTCGGAATCTACACCTGGATGATGTCTGGATTGTTTCCTCGGTTGGACTTGATCGTGTTATCTTTCACTGTTAAAGCATCATTGCAGCTTCAGAAAAGGAGTTGCTGATAGAGTAAAGGTAATTTATGGGTGGGGGTTCATCCTGATTGGATGATGGACTGTTGGCTAGCCCCCATCTTGGATTGGGCTATTTCATTGTGTTCACATGAACTATATGTTTTTCTCTTTATAAATGAAAAAGCTACTGTTAAACAAAAAAATGTCTTGCTGCTATTTATGTCAGTAGTAAAGATTGTTGGCAAAATACTCGCCTCCTTGTCTTTAATAGAATCTAAACCCCCACTCACAATAGTGCGGGGGATTAGGTATTCTTCACTCCATTCTGCTTACATTATCCAAGTACAGAAATCATCAGGTTTGCCCAACGCTACTGTTAACACGCTGTAAAGCTGAAACATGTCTGGAGTTGCTTGTGGTCTCATGCATAAGGGAGGCTTTGCTAGGAAAGTCGAATCTGTGTGTTCTTGCACTCACTGCTGTGTTTAGAAATTTGACGTTTCCCCCCTTTTCTATGAAAGTCAAAGGTGTGTGTTCCTGCACTCACTGCTGTGTTTAAAAAACAGCCCTTTTTTCCCTTCTATCCCTCTATCTATGTTCTTCCCTTTGTGCTGATAACTCACTTCTAGGTGTCCTGCCTTCTGTTATAGGATGCTACCTAGACCTTTTTCTCGTCCTGGACCCTTGACTCTATTCTGTTTCATTGCTGTTGGCTGTAGTTGGTGTCTTGTCCTTCAGTACTCCCTCTCTCTCTCCCCCTTCCTTCTCTCCGCACTCGCCCTCAATGGTGCTTTCAATCTCCCCAATCTTCTCTAATTGCTATCCTATCACCTATCCTATCCCTCTGGTGAAGTCTGGAAGGAAAAAGTTCAAGAAGGATCTGCTGGTTTCCAATCCAGGCCTGCCCATTGCTGACATATATGCCAGTGCTTCCCCCAGACCAACTTTCCCTGACATCCTTGTTGTGGTTCCTTCTCCAGACCTTTAGATTCCCCTTATGGTCTCTGTGCTCTCCCCTTTTTCTTCTTATCCTATTAATGGTGGCACCCATTGAGAGGTACTTTTGGCATCCTTCCTGTCCTCTAGGGTCATCATTAATGTCTACCTTAATGGCACTGTCATGGTCCAGGGCTCTCAGCCCAAGCTCTTTCATCCTCGATACATGTCTTCCATCTCTCATAAACTTCCTCCCCTCTCCTGCCACTCATTATTCTGCTACCCCTCTGGCCCCTCTACCACCTCCAATGGGTGTACCACACTTCTGTACCCCACATCGGAAGAACTTCAAAAGTGACAACCATTTCCACTTAGCCACCTCCAACTCTCGCTGTGCAGTCAAACACTCCTCTGACAACTGCAACCTGCTTGAAGACCTCGATCTTGACATCCTCGCTCTCACCGAGGCATGGTTCACTGCCAGCTGTGTCACAGGTTTTGACACTCTCCTCTCGAGGGGTACAGGATTCCTCTAAGCCCAGACCTAACCAGCCCGGCGGCGGAGTTGCCGTGATCATCCCTGAGTGGGTCCCTGCTACTATGATACCCATTGAGCCCTACTCCTCTTTCGAATGCCTTGTCTGCAGACTTTGTGTCTGACCTGACCTCTCTCTGACTCTGGCCACCATCTACAGGCCTAATGACCAGGTCTGCCACTTCCTATCACAATGGCCTGACCTCACCTCTTCTACCCTGACCTCTTCTAAACTCCTCCTTGGAAAGTATTCACCTTGACTCCTCTGATGCAGTCTCTGGGCTCTGCCGCAACCTCTGTGACTACTTCCCTCCCCATTCTTCACTCCGGTCTGACTAAACTCAGCGGGACACACCCTGCATGCTCTCATCTCTTCAAACATCCCCATATCCAACCCTCTCATTACTCCTCTCTCCTGGTCTGATCATGCTCTCCTGTCCTCTCACCTGGGGCTCCTAGGTCCCCCAGCTAAGCTCCTGCCCACACTGCAAGACTCCTTCTCCATCATTTGACCTATGAAGCAAGTGTCAGTTGCCGCTTTTGCCGCCACCTTCATTCCTCCTCCTACTCCTGCCACTGACTCTGACTCTGACACTGCCCTTACTAACTTTCAACTCTCCATCTCCAAAACTCTAGAGATTCTTTTCCCTGTCTTGAGGATCCATATGAAATTTGCCTCCAAGTGCAACTCCTGTTATGACTCTGACCCGGGCGCTCTGAAACACAAGTGCAGGGTCACCTGAGCGGAAGTGGCAGGCTTCAAGCACATCCTCTAACAAACTGTCCTGCCGCCAGCTCTTAAGGCCATACAAACTCTCCATCTGCTCAAAGAAGAGGGCCGATATCCAAGCCCTCATTTCTGCAGCCACTAACAACACGGCAGAACTTTTCAAAATCTGCAAGGAAATCACCAACCCTACTGCAGTCTCCACTTCTCCTCAATCTTCCCTTGCCCTCTGTACATCTCTGGCCTCTCACTTCATTTCTAAAATTCAGGACATCTGACTCTCCAATGCTCCTCACCCTTCTCCCGCACCCACTCTCAGGCCTCCCTTGGCCCCACTCTCCATTCCCCTCCTACTCTCCTCTTTTTCTCCCATAACAACTGATGAGGTTTCTAGACAAGTCTGCTCTATGAAAGCCTCATCCAAACAGGTGCTACCTGCTCCTCCAGAACTGTCAAGGACAACATTGTATCCCTTGCTCCTAGCTTGGTAGATTCCTGCAAGCACTCCTTTGTCACTAGATCCTTCCCCTCACTCCTCAAGCTCTCCCTTCCACACCCTCTCCTCAAAAAGCCTTCCGCTGGCCTGCCTGTCTGGCAAACTAATGCCCTATCTCCAGTACCCACTTGCTGGGCAAACTCTTGGTGAAGCTGGCCATCCCCCAGTTTATCCCCCACACTGAATGTGTTGCTTGTCTCCACAACCACCAGTCTGGCTTCGGAGCTACCAGAGGCATGGAAACTGCTCTCCTGAACACCTGTGAAGACTTGCTCTCTAATCTTGATTCCAGCTCTTCTTCTGTTCTCATTCTTCTTGACCTTTCCTGTGCCTTTGATACAGTCAATCATGCCACCCTGATAAATCAGCTCTGTCATACCCTTGACATCACAAAGCTGGCTCTGGACTAGTTCACCTCCTTCCTCTCGAACCAACCTTCCCAGGTTCAACAAGGCCCTTTTCTCTCCACTATCTCACTCTCCACCTGTGGTGTTCCTCAGGGCTCTATCCTCTCTCATTGGCTTTTCAACATCTGCCTGGCCCATTTGATCTCCACTTTCTCTCCTAATTTCCAGTATTATGCGAATGATCTGCAGATCTCCTTCAAGCTTTCCTCCTCTGACATCTCCTCTTCCTCTCTCATTCTTTTTTTAAAATCAAATATTTTATTGGTTTTCAAGGTTAAAACAACATTACATTAATCTCTCTACATTCCAGGCAGAGGACACGGGAGGGGTGGGGGAAGAGGGAGAAGAGAGGGAGGAGAGAGGGAGAGGTGAGTTCCAGGGAAGGGTAGTGGTGGGAAGAGAGCAAAGTAATCAAAAGATGAAACAATAACAATAACAAACTCAGCTTCAGGGACCTTGGTCCAACAGACCGTCGAATTTAACATAGGATGACTTCATGGCACAGGGTGCTCTTAACAGAGTCAATATTTCCCTTTTGGTGGGCCTCACACAGTCTCAGCGGCTACAGGGTCGCCCTTGGCCTTCAGCTATCCTCTTCCCATCTTCTCCATATTTTCCCTGCCTTTTGCGGGCACCCTCTTGCTTTGTACACCCGGTGCTCCATTACCGCACATATGTCCACGTCCGTGACCCACTGGTCATAGCTGGGTGTGTGCTCTCCGAGCCCCACAGTTGTGCAATGTTCCGCCTAAGGACTGCAAAATCGGTTGACCACAGCAGTTTCTCATAGCGGGATGAGTCAGATTCCCCGGAGACCCGCAGAAGCAATTGTTTTGGGCACCTCTGTATCATCTTTCCCAGAACGCTAGACAGTTTGTCGCAGCATTTCTGTCAGAGCAACTGAATATTACTACACTCCCACAGGATATGAAAAAAGGTACCTTCCTCTCGCTTGCAGCGTAAGCACTTTGTGTCCGCGGCCCTGCCTCATCGGAAGAGGGCTACTCTCGGGTAGTAAGTGCGATGCAGGATCTTCAACTGGACGAGTCAGAGTCTCGAAGAGATGGTGGTTTCACGCGGGTACATCAGGGCCTCCATCCAGTCCTCTGGAAGGAGTGGGCCCACATCTCGTTCCCATTTTGATTTCAGACTGGATAGTTCTGATGTCGCGAAGGAAGTTATCACAGTGTACATGGTGGAGGTGACCTTCCGCTCTACCCGATCCAGGACTATGTTTCGTTCAAGCGGGGAGCTTTCCGGCAGGTCTTGTGTGATCTGTCGATGGGTCGTTCAAGCATGATTCAGCTGCATGTGGTGGAACCTCTCTGTGTCCGGCAGGGAGAACCTCTCTTGCATTATCTCAAATGTTGCCAGGTTGTCCTCCTGTACCACATCCCCAATGGTAGAGATTCCACGCTGGGTCCACTCGGGCCATCTCGGTAGTTTTCGTACTTCGGGAAGTTTGCAATTGTTCCACAACGGTTGGGCCAGTGTTATTTTCCCACCCCACCTCAAGAATCGAAGCGCTTCCTTCCAAACTCTCATTAGGTGGGGTGCCATATCAGATTTCGGAGGGCAATCCAAGTCTCTGTACAGGTGCTCTATTGGCTTATTTGTAGTGTTACAGTGGAAGCCCTTGATGTGTGGGAGGCTCCCGTCACCATGAAGCATGTCGTTTACCACCTCCATCTGGCTGGCCCAGTAATATGATTGCAGCCTGGGCAGCCCGATCCCCCCTTCCCAGACGGACCTCTGAAGGGTGGCAAGAGCAATTCTCGGGTGGCCTCCTTTCCAAAGCAGTTTCCGGAGGGTGCATTCGATATTGTGGAAGTCCCGATGGTCGATATACAATGGCGCGTTTTGCAGAATGTATAGGAATTTAGGGAGGGCAATCATTTTAAACAAGGCTGCCCAACCCATCAGTGTGAGTGGCAAGGAGATCCAGTGGCGAGTGTCGTTTGCAAATCTTGCCACGAAGGGGGAGAGGTTTAAGGCAGTATATTCAGTAAGGTGCGTCGTCATGTGTATCCACAGGTATTTGAACTGTTCCTTCTCGATCTGGTAGGGGCCGGTCGCCAGACTCACCAATGAGGTGTTCCCTATAGGGAAGAGGATGGATTTGGACCAGTTCACGCGTAGTCCACAGAATGCCTCATATTGGCCCAGCAGTTGCATAACTCTGGGGCAGGAGGTGTTTGGGTCCTTCAGGTAGATGAGTAGGTCATCCTCGTAGAGGGATATTCTGTCTTCCCAGGTCTCGGACCACCGGAAGCCCTCTCAGGTTAGTGTCATGATGCCTACCCCCGTGGACCCAGACCAAGTCCAGCGACCCCGGAAGCAGGCATCAAGTTTTCCCAAGCAAGCCCAACAACCCCTGCTAAGGGCTATTTGGGTGCAGTCCTGGCGTCTATGGCACCAGGCTCATATGGAGAGTCAGTCCTGGCAACATAGGCGCCAGGCTCATAGATTTAAACCTACCTGATGCAGACCATGCTGCAAGAGCTCCAAGCCAAAGAGGCTTGGAAGGGACTACTTTACCTAGGGACTATTTTTTACTCGGGTGGGGCTGGGGAGGAATTCTTACCTGGGATTACTTTGGAGACTATTTAAACCACGCCCGAAGAGCAGCACACGCTTCGTGTTATTCTGCATCCAGCAGCGTAACGCTCACTGTGCCTGCAAGTCTGCATCCAGTCTTCTGCCACGCCCGCCTCGAGTTTGGAGCTCCTAGAAAAAGGGAGAAAGAAGGAGAAAAGGTTAGAACAAGAGCAATACCTTTAATCCTTACCTGAATTCCCGATCCATCGCGCCTTCGAGCTGGAAGAAAGAAGTTATTTTATGCACGTCGCCTCGCCTGCTGCAGCGCCGCGCTGAACTCACCGGCCTTCACAGCATCTTCACATTCCACCGCATCCTTCTTCGTGTTCCCGCCGCACTCCGGCACCTAAGGGGAAGACAAGAACAGGAAGGTGAGCCAAGGGAAAACACAGAGGCAATATACCCCCATAGACTTACCTGATTTTACATCCGGGGGGTATTATTCCTCTTCACGAGTCGGCGCAGCTTCCACTGCATCCTCGTCGAACCTCGGCCCCTAAGGGGAAACAAAAGGACAGCAAGGTGAAACAAAGGGACAAACAAGGGGAAATCTCCTCACCACAATAGACTTACCTGATTTTACCGCCAGAGGCATTATTCCCCAAGACTTCATACTTTCTCTCAACGCCTGAATAAGAGAGAAAGCAACAGGTTACATATTGACATTATTTTAATGAACTGTGTTTGATAATACAAACCCTTACCTGAATATTACTGGTTGCCATGAGGAACTCTTCACTAGGGTCAAGCTGCAACCTGCAAGGAATCGGATAAGAGTGAAAGTCAGGCATTTGAACTCTTACGAACTTCATACTTACGGCGTCTTGCCGGGAATCTCGGAGTCAATATTGTTCTGGAACTCACCAATTCCTTCTAGCCAGTGAAGCAACTGGTTATCTACGCGCCCCTGCGCTCAATGCGGGATGGAGAGCTCATCTTTCCAAACCTTCAGGTGAGACTTTAAGAGGGAACATCAAAGGTGATCAGTGGGGAGAACAGCGGGGGTGGGGGGATTTACGCTCAACTCCACGGGTGGTTAATTCCCTTTCTCCATTTGCAGAAGAATATTCCTACGGGCCAAACAAACAAAGCTAAGTGGGCCAGTGCAGTCCATCATCTCGGCCCTACGCGTCACCTTGGTGGAGACTGCAGCTGTCCAGATCAGATTGACGCCTCTGTGGGAGCCAGGTGAGCGTAACAGAACCCGAAGCCTACCTACAAATTCCCACCCGGGTGTTATGGATACCTCAGAAACTGACCAATTGGCCCAATTACTAGGGGAACTAAGGGCTGAAGTGCATTCCGCCCGTCAAGAAACCAATGTATTGTATTGTATTGTATTGTATTTATTTATAATGCGCACCTAACCCAGGGGTAGCCAGGCGCAAAGGCAGCAAGAGGGTTGCAAAAACTTAGTTACATAGAGTAGGTTGAGGTCCAGCTGCGGTTACAGTGCTGGACGTATCACGCCGAATAGGAAGGGTGGAACATATACACTATAAGCAATACTATATACATATTTACATACAATGAGGCAGAAAGCCAGGTGGTAGTGGCACATCCAGGCATCGGAAGGTCGTTATGAGTCGAGTGTTTTAAGCCAGTGGATAGTTCTGGCTCTGAACTGGTGGTAGGGTAGGTCCTCCCTGCAGGTAGGAGGAAGGGAGTTCCAGAATTGCGCTGCTTTTACTGGAAAGCTGTTGCCTCCAGACATAGTACGTTTGAACCTGGGCACCAGAAGAAGGTTGGAATTGGCCGTTCTCGCGGGGCGAGAGAAGGTGGGTCTAGTAAATCTGGAGATGAGGTATTGAGGGGCTGCTTTGTGGAGGCATTAATGAATCAGAGACACCGATTTAAGGAATATCTTGTCCTTGGTGGATAGCCAGTTGACGGATCTTCTGGAATCAGAGATGTGGGCTTTCTTCGGGATACTGAGGGCCGCTCTAAGGGCATTATTTTGGAGGATTTGGATTTTGTTTGAGATCTATTTGTTACAGCCTACATATAG
The DNA here is from genome assembly GCF_040938575.1 of Ambystoma mexicanum. Classification (NCBI taxonomy): domain Eukaryota; kingdom Metazoa; phylum Chordata; class Amphibia; order Caudata; family Ambystomatidae; genus Ambystoma; species Ambystoma mexicanum. The sequence continues at coordinate 433,856,416 of NC_090932.1, read as the reverse complement.
AGCGTTGCAATAGTCCAACTTGGACAGGATCAGCGCCCTGGCCAAGGTGGTGCAGTTGGTAGGGGAGAGAAAGGGTTTGGCAGCCCTAATGAGTTTGCAAGTGTACGCGGTGGCGGAGGCCATTGCATTCACTTGTTTGTTAAAGGTGAGGGAGGAATCTAGATAGAAGCCGAGGGTTTTAACCTCCTTAGCTACCTTGATCTTGTTATCGTCAATTATGAACGATGAGTATTTGTGGCCCAGCTTGTTGAGGTAGTGTGTTGAGCTCTTAGGAGAGAACTGATTTTGTCTAAGTAGCGAACTGATGACCTTGCAAGGCAACTATTGCAAAGCCAGCCTGGACAAGCACCCCTACCTGGTTCCGGGGGAAATCCAGCTCCTGTGTTATCGAGTAACCCTGTGCAAATAAACCTACCAGGAAATATTCCATTAGCTCCACCCGAACGCTTTGCCGGAGATCCCAAAAGGTTTGCCGTGTTTATGAACCAATGCCGCTTGAACTTTTTATGCAGACCTGGAGCCTTCCCAAACGGTCAAGCCAAGGTAGCCTTTGTATTGTCATATCTCAGCGGCAGTGCAGCTGATTGGTCAATTCCACTAGTTACTCGGAATGACCCAATTCTTCGAGATTTTCAGGGCTTTCAAACGAGCATGGAAAGACTATTTGCCCGGTACTCCCAAGGACAGGCCCTGGATAACGAGCTTTTGTCCCTATGACAGAGTAACCAGGACCTCTTATCCTACATCGCGACCTTTAATAGGTTGATAGTGGAAACTGGGTGGCCTGAGGTAAAACGAATCACGTTATTTCATCGAGGGCTTCGAGGAGAACTCAAGGATGTCTTGGCTCAAGTCGTGAACCCACCTCAAGACTGGGCTGAATATATGGACTTAGTGGTCCAGTTAGATCACAGACTTCAGAACAGAAAGGCTGATCGAGCCAAGTTTGAGAATCGGGTGTTGGTAAAAACCCACGCTAACCCCAAAGGAGCAGATGCTTCAGAATCCATGCAAATCGGAGGGGTTGAAGGACCCTTAACCCAGAAGGAAAGACAAAGGAGACGGCAAATGCAATTGAGTCTATATTGTGAAACTTCTGGGCATTTTCTACGGGATTGCCCTGTGAAACCACCTAAGAAGGTGGTAGGAGCTGCTGATAAAAGCCATATGGAGTCAGACTCGGGAAATGACCACACCCGACAAGCATAGAGGTCTGCTTGCCGAGCTTGAAGAAGGATACTCAGACCTCGCATTTCATCATACCAATGGTCCTCGTAGATCCAGGGCAGCCATCGCGTATGCACGCAGTAAGGGCATACATTGATAGCGGGGCCATAGGAAACGATGTGGACTACGAATTAGCTTCCAGGATGAATCTACCTCTCTGCCGAAAAACCACCTCAGATGTCATCACCACAGTCGATGGAACTGAAATCGCCTCTGGGCCTGTAACTCATTCCACCGCAGAGATGACACTATTGGGTCAGGATGGGCATCGAGAGACTATTGTTTTTGATCTAATCAAAGCCCCACAGTTCCAAATAATACTGGGGATGCCTGTCATGATCACTGCTTCCAAGGAGTCAGGAACAGCCCAACGTCCTTGGAAGCAGGCTCCTAACCGTCAACTTAGGCACCAGCCGGTCCCCACTGGGACCTTTTGGACCTTGTCCTGGCGCCGGTGGCACCAGGCTCATCAAAGCCATCGGTCCCGGCACTGGAAGCGCCGGGCTCATAATATGTATGAAGATGCTTGGGTGGACTTACCTGCAGCAGACCATGCTGCTTACTTACCAGCCACATAGGAATCCTCTGTGAACAGGAACTACATTCTTACCTGGGTGGGGCAAGCTCCACTCCCTGGATACAACACGGGAACTCTTCTGGAACTGGAACTCTTTTCTTACCTAGGCGGGGCCGTGGAGGAAGACGCCTCATCACTCCAAGGCTATTTAAACCACACCCGATTGAACAAACGTGCTTCGCGTTATTCTGCATATACAGCAGAACTCTCACCGAGTCTGTTCCAGCCTTTCTTCCTTCCGATCCTGAACCTGCAAGAACAATACTTACCACTCCTGTATCCAGTATTCAGCAGCATCTGCAAAGATAAGAAACAACAGGTTAGCACGGCAACCTTTACACGCAGCGCTTTCCTCACCTGATCCATCGGCAGCGAACATTTCTTCACGCTGCACCTCCGCCTGTGAAGACAAAAGCATTGTTATTACTTACCGGCACTCCGCGAAATTCCGGATTTCTTCAACGCTGCAACCCAACATCTGAAAGACAAACGAAGAGACATTAGACAGGTATTTACTCACATCCATCGTGCTCGCCACAATAGAATGCCTGCAAATACTCCGGCGTTTTCCAGCATCTCTTCAGCACGAACTCACAGCTGCAAGGGAAAAGAGACAGTTAGAGCGCTTGCATTTACTTACGCATTTCCAAGCGCTTCATTCCAAGGCTCTGGCTCAAACTTCGGCTCTCTTCACACCATCTCCTATCTCAAGAGCCCTGCAAGACAAATAGGAAAAAGCATTATACAGAGTCCTGTTCTATATTAACGTGCCCACACACCTAAAGACTATAAGGACTAAAAAGGTGTCTGGAAACTCACCGCTCGTGCAGTTAACCACGGTAGCGATCCTCTGATGTCAAGAGGTCTATGTTTCACCAGTGAAGGAACTGGCAACGGCACCCTGAACCAGACGCAGATGGAGAGTCCAGCATTCACCTATCTAAGGTGAGCACGTTGACCTGGGGGCTCTACGGAGAAGCTAGGAAGAGAGAGAGAGAGAGGGACATTCAACAACCCAGATCATTAACCCCCATATTCTTTCACCTGCAGAAATCTCATTCTTCGAGTTCGACACACAGTGCGAAGAGGTTCGGCCCCAGAAGCAAATCGAGTCCTGCACATCACTTTTCGGGTCACAGACACCTTCCTGCCAAGACCAGCGCCTCCGTGGGAATCAGGTGAGCGTTACAGAACGCGAAGCCCACAGCAAAACTCCTACCCAGGCGCAATGGAAACCTCAGACACTGATCAATTAGCCCAGTTGCTTGGGGAACTAAGAGCAGAAGTACATGCAGCTCATCAGGAAACAAACTCTCTAAGAAGAGAGCTGATAATTTCCAAGGAGCGAACAGAGGACCTCGCTAGGCAATTGCTACAAACGCAGCCAGGACAGACACCTTTGCCCGCTCCAGGAGGAAGTTATCCTTCTGCATCATCCTTAAATCCAGTGCAAATCAATCTACCCGGCAATGTGCCCTTGGCTCCGCCCGAACGCTTTTCTGGTGACCCAAAGAAATTTGCAGTGTTCATTAACCAGTGCCGCCTACACTTCTTATGTCGACCAGCTGCCTTCCCAACAGATCAGACCAAGGTGGCTTTCGTGCTTTCTTATCTCAGTTGCAGCGCCGCAGATTGGTCGATCCCTTTAGTCACTCAGGATGATCCGGTTCTGCATGATTTCCAGGCCTTCCAGTCCAGCATGGAGAAACTGTTCGCAAGACATGCACAAGGGCAGGCCTTGGACAATGAACTTCTTTCGTTACGACAGGGTAATCAAGTCCTCTTGACTTATATAGCCTCATTCAACACACTTATAGTGGAAACTCAATGGCCTGAGGATAAGAGAATAACGCTCTTCTACAGAGGCCTGCGTGGAGAGCTCAAGGATGTGTTAGCTCAAGTCGTGAATCCTCCACAAGAATGCTCGGACTATATTGACCTTAGTTGTCCAATTGGACCACAGATTACAAAACAGGAAGGCTGATCGTTCCAAATTTGATACCCAAATGTTTTCTAAACCACAGACCTCTACTAGGGGAGCTGACACTGTGGAACCCATGCAAATAGGGGGCATGAAAGGACCTTTAACCCAAATGGAGCGGGAAAGAAGAAGACAGCTGCAATTATGCCTCTATTGCGGAAACTTGGGGCACTTTCTTCGAGACTGTCCAGTGAAACCAGCTAAGAAGGCTGTAGGAGCCGCAGATACCTGTACCACAAATTCTGAGCAGGGAAACGACCTAGCCCGACAAGTGTAGAGGTCCTCTTGCCGAGCGTTAAAATCTGTCCCGTGACCTCGCATTTCGTGGTGCCTATGGTCCTCATTAGTCCTGAACGTCCGGATCGTTTGCATGCAATTGAAGCTTACATCGACAGCGGAGCAATCAGTAATTATGTGGACCGTGAAATGGTATCAAGGATGAATCTACCTCTTGTCCCTAAGGCAGTAAAAGACGTCATTACTACAGTGGATGGCACGGAGATAGCCTCCGGACCAGTAATGCACGCCACCCAAGAAGTGACGTTAGTGAGCCAAGATGGACAGCGGGAGAAAATAGTGTTCGATGTGATCAAGGCCCCTCAGTTCCAGATCATTCTGGGAATCCCTTGGTTAGAGAAGCACAATCCTCAGATCGATTGGCGAGCAAAGACGGTTCAGTTTTCAGAATGTTTTACCACTTGTTATCCTCGGCCTGATGTTTCACTGGCGGCAATCTCTTCTGAGGTTCCCAAATTACCTCCCGAATACCAGGAATTCCAAGACGTCTTTCGGAACGACCAAGCTAACACCCTGCCTCCTCATAGGTCTTACGACTGTCAAATAGATCTGATACCCGGAACAACTCCTCCTTGCAGTAGGATTTATGCCCTCACCGAGCCAGAGATTCTTCACCTCAGACAATATCTGGACCAATACCTAGCTAACGGGTTTATCCGTCCTTCGAAATCTCCAGCTTCCTCGGCTTTGTTCTTCGTTCCGAAAAAGGAAGGAGACCTTAGGACTTGTATAGATTACCGCGCCCTGAATCAAATCACCGTTAAAAACAGATACCCGTTACCTTTGATCCCTGAGCTCCTGGACCAAGTCAAAGACGCATGTATATATACAAAGTTGGATCTCAGAGGAGCCTACCATTTGGTACGAATAAAGGAGGGCGATGAATGGAAGACGGCCTTCCGCACCAAGTATGGGCTGTTTGAATATCAAGTTATGCCCTTTGGACTTTGCAACGCTCCTGCCGCCTTCCAGTATTTTATGAATGATGTCCTTAGAGAACTCATTGATGTGTGTGTTGTTGTCTACATTGATGACATCCTTGTCTATTCATCATCTGAAGAACAACATCGGAAGCACGTTAGAGAGGTCCTCGAGAGATTACGTCAACATAACCTTTTTGCTAAGCTCGAAAAATGCGTTTTCAACGTAACTGAAGTTGAGTTCCTGGGATTCATATTGTCACCTAACGGAGTCCATATGGATTCAAAGAAAGTCGATGCAATCATCAAGTGGCCTTCACCAACCTCTGTAAAAGGAGTCCAAAGCATGTTAGGCTTCGCTAACTTTTACCGCAGATTCATCCCTGAATTCTCTCGAATAGTCCAGCCCATCACCGCTCTGTTAAAGAAAAACAAACGTTTTGAGTGGTCTACCGAGGCAGAACAAGCTTTTCAGGACTTAAAGACTAAATTCATTTCTGCACCTGTTCTAAAACATCCTCGCCCAGAACTCCCCTACATCGTAGAAACAGATGCTTCTAGTCTTGCTATGGGGGCAGTTTTATCACAAAGGGATCCGGTCACACACCAATTACATCCTGTAGCCTTTTGGTCCCGCAAATTCTCGGCTCCCGAGATCAACTATTCAATTACAGACAAGGAACTTTTAGCTATCAGATCGGCCTTTAAAGCCTGGCGGCATTATCTTTTGGGAGCCAGACACACAGTCACCGTAATGACTGATCACCGCAACTTACAGTATCTGAAGACAGCCAAAGCTCAGTCTTCCAGGCAGCTTCGCTGGGCTCTGTTTTTGGCTGAGTTTGACTTTATAATTACGTATCGACCAGGCAGTAAAAATGGAAAAGCAGATGCCCTCTCCCGGATGGGAATAGATGAACATTTGACCAATCCAGAACCAATACCCATAATCCCAGAACAAAGGATTTTGGGCTTGGTCAGCGCTCAATCCTTTGAAGACATTAAGACTACAGTCAAATCACTTTTAACTCCGGCCGACTTACAGGACTGGCAATTAAAGGGAAAAGAATTCTCAGTGGATCGAGACCTACCATATTTCCGAGGACGATTGTACTTGCCCAGTGAGAAAATACAAAAACAGGTAATCTCCTGTTATCACGATTCACTAATGGAGGGTCACCCTGGCATAACCAAAACCATGGAAAAGGTCAAAAGACATTTCTGGTGGCCATCATGGAAGAAGGACATTAGAGACTTTGTAATCTCCTGCGGTGTGTGTGCCCAGAATAAGAGTCAGAAGGAGAAACCAGCCGGTCTCTTACACCCACTAGACATCCCTCCCTGTCCATGGCATACCTTGTCCATGGATTTCATCACGGACTTACCTCCATGCTCAGGGTATAATACCATTTTAGTAGTCATGGATCTATTCTCCAAGATGGCTCACTTCATTCCCCTGAAGGGCCTACCTTAAGCTTCAGTATTGGCCCGAGAATTCTTAGAAAACATTGTTCGGTTATACGGGTTCCCCTCGGTTTTGGTCTCCGATAGGGGAAGTCAATTCATCTCCCACTTTTGGCGAAGTTGCTGTCGTTTAGCCCAAATTGATGTGAGACTTTCTACCAGTCACCATCCCCAAACTGACGGACAAACCGAGAGGACAAATCAAACTCTAGAGCAATATCTACGTTGCATGCTCCAACAAACTGAAAACCCTTGGAACGACATTCTTTGGATCGCTGAATACGCCGATAACAATTCGACTCATTCTGGAACCGGGAAGACTCCCTTCTTCCTATTATACGGACACCATCCTAGAACCTCTAACCTGGATCCTCCCCAAGAATCCGAAACACCTGCTGTGGATCACTTGCACTCGGAGATCACTCGTGCTTTTAAGGAAGCCACTGTCCATCTGCAAAGAGCTAAAGCTCAATTTAAGAAAGGAGCAGATCAGCACCGTAAAGAGGCCCCTCACTACGCAGTGGGAGATCAGGTCTGGTTATCCACTAAGCACCTACCTCTAAAAGGACCCCGCACTTTCATCCCGAGATACCTTGGACCCTATCTTATCTCTGCCATAATTAATCTGGTGGCTTTTAAATTGGAATTGCCTTCGCATATGAAAATACATCCAGTATTCCATGTCTCCTTACTAAAACCAGTGCAACCAGGAACCTGATTGACCGAACTCCCGGAACCTGTTTTAGTAGATGGAGAACTTGAGTTCGAAGTAAAGAACATCCTAAACTCCAAAATCTCCAAATCTAAATTATATTACCTGGTTGATTGGAAAGGATACGGCCCCCAGGAAAGGTCTTGGGAACCCTCAGAGCATGTACACGCACCTCGTCTGGTCAAGAAATTCCATTTGAATCACCCCGACAAGCCAAAACCCCCGGAGAAGACACGCTTGGGAGGGGCCTTGAGGGGGGGTGCTGTCATGATCACTGCTTCCAAGGAGTCAGGAACAGCCCAACGTCCTTGGAAGCAGGCTCCTAACCGTCAACTTAGGCACCAGCCGGTCCCCACTGGGACCTTTTGGACCTTGTCCTGGTGCCGGTGGCACCAGGCTCATCAAAGCCATCGGTCCCGGCACTGGAAGCGCCGGGCTCATAATATGTATGAAGATGCTTGGGTGGACTTACCTGCAGCAGACCATGCTGCTTACTTACCAGCGACATAGGAACAGGAAGTACTTTCTTACCTGGGTGGGGCAAGCTCCACTCCCTGGATACAACACGGGAACTCTTCTGGAACTGGAACTCTTTTCTTACCTAGGCGGGGCCGTGGAGGAAGGTGCCTCATCACTCCAAGGCTATTTAAACCACACCCTTTTGAACAAACGTGCTTCGCGTTATTCTGCTTCTGCAGCAGAACGCTCACTGAGTCTGTTCCAGCCTTTCTTCCTTCCGATCCTGAACCTGCAAGAACAATACTTACCACTCCTGTATCCAGTATTCAGCAGCACCTGCAAAGATAAGAAACAACAGGTTAGCACGGCAACCTTTACACGCAACGCTTTCCTCACCTGATCCATCGGCAGCGAACATTTCTTCACGCTGCACCTCCGCCTGTGAAGACAAAAGCATTGTTATTACTTACCGGCACTCCGCGAAATTCCGGATTTCTTCAACGCTGCAACCCAGCATCTGAAAGACAAACGAAGAGACATTAGACAGGTATTTACTCACGTCCATCGCGCTCGCCACAATAGAACGCCTGCAAATAATCCGGTGTTTTCCAGCATCTCTTCAGCACGAACTCACAGCTGCAAGGGAAAAGAGACAGTTAGAGCGTTTGCATTTACTTACGCATTTCCAAGCGCTTCATTCCAAGGCTCTGGCTCAAACTTCGGCTCTCTTCACACCATCTCCTATCTCAAGAGCCCTGCAAGACAAATAGGAAAAAGCATTATACAGAGTCCTGTTCTATATTAACGTGCCCACGCACCTAAAGACTATAAGGACTAAAAAGGTGTCCAGAAACTCACCGCTCGTGCAGTTAACGACGGTAGCGATCCTCTGATGTCAAGAGGCCTATGTTTCACCAGTGAAGGAACTGGCAACGGCACCCTGCACCAGACGCAGATGGAGAGTCCAGCATTCACCTATCTAAGGTGAGCACGTTGACCTGGGGGCTCTACGGAGAAGCTAGGAAGAGAGAGAGAGAGGGACATTCAACAACCCAGATCATTAACCCCCATATTCTTTCACCTGCAGAAATCTCACTCTTCGAGTTCGACACACAGTGCGAAGATGTTCGGCCCCAGAAGCAAATCGAGTCCTGCACATCACTTTTCGGGTCACAGACACCTTCCTGCCAAGACCAGCGCCTCCGTGGGAATCAGGTGAGCGTTACAATGCCTTGGTTGGAAACACATAATCCTTGTATTGATTGGCGAGAGAAGAGAATAACCTTCCCGGATTGTGCACAAACCTGTTACCCAAAGAAAAATCTGAACGCAGGCCTGGCCACAGTAACCACAGCAGTCATGCAACTACCTCCAGAATATCAAGAATTCCAGGATGTCTTCCAAAAAGAACAGGCAAACACCTTACCTCCTCACAGATCGTATGATTGTCAAATCGATCCCATACCCGGTGCACAACCCCCTTGTAGCAGGATCTATGCCCTTACGGAACCTGAGAACCTTCACCTACGACAGCACCTAGACCAGTACCTTGCCAATGGCTTTATTTGCCCATCCAAATCCCCTGCATCTTCAGCTTTGTTCTTTGTGCCAAAAAAGGAAGGTGACCTCAGAACATACATAGACTACCACGCATTGAACCAGATAACTGTTAAGAACCGATACCCATTGCCTCTGATCCCTGAACTACTAGACCAAGTGAAGGACGCCTGCATATACACTAAATTAGATCTCTGGGGGGCATATCATCTGGTACGTGTAAAAGAGGGCGACGAATGGAAGACTGCTTTCCGCACTAAGTATGGGTTTTTCGAATACCAGGTTATGCCTTTCGGGTTGTGCAATGCACCAGCAGCCTTCCAATACTTCATGAACGATGTCCTTCGTGTATTCATTGACGTTTGTGTTGTATATATCAATGATATTCTAGTATACTCCTCTTCAGAATCTGACCATGTGAAGCACGTCCGAGCAGTCCTTGAGAAATTGCGCCAAACTGGAAAACTTTGTTTTTCATGCCCCAGAAGTTGAATTCCTTGGGTTTATCCTGACCCCAAAGGGAGTCCGAATGGACTCACGAATGGTGGACGCAATCCTTAAGTGGCCATCACCAAGCTCAGTTAAAGGAGTACAAAGCATGCTCGGCTTTGCCAATTTCTACCGCAGATTCATCCCAGATTTTTCACATGTTGTACATCCCATCACAGCACTCTTGCGAAAAAATAAACGCTTTATGTGGACTGAAGAGGCTGAAAATGCCTTCCAAGAGCTGAAAGCGAAATTCACATCTGCACCTGTATTAAAGCACCCACGCCCTGAACTTCCATACATAGTTGAAACAGATGCATCCAGTCTAGCCATGGGAGCTGTCCTGTCTCAAAAGGACCCTGAAAATGGCCAGCTTCACCCAGTAGCATTTTGGTCCAGAAAGTTCTCGGCACCCGAGTTAAACTATGCGGTTACAGACAAGGAGTTATTAGCCATTAAATCCGCCTTCAAGGCTTGGCGGCACTATCTTCTCGGTGCCAGGCATACCATTACTGTGATCACCGATCACCGGAATTTACAATATTTAAAGACAGCCAAGGCCCAATCGTCACGTCAACTCCGATGGTCATTGTTCTTTGCCGAGTTCGATTTCGTGATAACCTATCGACCAGGTTGTAAGAATGGTAAAGCAGACGCCTTATCTCGAATAGGGATGGGAGAGGCAGAAGTGAACCCAGAACCAGTACCTATAATCTCTGAACAAAGGATTCTTGGCATGACTACTCTACAGACACTAGAGGACATTCAGGTAAAGATCCAGCAACTCTTTGATCCTACAGCCCTGCAGGACTGGTTAAAGAAAGGCCCGGACTACTCTGTCACCAATGATCTGCCTTATTACCAAGGGCGGCTATTTCTGCCACATAAGGGACTACAAAAGCTAGTCATTTCCCGTTATCATGATACCCTAATGGAGGGGCACCCAGGTATTGCAAAAACTGAAGCTAAAATTAAAAGACAATTCTGGTGGCCAACCTGGCGAAAGGATATTAAATCATTTGTGATGTCTTGTGGCATTTGCGCCCAAAACAAAAGTCAAAAGAAAAAAACAGCTAGACTCTTACAACCTTTAGACATTCCGCCTACACCATGGCACACCTTATCGTTAGACTTTATTTCTGATCTACCCCCGTGCAACGGATTTAACACCATTCTAGTTATTGTGGATCTTTTTTCCAAGATGGGCCACTTTATTCCTTTAAAGGATTACCTTCAGCTTCAATCCTGGCCAAGGAGTTCCTCGAAAACATTGTTCGCAGACACGGATTTCCAGCCATATTGGTCTCTGACCGGGGCAGTCAGTTCATTTCACATTTTTGGAAAAATTGCTGTCAATTGGCGCAAATCGATGTGAGGTTATCGACCAGTCACCACCCCCAGACCGATGGTCAAACGGAGAGGACCAACCAGACTCTCAAACAATACCTGCGTTGTTTGCTACATCAGACTGAGAGTAATTGGAAAGACATTCTTTGGATCGCCGAATATGCGTAGAATAATTCAGTACACTCTGGAACTGGACAAAGCCCCTTTTATACCTTATATGGGCACCACCCTCGAACCTCAGACCTTGACTCTCCCCAACACTTAGAAATGCCTGCAGTGGACCATCTGCATGCTACGATTACACAAGCCTTTAAGGAAGCAACTACACATTTAAAACAGGCAAAAGAAAAATACAAGAAAGATGCTGATCGGCATACAAGTGATACTCCACGATACCAGATAGGGGGCCAAGTATGGTTAGCCACAAAACATATACCTTTAAAGGGAACACGGACCTTTAACCCTAGATATTTGGGAGCTTACTCTACTAAGGCCATTATCAACCCAGTCACAGTCAAGTTGGACTTACCTGCTAATATGCGAATTCACCCCGTCTTTCATGTGTCACTTTTGAAGCCAGTGCAACCAGGGACAAGATTAACCAAGCCACCAGACCCCATCCTTGTAGACGGAGAACCCGAATTTGAAGTTAAGAACATCCTGCACTCCAAGCTGATAAAGTCAAAACTTTTTTATTTAATCGACTGGAAAGGTTACGGACCACAGGAAAGGCCATGGGAACCTAGCGACCATGTTCATGCACCTCGATTGGGGAACAAATTCCACCGAAATTTCCCAGACAAACCGAAACCACAGGGAGGAACGACTTTAGGAGGGGCCTTGGGGGGAGTGCTGTCATGATGCCTACCCCCGGGGACCCAGACCAAGTCCAGCGACCCCGGAAGCAGGCATCAAGTTTTGCCAAGCAAGCCCAACAACCCCTGCTAGGGGCTATTTGGGTGCAGTCCTGGCGTCTATGGCGCCATGCTCATATGGAGAGTCAGTTCTGGCGCCATAGGTGCCAGGCTCATAGATTTAAACCTACCTGATGCAGACCATGCTGCAAGAGCTCCAAGCCAAAGAGGCTTGGAAGGGACTACTTTACCTAGGGACTATTTTTTACTCGGGTGGGGCTGGGGAGGAATTCTTACCTGGGACTACTTTGGAGGCTATTTAAACCACGCCCGAAGAGCAGCACACGCTTCGCGTTATTCTGCATCTAGCAGCGTAACGCTCAACATGCCTGCAAGTCTGCATCCAGTTTTCTGCCACGCCCGTCTCGAGTTTGGAGCTCCTAGAAAAAGGGAGAAAGAAGGAGAAAAGGCTAGAACAAGAGCAATACCTTTAATCCTTACCTGAATTCCCGATCCATCGCGCCTTCGAGCTGGAAGAAAGAAGTTATTTTATGCGCGTCGCCTCGCCTGCTGCAGCGCCACGCTGAACTCACCGGCCTTCGCAGCATCGTCACATTCCACCGCATCCTTCTGCATGTTCCCGCCGCACTCCGGCACCTAAGGGGAAGACAAGAACAGGAAGGTGAACCAAGGGAAAACACAGAGGCAATATACCCCCATAGACTTACCTGATTTTACCTCTGGGGGGTATTATTCCTCTTCACGGGTCAGCGCAGCTTCCACTGCATCCTCGCCGAACCCTGGCCCCTAAGGGGAAACAAAAGGACAGCAAGGTGAAACAAAGGGACAAACAAGGGGAAATCTCCGCACCACAATAGACTTACCTGATTTTACCGCCGGAGGCATTATTCCCCAAGACTTCATACTTTCTCTCAGCGCCTGAATAAGGGAGAAAGCAACAGGTTACATATTGACATTATTTTAACGAACTGTGTTGGATAATACAAACCCTTACCTGAATATTACTGGTTGCCACGAGGAACTCTTCGCTAGGGTCAAGCTGCAAACTGCAAGGAACCGGATAAGAGTGAAAGTCAGGCATTTGAACTCTTACGAACTTCAGACTTACGGCGTCTTGCCGGGAATCTCGGAGTCAATATTGTTCTGGAACTCACCAATTCCTTCGAGCCAGTGAAGCAACTGGTTATCTACGCGCCCCTGCGCTCAATGCAGGATGGAGAGCTCATCTTTCCAAACCATCAGGTGAGACTTTAAGAGGGAACAACAAAGGTTATCAGTGGGGAGAACAGCGGCGGTGGGGGGGATTTACGCTCAACTCCACGGGTGGTTAATTCCCTTTCTCCATTTGCAGAAGAATATTCCTATGGGCCAAACAAACGAAGCTAAGTGGGCCAGTCCAGTCTGTCATCTCGGCCCTACGCGTCAACTTGGTGGAGACTGCAGCTGTCCAGATCAGATCGACGCCTCTGTGGGAGCCAGGTGAGCGTAACAGTTAGATTGTTTCGCAGCAGGATCGCCAGAGGTTCGATCGCAATAGCGAAAATCATGGCCGATAGTGGTCAGCCCTACCTTGTACCCCTTCCCAGACCGAACAGTTCTGATCGCCAACTGTTGACCCTGGTCCTAGCAACCGGGGATTCGTATAGCAGCCTCACCCAACTCATGAAGTTCTCGCCGAAGCCCATGCAACGCATTATGGTCCAGACAGCCTCCCATCTCACCGAATCGAAGGCTTTTTCAAAGTCAATTGCTAACAGGGCTAGTGGGCCCTGTATGCTGTCGGCTCTTTCCAAAGCTGAGAATAGTCTGCAGAGGTTCATGTGAGTTGATCTTTGTGGCATGAAACCCCACTGGTCCGGGTGAATCAAGGAGGGAATTACCTCTTGTAGACAGTGTTAAGATGGATTTTTGAACTCTGTCCTGGTGGCGCAGAAGTTCAGAAGGCCAACCTAATTACTTGGAACAGGGTAACCTCTGGACGAGCCAGACCAATCAAGGTAGCGATCGCGGCGTTCAAGACTAGGTCTCAAGAGGGGTGCGGGTGACTGAAACCCCGCAATAAGCACACAAAGCAAGAACACTTACAAACTACTCCAAACAGTTGTTATATTAAAAATATATACACATTTATTTCAAGGCCTTTAAAACAATGACCATAGCGAGAAAATCACAATATAACGATAGTAAACCAACACATACCATATCAACACAATATATATACAAATACAACAAGTCTCAAGCGTTATATGCACGAAATGTGTAGTCCACCTAAAAGGGAGGGAAAACAGGCAGTGCGCAATAATGCTTAGACCCAGTTCGCCTTCAGAGGCACCTAACTAGATGGAAGTCCGAGCCCTGCGAAGAGTGGAGCCTTGTGCTCAAAAGTACCTGCACGCGCTGGTGCCAACGGGCAAAAGGAGAAGCTCTTCGAGGGAAATCAGGCGGTTCAGTTTAGTGCACAAAAGAAGAAGAACAAGTTACGCGACTCAAGCGCAGCCTCCACAGTGGGCAGAAGCAGAGCGTGAGTACGGAAAAGGGTGCTGTTTGACACAGCGGGGAAAAGCAATGGGCTCCTGCAGGAGGGCGACCAGATACTAGCTATGCTACTCACCGGTCCCCGATGCAAGCAGACCCAGGCTTCTCCGCGTCAGTTTCAGCAGCTGGCAGGTTCAGAAGAGCAGGGAACGCCTGGTCGTCGTGTTGAGTAAAAAGACGTCCCAATCGAAGAAACCCGCACAGTTTGTTACCACAGCAGGGCAACGGAGCGGCCGTGTGTATCTGAGCCAAATGTACACTACTCACTTCAGACCTGGGAACGCCAAGTGTACGAAGCGTGTGAGAGTGACAAGGACTCGAAATACTACACAACCTGGCGGCGGTTACAGAGCAAGACTCCCATGTAAGCTGGTCAGTCAGCTGGATGGCCCAGAGACGCTTCCGAAGGCTTACTGGCAGGAGATGGTGAAGATGCCGAGAATAGCTGTTCCCGCTATTCCAAGGGTCGAAGTACCAGTACAGGCCTTCTGGTTTGATCAAAGGTGAAAAGGGTTTCACAAGGCGACAGCAGTGCAGAGGAGAAGTCCTTCAGCGGGTCACCAGCGATTCCTCGGTCCAGCCTCTTGGTTGCAGGATACTTGGCTCCTGTATTCCTTCGTTCGTGAGAACTCAGGAGATCGACATGGTAGTGGTGTTTCCAGCCACCTCTTATCCACGGTTCCTTTCGCGCCAAAACGGAGGGGACCCAATGGGAGATCCGCTCATCAACACTCACACCATTCGTGGACCAATCACGGACCACGGTGATCCCAGGCATTCACACCACCCTAGACTCTCTGGCACCCAGGATGTGTATTGGGACCAGACATCCCAGCCCACATCCTGGAGGCACACACAAGACATGTAGAAGCCCGCGAAAGCATCCGTGTTTCGCGGGAAAGTACATGCCCAAATAAGGAAGGCCCCGGGTCGGCTCGACCTGGGGAAGGTGAAGGGAGCAAGACGGTCAGTGGACAGGACAAAGGAGCCTCGTGGTCTGGCCATTTTGGGAGCCAGATCACCATGTTGGGTTAAGCGCGAGAAACGCGCTTAGAACGCCAAAAGGAGCTCAAAACACAAGAAACGATCGCTGCCACCATTCCCGTCCCTGAATCACTTGCACCGATCAGATACAATCCTAAACGAGTATCTAGGGCCTGTAGAAGGCTAGAGACCCAAGAGATCTGTAACTTAGCTTACAGTGCCCTCTTGTGTCATGTTGCACGAAAGCCGCAACATGATAAAAGAAACTACGGGAAACAGTGTTCCCCGGTACTGACTGTCTTAAGGGCATGTCAGTTTCCCCGTAAGAAAGGAGCGAAAGCCCAGAGGAGTGCGGCAGAAGGCTGCACTTCTCTGGCAAAGTCAAGAACAAGGTGAAAAACAACAGCAAAAAGTTTAGGGGTTGCCACATGGAAGGAAAATTACCTACAATTACGAAATCTTTCCTAACACTCGCCCCTCCCAGACTATGGACAGGGGGAACTAATCCACCCCTGGATGAGTCTCTTGTTCAGGTCGGTTAAACATTCTGGACAACCCATCAGCATTGCTATGTTGGACACCTGGCCTATGCTCAATAGTGAAGTCGAAGCCTTGTAGACTTATGGACCACCTAAGGAACTTTGGATTCTCCCACTTCATGTTCATTAGCCACTTTAAGGGCTTATGGTCAGTTTGCACAGTGAAGTGGGTCCCATAGAGCTAGGGCCTCAGCTTCCTTAGGGCCCACACAACAGAGAAACATTCTTTCTCTACCGTGGACCATCTGAGCTCTCTGTCCTTAAGCTGGCGGCTAATAAAACCAATAGGGTGTTCCTTACCCTTCTCATCTACTTGTGATAGTACAGCTCCTAAACCAATGTCAGAGGCGTCCGTCCGCACGATAAAAGGTCTTTGATAATCAGGGGCCCTGAGGACAGGGGCCTGGCACAAGGAGTCTTTTAAGCTATTGAAGGCCTTCTCACACTCGTCGGTCCAAGTTACCTTCTTGGGTTTCTTCGGAGTTATGAGGGCAGTCAGAGGGGCAGCTATGGTGCCATAGTCTGCCACAAAATTGCGGTAATATCCTGTGAGTCCTAAGAAGGCTCTCACTTGGGTTTGCGTAGTGGGGGTAGGCCAGTCTTGTACTGCTTGTACTTTACTGGGAAGAGGCTGTATCCTCCCTCCACCTACTTCATGTCCAAGGTAAACCACTGAGCCTTGTCCAATCTGGAATTTACTAGCCTTTATGGTCAGGTGTGCTTTCTGAAGAGCCTGGAGCACAATCCCGAGGTGTTTCACATGGTCTTCCCAGGTGGCACTGAAAACTGCTATATCGTCCAGATATGCAAGACAGAATTCGTCCAACCCATTCAACACATGATTCACAAGCCTCTGGAAAGTGGCAGGTGCATTCTTCAACCCGAACGGCATTACCTGGAATTGGTAAAGGCCGTCTGGAGTAGAAAATGCTGTCTTCTCCTTGGCATGTTCTGCTGAAGCTATTTGCCAATAGCCAGCAGTGAGGTCAAACGTGCTGAGGTACTTGGAGGCACCCAAATTATCCACCAGCTCATCTGTTCGAGGCAAGGGGTGTGCATCTGTCTTGGTGACAGCATTCAGAGCTCTGTAATCCACGCAGAACCTCAATTCAGAAGTGCCTGCCTTTGGAACCAAAACCACAGGGCTGGACCAAGGACTACTAGAGGGTTCAATCACCCCAAGGTCTAACATCTTGTTGACCTCGGTCTTAATATAAGACCGTACTTTGTCTGACATCCTGTATCCCCTACTTTTGGTAGGTACACTGTCTCCTGTGTCAATGTTATGTTTGCACCAAGGTGTCAAACCAGGCGACTGTGAAAACAGGGGGGAAAACTGCCTAAGCAAACTTTTCACCTCAGCCTGCTGATCAAAAGTCAGGTGAGGGGCCACTCGGACACCCTCAAAGGAGCTACCTAAAGGACCGCTTTGGAACAGGTTGGGGAGAATTTCAGACTCCTCTTCCTCAACATCTGAAGCCAGTAGCAGTGCTGCGATTTCGAATCTTGGGATGAAAGCCTTCAGCCTATTCACGTGAAACACTTTTGGAGCCTGTCCAGGCCTTCCAAGGTCCACTAAATAGTTAACATCACCCAGGGGCTCCACCACTGTGTAAGGGCCTGACCATTTGTCCTGTAAAGCTCGAGGCCTTATGGGATTCATGATCAGGACTTGCTGACCAGGTGTAAAGTTGATGAGGGAAGCTTTCTGGTCGTACCAATGTTTCACCAGCGCTTGTCCTGCCTTCAATTTATCACTAGCCAAGCCCATCAGAAGTACCATCCGTTTTCTGAGCCCTAGCACATAATCAACTACGTTGGTAGTAACAGGGGGAGTGGGCATCTCCCATCCCTCTTTGACGATGGCTAAGGATCCCCGTACGGGATGACCGAACAGAAGTTCGAAGGGGCTGAAGCCAACACCCTCCTGTGGTACCTCTCGGTAGGCAAACAGTAAGCATGGTAAAAGAAGATCCCATTTTCTTCTCTGAGGTTCCTCCAGAGCCCCAATCATGCTCTTTAACATTCTGTTGAAACGTTCCACCAGACCATTGGTCTGGGGGTGGTATGCAGAAGAGAACTTGTAGGTGACCCCACATTCTTTCCACATAGCCTGCATATACTTCGACATAAAGTTGCTGCCACGATCCGACACAACTTCCTTAGGGAAGCCAACCCTAGTAAATATGACAAGTAAAGCTTTTGCAACTGACTTGGCTTTTACAGTTTTCAATGGGATGGCCTCAGGATATCTGGTTGCATGGTCGACCAGCACCAGGATAAACCTATTGCCAGAGGATGTTTGCGGGTCAAGGGGACCAACAATGTCGATCCTTACCCTTTCAAATGGTACCCCCACAACTGGGAGCAGTACCAACAGAGCTTGGATTGTCACGCCAACCTTACCAGACAACTGGCAGGAGGCACAACTCCTGCAGTGACTTTCTACTCGCACCCCCATCTTGGGTCAGTAGAAGTGCATGGATAACCGTTGCTTGGTCCTCTTCATACCAAGGTGACCAGCAAAGGGGAACTTCATGCGCCAACTGCAGGAGGAAGGGCCTAACAGCAAGCGGAACCACCAACCTCCTATGGTCTCCTTCTGTAGACTCTGTGGGCTCACTATACAGGAGTCCACCTTCCCAAAAAATCCTATGCGTCCCAGGAGGTTCACCCTCAAGCTGGGAGCTGGCCTGTCCTCTTAGGCCTTCCAGAGATGGGCACTCACGTTGGCCTTTACTGAATTCGTCCCTATCAGGACCTCCTTCAACTAACAAGTCTTTTAGTTCAGGATGATCGTTGGGGTCAAATACTTCAGGCATCGGCACCTCCTCGTCAGGCCCAGGCGATTGACCAACTTCCTCCACCGCAGTGGTAGGCGAGCTCGGGGGAATATTCTCTTTCCCTCGTCTTGACTTGTCGACTCCTTTCGCCTTGGGTTTCCCCTTCGGCTGGGGCAGCGTATTGGTCTTGGCCAATGCTGCCCGTGCTTGAGACCGTGTGTAGGGTCTTTCGGCAGTGTCTCCTACAAGCCCTAAAGCTCTGAGATCATTACCTAACAAGACCTTTCCCGCGACGTTTCTCTGAATGCTCACTGGAATCCTGACTGCTGTACCATTTAAAGTAAGATTTACAGGTATTACTGGGAACATACGGAGTGGGCCGTCAGCCAACTTAGTGGGCATCAGAGTAGCTCTGGCAACTTCCTCTGAGTCTACCAAGGTAGAATCCACCACAGTGCGCTGCACCCACTATCCCTAAGAGCTGGAGTATCTACTCCATTGATCAGCACACTGTCTTTAAAGTAGTGCTTGGTATTATCCGGAATCCTAGCATAAGCCTCTGCGACTTTAGGCTCCCAGGAACCGAGGGACACTAAAACTACCTTAGCCTCTATCCCGCTGGGAAATGAGTCTGAGGAGAAGGATGCTCCTGTAATCTCTTCTTCCTCGTAGGAGGAGAAGGCCAGATTAGCGGAGTGGACCCCCAAAGGTCTAACCTTACACCGGGGATCCCCCTTCACGTGGTCAGTTGCTCCACAAGCAAAACAAGATCCATTGGGTCTGTTTACATAAGGAGGCTTATTGTAACCAGAGTTCTGTTTCGGAGGCTGACCTCCACTACCCTGTGAGTTCTCTTGTGTCTTACCCTTATTTTTCTTTTTGTGGCCCTTATGAGAAGAAGATTTATCAGATTCTCCACCCTCCTTATCTTTGGACTTTTTCCCTTCCTCCTGCTTACTAGGATGAGTTTTGTCCTTATGGGACACTCGATGTGAAACCCATAAGTCGGCTGCAATGGCCAGCTTCTTAGGATCTATCTCCTTCGAATCGGCCAAATGCTGCTTAAGCTCCGGGGAAGAAGATGCAAAAATGTGTTCCAGCATGACAAGATTTATCATGCCTTCGAAGGTAGAAACCTTATAACCTTCGACCCAGCCAGTTAAGTTTTTCAAGGACTCAGTGACATAAGATACCCAAGTACCACCTTCCTTTTTCTTATACTCTCTGAAACGTTTCAAATATTGGGCCGGAGTCTTCCCAAACTTTAAAATGAGAGTTTGCTTTAACATTGCGAAATCAGCTTGCTCAGCCTTCGACATTTCCATAATGGCACTACAGCCAGAATGGGGCAGTCTGCTGAGTAACCAGGCAATCTTATCAGCATTGTCAACTTGTTGAACTTCGCATGCATACTAAAACGTATTCAGCCAGTCCATAATGTCATTCCTTTCCTCATACACACTGAGCAGATCTTTCGGAAACCGTGGATGAGAGGAGGCCCCAGACCCATGTCCAGGACCCTTGGACCCGTTTGCAAGCTGAAGCTTGGCCAGTTCCAACTGGTGATCCCTGTCTTTTTGTTTTTCTGCCTGTTCGATTTTTAGTTTGGCTATGCTGAATTCAAGCTCCTGCTGCCTAAAGCGCAGCTCTTGCTTCTTGAATTCAAGCATAGCCTCCCCATCAGCACTGGCAGAGGAAACATTAGACATCTCGTCCTCCCTGTCCTCGTGGTCGCGATGGATCAGTGCAGTGGCAGAACCGTCGTTTCTACCAGTGAGAGCAGCCCCACCTCCTTCCGCACTGTCCTCAGAAGTTATAGCGTCAAGCTGCGCTTCTTGCCACGCCACAATTCTTTGGATCATTTCCAATTTCGTGCCTTGAGAGGAAACACCTCTCCGCACACATCTTTTTCAATGTTTCTGATTTGGAAGCATTTAAAGTTAACAAGGTATTTGTTTCCATACTGTTAGATAGGACTATGGCCTTTTTAAAGTTATACTACAACAATTCACTACGTGTCCTGGTTGGAATAACCTGAAATGCCTTAGTTCGTGCGCAACACTGGATACCTTCAGTCGTATACCACCGCTGTACACCAATTTGTTAAGACGGATTTCTGAACTCTGTCCTGGTGGCGCAGAAGTTCAGAAGGCCAACCTAATTACTTGGAACAGGGTAACCTCTGGACGAGCCAGACCAATCAAGGTAGCGATCGCGGCGGTCAAGACTAGGTCTCAAGAGGGGTGAGGGTGACTGAAAGCCCGCAATGAGCACACAAAGCAAGAACACTTACAAACTACTCCAAACAGTTGTTATATTAAAAATATATACACATTTATTTCAAGGCCTTTAAAACAATGACTGTAGCGAGAAAATCACAATATAACGATGGTAAACCAACACATACCATATCAACATAATATATATACAAATACAACAAGTCTCAAGCGTTATATGCACGAAATGTGTAGTCCACCTAAAAGGGAGGGAAAACAGGCAGTGCGCAATAATGCTTAGACCCAGTTCGCCTTCAGAGGCACCTAACTAGATGGAAGTCTGAGCCCTGCGAAGAGTGGAGCCTTGTGCTCAAAAGTACCTGCACGCGCTGGTGCCAACGGGAAAAAGGAGAAGCTCTTCGAGGGAAATCAGACAGTTCAGTTTAGTGCACAAAAGAAGAATAACAAGTTCCGCGACTCAAGCGCAGCCTCCACAGTGGGCAGAAGCAGAGCGCGAGTACGGAAAAGGGTGCTGTTTGACACAGTGGGGAAAAGCAATGGGCTCCTGCAGGAGGGCGACCAGATCCTAGCTATGCTACTCACCGGTCCCCGATGCAAGCAGACCCAGGCTTCTCCGCGTCAGTTTCAGCAGCTGGCAGGTTCAGAAGAGCAGGGAATGCCTCGTCATCATGTTGAGTAAAAAGACGTCCCAATCGAAGAAACCCGCACAGTTTGTTACCACAGCAGGGCAACGGAGCGGCCATGTGTATCTGAGCCAAATGTACACTACTCACTTCAGACCTGGGAACGCCAAGTGTACGAAGCGTGTGAGAGTGACAAGGACTCGAAATACTACACAACCTGGCGGCGGTTACAGAGCAAGACTCCCGTGTAAGCTGGTCAGTCAGCTGGATGGCCCAGAGACGCTTCCGAAGGCTTACTGGCAGGAGATGGTGAAGATGCCTAGAATAGCTGTTCCCGCTATTCCAAGGGTCGAAGTACCAGTACAGGCCTTCTGGTTCGATCAAAGGTGAAAAGGGTTTCACAAGGCGACAGCAGTGCAGAGGAAAGTCCTTCAGCGGGTCACCAGCGATTCCTCGGTCCAGCCTCTTGGTTGCAGGATACTTGGCTCCTATATTCCTTCGTTCATGAGAACTCAGGAGATCGACATGGTAGTGGTGTTTCCAGCCCCCTCTTATCCACGGTTCCCTTCGCGCCAAAACAGAGGGGACCCAATGGGAGATCCGCTCATCAACAATCACACCATTCGTGGACCAATCACGGACCACGGTGGTCCCAGGCATTCACACCAACCTAGACTCTCTGGCACCCAGGATGTGTATTGGGAGCAGACATCCCAGCCCACATCCTGGAGGCACACACAAGACATGTAGAAGCCCGCGAAAGCATCCGTGTTTCGCGGGAAAGTACATGCCCAAATAAGGAAGGCCCAGGGTCGGCTCGACCTGGGGAAGGTGAAGGGAGCAAGACGGTCAGCGGACAGGACAAAGAAGCCTCGTGGTCTGGCCATTTTGGGAGCCAGGCCACCATTTTGGGTTAAGCGCGAGAAACGCGCTTAGAACGCCAAAAGGAGCTCAAAACACAAGAAACGATCGCTGCCACCATTCCCGTCCCTGAATCACTTGCACCGATCAGATACAATCCTAAACGAGTATCTAGGGCCTGTAGAAGGCTAGAGACCCAAGAGAGCTGTAACTTTGCTTACAGTGCCCTCTTGTGTCATGTTGCACGAAAGCCGCAACATGATAAAAGAAACTACGGGAAACAGCGTACCCCGGTACTGACTGTCTTAAGGGCATGTCAGTTTCCCCGTAAGAAAGGAACGAAAGCCCAGAGGAGTGCGGCAGAAGGCTGCACTTCTCTGGCAAAGTCAAGAACAAGGTGAAAAACAACAGCAAAAAGTTTAGGGGTTGCCACATGGAAGGAAAATTACCTACAATTACGAAATCTTTCCTAACAGGCGGTCCGCTAGAAGCTTTGCCAGTATTTTTGTCTCAGAGTTGATGAGTGAAATGGGCCTGTACGAGCTACATCTTTCCGAGGGCTTGTCCGGCTTGGGTATCACTACTATCGTTGCTTCTCGGCGATCTGGAGGGAGAATGCCCTTTTCATGTGCATGGAGGTACATTTGCAGTAGCTGGGGGGCTATCACGTTGGTACCCACCCTTCACCATAGCTCCACCGGGAAGCCATTTGGACCAGGAGCCTTACCGGTCTGGAGTCCAGAAATGGCAGCTAGAATCTCATCCTCAGTGATCTCCCGCTCCAACCGTTGCCACTGCACCTCATTCAGGGTAGAGGTTTCAATTCGGTCCATAATCGTAGCGTCCATCAGGGTTGCGGATTCACTGTATAACTCTGCGTAATATTCTGCGAAGCCCTGGGTTATTTCCTGGTCCGTCGCGTTTGATCCGTCCGTTTCGAGTCTCCGGACATGGCTGCGTCCCTGCTCCTTCCTTTCCAGCCATGCCAGCATCTTGCCGACCTTGCCACCCGTTTCATAGATCCTTGCTCTCATAGCAGTGTAAGCTTGGCGAGCGTTGTCCATCGCTATGCTTTGCAATCTTTTTTGTGCTAGTAGCAACGTCCGGTTAGAGGCCAGCGTATTTTTGTTTACGTGCCCCTCCTCTGCCTGTTTGACATGGAGCTCCGCTTCAAGAATCTTACTCATGTGCAGCCTCCTTTTGGCCGCCGTCCATGATATTAGTTCGGCCCTTAGCACCGTTTTTATAGGCTTCCTATAGCATCTCAGGGTTCGTTGCCACCTGTGTGTTTAACTCAAAAGTATGTGTTGGTGGTCTCCTGTAGTCTGTCTACCAGCTCAGGATCTCCCAGATAGTAACTGTTCAGGCGCCAATATGGCGGTGGGATCCTAACATTTCTAGCGGAGAGTGATCAGGGATGCCTCTAGGCAGCATGTTTATTTCCTGTGCCCTATATAGGTCAGTTGCGGGAGTGAAGAAGTAGTCCAATCTGGAGAGCAAGGCATGGGCCCCCGAGTGGAAAGAGTACGCTCTAGTGTCTGGGTGAAGTTCCCTCCACACATCGCACAGGCCGAGTGCGTTGGCGAACGTGGCAAGCCTAGTGGGGACATTGGGGTTCCTGTTTCGTATGTGCGATCCATCCAGGGTAACATTCATGACTTCATTGAAGTCACCACCTAGTATCATGCAGTTGGAGGTATCATTAGCGATTAACGGGGTAATGTCAGTCAGCAG
Organism: Ambystoma mexicanum; assembly: GCF_040938575.1. Lineage (NCBI taxonomy): Eukaryota > Metazoa > Chordata > Amphibia > Caudata > Ambystomatidae > Ambystoma > Ambystoma mexicanum. The sequence goes on along the minus strand of NC_090932.1, from coordinate 433,832,215 downwards.
TGGTTCTAGATGGGTCGGTGGTGCATAGATAGCTATCAGTGCGATGGATTGCCCCCATAAGTCGCCCGTCACATATATGTATCTGCCGCCTGTATCATGGGTCACCGTGTAGAGGTGGAGGGGAGGTTTTTGTGTACCAAGATCATGACGCCTCTTGAGCCCATCGTGAAGCCTATGTGAAATGTCAGCTTATAATTTGTACGCCTAAATAGGGTGCATTCTGTACCCGCGAGATGTGTCTCGGATAGGAACACTATATCAGCCCCCCGTCTGTTCAAAAATTGGCGCACCAGGCGGCGCTTGATTTCATTGCCCAGGCCATTGACGTTCCACGACATGAGCCTCAGTGTTCTGAGAGTGTTGACATTATTACAATACTCTGCCATGTGAGCATGTGTTGGTGGCAGCCCTGATTGTCACCGACAGAGTTATGCACCTGTTGGAAATATGCCCGTGGTGTACTGACATCCTTTCTGGCCATGTTCCTCTATTAGTTCGACAGGTCCCTAATGAAGCTGTGCTTAACAAACCCAAAACCCCCCACTCCATACTCCTCCCAACTAGAAGCATCGGTTGCCCAAACAAAGAATCTATGGTGTCAACTGGACACCTAACATGCACTGAACTTAATATCAAATAAAAGTGGCCTTCCCCTAGGTGGAGCCAGGGGGGAAGGTAATACTCCTCTAAAGGTGATCACCGAGGGGGTCCACGCATATACTACGCCTGGAATTTATTGCACTCTCGGGGGGGGGGGTTCTCCTTCTATTGTAGGGCTTGGGGCATACCGTAGCCACTACAGGCGGGTATGTGCTGCCTATCATTGTGTGTGTGTGTACTGTGGGAAGATCTATGGTCTGACTTGAGTATCTCAGTGTGGTCACAGGATTTTGACAGCCGTGGTGAGGGGGGGAGGGTTATCACCCCCCTAGGTCTTCCGGTGGGTCCTGTGGTGGTGGTCGTCGTTGGTCTGGCAGAGGTCTTCGATTTCTTCCCCTATTTTCGTGGGGGCAAACCAATCTCCCTCTATGTTTTGCTCGGCCCAACGCCAAGCCTCCTTAGGGTCATTAAAATGGACTGTTGTGCCTTTGTGATATATCTTGAGCTGTGCAGGGAAGAGCAGGTCATATTTCACTCCCATCGTGTGTAGCTGCCTTTTCAGGGAGTCAAAGGATTGCCTTGACCTTTGCACTTCCCTCGTGTAGTCCGGGAAAAGGGCGATTTTGGAGCCATTGAACGTGACAGCTCCTTTGGCACGCGCATGTTGCAGTAGGGCGTCGCAGTCTCTGTAATTTAAGAATCTTGCTATTACAGTTCGTGGGGGGGCGCCAGGCAGTGGCCTGCCTGTGGGCACCGTATGTGCCCTCTCTATGGAAAAGAACTTGGAAAAGGCATTGGGCTCGTACAGGTCGGAAATCCATTGTTCTAGAAAAAGTTCCATGCAGATGCCCTCTGCCTTTTCGGGTATACCCAGCATGCGCACATTGTTGCGTCTGCACCTGCCCTCTCCCTCTTCAATTCTGTCTTCCAGCACCTTCAATTTGGACATCCTGTTATGAAGCTGCTGTTGCATGGTGTTCATCATGGCCTCCGTGTTGGAAATGCACTGCTCAGCCTCCCCGGTGCGTGCCGTTAGTTTTTGGAGGTCGTGCCTGAGGAGGGAAACATCCATGCTTATTCCGTCCATTTTCTTCTCCATTGACGTGCAGGAGTCGGTAATGGCGGCCATGATGTCTTTGAGCGAGATTCCTTGGTCCGTTTCCATGTCGTCTGAGATTGCGGGTGGTGTTCAGTGGGCTGGGGTGGAGGAATGGTGTACTGATCCATTCTGCTTTGGGCATGAAGCTTCCTCGGCCTGTCCTTCCCCATGGCACCAAGTCCACCTTGTACGCTATATGCTTTTCGGCAGGTTCTCCCGCAGCTTTCTTGTCTGTGCTGTCCTGTGAGATTGTGTCCGCCGATCGGGGCTTCTCCGGGACTCCGCTGGGTCCGCACCTTTCTTCCGCTGTGATCGACCAGTCTGTTGCGGGTTGGACACTGCCTCAGCGTGGCCTCGCTGGATATGCACAGGACGTTCTGCTGCGTGCGCCCAGGGCCGTTTTGAAGACGGCCTAGTTGCTGTTGCCACAAAACTTCACACGGCATCTCCGGTGAATCCGACCGTGGTTCTCTTCGATCTTTGCTCCGGGTGTGCCCAAGGATGTTCACCGTCGCATCGGGGTACTTCCAGCTCTTATTACCCCCGAAAACAGGCTTTTTTATAACAGGATGTTAGTGCAGCCGCGGGAGCCGAGCAGACGCACGTCTACTGAATCCCGTGGTTAGACACGCCCCCTCCTCTCTCATTCTTGACTTCATTTCTGCAATTCAGGTACGGTGCACTGCTAACGATCTCTGTTTTAATGCCAGTAAGACAGAGATTCTTCTCATTAGGACACATTTCAACAAATACCTGCCCCCCAACCTACAGGCAAAGGCAGTCTTTCAGTGGCTCTATCATGCAAGGACTCACTGTAGAAAAAGGAAGTACACCTGAAAGAGAGACTGCCAAGTGGAAGTCACCCCAATATACTGCAGCATGAAGTGAGACCCAGTTACATCATAAACTGGCAAACAACAGTACTGAGAGAAGCATTGTCTATGCAGCAGCTTGCTCTGAAACAACATTGTTTGTGAAGAGAGGGTCCCAAAAATGCTCCTCCTCGCCCCCAGATTTATGACGGCGGGAAGAGGATTCATGGGGTGGGGGAACACGCAGGACAGGTTTTGAGGAAGAGGGGGGTCACACAAGTGTTGCAACATAAGGAGCACATTCTCATAGGAAAAGGTGGTACCCACAAGTTACAATACAGACACATAATTGTTCACATCACCATGAAGAGGTGGACAGCAGGCTGAGAACCGAATCGAGTCCCAGGCCTGGGGAGATCAGCCCTAACCAATGACAGCTTAGAAAGTCAGGGATGGATGGCAAAGGGTACAAACCAATAGTAAGCCCATATACTCTGTAACAATGTAATAGATAGTTTTTGGGGACGGGACAGGCCAGCCACCTGACAAGCAAGGACCAGTAGAATAAACTCAATAGGGATCCTCTATAGATAATTAGGCTCTCAATCCCCAATCCCCAGCGATTATTGGTTTTACGGGGAAGGGCCCAGGTGGTGAAGCCATACCTGTACAAAACTGACCTGCACGCCATGGAGAGCTGAGAAGTACCGGAGAATTCCCATTTTGTTGTATTGATCCCTTTTGGTTTTACTTACAATAAACCACAGTTCTAACTTGCCATTGGCTGCATACTCTGTTATTCTGGGGAGGGTGTTCGGCTATCGAAGTCAGGCAGACTCCCAACCATCCTCTGGGATACCTGGGAGTTCCACCAACATTTGCATTTAAGGTTGTTGTTGGCCTTTATATGTTGAAGCACACATGTGGCTACTGCGTCTTGAAAGAACAAACCTTGTAAGTGCATATTAAGGATGGGCCAGTAGTTGATGAGACCTTTGGGGTCCAGTCTTGGTTGCTTCACAATTGCAAGAATTTTCCAGTCTTGAGTGTTGGGTGAAGGTGCCATGACGGAGGGACCTGCGGCTGATTGCCCCCTAAGGCAAAACGGCTGCAGGTGGAAGCGTCTGCAGCGGGGAGGGAGGATGAAACAATGTACAGTGTGGCCTTCAGTGAACACATATTTCCCATGTGTAGGCATGAACACAGATGGCCCATGGTGAGAGCCTCTACAGTTGCCAGGTCAGTAATCAGAGAGAAAAATGGGATGTGGAAAGTGCAGTCAGCTTTGCTGTTGCTAACTTATGTCCATGTGGATCCAGAACAGCTACTACATGAGGATACATTCTATTGTTTTAGTATCCTCAGTAGGCCACGGTATGTGATTGTTGTGGAGACACTTCATGCAATGTGTCAAGGCCCCAAAAGGAATCTGCATTTGTTGCTGTACTTGCCTCTGGTATTCATAGATAATTTGGCCTTGGCACTGTTCATCAGTTGTGTGTAGTGCACACTTGCCTGAATTGGCCCTGCTTGGATATCAGGCAGGAAACGTCCTAAGTCATTTGATCCCAACTGATTGCTCAATTTTAGAGGTTGAGACCTTCAGTGCACAAGTGTACAGGCTGTGGAAGGTACAGTTTACAGGGTTTGGTGTGCATGGTGTTTGGTGTTGTCAGCAAGACTGTTGTACATTATTTGGATAAGCAAACTGCAGTAATTGTGCCTTCACTGACATCAGCCTTTGTGAGGCTGAGGATGCTGAGGTCTACCCTGATATCTAACACTGGGAAGCAACTGAATGAACTGAAGGCCAGCTTGCTGCCTTACCTATGGTTGTGTTTGCCTGGGGTGGTGTGAATAATGTGAAAGTAAGGGGGTGCTTAGGATGTTCATGATAAGAAAAGAGATAGACCCTTACATGTGTTTACCCCTATTGTGTACTGTGTCTATTGAGAGTGTTCAGAATTCACTTGACACCTTCCTCCAGCCAAATCTTTGTAGGAATGGCAGGAAAATGTAAGACACTGAGGAAGAAGGTGTCATGGTGATTGAGAGATATCGTGGTGACCAAACTTGTGAAGTATTAAATCGAAGATTGACTGTCCTTAGGTGGGAGTGACATGATGTTTGAGCTGACGCTGTTTGTTGTTAAAAGTGGAGAGTGGCTGAAGATTACTCACAAAGAGCCTGCAGAATGTCTTTCCTACCTTTAGGATAGTTGGGAGAGGGATGGCCAGTGACCTGACAGTGAAAGGAAAGCAAGGGGCAGGGCTGCACAAGTAGGTGAGGCAGATGTCACATTGTTAAGGAGGGATGGAAACCCCCTTGGTAAGCAGTACGGAAAGGCCATGGAAATCCCACACCCTATAAGGGAAGAGTCCAAATAATTTGATTAAAAAACCTGTTTTATTTATGCATGTCATCTACATACTATTTCATTGGCTGATGAAAGAATTATAGGAGAGCGTTATTGGTGGATAGGGATTGGTCAACATTAGCTTTCTCAGCCTTGGCAATTTGAAAGGTCATCAGCACATGAGCAACAATCGGAACTGGTGAGACCAGCACCAAGATTCTACTTTTCCCAAGTTGGATACCATCTCTGATTGTCTAGACCACGAGCCAGGACTGGGCATAGTTTGTATCTCTTGCCTGCAAACACAAAGGGAATTTAGGCCTTGGCCAGTTCGTCCCTGAAGCTAATAAATAGTCACTATTCTCAACCTGCAGGTCACGTCTGTGAAGACCACATTTTGGATTATCCTGCTCAGCATTTACTAGGGTTTTAGCCATATTAATGCAGGTGTCTTTACCCTTTCTTACTGCTAGAGACTTACTCAAGCTACTTTCTTCCCAGTATTAAGCCTTAGTTCATGGGAATCTGACCGTCTAGTATTATTTTTTTCTTTGATCAATCTAAGAGGAATGTGTCCCCCGTCTGGAAACTGTTATAGTCTGTTCTCTTGGGTGCTGATCCAAACCTTCTCTGTTCACGATAATCTTGGCATAGGCTGCAAAATTATTGTCTGGGCCCTGTGCTTTTTAGAGGTTTCTTGATGTCTCCCATTCACTTTAATGTGGCTGCACTGTCCATCTTGGTTAAAATGGCCATTCATTCTTGTTACATTTCTGTGTCAAGCAAGCTTTATATGGATTCTTATGCATCTTGAGTGTCAGCGTATATAGTGTACATGTTTGCTACCCTATTGGATGGAAGAATATTCTTCATGTCTAAGTGCAGATTGACCTATTGATTGTGTAGCTTTGTGGTGGATGTGTATCTGCTTTGTGTCTAATGTGTCTACATGTATCAATTCCAGCAGTAACATCATTTGCTTTCATCATTTTGGTTACAACATGTTCATGTCAATCATAACTTGCAAATTCAACTCTCTTCAATTACTCTGAGGTAAGGTCAGTAGGGTTACCTTAGTCAGTAACATCTTTTGCATCTACGATATGGCAGTGGAGAAGAGTCGGGCGCCATAAGTGATGCACACCTCCCATTTCTATGGTATTAAGACGAGGGAAGGGGCCGATTTAATGAATGACACATTCATTTGCCCCTAAACATTCCCCCCTCTGGTCGAGTACTTGACCACATTACACAGAGGACCCTCTCTATCTTGGGGATCCATATCTTTGTCATCCCCCTCAGGTCAGCAGAATTCTTTATATGCTCATCAATGCTCCAGGTCATACAGTAGCAATCCCCGTCTGGTTCCAAGAACACCCACCATCCCTCATAATTATGAGCATCTCGGGGATAGCAAAATGTTGTGACTGGAGGGACAAAAGGACTTTGTTTTAGGTTCAACAGAAATCGGTTATCTGTTTGCATGCGTCCATCCATTTTTGCATCCGTATTTGTCACTATTTTCATCCCTATCGTCTTTTTGGCAGTCTTACATTGAGCTATGGCTATTCTCAGGATGCAGAATCCAAATAACACGAATGCAGCTATAAGCACCTTAAATCTGATGGCCAGCTAGGGGGGATCCAGGAAAACAGATAAGAAAGCCTATCATAATCATGCTCCACTTCCTTCACTTCCTGTACCATTTTCATATGGAGATCTGTTAGCAGCGTTGTAGCCTCTGTTACAGACCCAATTTATTCATTGTGGGCAGGTTGTAGGTACAGCAGGATGTGCCAGTATTTGTGCACATGCCACCCTCCATGGCCCTGATAATGTCAAGGACATACCTATTCTGAAGAGTCATGATCCGCAGTGCTCTTAGCTCCTCCTTTGTAGCATTGATGCCTTTCAGTGTTGAGTTAATTGGTTGTAACAATTCCCTGTGGTTTATTTGCAGCCACTTGGCATTTGTGTTTGCCTGTACCCTGGGAATGACATAAGCAAAGAACATTTCTTTTCTGCTGAACAGCCTATGTTCATCTGGTATTTCATCAAGTACTGATTCCATTGTGTCTGATATGTAATTGTCGCTCCTTTTTAACAAGTCTGATTTCATTGACCTTCTCTTTCTTTGGTGTGCATCCATTTTGGGAACCTCACTAATTTGTATCTCCTGCGGTACTTACAGGGCTGGTGTATTTAGTAATACCAGGGAACATATTCCTCCCCAATTTGGGGGCAATTGCATATAGGCTTTTGAACCACACGTCCAGTAGTGATCTGTGAGTATTACAGTACCAACTTTCACACCAGTTACTCTCGATATGCATTTGCATTCTACATTTATTCCAACCTTGATCAGGCCAACATTCTGAAAACATAATTAGAAATTTTTTAGGGTTATTATGGATACAAGGCCTGCCTCATTCTCCACCCATGTAAGCAATTTAGAGTATTCTGCCAAATCCATGAGGCAGTCATCATTTTCCATTTGTACCACCTCTAGGGGTACCGCCAGGATTGCTTGTGCTTTGTACCCCATCATTAATTCACCCATCCTTCTGTTGTTAATACATGTCCCCATATGAGAAGTTGGGCATTTTCCAACACAAATGCATTCCCCCTAACTCTCTCCACCCATTAGGTGGCAATTGCAATTCCTTTTGATATACTATTCTAGATTCTCTATTCAGGCCGTCCAAAATGTATTGTATAATTTTATCTTTGCTCAAATAGTTGTCTATTATTGCTTTTGTCTTTATGTAGCTATCCTCATAATGGAACGTCTTTTTAGACATCCATCACAAAGGAGCCCATTTTCCCTGAAATTGGCCCCTAGTGCATAAGGCACAGTGCTCCGGTTGCGGGTATTTCAATGGCGCCATATGTCCTGGAAGCGCTCATGGCATAGGGAATAAGAGAGCACACATAACAGCTCTCCCCGATGTCTCTCTCCCCACCCGGGTCACGTGGGCTGAATGAGCCATGGAGGCATTTATATGTTCAAAATTGTCAGCGTTTCTCTTGAATGTTTAACAAAGGGCACCTGGATGATGCCTTACTCTACCCAGGTAGGTAAATGTTTATCAGACACAATTGAGTAAGGTCATGTGGGGGCCCAGCAAAGAAAGCAACATTAAGTCCTGATAGTCAGAAAACCAAACGGCTGATGACGACTGCTACTTCGGTCCTTATTTAATACATAAGCAGCAAGTGTTACATATACATTTGTAAAAACAAAGGATGCTCAACAAAAAACGTGAACACAAAACATGGCATGATACATAAATAACATGGCCCAAATATACATTTTGGGTTTCAAATTCCGGCAATTACACACTCTGTGTTCCCTACTGCAGGTGAAGAATCAGAGTATTGAGGGTGTAATTGGGGTACGGACTAGACAAGTGTGTAAAGAAAGTACAATGGTGAAGTGTTTACAACACAAGCGATATGGGTCAACACAACTGTGTTTCGGCCTTAGAGCTATCTTTGGGTAGCTGTCGGTGGGACGACCTTCATCAGGACGGAAAACGTAGTGTACATGGAGGATCCTATGTTATCTGTCAAAATGAATAGACAGAAAAGGTAATCAGGATTATGTGATGGGTGGGCTATGTTTTTATGATTTGGAGCAATAAATGCATAATTTGGACAATCTCACGTGAGGTGATCAAGGGATTGCGGATCTTACCATAATCTACAGCCCAGTGGCAGAACTACTGGGGTTCCTTGTCTTCAGTGACAAGTCAGGCACATGTTCCATCTCAAACATGACGGGTCTGTGGATAATGACCATGTATTACAAAGAGAATCACAAATGTAGGATATTCATGATGCGTAATGCATGTGCTGGGAAAGAAAAGTGTGCTTACCAGCTAGCTGCATTCTGATAACATCAGGAAAAGTAAAATGAAAAGGGTCCGGAGTAATCTGGCCGTGGGAAGGAATTTCACCAGGGTGCGGGTTAGTAAAGCAAAGCTGTGAAAAGGATGGTGAAACAGGCATTAATCGACTGTACACCGTCCAATGTGATTAAACATGAGTGCACAGGTGGTTAGCAGGCTGGTCAGTGCATGCAAAATCTAAAATGGCTGTCTAAATGCGACAGTTATTTAAAAGAAAAAGAACACATGTCATATAATGTGCCCCCACCACCAAATGAACGAGTGACGCTAAGTCAACGTATATGCCCCATGGTGTTCTAGTATACCCTTGTATGCTTGTGCCTGGCACTATAAGTGTAGAGGCATGCGGGCTATTCATAACAAAGTGGAGGCTAACGTGATGTAATCACTATCATAACATCTCACTAGGATGCTTGCAGGAGCCTACTCTCTGTGACATATGATCACTGGAGGCAGGCATATTGAAAGATTACCTGGTGTGATCACTAAAAAACAGCAGAGATCAGCCCTTTGTGGACACGAAGAATCTGCAGTCCTCCGTCTATTCGGCAGCATTAAGTTGCTATGGAAACAGGTTGTATTTATGGTGGTGGCCATTTTGTTGTGCCTACGTGGCAAGCGAAGCAATTACCATGCGTGTATTCTGTCAAAAAAAGTGTTCCTCGGTACTACAAAGCCTCCTCAAGAAAAAGTGCCTTGCCAAGGTGGTGTCCTCATTTGTGGTGGAAGAAAAAACAATTGTTGGAATGGTTGTCATGGCAACCACACGTGACCAACCGTCACGCTTGGATAATGTTCTACTGCGTTCATAGTAACGATTAAATAATGTGGCTTATTAAAGGAACATCTAAAGGTAGGAGGAAAAAGTCAGTTAACACACCCAGTTATTTGATAATAATTGAAAAAACACTTGACAGTTCTTTAATAAACATCAACATATTGTGGCCGTTTTCCAGTGTGTTTGTACAAAACGTGTGACATTAATGCCCGTTCTACAATAGTCCGAGTGTCTGTTTCCATATGCACATACTTGTTCCATTGATTACAAGTTGTGAAAAGTACAAATTGTGTAATTTTCAGAAATACAAATAAACATGGTCGGTCTCAAATTTGGTAATCTGGGATACTTCCCATATGTTTTTGGTACCATTGGCTACAGGTTTACAATAGGTCATTTTGGATGCACAAAACTCTAATGGATAAAAACAAAAAAAACATTTTAGAAGCAAAGAAACACAGAAACAGAGGACTATCGATAGGGCATCAATGTTCAATATGTTTCTTAGAAATGTGGTGTCACTTGTTCAATAGAGGGTGTTTGGCAAAGAGTGAAGAGTCACACTAAATCACAGAAAATGCTTCCACTCAACGGTGATGTTAAGTCCATCTGTGACAGATGGACCCATTTTTGCTCAAGTTGGGTTAGGGTTATGTCGGAATCTCCTCCTCTTTTGGTGGGGGAAAGTTTCTGTAAAACGAACCATTTGAGGTACATGTTGGAGTGGTTTTTGCAGATGTAATAATCAACCAGAGGTTTCTCAGGTACTCTTTTTTTAATGCACAATCTATGTTCAAAGATGCGTGTCTTTATTGCCCTCATGGTCTTGCCCACGTATAGTAAGCCACAGGGGCACCTGTTTAGTATTACAATTGGTATGATCCTTCAGAATCCAGATGATGTTTTAATATTTGAAAACATTCTTGGTTTCTGTGAACTGACATGCTAGGTACCGTCCACATCTGAAATGGCCTTGTACTAGTGGAAGATCCCACAATGTTATTTGATGATTTAATGGTTCAACGAAAGTGTGCACAAGGGATTCCTTAAGGTTGAGATTCTTCTTGAAAGCAAAAAGTGGTGTTTTGTTCAGGGTCCCGGTGTTCTTTATGAGGTGCCAGTGTTGCTTGGTGGTTTTCCTCACAAGGTTACTGAGTGGACTGTAAATGGTGACGCATACAAGTCTCTCTAAGTTTTTTTTTACTTTTTTGGTTAGGCAGATAGTCCCATCGGTGTTGGCAACACGTTTTCTGGCATTTATTGCTTTCTTCGGGTATCCTCTGTGCAAGAGATGTTGTTGTACATCAAAGGCATGTTTATTGTAAGTCCCAGCATCAGTACAGTTCCTTCTCACCCGTAGGAATTGGCCGTATGATAGATTGTATTTCAAGCATTCTGGATGGTAGCTATCAAAATGCAGAAGTGTGTTGCGATCAGTCGGTTTGCGGTAAAGTTTGGTTTTCAGGATGTTGCCAGATTTAAAAATATGTAGGTCCAAACAATCAATGCAATGGAAGTCCCATTGCATTGTGAAACGTATATGTGGGTTGCATTGGTTCAACCATTGTTGGAAGGCGGTCAAATCTTGTGGGTTCCCATGCCAAATCATGAGGACGTCGTCGATCGTTTCCATATAATGATGTTGTCTTTGTATGGATTAGATTGAGCCGTGATGTAGTCGGTTGCATTCTGTGCCATGTACAGATTTGCTATGTCGGGGCAAAATACCCCTTTGATTTGGCACCCATGCTGACCCCTTTGATTTGTTTATATAGTTGGTCGTGGAATAGAAAAATGTTTTCGGACATAGCGAGTCTGACAAATTCGAGTATAAAGAAGTTTGGAGTAGAGATGGTGGGCCTCATTACGACCCAGGCGGTAAGTTACCGCCTGGGCCGTGACTTTACCACCATGGCGTAAACTACGTTTACGCCATGGTGGTTGGCGGACTTACCGCCCCATTCCGACCTTGGGGGGGCGGTATGTCCCCAATCCCCATTTACCCTTCCCCATTCCCATTTTTGCCCCATAGGGCATAATGGGAGTGGGGAAGGCGTTAATTACGCCACCGTAAATTACGGTGGCGTAATTAACTCCATGGTCCCTTAGCGCCATGGATTTTAACACCTGCTAAAAGCAGGTGTTAAATCCGCCATGGCGCTAAGGGACCTCATACTCAGGCGGTAAGGGTCGGCGCTGTTTACGCTGCCGTAAACCCCTTACCGCCTGGGTCGTAATGAGGCCCGGTGTCTGTTCTTTTGTCAAGGACTGTTTTCAGGACTTCTAAACCCTCTGATTGGGGTATAGAAGTATATAGGGCCTCCACATCCATTCTCACTAGTATGTAGTCTTGTTCCATAGTGACATCGTCCAGCAAGAGGATGGTATCAGTACTGTATTTAATAAAAGAGGCCATCTCGCTGACAAAAGGTTTTAAAAAGAAGTCGGTGTACAAGGACAATGGTTCTAAAAGCAAAACACACACCAACACAATTGGTCGTCCAGGCGGTTTTTCAGCATTTTTATGAACCTTCGGCAGGATGTTGAATGCCGGTGTCCGCGGGTGTATTTTGTTAAGGAAGAAATATTCTTCGTCACAGATCCAGGAGTTATCACGGGCATGGCGTGTCAAGCTTCTGATCTCCTCTTGCAGGTCTTTTGTTGGATCGTCGGGTAAAGGTAAGTATGACCCAGTGTCGCTTAGAAGGCGTAGGCATTCTTTGTCAAAGTCTTCTGTGTCGAGGATGACAATCCCGCCGCCTTTCTCGGCCGGCTTAATGGTGATTGTTGAGTTGTTCTTCAAAACAACTCTTGAGTCTTTTCATTTGTTTAGTAGCAATTTAGAAGGACTGGGTCATTGCTTAACTCAACAGGGGGATAGGATTTGAATTAGCATATGCTGGTTCGGGTACATGGTAGGGAATCACCTTTTGTAATACCAGGATGGTAAAGATGGTGAGACAGCTGATGGTAAAAAAGGTAATAAATATTACTACATTCATTGCTGCTGACGAGTCCACATGCTGCAAAGGTGCACGTTCATTGCGTGTTCTGAGTGCCAGAAACCTGTATTTAGCTAAATTAAAAAGATCCATTGTTTTTGCTACTTTCACATCAATATCCAAACAATAAATACCTACAAGAAAATGTGTACTGCTATAACCATAAAAAATCTTGAATATACACTTAGTCTTAAGATTTACCAACAAAGCAATAAGAGGTGTCCTGCTTATCTTAAAAGCACTGTAGCTGTTCATTACAGCTGTTTTCGCACCTTGAAACACTTGTGTATAGGCGTCTTATAAATGCCTTATCATATCATATCATACTATGAATGAAAGAATTGCATATAACACTATGCTGAGAGTTAACATTTAGTAATGTTTTGTTTTCACCTCCTTTTTTCTTTTTTTTTTCAAAGTGTGTTCTTACTCTGCAGGTAAAAAGTCCTTAGAGGCAGGAGTTTGTTCGAGCAGACTATTTGTTTGTGTAAAAAAGGACAATGTGTTTTTAATAATTCTCAGTGGGTTGTTGTCTGCTCCTTGTGATGGACCACGTCTGGGGCCTGGTTACTGTGTTGATCATCTTCATCATTTATCTTCGACCGCCACTGCCGGGCTCGAAGCATTCGAGACATAGAGACACTAGCCATTATTGCTGCCAATTACTCATGCATCTCTGATCCACGAATGACAATGGCACTGTGGGCATCAGTTAGCACTCTAGTGGGAGGAGCAAGAGGAATATGCATACACCATTCCATCACCAACTCATGAGGAGGCAGGTGATGGTCTGAGCTGGGCTGATTGTGCAATGCAAATAGGGATAAGGGTAGGCAATGGAGCCATCCATTCTTCAGGGTCATTTTTAGTTTGGCTATTATCTCTTTGAGCAGGCCATTGAGGCGTTTACAAATCCCATTCGCTTGAGGGTGTTAAGCAGAAGAGAATGTATGCTTAATCCCCAGCAGAAACCTTATGTTCTCAAACAATTCATTTACAAAATGCAGTCCATTGTCAGACCGAAGAACTTCGCACACTCCCTCATCATGGGAAAAACTCCTGTCTGAGGAATTTTGCAGTGCAGGTGGCATCAGGGTGCATGCACAGACTGGCTTCAATCCATCAGGAGAAAGGGCGTATGACTATTAGCATGTATCTGTAGCTGCTACAGCTTTGGAGCATGTATACAGAATTGATGTGCAAATGTTGGAAGAGTCCAGTAGGATGGGGTATTACTCCTCTCACTACTCGCAGTGTGTACCCAGCCGTATACATTTGACATACAATGCAATTAACAACAAAAGCAGCAACATGTTCAGCAAGGTTGGGCGTAAACCAATCTTCAGCAGTCTGAGCTGCAAGACTCTCTTGTGTTGTGTTAGCAGGATACTTAAGTTGTTCTAATGCTACTTTAAGCAATGCAAGGGACATGATTGGTTTGCCAGTGATGTCCTGTGGCCACATTTGTGGATGATACTGAGCACCCCCTCCTTTTCGATGGCTCCTGCTCCTCTGGTGGTGCACGTCTCTGAAGTTCAATTATCTGTGTAATGGGCAAGCAATTGAAGCCTTCTTTTATTACCATGCTGCGCACTTGTATGTACTTATTAGTTGGTGTGTCAAAATTCAGATATTTTGGGAAAGCATACTGCACTTTTGGCCTCTGTGTCGCAGCTTTGTTGCCACAGGAGATTGCATTTCCTCCTCCGGTGTGGTCCACACACTTCACCGTGGCAATGGCCGATGGGAGTTGTAGAAACTGTCCAATAATGGCTTGTGATGCACTGGTGTGCCATTAGCATGTAGGAAGCCATGCCTTTACCAACGTGACAATCCTATGTGTTCTGTTGATGTCACACAGGCAGAGTCAGAATACACTGTGATTTCCTCATCCTAATGCATTTCTAGAGCTACAATAAGTGCTACTAATTCTGCTGCCTGTGCTAAGAAATGTAGGGACAATCTTGCACTCACCACTTCCTCAAATTTGCCATTCAGTTTTAATTTTACTACTGCACTCCCAGTGCATCTCTCCCTGAAGTCTGGTCAATTGACAAAGGCCCATCAATGAATAGGACCCCCCTCCTCCAAGGGTATTTTCTCTAACATGGGGTATATCGTCATGATACTCTGTATATTTGGTGCTGTCGTGCATTTGGTCTCCTTCCTCCTCTGGCTCTGCTATGAGCATTGCTGGGTTCACTACTCTACATCTGACTATTTGAATTGCTGGGTATGAAATACTTCGTACCCTGACACTCTCTAGGTGGTCTGTGTGCTTTTAGGTTTTTCAAAAATGGTGAACAGGGCATGCTCCACATATAGTGTTACTCCACATGCCATCATGATATTAGCTGACTTCTCAATTGCAAAGGCAGCTGAAGCCAATGATTGTTCACAGGGATAATAGGCTTGCATCACTGGATCTAAGATCCCACTGCAATATGCCAATTGTTTGTGCCCCAGAGTGGTCGTCTGTGTCAGCACTGCTGTCATTACCACCCCGTTTCAATATGAAAACGAGTTAAATTCTGCACTGTAATCATGGATCCCTAGAAGGGGTGCTGTGCATATTGCCCTCTTTAATTCATCAACTGCTTCTGTCATTTCACCTGTGCAGGCTATTTTACTGTCATCTTTCTGTGCTTCTTTAGGTCCTTTCAAAAGGGGCCTGGCATGTGTGCTGTAATCAAAGACCAATGCCCTACAGTAGTTACAAAGGCCGAAACATTATTGCATATCCTTCCCTTCCTTTGGCTGCAGTGTTTTAATGATTGCTTCGGCTCTCTCAGGGGTCACTTTCCTTGCTTCTTGGGATATCAACTGTCCAATGTATAAAACCTCCTCCGGACAATGTTGTAACTTTGCCTTGTCTACTTTGTATCCCTTGTCTGCCAAGACTGTTATCAGCTGTACTGTCTTTTCTGCACTGTTTGTCTGTCTCACTGCACACCAGGATGCCATCCACATATTGGATTACTCTACTGTCAAGGTGCACATTCCCCAAGTCCATCTGGAGAACCTTGTTAAATATCAAAGGGGACTCACAGTACTCCATAGGTGACCTTGTATGTTTTCACGTTTTATTTCTGTATGCATTCTTTAAATGGATCACTGTGAAATGCTTAGCTTGAGGTGGGATGTAGCACAGTTTCATAGCCGAGTTTGGAACAAATGGAAATTCTGCCTCAACAAAATTATTTAGGGGCGCAAATCCTGAATAAATATCCATGATCCCCCGCTGTTTTTTTCACGGGGTACACAGCCTTGTTACACAGGGACTCTGATGGCACTAAAATCCCCTGTTGTTCTAAGGTGGAAATTATCTATAAAATAACCTCATCTGCTTCTTTGGACATGGGATATTGCTTCACTCTGTGCAAGATTGCTTCTTGTTTCAATTTTAGTTTAACTGCCCCTACATCCTTCAATAGGCCAAGGTCATTGGGACTGCTGGTCCACAGTGTAGTCAGCACCCGTGCCAAATCATCTTGGAGAAATGACGTGTCCTTTTTATCAATGCCATTCTTTGTGATACTTCCCTGATCTCCATTTTCACCCAATTGGTCAAGCTTATGAAAAACATCACCTCATCATCTGATTCGTCATCTCGAAACAATTCTTCATCCATCAAGTCAGTCAGCCTGTGTCCCTAATTCAGCGCGATTACTGCCCGCCATGCTTTTCCATCATCAATTCTAGTGGGAACACATATCCTTCCCCTTTATCAATGGGAACCTCTGGTCTGAATAAGAACTCTGTGGGTAGCCGCAATATCTTGCCCTGTATCCCAGGAAACCATGCTAGTAAAAGATTCACCCCATAATGAAACACTTTGTGGTCCATGGGCACGCCCCTCTGTGCTGTCTGAGCGCAAAATGCTAATACACATTCTTGTGCGTTCATGTACTGAATCCCTGGAGGGAAGCACACTATCCCATGATCAGTAAATGAGATGGTCATGCTGAGTTTATTCATCATGTCTCTTCCCATTATGTTGACTGGTATCTGGTGGGAATATAATAGTGGCATGGTGAGGTCATGTTCTCCGATAGTAATGGGTAGATCGTCAGTAAATGGAACCAAATGTGAAGCCCCAGAAAAGCCTTGTGCATGCATGACAATGCCTGACATTGGGTTTCTCCCCTCCCTAACACAGGATCTGGTTGCCCCTGTATCTACAAGGAAGAAAAATGCCTTGCCACCTATGGTCACACTGACTTGTGGCTTTTCTTGCGTGTCAGGTGTAACGGATTGGATTGAACACATCAAGTCAGTCTGTGGGCTGTCCTATTGTGGCTATATATTAATTCCTGTACCATTGAAGGGGTTCCTTCCCACTGCTGTCACATTCTCTAAACTGAGTGTGGGTGCCTGTGCTACTGTGCTCGGTTCCATGCTGCCAAGGTATTCTCCTGTACTGGTGCTTGCTGTTGTGTCTGTGTTTGTTGTGTCTGTGTGGGTGCTTTCTGTGGTTATATTGGTGGCTGTTGGGATTGCATTGGTGCTTATTCTGATGCTTGTAATTGTGGTAAATATCACTGATACTGTGTGTGATCTTATGCATAATAGTGAGGTGGCTCTGTACTATATGGTGGAGGATAGGTTGCCCCCCCTCTTGTCCCATTTTCCCACATATCCAACATTGCTGATGTGCTTCTGCCACTCTAGGCTGTCCTCCATTTAACTCTCCTCCTGGCAAGGTTTGGAATCCAACCCCTCTTCTAGGTACACACCCTCTTCCTCAGGGAAACTAATTGTAGTCTCTCCATCCTGCAAAGCTTCCTCCCGACTTTTGCTGCGTGTTTTGTGTAACCACTCCATCTCCACTTGTCAACATGGCCCCTTCCATCAAAATCTTTGGCAGTTTTTTCTGAACTAGATATGCTTCTTCTAAATTTCTTTACTCATGATTCTTTCTAGCATTCTCTTGTAACAACCAACAATGGTGAACTATAGTCAACGGAATCTCTGGTCATAGCTTTGCTTCCATTCCCACTAGTTTCTTCAACTGCCTCTGCACCTGCCTCTGCCACCCTGGCAGCATAAAAAATAGCCATTGTTTTGTCCACGGTTCACGAGTCTCAAAGCACCAGCGCTCCTAAATCTCTTGAATGTATTCAATTGGGTCTTCGTCCTCACATATTTGTACGCATCATGATTGTGCTCATGTCTGATGTATCAGGATACTATACTCTGAGCGCCCTTCATACAACTCCCATGTAGTTATTAAATGGTGCTCCGTCATGATCTGTATTCTGTGCAGTCACCCCACGGTATTCCCGCCCATTTCCAAATGTCAACAGCCCTCTCACCAACAATGGTAGTGAGCAGCTTTTTATGTCACCCACTGCTAACGTCATTACCGCTGTCATTCTTTCTAGCGCATAAATCCACTTTCCCACTCGTTATTAATTAGGGCAACTTACATCTCAAATTATCATTATCCATTTGTGACCATGGTATGTATAGCGATCGCCCTGCCCTCTTTTCTCACAATGGGAATTGCCTTATTCTTCGCTATGTTCAGGTTCAGTGACATCCTTTGTTTTTGTAAAGCAACCAGTCGTGCTCCCTCTATTTCATCCTGGTATTGCTCTCAACTTCTGGATATATGGGCTAACTGCTTGTAAGATATGCAATTGTCCCTTTGTGCATTTGAGGTGTGTCACAGGTTCAGCCTTTTCCCCTTCTATTTCTTCCCCCTCGAACTACTCTGCCTCTCTTTCTGAACTTGCTCATGTAGAAGGGTTGTGCATGTCACGCTCCTCTTCCTCATTTTCATTTTCTTCTCTTACCTCATCCAAGCACATCATACCATAACTATCATCACTTTCTTTGCCATCTTTGTCCTCAAATTGTAATAATTTTAAAGGGTTTTCCCATACATTTCCTTAAGTGCTTTCTCCAATAGGGTCTGCTACCCTTTCTATTGAGATACAACTACACTCTTTTTCACCTTATGAGTAGTGCTACTGTCCCTCATGCTTCTGTAAAGGTTACCAATCCTCTTTCATATCGCTACTCCATCATCTTCATCTGGTAGAGTATGATTTGTCAGTATCTCCTACATTTCTCTAAAGCGCCTCTCCCAACTTATTTCTATTTCCCACTCATCTTCCCTACCTTTCTCCTCTGCGTTGTGTAAGTGCACTTTAACAAGTCTTTCAAATTCCTTTTGCTGCCTCACTCTGCTCAGCTGTATGTCTCTCCCTTTCTTCTTCTATTTCCCTCCTTCTCTTCTGCTTACTTCTGCCTGTCCATTTCCGCCTTTTTCCTTTGCCTTTCCCTGTCATCTCTCTCTTTCTCCTTTTCTGCTTCTTCTAATTCCCTTCTCATCTTTGCCTGCTGTTTATTTTTCTTCCTTTCCCTTTCTTTTACTTCCTCCATTATTTCCTCCCATTCTTTTTCTTCCTCCTCTAATTTCCTTCTCTGCTGTGCCTCTTCTTCCACTTTGTTCTGCCTCTCCTGGACTTCCCTTCCTCTGTCTTTGGTATCGCTCATACTTTTTCCATCTAATTTAAGCAGTTTATGTCCGCCCATCCACTTTTTCAGGCTAGTTGCCGTCACTCTCTATTAGCTTTGCCTGCAGCTCGCAGAGCTCTTTATACTCATTGCACATGGACCCTAACCTTTGGTTATTTAACTTAACTCCATTTATTGCTTCTTCGCTACTACATGTGGGGGACACATATACAGGGTTATTGTAGCCTGCTGCTGCTTTTAATTCCTTCAATGGGTAAAATCCCTTGTCCCTCATTTGGTGGATCAGTGGTCTGGGGAGGAGGCGGAGGAGCCGTTGAAGCTTCGCCTTCCCCTTCATGCTGATTAAGTGTCCACTCCCTATGGGTTGGGTCCTCCACCTCATCACCAAACATCTTCCATAGCTCCAGGATTGCTAATCTTTAGCGTAACCTCTTCCCTTTATATGCAGCATGTAAGTATGTGGTCAAGTGTTACAGCACAGATTTGGAAAGACTGCCCTCCTGGGACCAGGCTTTAACCATTTTGCCTGCTGTTTCATGAGACTGATCTGCGTTATTTTGCACATTTTAGTCTTTTACTGTGTAAGGGACTTTTGCAGGTGCATAAGGGGAGTGTCTCCCATATTGACTCATCACGCTCTTGATTGCCGATACTTACCGGACCTTAAAATTCTTTTCACTCAAGATTTTTCCACTGTACCTTCACAATTTCCTCATCAACAATATATTCGCCAATTGCCACCACTTTTTTCAGACCTTTTCCCAAGCCTCCGGCTTCAACAACACCAATAGGTATACACACCATAAATGCTGCCCATGCCCAGGACTCCTCCCTTTGAGTCCAAACCAAACTCCACATGCTCCTATGACATGAACCAATACCAATAAAACAACTTTTTCACAGTTTAAAACCAACTTCTCACACACGCTCCGTCATCCCCACAACACTGATAAACAAAACCTTTTCTGTCACTTCTCCACAGTTTCCTGACAACCTATCACTGGTGCCAGTAATTTCCACACATTTGAGCACATGGATGCACCCTCAAAATACTACAATATTCAAGAACCCCCCACAGCAGACTTTGTGTCCGAGTTCTGAAAGGTATCCTTTCTTTTCTTAAAACTGTCTTTCAGGGTGTGGCACCTTCTTCCATGCACTTGACACAAGATAACTCTCATACTCTTAGTTTTCTTCTACTTAATACCCATTTTCAGAATTTAAGGTGCCACCCTCCGTAACCCTGGCTACAGGAAAACTCATAAATAAACTCTTTATCACTTTCCCCAAACATATACAAACAAATCCCTGACTTACTCAAAAATGATCCTCCCACCTATGTTTCTCAAATCAATGCTCTCATACTTACATCCGTGGATCAGCCAAAGGCTTTTAAATCACTCCTCTCACAATTGGCCACTCCACCATCCGGCCTTTGGGTTATCCCGTGGGGGGAGCGGCCAAGATTTTCTCCACAGGGGGCTCCTGATGACCGTCTCAGTTCACGTATGATTATACGGATCTCATGGGTCACTCCATAGTCCTCGGGCTTGCAGCGGGAAAAGACACTATTTCGGAGGGCATTGGCCAACCTCCCTCTACTATCACATGTTAAGGAAGGGTGGAACCCCCCCCACCCCCGGGTCAGCAGTACGAACATGGCAGGGAAATCCCATGCCCAATAACAGAAGAGTACAATGAATTTGACAAAAAACCTGTTTTATTCAAAATCCATATAAAACAGGGACAGCTGTGGACATCAAGACAATCTCTGAGCTCTCAATGTTCTTAGGCTTGACTGCAGCTTAGAAACAAGAATTACATCACAACTGACGTGTCATCATATTCATGATTACAAAAACCTAAGGTGTGGAGTGATGGGTTAGGGAAATCAACTATGTATAGGGTCCAAACAGGTTAGTGTTTATATTGGTTACACTCTATCTGATGGCTCTGCCTGAGACCACAACTACATTGATACAGGTGAATGCATTTCATCTAAATGCTATTTAATTGGCCAATGCAACAATTAGAGCAGAGCGTTATTGGTGGGTAGGGATTGTCAACGTTAGCTTTCTCAGCCTTGACATTTTGAAAGGTCATCAGCACATGAGCAACAATAGGGGCTGGTGAGACTGGCATCAAGGTACTAGTTTTCTCAAGTTGGATACCATCTCTGATTCTCTAGGCCATGAGCCAGGACTGGGCATAGTTTGTATTGTTTCTGTCCCAGACAACGGATGGGAATCAAGGCTTCAACCAGTCTGTCCCAGAAGCTAATGAATAGTCACTATTCTCTACCTGCAGGCCACGTGTGGGGGGACTACAGTTTGGATTATTATGCTGAGCATTTACTAGGGTTTTAGCCCTTATTAATGTGAGTGTCTCATTCAAGCTACTTTCTTCCCAGTATTAAGCTCTAGTTAATGGGAATCAGACCATCCAGTATTGTTTGTTTTTTTACTAAATCTAAAAGAGTTAGGTCCCACGCCTGGGAACTGTTATCGTCTGTTCACTTGCGTGCCGATCCAAACCTTCCCTGTTTACTATAACATTGGAACGGGCTGCACAATTATTGTCTGGACTGTTCAGTTCTGTGTTTTCTGATAACCTAGTGAGCCAGGTCCCCTTGCAGCTTTGAGGTTTCTTGATGTCTCCCATTCACTTGAATGTGGCTGCACCGTCCATCTTGGTTAAAATGGCCATTTGTTCTTTTTGCGTTTCTGCATTAAGCAAGCTTTATATATATTCTTATGTTTCAGCATATATAGTGTATATAATTTCTAGCCTATTTTTTTATTTTATTTACTTCTGTATAATCGCATTTGCAATTTTTACAAGAATGTTACTGATCATGTTAAAAGAGTCACGGAGAAAAGTTAAAAAAAAACGAAAAGAAGAAGAAGAAGCAGAAGCCGCAGGGCAAAGTAAAAGACAAACGCTCAGACCAGGTGTTGTCTTTCAGCCACAGCTCCGATCGGACGATTGTTCAAAGTGTCAGTTTGTGTGGAGATCTTTTTAAAGGCACTTTCTAGGATTTTTACTGTGGCTATTGTCCATTTCATTTTCTCCCCTGACATCAGCCTGTACCACCATGCGGTTTCTTCTTCTTCTGTCATTCCAGGGAGGTCTATACACAGGCTATTCAGGTAAGTGGCTCTTAACTCTCTTAACTCTGAGCATATTGGATGCAAGCATATTCTTCATGTCTCAGTGCAGTTTGACCTATTGTTTGTGTAGCTTTGTGATGTCTAATGCGTCTACCTGTATCAGTTCCAGCAGTGATGTCATTTGCTTTCATCATTTTGATTAAGACATGTTCATGTCCTCAATAGCTTGCAAATTCAACTCCTCTTTGATTCCTCCGGGGTAGGGACTGTAGGGATACCTTAGTGAGTAACATCTCTCGCATCTACGATATGGCAGCGGAGAGAAGTCGGGCACCATAAGTGATTCAAACCTCCTATTTCTTTTGTATCATGACGAGAGAGCGGCTGACGTAAAAAGACACATGAATTTGTCTCTCAACAACATCACCTACAACCACTTGCACCAGCTGTCTACTTGCCCAAAGGCCTTTGGCTACCACAATGACAGACACTACTCCTCCAAGATACACATAGCAAGGAACCTGGAAAAACATCACTATAAACATGCACTCATAATGAAAGACAATTCCCTTATCCCAGCTTAATACATCAGACCTGCCAACCAAATATTGGTCCCCTTCAACCTGGATGGGGTCCATGCTCCCCTGGAAGCCCTTCTGGACACCACACTGATAAACCGGAAACGTGACTTACATGCTGCAGCATTATTCATTGAAAGACATCTAAGACTAACACATCTAAACAACCCTCATTGAACAGGATTTGCTTCCACCTCTAAGACATGTTAGCTTCAAAATAGAATGCACCAGCCACAAGGCTGTCTCCATCAAGTCCCAAGCAACCTTGTTGATAAGCTATGCATCTCTTCTGCCCTAAAATCCACAAGATGAAGGCACATGCAGACCCAGGAATAAAGAAACCAAAACACTCTGACCATGCCCACAGACCCTGGAACACCCTGGCCGTCAACAATGATTCATCATCACACTTTTACCTCTCAAGAATGAATCCTATTCCATCATCTACAAGTAATGGCTCATCCACAACACCTAGCTCCACACACCCTCCACTCCCCACTTCACCATTCATTGGCCCATCTCATCCCACTCTACATCACCTACTTGCATGTACATTCCTTGCTGCATATTTACCTGAATCCCAATTATTACTTACCCACACCCTTCTGTTGATCCCTTGCCAAATGTCCCCATCCATGTGCACATCCCTATATGACCTAGTCAGTCCGCCACTGATTCCTGATGCATGCTTCACCATCATTAAACACACAAATAAAATCAATAGGAACAAATGTTCAAAATGTTGCACTACCCATATCACCTCCTCACCCTCCCTCCAGACACTGACAGGAATAAACTACCTGAATGTCTAGCAAACACTGGAAGGTGTTATACAATCGTTCTGTTTCCCAGAGACAGAAACATATAAAAACTGTGAACACATCAATTGTTAACACTACTCAGTGAGCATAACATACAGTGGCCATGGTGCTCTGATACATACCTATCCACTGCCATCAACCATGAACAAGTGGCCTGCAGGAACACGTCAGTTACACAATTGACCCACACAGTATCACATTTAACCTTGTGACACTCATACCACAGACCCTGCAACATGGAGATGATGTGCCAAACGCACAGCAACATGGTCACTAACCCACTCAGACACCCATTGAACACGTTCAGCCACATTCACAAAATGCTCCAATTGTCATGACCACCCTATGTCTATTAGTGAACACAGGGATAACTGCACGCTGGGGGACAGAGATAAGAACCTGGACAGCCCTAGTGGAGGTAGGCAAGTGTCAGGCAACGCTGGGTCTCTCTGTAGGGACATCCAAGATCATGAAGGCAAATCTCGCGGGAGCACGTAACTCTTGAGAGATTACGAATGGGAGCCTATTTAAGGTTTTAATTTACACATATGCAAATATGCACTTTTGAAATGTGCAAACACAAGTTTCAGGTCCAGCAAGGATGCAGGACTCCAGATAGTGAACCATTCAACAAGAAAAACAACCAGGAGTGAGTTCTCTTGACACAAAACAAAAGCAAATGGTCTTTGAGCATGTGAAATGCATAATACTTCAGTGGCACACTGTTAGTGAAATCCAGTTGGATCATCACCATATTATATTGATACATATTAAAATGAAAATCATCAAGTTATTGTAGTGCTTCTTTCATGTGTTTTGCACATTTCAATGTGTTTAGAATACCTAAATGCTGTGTATATGCTACACAATGGAACTGTAAAGATGATACAAGATTTTAAATAAAGCCAATACACTTTTTTTGATTCGCCATTGTTTTGCAAAACCAAACGTGTGCGTTCAAATAATAGTGTAAAAGAGACTCCAAAAGAATCTTAAGTATTGCTTAGATGACTTGATTTTTTCCATTGAAGTATTGCACTCAGGACAATTTTATATTAACCGAGGCTGCTTGTCAGCTGACAAGCTGAACTTATTAATAGAAAGTAGAAAGAATAAAAGAAACATTTGTAAATTCACAAAACGATGTGCGTGTATATAAAAACTATGAAAAACAACCTTATTTATGTTACAAGGAAGACTTAAAAACAGCAAAACAAGACAAAATATTAAAATGTCCCATTCTTCCACAGCAGACCCAGTGGGCACCCTAAAACTCACTATACAAGACACTTTTATAATTAAGAATGATCCAGTCTGCTTTTAGCTAAAGGAGACGTTATACATCAATGGAATTATGATTGTAACAACATAACATACTAAAGGTTGTGAGGAACAATGAAATGTGTATAACTTCCCAAAACCCATGTTTCTCAATTCAGAGTCACATTTGCATAACAAGCATTGCCTTTTTGTATGTATTTTCTTAATGCCCATCTCAATCAGAATAAAATCGCATGCGGACTCTATTGATTTGAAGCGATTCATGGTTCTTATATTCAAATATCTTAAAATGTAGAGTGCATTAAGGTTCTAAGGTTATGTTTCCCCATGCGTTAATGGCAAAATATATATATATTACACACCCACAGTAGTGGCTGTGTAGTTATGGTTAAGTTGCTGTTTCCATAGGAAGAGCACTTTTTGGGCGGCTTATAACTTCGCTCCCCCTGGACGAATCCTCACCAAACTTTGCAAAAAAAGTATATGGGCCACTCTGAATTTGTTTGCAAAGTTTGGTGATGTTTGGTCCAGGGGGGAAAAATTATATGGGGTGTTGCAGAGTAACCCTCCTGAAAGCGTGGTAGCTCCCAGGATGTCGTAAGTGGCAGTGGCCACGTGACCAACATAATAAAAACAACGAGCCGCTTCCGGCTCATCAGTCACACTCTACCCTGGCTCCTGTGTCGTCCTTTGTGTGCCTGCCTGGCACAACACTGCGTGGTATGGGCCCAGGTACCGGGCCCACCACGAGGTTGGCGCCCCTGCTGGGCAACGCCGACCTCCAATGTTTGTCACGCCATGTGAGCATGGCCATTGATGGCGACCCCGGCCTGGGTGCCCCCAGAGCCGGGGCCGTCATGTGCTGGGTGCCCCCAGCCACCTGCGGACCTCCAGTGACCTGGAGCTTGTGGGGTGACCCCCACGCCATCATCTGCGGTGTGAGCGCCGCCCACAAGTACCCCGTCGGGTGCGCCTGACATGAGTCTGGGGCTGCCCGGTGATCCGGAGCAGCCCCCCCAACAATGACAACGAGGGAAGGGGCCCCGCATGCATCGGAGACGGTATGGAGAGGCGGGCCCAAAGAGAACTGGGACCGCAAAGGAGTAGAGGATGGCGGGCTTCCTGCCCTGTCCCCCGCGGGAGACAGAACATTTCGGTGAGCTGCGCCACAATGTGAGAGGATGAGGGGCCTGCGCGCCCCGAAGGAAAATGGGAGGCGGGCCCAACTCCAACTGGGCCCGCACGAGCTGCCTTCCCCGCCCCACCAAAAAGGAGAAGGGCTGCTGCCCCTGTGTGGAGGACGATCTGCGCGTCCGCTGCGTGAGCAGCTGCCCCCCTCCCATCTGAGGGAGACTGCTCTACGGCCTCAACAAAAGAAGAGTTGGCAGACGGAGCCGCAACGGAAAGCAAATAGGGAGAAGTGTGCGGCCTGCGATGCAAGGAAGAGGCGGCTGCCCCTTCCCTGCCAGGAGATACCAGGCAAGCCCCAGCCGTGCAGGAGGAGGCAGCATGTGTGCGCCTCAACACGTGGAGGCAGCATCCACCCCAACCCCATGGAGAGGGAACATACCGGCGGAGGCGCTGCCCCCCCACCATGGAGGCGGCCTCTGCCGCAACAACGGGGGGGAGATGGAGCTCCCGCCCCCACCACAACGCACCCCCCCAAATCAGGGCCCGCGAAGGAGGTGCGGCTGCCCCCAGGAAGACAAAAAGCGGCCGTGGCCGCAACGAGGAGGTGTGCTGCCAGCCCCTCCCCACCCACGGGAAAAGCAGTGACGTTTGCTGCAAAGAAAAACAAATTGCAAAATGGACTAAAAGCCCGCGACAGCCCTTTAAGAACATGGGCCTGCCACGGTGAAATAAAAATTAAAAAAAAAGAGCAAAGCTGGTGGCCTGTGCCACAAGGAGGAGACGCTGGTTTTCCTCACAAGGAGGCGGGGAGCTGCCCGCCCGCGAGCCACAGCAACTGGGAACCACCACAGGTGGTGTCGGCTACATTGAGAGGTGAGCTGC
Organism: Ambystoma mexicanum; assembly: GCF_040938575.1. NCBI lineage: Eukaryota > Metazoa > Chordata > Amphibia > Caudata > Ambystomatidae > Ambystoma > Ambystoma mexicanum. The sequence goes on along the minus strand of NC_090932.1, from coordinate 433,805,368 downwards.
CCCTCCCCCAGCATGCCCGCTGGCCGCCCACCACAGCGCTGCTGTTCCCCCCATCGGGCCCGAACAGGACAGATGGAAGGGGCATAGCCTAAAAACCTGGGCCCGCAGCGGCAAAAAGTAAAATAAAATACAATGCGCCACACAGCAGTGAAAAGAGCGGATGACCCCACATGAGGTGAGAAAGTATGGGCGGGTGTGCTCGCTGCCCGGGAGTCCTCGCTGCCGGAGCCATCCGCCTGCCCGAAGTGGTCCCGCGGGCCTGACAATGAAGAGGTTAGCTATCACTCCCCACCTACAAGCCGCGCAGCTGACGCGTCCCCATCGGTCAGGGGCCCAACTCCAACTGGGCCCGCAGAATTTTTCATGATTATATGTGGACAGATGGGGGGGAAATACAGCCCAAGCAACCGAGAAAGGGGAATAATAATCATCCTGCCGGGACGAAGAATCCAGAGACCAACCCCTAGCGGAGAAGGGATGGGGTGGCTGCTCTTGTGGGGGCTTTGGGCACCTTCCCAGTCCTGCGGCTCGGGCAACCTGCCACCGGGGGCCCCCCTCACACCAGCCCTACGAGGGAGGGAAAATAAGATGCCTGCCATCAGGGTGCCAGGATGCCATTACAGACGCCACTAGACTATGGACTAGGCCGATGTGGCCCCTGGGCATTCCCAGGTGCGGCTTTACAGGCCTCTCTTTGTGTGACTAGTGTGGCTCTCCGAGGCAAACACTAGTGAGGACTCAGCCTGGCCTCCTGCATCATCAGGATGGCAGAAGAAGGACATTGTCACCAACGCCCCCAGGAAGACTCGGAGCCGGCAGACATGGACGTGCTCAAAAAGACACTGTCGTCGGATATGTAACGTGGTGCCAGTAGATCTTACAGTTATTTTGTTATAGTAGAACCATTCACCCAGGCTAATAAAGTGATCAACAACTATGAGAGTGGTTACAGTAGTAGTGTGTGGTGGTGTGGGTTTTTGTTTTGTTGTTATAAAAAATCGAGTGGTGTTGCAGAGTACCCCTCCTGGGAGCATGGTAGCTCCCAGAATGTCATAAGGGGTCATGTGGCAGTGGCCACGTGACCAACATAATAAAAACAACAAGCCGCTTCTGGCTCGTCAGTCACACTCAGATTGTTTGGATGAGCCCCACATCTTTGATCTGTCGACAGCGTGGTGGCGACCAGAGGCGAAATGCTGTTCCGGAAACTGTTTTGGTGTGTCAGAGTGCTTGGGGAGGTTCAGAGAGTAAGAGATGGGTGAAATACTGTATTTGTTTAGGCGGCAGGTGCTAATGATGTATTTGCCATGCCTGCCCTGTCTGGGATGTTTGTAATTACTGAAAATTAGGGCTTTCATAAGGATAGTACTTCCGTCCGTGCCCTGCGCAGGCAACTTGAAAGTGTTCTAAGGACACGCATGGTGTTAGCGAATATTAAAATTGAGTACATGCCATAGTTAACATTTTTGTTTCTATGTGTGTGCTCCTGACTTATACGGCGCCATGGGTGTGATATGCTGCGGCGGTTGTGGCCAGGGCATAGAGTCTTGGGTGCATGGTCATAGGCCAAGACTCTAGGCCCTGCCCACAACCACTGCAGCAAATCGCATTCATACATCACACCCATACAATTGAATATCTACCTGGTAGGTGTGGGCAGGGCCTAGAGTCGTGGGTGCAAATTGAGTATATGCTGCAGTTAAAATGTTTCATTCTATGGGTGTGCTAATGATTTATAAGCCACCATGGGTGTGATATGCTGTGGTTGTTGTGGCCAGGGCATAGAGTCTTGGGTGCATGGCCATAGGCCCTAGGCCATAGGCCATACTCCCAAAACTCTAGGCTCTGGCCATAACCACCGCAGCATATCACAGCACTAGATACACCCGTAGTATAGCTTATCAATCAGGTGGTTGTGGGGAGGGCCTACAGTCTTGGGTGCATGGCCGTAGGCCATGCACCCAAGAACAAAGTTATAAGCTCTGGAATTATAAGCCAACATGGGTTTTATATACTGCACACTCATAGATTTGAATATCTATGGCCATACATCCAAGATTCTAGGCTCTGGCCACAACTACCGCAGCATATCACAGCAATAGATACACCTGCCGTATCGAACATCAATCTGGTGGTTATGGGGAGGGCCTTGAGTCTTGGGTGCATGGCCAAAGGCCATGCACCCATGACCAAATTTATACGTAGTGAAGTTACAAGTCACAATGGGTGTGATATTCTGTGGTGATTGTGGCCAGGACCTAGAGCCTTGGGTGCATGGCCAAAAGCCATGCACCCGAGAACAAAGTTAAAACCACTGAAGTTATAAGCCAACATGGGTTTTATATACTGCACACTCATAGATTCGAATATCTATGGCCATACATCCAAGACTCTAGGCCCTGGCCACAACCACCGCACCATATCACAGCAATAGATACACCCGTTGTATCGAACATCGACAGGTGGTTGTGGGGAGGGCCTAGAGTTTTGGGTGCATGGCCGAACGCCATGCACCTAAGACCAAATTTATACGTAGTGAAGTTACAAGTCACGATGGGTGTGATATGCTGTGGTGGCTGTGGCCAGGAACTAGAGTCTTGAACGTAGTTATAAGCACTGGAGTTATAAGCCCCCATAGGCTTTATATACTGTACGCCTATAGATTCTATTATCTATGGCCATGCACCCAAGAACAAAGTTATAAACACTGCAGTTATAAGGCATCATGGGTTTTATATAGTGCGGTGGTTGTGGGCATGGCCAAAGGCCATGCACCCAAGACCAAATTTATAAGTAGTGAAGTTTTAAGCCACAATGGGTGTGATATACTGCATTGGTTGTGGCCAGAATCTAGAGTCTTGGGTGCATGGCCAAAGGCTATGCACCCAAGACTGAATTTATAAGCACTGAAGTTACAAGCCACAATGGGTGTGATGTGGTGCGGTGGTTGTGTGCACGACCTACAGACTTACGGGCATGGCCAAAGGGCATGCACCCAAGACCTAAGTTATAAGCCACCATTGTTTTCATATGCTGCAATGGTTTTGGGTAGGACCTACAGTCTTGGTTACAGGGTTTAGGTCGTAGGTTATACATCCAAGACTCTAGGCCCTGCCTACAGCCACTGCACCATATTACTGCCATAGATCAGACGTATAGATTTGAATATGTATGAAATGTGTGAAATTACACTTACTGTTAACTTTGTTGACTTTCAATATATTTCTTACATAACTTTAGTACTTGGAGGAAATATCCTTTTTCTATTTCTGTGGTAAAAGAAAAGATCATGTTAGTGTTTGTATTTTATAAAGACTTATTACATTGTATAATAGACATTTTAGCTTTTTTTGGACCCTCATGTTTACTTTACAAACCAGTGTACTGTGCATTTTGCTCAGTTTCTGTGTTTGTTTTTCAAATCATTGGGTCTGGGTGAAAAAATCCTTGTAGGATTAAAAAAAAAACCTTTCTTTTCTATGCTACTAACTATTTCTTTGTTTCCTTTCAGTGTTCACTTGTTGTTTCTGATTAATTTTATGTATGTTGGCTTGTTGCAGATTTTTTAAACAGTTAGATACCTGTTGGCGTATTCTAACTGTGCATTTTTTGTTACGAATCTGTGGTATTCATTTATCTGTGTTGTTGTTATACAATCTTGGACAGTTAGATACCTGTTGGCGTATTATAACTGTTTATACTCTCTTACTTGAATTTTTGTTAATGTTGAAGTACACATTAGTTATTAAATTTTGGCTTTAAGAAGATTAAATACGCGTTTGTAAGATTTGCTGGTAATCTCTGCTTTAAAGTAATGCTACTATCATTACATTCGAACCATCCACATTTGTTTTTAATATATGCAGTGTAGTGACCAGCATTGGTTGTGGATCCTGCATGGTAGATTTTACCTATTGTTGTGAAGGTTTTCTTTCCAAGTGACACTTGACCGTGTGAATCCAGTCAGTTTGCAGTTGTTTTTGGTACCATCTGCATTGTAACGTAGAAGCATTGCTATTACGTAGTTACTATCTGTTTGTTTCAGTAAGGTGGAACGATTATCTGAATTGCAGATAGTACATAATCTGCTATGGTTTGCATTTTGTAGAGGTTGCTGAAATGGAATGGATTCACAATTAGGTATGGATACATACACAAATCGCTCCTTTGGGATTTGTTCCTGTGTCAGATTGTTACAGAGAGTGCATGTATGTTTCCACATGTATGAAATCTGGAAGATTTAATTTATAGGTATGTTTTTGTTTTCGACTACTTGTAGTGAGTACATTAGAAATTCTTGTGGATCTTCTTGTGAGTTTATAGTGAATCTCACCATTCCAGCACAGTAGTCCAATTCTTGTCTTATTCCGTGAACACTATACGTGTTGTCAGGATTGTTTGTTGTGTTTCTAAGAAGGACTAACATTTGCATACACAATTGGTCTGTACTGTGTAAGTAAATGTTGTTCACAATTGGCGGCAATTGAAATAGAATATTCATTGCTACATTTATGTAGCAACTTCCACCAGTTTCATTTGAAAATTTGAATGGTCCAGATAGTTCTGACTCCGAGTGATTTTATCGCGGTTTCTGTTCCTTCTTTGAATTAGTACCTGATTTACTTTTCCGAATAGGATATTCTTTGCTTGTGGTAATTTATGAAGTATTATCTTCTTTTGTTTTCTTTGAAGGATTTGCAGTCAGATTCTGTTGCATTTCTGTTTGAATTAGTTTTCTTTTACAATGTTTTCCTTTTTCTGGAACAGGATATGATTTCAGATGGGGGGTGTACAGTGAACGCAGTCTATTGTATTCTAAAAAGCAAGGAATATCAGCGTTCACTTTACTTGCATCAAAGTTGATTAGAAATAGACCATCAAGTATACGTAAGCGTGATAGTGCTACGTAGCTCATGCCTTCTTTAAAGACTGTGTTTCCTATATCTATCAATGCTTTATCTAGGGTAAGACCTTGGGATTTATGAATGGTGACGGCATATGCAAGAGTTAGAGAAAAGTGTTCTCTACGTACATACATGTCTTTGAAGAGAAGGAATCGAGCTGTTGAGCTCCCTATCCTTTTTACTTCTGAAAGTTTGTCAAAGCGAATATTGACAAACTGGCCCTCATTACAATACTGGCGCTAAACCATGGCGCTATTAGCAACATGGTTGGTGCCGGTATCGTAACGAGTCCGCCAATGTTCAATGGGGAATTACCACCCCATTCCAAGGATGGCGGGGCGGTAATTCCCCATTGAACATTGGCCCTTCCCCATTCCCATTTTTGCCACATAGGGCTCAATGGGACTGGGGAAGGCGCTAAGTATGGTACTGCGAATTGCGGTACCGTACTTAGCAGCAAGGTCCCTTTGCGGGTCCCTACTTTAACGGCTGGTCTAGACCAGCCGTTCAGGCCGGGTCCCACAAAGGGACCTCGTAGTAAGGCGCTAATGGGTTAACGGGACCGCAGCCTTTTACGGTGCCGTTAACACATTAGCGCCAGGGTCGTAATGAGGCCCACTGAATGTTGTTGTCACGTCGGTATGTTTGAAAGCCAACAACTGTACCCAGTGGCCCATTAACTAGTCCTTGCTCCACTTCAAGGTTACGTTTAAGCATTACTCTACAATTTAGGGATAATTTTAATATTTTTTCCAACCCAACTGTGTTGGAGATTGAATTTTCTAAGGTATTTCGTCTTGTTGTGGCTTGCTGACATATGGGTAGTGTCATACCATGTACATCCAGTTTGTCTGTGGAGCAAATTTCAATTATTGGTTGCATTTCTTTTTTTAACATTGTTTCATTGAATTTGAAACAGCTTGCAAGAGTTGGCATTAAGGGCATACAATTGACATTTTTGTGCGCTAACTGTTCCATAACATCAGTAGCACATGCGTTATCGCCATAAAGTGCATGAATGTGCCGGTTTTTCAATATTGCTTGTGCTTCTTGAGATAGTACACCAATTCTAATACTTTTTAAAATGTTGGCGTAAGTGAGGTCTGCAGATTAATGCATGTTTTCTGTTAATTCTCTGTATTGGAAATGTTGCCAAAGGTTTACATTTCCTATGCTGCCAACAGTTTTACGGCAGAGTTTGTGTCCTAAGTTTTTGAAAATAGGTTCACCTTTCACCAGTGTCAATTGTAGAAGATCTCCGAAAACGATAATGTGTTTCCCTGCAAAGAGTTCTTCGTAGTTTGTTTTAAGTACTTCTTGCAATCTCAGGTGAATCAAAGCCAACATTAGGTTGGAGACCATGCTCACTTCCTCTATTAGTAGCATTTTCATTTGTTTTAATACTCTGCGTAGTTCCATTGCAGCTTCTGCAGAAAGTTTGTAATAGTCTAATTTGTTTTGGTGTTCTACTGGAAGGAGTAGTAATCGGTGTAAAGTGACACCGCCTATGTTATAGGCAGCCAAACCTGTGGGGGCAGTTACAACAGCTGACAGTTTGTTGTTTGTCAATTGTTGAAGGAACTTGCTGATGATTTTGTTTAAGAATGTTTTCCCTGAACCAGCTTCACCACTGACGTACAGCAGTATAGGTTTGTAATTTTGGCAGGTACATTCTTTATTTTCGTGTAGTACACCATGTGCAATTTATTTTGTTACTTCTTTAAAAAAAATGGTGTGCTTATCTGTGCTAAGTTTTGATTGTAGTACAGTTAAGTCTTCTATATCTTCTTCATAGTGACACATGGTGTTTTCCACTTCTGTCATAGCTAATTCTGCCTTATTTGCTATTAGTGGTTGTCCTAGTGGTTCTTGACTTCCTGTTACAGAAGGTTGTCTGCTGTCAGAAGTGTCCTTATATAGTTGGGCCTGGAGTTCTTCTTCGTGTTGCTTTTCATTGTGCAACATTGTTTTGTACTGCGTAAAGTTCACATCGGTGATAGCGCTTTCATTTGCTTTGAAAGCGTCTTCATTGCAGTCATAGTTATCTAGTATCTCTTCCTCTTTTCTCCATGGTTTAAAAAGCTGTATCAGGGACATGTAATATAGTTCTTTCTGTTGAGGAGTTTTTAATGACAATTTCACATGATTAATTAAGCTTTGTTTGGTAAGTTTCACTAAGCTGGCTTCACAACCTGTCACTCTATATCTACCTTTGCTTTCATTGGGTTTTATATTATTTTTGTATGCAAAGTTTTGGGCTATGTGGTATAGACACATGATTTCCAAAGTGGTACTCCTGTTCGGGTAGTAAGTGTCTTGTTAATTATTTTTTAAAATGTTTTGGTTGTTGGGATCATTTTTGGCAATTGTTTCTATGTCCTCATATGATTTGAGAACTCTTTTTCTAGATTTAGCAGGACCAAGACTTAGCCATACAAAGCAGTAACGGTTAAAGCTTCATAGGTGCCACATTTTCTATGGCAGAGCATTTTTATGCCTAGGCTGTACAATTTCTGAGATAGTGTTTTGTCTGATGATAGGTCATTGAAGAGGTCTTGAAGCTCTGTTCTTTCTGCTTTTATTAAGTAGGCTGTAACATATTGTGCAACTGCAGTGGAATTGTCTGCAATGTACTGCACATCTATGTTTGCATTCCATAAGAGGGCAATGATTGCATTTTCATCATTGATATATTTTGATTCTTCTGTTCTTTTTATGTAATACATGTTCTTAGGTGATTTACCTTTAACACTATGTCGAACTGAAGACATGAAGCTGTTCACTTCACCAGTTTCTGTAACTGGTCTAGGGAAACCAAAGCTGCATTTTGTGTAGTATTTCCCTTTGCTTTGTATTTGCGACGACAATATTTGCCACATTTGTGTGTTTGAAATTGTAAAATCTGTCCATGAAGGTCACTGTGTCCTTTGTGAAGGGATTTCACAAGTGACATATTTTTTGATGAACTGCAAAACAGTGGCATCACTGTCCTCACCAAATTTAGGTGCACCTTTGATCCATAAAAGCATGTGGATATGTGGTGCTCCTCTGGATTGGTATTCTTTTCTCCAAAAGAAGTGTTGCACCTCTCCGAGGGGAGGAACAGTTTTATTACAAATAAAATGTAGCATAGCAATGAAATGATGGTGGAAATATCTTGGAACATTAACAGGATCTAAGGAGCAAAGTTCTCCAGGTGTTAGTATATCTATGTTGGTTTTGGTTGTTGTTTGATATGCGTAGGAAATCATGTAAATCTTCCCATGCATATTCTGCACAACTTAATGTAACAAACCAAGTGGGTGGTCCAAGGTTTCTGATCATACAACGTACATCTCTGTGCCGTCAGAACCAGTATTCTTTCGTACCACGCATGTTTGCAAACAGATTTGTTATACTTGATTGTAAAACCTCATCTTTTTCTTGCACTTTTTGTATTAATTGCGCAGCTGACATATTTTGAAAGTGGGTTCCAGATTTCAATATGTGTGCAACTCTGTAACCTAGGGTTGCTAATTCACTTTCAAAGAGTAGGTGGAATATGTATTCCACATTTTGTCTAAATCTGGCATCTTCAGAATACATTCGTAATGAGCGGTATTCTGATGCTGTTATCTGAGTGGGTCTATCATCGTATCTTCCTCCTTTGCCAGTAGGAAATAGCAGTGGAAAAGCACATGCTTCTATACTTTTTTCCTATATGCTCATTGGTGACCCTTTAGTTTGTCGCATTTGGTAAGTTTCTAGTGCATCATCTATGCTCTCATTAGAGTTCAATGGATGAATTGTGTAATGGTCCAAAAGAGTGGATACTGCAGCAGGATCCAGAAGTTGAAATTAACCAGTTTCTGATGGCTCTTGAATTATTTCAGTTGTTTCCCTTAAGCTTTCTTAAATATTTATTTCTTTGTAGTATTCATTATTGTCTTTCAGATATTGCAAGGCTTGTCTAACTTTATGTAAGTCCAGGAGTTGTTTTCAAATGTTTTTGTCTTTTGTTGGTACACCATTTACTAAGACAATTAAAGAATGCTCTATTGGACGTTGTACTCCTAGAGTGTGCACATTCGCTCTCAGATCTAATGGCAAATAAAGTATTTTGCCACGAATGCCTTTCACCAATTCAGAGGTAGGTAATTTTGCTGTTTTTGGTTAAAGGCATATTATTGCTTGAAATGGGTGAACTGTTTGAATTATGATGCTCTCATACAAATTGAGTTGTTGCAGGGGTTTTGGTAGTGAGAATAATTCCAAATTATTTGTGATACCACGTGAAGGAGTTTGGTTGTTGTCAAGTTTTGTAGTGCAGTAACTGCAACATATTAGGGGTTCACTTATTTCATATTTGCTTTCTGCTAAAAGGTAGAGAGCTAATTCAAACCATTTGGAATCTTCATTGTCTTCTATTTTGTATGTTACGTCTATAGTTTTTGTGTTACTTTTGTAAAAAGTTTTGCGGCAACACACACACACATGGTTTGGTACTTCAGCCGATGTACTTTTAAATTTTAGTATTTCTTTTTTGTATGTGTGTAAAAGAAGGTTGCTATGTACAGAATTGTTGCTAGTCTGTTCGAAAACTATTGCATTTTGTAAGTGGCTTTCACTTCCAAAATATTTTCTCTGGACACGGTCGATTTCTTCTTGTAGGTATTTGGGTGTACCATGCAGAAGAGTGTTATTTAAATTGTCTAGTTCGAAAGCTGGACTTTTAGCATAGTACAGTTTATACACTAGATTTCTTACATTTTAAGGATGTGTTGATATCATTTTGATATCATGGAAGGTGCTTTTGCAAATAGGTCCTGAAATGCAGGCTAATGAATATCGTTGTAGTCCTGTGTATTTGCTCACTGGACAGGTATCCATATTTTGCAGCACTTTCATTTTCACTTTGTCTTTACCTTTCACATACTGATTGAGGAACTGGAGTAAAGATTTGAAAAATGTGTTAGGAATGTTACACATTGACATGCACGGGCATTTGTATTCTGGATGGTCTGGTTCAGTTGAATGGAGAGGTAATTCTGAATTTTCTTGGGATACTTTTATGAGCAGTGTTTCTTGTTCCATGATGGTATTATTGATTTTTTCATATCCTCGTCCACTGATATGGATGGCAATTGTGTTTGTTTGATTTTGTTTGTATGCTTCTTCATTAAAATATGGTTCTGTGGTTGTCGTGTGACTCCATTCACCTCCACAAATATTTAAGAAGTTATTTTTGTTGACATTCCGTTTATTAAGAAGTTTCTTATGTAGTTTAGTACTTAGTTTTGTTAGTGGTTTCATCCTATTTAACAATAAAATAAATAACTTAAGGATTGCACTGTCTACAAGAGCTTGTAGGATTAATTTTCTACGGTAGGGTTGAGGATGATTTCACTCCTCTTCTTATTAGATTCTGAAGGACTCTGTGGCAGAACATCTTTGCTAAAATAATTTTTTACTGTGGGTTCTTGCTAGTATATCAGGATTTGTAGGAGCATTGTTATCAGTAGTGTTAGCCAAATTCTTGTAAAGCATTTTCTCTTTCGTGCCACAATTTGATAGAGGAGGCAACGTTTCTGTAGTTGAAGCTTCCTTTGTTTCGCTAAATGACTGTATTAGCTGTTTTGTTTCAACGTTCTGTACAAACTCTGCTAGAGATGGATGCTTAGTTTGGACACTATTTATTTTGATTTGCTCTATTTCGGCGTTCCTTTCTACGGGCTTGCTTTTTGGTAGGCATTCTTTGGGGTCTGTTGAAAAAAAAAGAAGGAATGGGTTGGTCTGTTTTACAATGTAAGTGGGCTGTGTGCAAGTGTGCATGAGTTTGATGGGGAAGATATTTGTGGTGGTGTGTGAATGTGCATAGGGCAGTTACAATGAGTTGGGAAGGCTATTTTTCTGTTTGTATATTACTACACTGTGCTTCAGATGCGAGTAGAAAGTGAGCTAGTGGTGAGGAGAAGCATTAATAGTAAATGTAATGATATAAAATTAAACCAGCTATTTGTTTTGTACCACTAAAATTCTATTTGTGTTCCGAAAACACAGGGATTTGTGTGTCACTCTGCCTGTTATTCTTTGTTTAATAAATGGGGATTTGTGGGCAGAATGGTTCAGAAATCAATGTCTTTTGGTGCACAAATTACATAAATAACCCACACATTCTCTTTGAGGAACAGTAAGAATATAAAGGGAGTACTGTACTTTTTTTTGTGCAATGACCAGGTTTCTTTTGGATACGTTGTTTGCAGTGTAGATCCTGTTGATTTTCAGGAGAGTAGTCTTCACTGCAATTGAAAAAGGAAGAAGTTAGTAATTTAGTGTGTTTAAAGCAGTGATGATAATGTACACGTTCATTTTTCAGCTTTCGTGGGAGTAGTCTTGTTTGATATCTCAACACAGAATATGTGTATTTCATGAAATTCCCTTGTTTTTTTTTAAGCTGTGTTGTCCATAGCAGAGAGGTTTGGAAGTGATAGGTCATTATAGTAGATGGGAAAAATGTCAATACTTTCATATTATAAGTAGGAATGCGAAAAATCGGGAGGACCTGAGAGGGAGATGTCACAACAGCAACCGGGAACGTTTATTTTTCTCATACGATCGCATTGGAAGTAGCATCAATTTAGGCAGAAGACAATACAAAATGGTGACATTTTTTAATGGAAAACGAGTTTCGTGCTTAAATCGGGAGGGTTGGTACGTATGTACAGGTTATGTGTGAGACAGTAAGAAGTAGTGCGATTTCTCAATGAAAAATTGGAAGTCTTGCACTTAAAGCGGGAGCGTTGGTATGTATTTGATATGCAGATTTAGTGACATTAATATGTTTAAATGGAATCATAAGATTTGCACATGTTCTCTGAATAAAATATGCATACCTGTACTTTGTACTCATGCATGTGAGTATGCATGGAGCTGTAAGTTGAAATCCGCGACACTTGCACAGTAGTTTTTGAAGTAGGTGCTTTGCTATAATATGCAACTTGTATTCAGAGTGATCAACAGTACATTTGAAGTGCGGAACTCTGATGATGGAGTTAGAAGTAGAGGTCTTGGATGTGATTGGTGGATGATTGTGTGACTGCTTAGCTGTGTCCAATGAGGGAATGGATTCGTGAGTGATGTGGAAAGGGTAGAAGGACTGGCTAAGAGTTACTTGCCGCACGGATACCGCGCTTGTCCGCGGGTAGGGCGTGCCACAAACGGGGTTCTACAGCAAATCCAGCATGGAAAGGTGACTGTAGGCATCAGCCAATCAGATGATGACATTGTTGATTTGTGTCAAGAGTGTGTGTAATGAAGATGGCAGAGGTGGAGACAGTGAGGGTGTTGGTGCTCAGAGATAATTTATCCATGGTTTACAGCACTATTCCGAATGTAGGCATGTGGCAAACAATTTCAATATCAGAGGAGTGGAGCTGGTGTGGAGCGCTGCGACTGAATACAATGTAGTGGCAATTCTCCAAGTTTGCCGAGATATGCGTAGGATGACCAGTCCCAATGTCGTAGTTTTGCACTATGGTGCTTGCCATTTGGGCTACGTGAGTTCACCTTCTTTGTTGGGAGATTTGGAACAGTTGGTTCAAGCAGTCATTAACTGTCAATGTCCTCCCTCGAATCACCACTCTTCTCACCTGATTGTTCGGAGTCTGTCTCCTTGATTCCGTGTCGGTGAGCTAGATAGTCCTTCGATTTTGATGTCTGGATCGTGTCACGAGAAGTAGCCGTGGTGGATCCCAAACTGGACCACTCCACAACTTCAGTCCCAGAAGCAGGAAATGTATGGGGGAAAAAGCCAAAGGCGGAAAAAAACCCGTGAATATCCCTCGTTGCTGGCCAACAGGTACAGTAGAATCCGAAGTCCAAGGCTACGCGAATATAGAACCCCATTGAAGTGGAGCCGGAGGCTGGTAACGGTGAGTGGAAGAGAGCACAACAATGTGCGGAGCAGTGTCTGACACGAAAGTTCCACTGCAGTGCGGAAAGGAAAATACCGAGCTGGGCCAAGGCGGTGGCAGAAAAGGAACAGAAAAGGGTAAACAAGCTGAGCAGGTACGAGGTAAGAGGAGGAAAGAGTGGAAAACTCGCAAGGCGAGCGTGCCGAACTGAAAGGAAAAGAAGGGCAGAGAGAACAGGTACGGAAATCAATAGAGAAAGGCAGGCTTCCGTGTGAAGCAAAAGTGGAGAAAACTAGCGTGTGACCGTAGGAGCAGAGCTAAGATGGTTGCAACGCACAGACCGCAAAGAAAGCTGGGAAGAAATACTTCCAGCTGAGGAGGGCAGGAAAACCACTAGAACGTTACAGCAGCAACGTGAGAGGCGTGATGGCACCGATCAATGGCGGCGACGCCGTAACCATGGTAACCACCGCCATCCAAACAGGTCCATGACACTATGCCCCCTCTTAGTACCACCTCCACCAGGTTTCCAGGGATGTAAACGGTGGAAACGAGACACCAGTCTGGGAGCTTTAAGGAAGTGCACTGGTTCCCATGCATCTTCCGACCTAGGATATCCTTTCCAAGATACTAGGTATTGGAGTTGCCCTCTGAAAACCCTGGAGTCACGGATCTTAGAAACTTCATACTCGTCTTGGGTTTCGCCTTGTGGCAAGATTTGTGACTGACCACGTCTACGTCGGGTCTCAGGATGAAATTCTTTGAGAAGGGAGGAATGAAAAACTGGATGTATGCGCCTGAGATTATGCGGTAGCTTGATCTTATAGGCAACAGGGTTAATTCTCTCCAGAACAGGAAATTGACCCAAGTATCTGGGGGACAACTTAGAGGGTCGGATCCATCAAGGTAGGAATTTGGTGGAAAACCATACCTTTGTCCCTCTTTCCTATTCTGGGGTTTTGCGCCGATGAGCATCAGCCTGTCTTTTATATACGCTCAGGCTCCTTTCCAAACTGCTCTTGGCTGTTTTATGGGCTTCAGCAATCTCAGATATGATAGACTCCACTGTAAGGAAATTGCTTGGTAATGAAGAGATGGGAAAAATTGCCCTGGGGTGTACGGCATAGTTGCAAAAGAAAGGGGTCATACCTGTAGCTGAGTGCTTAGAGTTGGTGTAGACAAACTCGGCAGTGGGAAGGAGCTGAACCCAGTTGTCTTGCAGGTGGTTGGTGTAACATCTGAGATATTGTTCGAGGGTGGCATTAAGTCTCTCTGTCTGCCCATTTGTCTGTGGATGGAAACCAGAGGACAGAGCTCGGTTAATGCCCAACCGTCTGCACAGCGCTTTCCAAAACTTAGAGAAGTACTGACTCCCTCTGTCCGAAGTAATGTTATCCGGGAGCCCATGCAGGCGAAAGATGTCTATGGCAAAGACTTTGGCCATTCTAGTAGCAGTGGGTAATCCCTCCAAAAGCGAAAAATGGCCCATCTTTGTAAGGGAATCCACTATCACCATTATACAGGTACAAGATTCGGAGAGGGGAAGATCCACAATAAAATCTGTGGATAGATGCCCCCAGGGTCGTTGAGGAATATCGGGCTGAGTGAGTAGGCCAAATGGTTTGCCTGTGGGATTCTTAGACATGGCACATATCGGACACATCGATATGTACGATCAGACTTCCTCCTTGAGGTTTGGCCAATAAAAAGAATGTCCAATGAGTTTGGTAGTGTTCACTTGGCCCTATAGCCTGCGGTCAAGCTGTCGTGGCACCAATTTATAATCTGCTTGCGAAGATGACCCGATGGGATATCTAAGCGATTCTTGTAGAACCAGAGACCATCTTTGACTTGATATTCTCGTGAAGGCGTTTGGTTAAGGTTCAAAGACTCCAATTCCTTGGCCTCCTTGACCTCTTGTAAAAAGGTGTTGATTTGAGTGACAATCTGATGTCATTGAAACATGGGTTCTGGAGGAAGCGGATCAGATTCCGCAGTAAGCTCTTTGCGAGATAAAGCGTCCACCAAAACATTCTGGAAACCCGGAAGGTAGGTAATTTTGAAGTTGTATTCTGAAAAAAAATATGCCCATCGGGGCTGGCGAGAGTTCGAACATTCCAAAGATTGCAGGACCTTGAGGTTTTTGTGGTCGGTTCGAATGACGAACGGAAGGTTGGCACCGAGTAAGAGATGACGCCATTCTTCACAGGCCTGTTTCATGCCCCACAGTTCTTTTTCCAAAACCGAATAGTTCCTTTGGCTGGACGTGGGAGTATGAGAGAGATAGGCCACAGGATGTTCTACTCCTTCCTTTTCTTGGAGTAGAGTTGCACCTATGGCTGCTGAAGAGGCATCCGTCTCAACAATGAATTGATTTGACTGGTCCGGTTGTAACAGAATGGGAGCAGAGCAGAAAAGCGTCTTGAGATGCTTAAAGCTGTCTTCAGCTGATGATGTCCACACAAAAGGTCTGAATGATTTCTTGAGAAGAGATGTTATGGGTAGTACCGATTCGGAAAACCTGGGAATAAATCTTCTATAGAAATTAGAGAGACCCAGAAACCTCTGAACCTCCTTGATAGAAGAAGGAGAGGGCCAATCTAAGATGGCTGATACCTTATGTGGTCCATAGAAATACTGTGTTCTGATAACATGAATCCCAAATACGGAATGGTAGACACTCCGAAATAGAATTTTTTCGGGTTTGGCTAGAAGACGGTTTTCCTTGAGATGGTTCAGTACCCTCCTGACCTGTTCTTCATGTTCCTCCGTGTTGATGGGGTATACCAATGTATCATCCAGGTAAATGATTACCGAAACATATAATAGGTCGGAGAACATGCGGTCCATAAATCTTTGAAAGATTGCTGGTGCGTTAACCAATCCGAATGGCATCACTCTATACCTGTACAACCCGAAAGGAGTATGAAAAGCAGTCTTCCATTCATCCCCTTCAGCTATGCGTAACAAATGGTAAGCATTGCGCAGATCCAACTTGGTGAATACCTGTGCCCTTTGTACTGCCTCTATGATAACTGCTATGAGGGGCATAGGGTAGCGATCTCTGATTGTTACCTTGTTGAGACCCCGCTAATCTATACATGGCCGCAGATATTTAGAGTCTCTTTTAGCTACAAAAAACAATGGAGCTCCAGCAGGAGATTTTGAGGGTTGAATGAGGCCGTTGTGTAGATTAGCGTCCAGATAGGTGCGTAAAACACTCCTTTCTGTCTGGGATAATGAGAACATCCGGCCAAACGGAATCAAAGCGTTGGGCTCCAGGTCTATTGAGCAGTCCTCCAACCGATGGGGTGGTGATGCAGCAGGTCTAACCTCTGTGAACACCTCTTGGAAATCATCACAGTAATGTGACAATGCGTGTATGCTTGAGGTTTCTTGACATAAAGCCGGAGCGGGTTGTAGCTTGGTGAAAGACTGGCGTGGAAGACATTGTTTCTTACAGTACTCTGACTCGAAAATTAGTTGGTTATAGACCCAGTCAATGTGAGGACTGTGTCTCCTTAGCCAGGTTATTCCTAGAATGACCAGAAAATGGGCCGCCCTGATGATGTCAAATCTTATTCTTTCAGTATGCTGAAAGATCTTAATTTCCATGGTCTCAGTAGTCTGCGTGATGAGTCCTGAGGAAAGTGGGGTACCGTCAACTCCTTCCACCTTCTGATCTTCCAAGCGGGGTAGCCTCTTAAGACCCACCTCGTCAGCCCATAGAGTGTCTACAAAGTTTCATGCAGCTCTGCAGTCCAGGAGAACTAAAGTATCCACCAGTTTGTCTCCAACCTGGATATTGACAGTGACCACCATCAACCTTGAATCTTCTTGGTTTACTTTAGTAGAAACCGACAGACACATAGGGATTGGATGCATCTGAAAACCCCCGGACACTCGTCACTTTTAGCTCCGTGGTTGTTTGTTTCCCGATCGTCGTTGAGGCAGTTCAGGACATTCCTTGAGAAGATGCTTGTCTGAACCACAGTAAGCACATAACCCTCTTTCTGTTCGACGTCTTCTGTCTTCAGAGGAGAGTGGAGACCAAGTGTTTCCTATCTGCATGGGTTCATCCCGAGAAGCAGACATAGGTGAGAAAGAACTTGGTGGAGGCTCATTGCTTGCTACACTTCCTCGGTAGCATCTTCTTTCATGACGTCGTTCTTTTAGACGAGGTTCTATCTGTAGTGATGCTGATAACAAATCTGAGAATGTTTTAGGATGAGGAAACCGGGCTAATTCGTCCTTTATGTCCTCCTTAAGACCTCTACGAAAAATGGCATTTGAGCCTATTCTGCCCATCCGGCACCTGCAGTTAAGGTCTTAAAGGTGGTGATGTACGAAAGAACATCGGAGGACCCTTGTCTGACATCTAGGAGGTCCTCGGTAGCAGTGTACATGAGTTCTGGTCTCTCAAATGTATCTTTAAGAAGGGACTGAACCCCCCCATAGTCCTGCAAAACTGGGTCACCTCCTGTCACTAAAAGAGTAGCCCAGGCAAGAGCATTGCCGATCATATTAGAGATGAGAAATCCCACCTTTGCCTGATCAGTAGAAAACATTTGGGGTCTGAATGTAAAGTACACCGTAGCCGCCTCCAGGAATTCCTTGACCTTCTTCGGAGAACCATCAAATTTGCCTGACGATAGGGCAATTGGAGGTAGCTCAGGAGGTGCCTGTTCTCGGTTAGAGATCAGTTGTTTTAATACCACATTTTCAGCCTTAACTGTCTGTAGTTCTTGAGAAAGGCTTTGTACTGCCTTCCACCATTCTTGCATCTGTTCCTGAACCTGTTCTGGGGTGCCCATCGTAGGCTTTTGGCATTGAAAACTGTCAATGTCCTCCCTCGAATCACCACTCTCCTCACCTGATTGTTCGGAGTCTGTCTCCTTGATTCCTTGTCGGTGAGCCAGATAGTCCTTCTTCGATTTTGATGTCTGGATCCTGTCATGAGAAGTAGCCGTGGTGGATCCCAAACTGGACCACTCCACGACTTCAGTCCCGGAAGTAGGAAATGTATGGGGGAAAAAGCCAAAGGCGGAAAAAACCCTGTGAATATCCCATGTTGCTGGCCAACAGGTACAGTAGAATCCGAAGTCCAAGGCTACGCCGAATATAGACCCCATTGAAGTGGAGTCAGAGGCTGGTAGTGGTGAGTGGAAGAGAGCACAACAATGTGCGGAGCAGTGTCTGACACGAAAGTTCCACTGCAGAGCGGAAAGTAAAATACAGAGCTGGGCCAAGCCAAGGCGGTGGCAGAAAAGGAACAGAAAAGGGTAAACAAGCTGTGCAGGTACGAGGCAAGAGGAGGAAAGAGCTGAAAACTCGCAAGGCGAGCGTGCCGAACTGAAAGGAAAAGAAGGGCAGAGAGAACAGGTACGGAAATCAATATAGAAAGGTAGGCTTCCGTGTGAAGCGAAAGTGGAGAAAACTAGCGCGTGACCGTAGGGGCAGAGCTAAAACGGTTGCAACGCACAGACCGCAAAGAAAGCTGGGAAGAAATACTTCCGGCTAAGGCGGGCAGGAAAACCACTAGAACGTTACAGCAGCAACGTGAGAGGCGTGATGGCACCGATCAATGGTGGCGAAGCCGTAACCGTGGTAACCACCACCATTCGAACGGGTCCATGACATTAACATCTTTCCAACTGCGAAAGTAATTTTTTCTGGCTTACCCCATAGAGCAAAATGGGACAACAGTTCTGTTTTTTGTCCAGATCAAAGTATTGGTAGGTGTGCCATCAATCTCGGCACGCATGCTTTCATGTTAAGAGCTGGTATGTTTTTCTGCAGCCACGAGAACATTGTGTCCAGTAATGCCGATTATTTTGAAGCAGATGGTGTTTCTTTGTCTTTTTTGGAAAATGCCATGTTCTTTTGGAATGTAAGGCTTGCTTTGGAGAAGGTTCTGTGATGATTGTAGGAGTAAACTAAGAAGAAAAAAAATAAAAAAATACAAAATAACAGGTGTCTGTCAGGCATCTGCAAAAAACCCCAAAAAACGTCTCTTTTCAGAGCCCACCTCAAAGGGGAAAAGGGGAATAATATCTAAATGTACAGTCGTCACGCTCAGATCATTTACATGTCCGCGGACATGGCGGTAGTCTGCAGGCAGCGCGCGCATATTACCAATGGGGATTCTGGGGTGGAGACGCATGCAAATGAGAATGAGCAAAGCTAGGGATTGGTCAGTAAAGTTCAGTGGGTGTGTTCTGAATAGAGAGATTTAGTGAGAATTTCTTTTTCCTGAGAGGAGAACAGACAGCTATGGCTCTGTGTGCCTGAAAACAGATTATCTGGATTTTGGGAGACTCATGGATACATTGGCTGAGGTGCATGCAGATCGTTATGGTATATCTGCAGATCTTGGATTTTCTCATGTGGAAGTGCACTGGCATGCAGTGTGTGGAATGAAGTGGCTCGACTTGGTACCTCTCTGTGCTACTTTACAGACAGAGGGTCATCCTGATATAATTATCATTCATTGTGGAGGAAACAGTTTAGGGCATGTCTCTTGAATGTCTTTGCAATTTGCAATGAAGAAAGGACTTGCAAAGGTCATGGACATGTTTCCAAATTGCCAACTAATTTTTTCCCGTATTGCACAAAGACAATTGTGGCTCCGTTCTACTTTATTTGGTCCACAAATGGAGAAAGCGAGGTGCAATGTCAATAAGGCTGTTTGTGCCTTTCTAAGAGATGTTGGGATGTCCTCTTTCCACAATGAAAATATTTTGTTTTTCGTAGCACATTCATTTTTCGCAGAGATGGAGTCCACATTACATATCCTGACAATCAGATTTTTCTTCGAAATGTACAAAATGCATTGAAACCTTTTTTGGATTCATTGTCACCTATTTTGCATTACATTTTGATGAATCCAAGTTTCTCAAACACACAAAACAGCACCAAAAGGCTCTTTTCAGAGCCACCACTTACTCCCAGAGACAAGTGCATTGTATTTGCAACAGTTGCACCCAAAATGTTTGTGCGTCCTATGACTGTCCGCAGACTTTTTGAAAAATGCACAGGGGCCTACACCGTTCACTTGCTAGTTCCATCGTTAAACTGAGAAAGGTGGCTCTGAAAATAGCCCTTTTTAAAAAATGTTGTTGTTTTATATATTTTTGATTTTTTTACACACGACACACTAGGAGAGGAGGGTAAAGGAGGGTAAGGAAGGGACACCAACCATGGGGATAAGAAAGGGCTGGTGGAGAGAGAAAGATGTAGGGTGGGCTTTATTTAGGTCGGTAGCAGCTCTTCTGGTGCTCCGTGACCGTAGTCTTGAAAGCACTTCGAAGACTCTCCCCCCTTCGAAAGGTAAGGGTCAACAGCATCGCAAATGGCCTGTGAGGAAGCTGGAGGGATGTGCTCTCCTGCAGGAGTGTCTCTTGTGGTGAGAGGATTGGACACGGAGGATGCTGCGGAGGAACACAACCTACTACATTCTTTACATGGTACCACCTTGCGAACGTCCGCAACGTGGAACGAAGTTAGGTGTCGCTTCATGGTTGTCGTACCAAAGCTGTACGTACCAGGTCTCCCATGACTCAGCACCAAGTTGCACTATTTACAGGTGACCAGGTACGCACGTGCTCTTGGTACGTTACCAAAAATGGTAATCAACCGCCACACCCATGACTCCCGGCGAGTGCTGGTAGTAGGGAGTACCCCCTCCTCATTCTCTTCATCCTCTTCTTCCTCGCTCTCTACATCCTCATGCGTATTTCCCTCTGCAGGCCCTTGGGGAGGTGGTGGTGGTGGAGGGTTTGGGGGTGGTGCTGAGGCTGATGTAGCAACAGCAGCCATGGATGCCATTAGGGTTGGTCAGATAATCTTCACTAGAGCACTAAAGGCAGCAAACCTCAATCTGCTATAGCCAGAAGTACAATGAAAATGAGCTTGGGGGTGTGGCTTTTTATAGGGTTGGAGGGGTGTGCCTTGTGACCATATCGATCACTCAAAAGCGTTGAAAAAGTTCTAAACAATATGTAGAAAGATAGGGCCTTTGTATGGGTCATGTGAAATGGTGATTTTGTATTGTACAATAATTTGAAATGTTTGCATAAGTTCTTTTGAAATGTTGCGGAAGTGGACAAAGTGCGCAAATTAGGAGACACTCTCAGCGTGGGTGCGGTCACTTGATGATGTTGTGAACACCTTCGCGAAGGAAATGAGTGCCCGCGGGACACCAAATGCACAGTAATGGTCGTGCGCATGCGCGCGGGTGTTCTATGGACAGTGTTCGGGTCCTGAAACTAATTAAAAGTGTGACACAAGTGAGACGGACAGTTGCGGACAGGCGCGCTGTTCGCAAGACTTACGGGTATGGTGCGCATGTGCGTAGATGTTCTGCTGACTGTACGGCCAGGTACATTGTTCTCCGGATACCTCCATTTTGTTTGACTACGGACATGCTGGCCACTGCGCCTGTTCTACGGACAGTTCCATCTTGGCTGCGGATGGTACGGATAGGTATAGTGTACTTAGGACACTCCCATTTTGTTCATTTTTACATCCCGGACACCTGGTGTGTTCTAAGAACAGTTTCATATTGGTGGTGAACAGTACAGAGAGGTACAATGTCTTTAGGACGCCCCCATACTGTTGATTTACGGACATCTTGGACAGCTGGTGTGTTCCAACAACAGTTCCATCTTGGTTGCGAATGGTACGAGTAGGTGTATTGTCCTTAGAATATCCATATTTAATTGATTACGGACAGGTAGAACAGGCGTGCTGTCCCTGGACATTTTAACTCTTTTTTTTTTAAATTAGATCCAAACCACTCCACTAAAAGTAACATAACATTTTCTTAATTAAACGCATATACATCAATCAAAAGAGAGAGGGGGAAGCAGACATTGAAACAAATATAGGGGAATTAGGGTTTTCCACAGGCTGGTTGTGAGGGGATGAAGGGATGGAAGTTTCGTCAAAACATTTATGTTGTTCTTGAGGGTTTGGGGATAGTTCACTAGGAAATGGAGAAGGGGGACAGGTACAGGTGGGACAGTGATATCTGACTTTTCCTTTGACGACTTCCTCCACAAATTGCCTTAGCCCATTAAAATTCTCTTTTAGCATGTCCACTTTGTCTTCTATTTGTTTCAGGGTGTCTTCCACTGTGTCCTTTCGTGGACTTTCTTCATTTTTTACCTGGTCTGTAAAAAATACATATGCTAAATGCCCATAAAATACTGACTATTAATTTGCTTATGCAGTGAAGTGTGTACCATTATTATCGTTATCTTCCGACATTTCGCCATGCGGAAAATTCTCCTCCAGCCACTCCAAAGTACTGAACATTTCTGTGTCGAAACAACCGAAATACATTATTTGTTCTGCGGCCATTAAAAAAAGTATACACACATGTAAGAAAAATGAAGTTCACTTACTCCTTTCTTGTAATTTGTCTTTGTTGTGTTATGTTTGTCTACTGTCACTCCTAGCTGCACAGTTTCTGTGAGGTAATTACGTTGGAGGCATATCTTTTTTTGTTATGGTATAATCCATTTTATTCTACATGGTAATTAAATGAATGGGTAATGTGTGAGACGTGTAGGTTCGAATGGTTTCTTATTACTACTTATAATGTGTTTATGTGCTCCTTTTTAAACTTGTACATTTTTCATATGGCATAATAGAACAATTTCAGATGCCCCCTGACTGTTTGGGTAGTGTTGATCTCGTCCGCGCCCGTCCGCATACAGGCGCTCAGTCCGTGCCCTTCAAATATCATTAGCAAGGGGGTTCAGTATGCTCTATGTTACATGTATATAAAGTAAGGGAATTATAGTACATATCTCCCAAATTCACATGATGAAAGTGTACATTCAATAAAAACTCTTTGTTAAAGGGATGTTATGATTAAGTTGCCCTACTAAAAAACTATGAATTTCACTAAAAAACCTTTGTTAAAAGGGACGTTATGGTTAAGTTGCCCTACTAAAAATCTGTGAAATTCAGTAAAAAGAAATGTGTTAAAGGGACGTTATGGTTAAGTTGCCCTAATAAAAACCTGTGAAATTCACTAAAAAACTTTGTTAAAGGGACGTTATGGTTAAGTTGCACTACTAAAATCCTGTGAAATTCGCTAAAAAAAACTTTATAAACACGGCATTATGGTTCGAAGTAAAACCGAAAAACCCCTGAAATTCAATGACATTTGTGATGTCATCTTTGATGTCCTGGGTGTTAGTGTTAGCATTGCACAGTGGTGGGGGGAGTTATGATTGCTTAGCCTACCATAACTGGCGAATTTCAGGGGTTTTTCGTTTTTACTTCGAACCATAATGTCCCGTTTTTAACGTTTTTTTTAGTGAATTTCACAGGTTTTTAGTAGCGCAATTTAACCATAACGTCCCTTTAACAAAGTTTTTTTTAGTGAATTTATATATATATATATATATATATATATATATATATATATATATATATATATATTATAATTTTTTTTTTATTATTCTTGATTTAACCAGAGTGATTTTTACAAGATGAGTCGACAGATTTTGCTTAGGTCCCTGTTAAGTTTTGTTTTTCTTTGTCTGCCGTCGTAGTTGTTAAAATCAGGTCCATGATTTTGGCCACGGCCGTCACCCACGCTGTCTTTTCACCTCCAATCAGCCTTGTCCACCAAATATCTTTTTCATAGATGTGGGCTGAGGCTACGATATTTCCCAAGTAGGGTTTCCTGATGTTTTCGACCCCTGGGCATGATAGTAAAATATATTTGAATTCTAGCTACACATAGGGAAATCGGATGCTGCAATTTTCAATGTTCCTCTCCTAAAAATAAGGTAAGAATGTTTGGGTTATGTGAAGTGGTCACGATATTGTCGCTGCATAGAACATTTAATGTTGCCTGGTATTAGCACTAGGGCAACAATAGCGGGGGAAATGAGTTCTCTTCTTGCTGGTGGTGTTCAGACAAAGATAGTCTTCCCGAGATACAATCTGTGGATCTGCGAATCGGCAAGACTTTCTGGTGTAAAAGTATGGGATGATATTGTGAATTCTCTGCAGTCGAGGGGGGAGGCGTTCCTGTTGCCTTGTGACTAGCATGGCATCTTATGGGAGTCCACAGGGAAGTAGTGCCCACATTGGTTCTGCACCTCCCTGGCAAGACACTTTATCATACACAGCAGGTGATTGTTTGCTTTTCTTTTCTGAACTAACTCCATAATGCACAATCTCCTTTCAAGGTTAAGATGGACCCTAACCTCTGCTCTTTCTCGGGGTCTGCACAGCCAACTTTGCAGTGGATCTGCCTGGGTGATGATGACAGTGGTGTTCGTGGTGTTGATGTGACAACCTCCGAGGCTGAACTACCAATAGTATGGACGTTTTGGACTGTTTTTGGTGCTCAGGGAGCATCTGAAGATTGCGCTTTACAATAACCTCAGTTCATCAATGCCCTCACAATCTTGTTGTGTCTCTTTTCTCAAAGTATATGTTACGTTGTGATATCTTAATGTGCTTCTATACTGCACCAAATCATCAGCGTAGAGGTGTCAGAGCGTCTCAGCTGGTCTTTGGAGTAGAGTACGGTGCCCTGGCCAGGGGTATACAGACCTGGTCCTCTGGAAGAAAGGAACGGATAAAGGGAAAAATAAGCTGATTGGAAAGCGAGAAATACATGCCAAGTGTACAGTGACGGGGAGATGCAGCAGGGGACGGATGTTTTGCAAAAGCAGTCCTGTTAGGTAGTCATTGGTTCTGCAAAAGGGAGGAGGTGAATATGTCCTAAAGTGTTGCATTAATTCACCAATGTTTCCAAGACAGAGTCGGAGAATTGTAAATGTGTAAACTATGTAATGTTGGATGTATGAGGGGCTCGTGAGTGTGCTTGGGCATTCCTGGACGTTGGTGGCTTGCTTGCCCAGCATCTCCATCCTTTCTGCCCCCGGGCAAAGACCAACATGCTAATTCAGTGACTATTAATCCTGAGCCAAGAGTGGCATAGTCAAGAATAGACTGTGTTTAACGGAGTAACATAACATAATATCATTTAAAGGAATGGAATGGTCAAACTGATTCAGTAAAATTAAAGAGTGTCACCTTTATGTCAAAACGGCTATTATTGGGACTTTGTTCCATTCACCTCATGCTAGAACCTATTTTATTTCATGGAGAAACAGGGGGGTGCCTTTGTTTTAAGTAGACTATTACTACTTACTACATAGTAATACGTAGACACCTATAGCGCGAAACTATATCCTGAGCTCCCTATGTAAGAGGTATTTGTGCAAGACGACGGCGGTTGTGTGACCAAGCAAGGTACGTAATGATAGATGGGCCAGGACTGTCCTTTTATATGGAGTCACACTCTGGCACCCTTCTGTCATGACTCATGTTATGTTACTATTCTTTGACTGTTAGCATGAGGCTATGAGCCACGCTGCACAGCACTCAATGTTATAGGAAGGCCACCTCATGCAACTGAAGAGCAGGGAGAGAATTTTTCAGGTCACAAGCCAAAAAGTGTGAACACTAGTGCATCCAAAAATCTATGCGATCATTGCTTTTGCAAAGCATTTTCCTGATACCTGGACCTGCAATATGTGTCAGCATTTCATTTGTTAGATAATAATTGCGCTACGAACCCTCCCTCGGGTATCTGAGCGCTGCTTATTACTACCCACGGTATGCGGCGCTCATTTATCGAGCTCTGGAAGGATGAAAGGCTGAGTTTGGCCCTGCCGGGATTCGAACCTGTATCTGCACTAATGTCAAAGCGAGCGCTCTACTCGCTGTGCCACTTGACCGGCTAATGATAGATGATATGTTCATTCTGGCTATGCCTGATACATACCAGTTTTGCCTCTGTAAGAGCACACTCATGCTGGCTGCAACCATTATATTCCAGTACTGCAACTGTAACACTACATGTGTGCTAGCCGTGCCAGATAAATGCAAGCATTGCTACTGCATGACCACACTCATACCTGCTGTGCCCGATATATACCAGCATCACCACTGTAAGAATACGCTCACGCTGACTGTGCACAATATATGCCAGCATCTGACTGTAAAACACATATTCATACTACGTGTGCTCTAAGTAACAGCCCTCCCCAACACATTGTCATGTGCAATGTAACAGGGGAGTAGAAAGAGCACCAGCAGGCCTCCACCATGCCAAACGCTCACATATGTTTTCCTTGCCTTGATTTTATTTTCGGTATTTATTGAGTGTGAACATATTTTCGTGAAGCAATGGAGAGGTGTACATCAGTAAGCGTTGCAGGCATACGACCGTGTTTTAGAAGGGTACAGGCTTCACAACATAATATGTCTTTTTCTACATACCAGTTTAAGTAGCAGGGGATAGTTATCATTGAAATACTTGTGCATAGGCGCGTTATAAATGCCATATCATATCATTCCTAATTAGTGGGAAATATGCAATAATGCTGAGAGGGTGTGTGGGAGCCAAAAGGTTGTGGATTCTAAGTGTGCTCTTTAGCAGTCTTTGAGTACTCACTCGTTGCAGCAGCATGAATCGGGCACTGACACGTGCATGAGAGGTCTGGTGTCTTTCTTCACCTCTCCCCTCTCTTCTTCCAGATCAGGCACTGTGTGGGGGTCAGCATTTTGTGTTCAAAGGGCTGATATCTCCAGCACCCATTGAATACAATAAACCTTGTCACAGGTTCGTAAGTCCCCTAATGGCATGCACAGTGCTGCAAACATGTGCGAATGTGGTTGGCTGGTGGCCCCAGTTCTGGCCCATGCACAATACTGTGCAGTGTGACATGGACACCAGTGTTTTCAATTACAAGGAATCTTGATATTTTTGGGATTATTTTTTATTTTTTTTTATTTTTATTTTTTATTTTGATATAGCTGAAGACATCAACTTTTCAAAATGAGTCACATATAAAAGAGAATTATTACAGCATAAAATTGATAAAACAGTGTAAACTTACGTACAGTAACAGCGAGCGATACAATACAAAGGAGAAGAATGACCAAAAGAAACGAAGTTAGAAATAGGCCTATAAATTAAAATTTAAGTGCAATGAAGAAATGCAATTAGGTCTATGGGAAGTAGGAGCCCTATTAATGATAGTAATTATGTTAATAATAATTCACTGCCTCTAAAAAGTGAATGATGGCCTTCATTACTGAAAATCTAACGTTCTTAAATAAAATACTCCATATCTCGTTATCATTCTTCTCCATGTACATACTCAATAACTTGTTACAATGTTTGTCACGAATGGCTATTAAATTTGGACATGACACAATTATGTGTTGGAGGGTTTCCTTTACATTTTGTTTCTCACAAAATCGGCAGAAGCGACGGTCCACTGGAATGAGTTTACGTCTGGCCATAATTTCTCTCGTCGGCCATACATTTAATCTTGTCCTCAGGAATTTATTACGTATGTTTGCAGATGGGCATTTCATGAGATAGCCTGCCGCTTGGCCAAGGCATTTAGTACCAAAAAGGTTAGGATCAAAATCTCTATATTTTACACAATGTTCATAATTTGTGATCCAGTCCCAATTAAGGAACTTTCTTTTTGCTTGTGCCGGATGATCAATGAGAAATTGTAAAGAGATATTTGCTCCAACTAAAGTGTCCAAGACCGTATTTCTCCAATTTAACGAGAAACCAAATGAGGACCCAGCTAGATGATGTGCGACGGTACTCAAGATGTTATTATTGGTCAGGCCAAGAAGGCTTTTACGGAAAAAGGCACACATTCTCCATTTAACTTTGCTATGGAGAGAGTTCAAACCCAATTCGAACCGTATTAATGGAAGTGGTGAGCAATTCGGAAGCCGCAAGACCTTTTTCCAGAAGGTGGCCTCAAGTCTGTTCCATATGCTATCCCTGGAGTACAGTTTGGATTCAACACCATAGAGTAAAATGGGGACAACTTTTTGTTCATAATACATCATGATGTGTTTCAGCGTAAATTTCCCAAACTTATATAGCAGAATTTTCGCTTGGGATATCAAATTTAGCAATTTCGAGTCTAGCATATGTAGCAGTTTCCCATCGCTAACCATGTTTTGGATATAGACACCAAGATACCTATACTCTGAAACAATATCCATAGTTTGTTGTTGAAAGGACCAAAGACCCTTGTGGGATTTGCATCTGGTAGTAGGCCTGCAGACCATAATCTGGGATTTGGTTAGATTTACTATTAGGTCATTAGCCTCCACATAGGTTGCTAGCGCAGCTAAAAGGTTTTGCAAACCTATAGGAGTCTGGGAAATCAATACCAAATCGTCTGCATAGAGCAGCCAAGGAATGCGTTGGCCCCCCAGCTCCGGAGCGTCTGCTATAATTCTACAAAATGATAAGCCTAGGTCAAGAATAAAGAGATTGAACAGTGAGGCCGCCAGTATACATCCTTGCTTTAGACCAATACAAGTAGGAAAAGGGGCAGACAGGAGTCCTTGCATTGTGAGCCGAACTCTCATGGTAGTATCTGTGTGTAATTGAATAATTAGAGCCAAAAGCGAGGAAGGGCAGCCAAGATCTTTTACTTTGTTAAAAAGTAGATTTCGATTTATAGAATCAAAAGCAGAACTAAAATCAATAAACG
The DNA here is from genome assembly GCF_040938575.1 of Ambystoma mexicanum. NCBI lineage: Eukaryota > Metazoa > Chordata > Amphibia > Caudata > Ambystomatidae > Ambystoma > Ambystoma mexicanum. The sequence goes on along the minus strand of NC_090932.1, from coordinate 433,776,994 downwards.
CAAAATATAAAGTTTGTTTCTTGGATGCATATTGGGACTTCAGCATATTAATGGTAATAATATTAGGGATCGTCCCCAGTCCGGTGACAAAGCCAGATTGGAACGGATCCCTTTTGTCATTCGTCTTTGTCCAGTTATTAAGTTCTCGCAATATGAGACGGGTATAGATCTTTCCCGAGACATCAAGTAATGAGATGGGTCTATAGCTGGATGGATTGGCACGATCACCCTTCTTATATATTGGAATAACAATGGAACGTCTCCATGATATCGGAATTTTTTGTAAAGTATTAATTGATTCAAACATGGTAAATAATATATCTGCCCATGTGTTCGTAAATTGTTTAAGGTGAGCATTTGATAAACCGTCAGGTCCAGGTGCTCGCGAGTTGCTTGCATGATTGATGTAGTACAAGATATCTTCCTTATCGAAATGTAAATAGAACGGATGATTAGACTTTAGTTCAGGAACAAAGGTGTGAGGTCGCGGAGTTGCAAATAGGTCCGAGTAATATCGTACCCACACATCCTCTGTTACGTCATTTGTCTGGCAAGCAACCTGATGGCCTGATGTAGATTGGTTTATGATATACCATGACTGAGCAGAATTTTTAGATGATAAAGATACTAGCATATTTCTCCCATCTGATTGACACAATTTGGCTTTTATTCCCCTTACCCAGTTTCTATAACTAGTTTGTATACGTAGCAGAGCAGGCCCACGAAGATCTGATGGTAACTTTAGCGCTTCCCTTTTTCTGCTCGAACCCTGGATTTTCTGAGTCTTATTTCGTGGTTGGGAATGTGCAAATGCGATGTTTGTTTATATTTATGAGTAATAGAGCTGGGTTGGAAGAGCTGCATAAGATCATAAAAAACCGTGTCTGAAGGCAGTTGGTCTGCATCATTATTATTTAGTTCGCCGTGGTAACGTAGCTGAAAGGCCTTCAGAGACTGCTCAGACCACTTTAGACGATTTCTGGCAGGATTTATCTCATACATTCCCTTAAGAAAGGAGGAGTGTGGTTTAGCAACAGACATGTTCGAACTCAAAGTAGTACACAGAATATTATGATCACTCATTTCTGATTCTGTTATTTGGAAAGATGTAACCATGTTTGACATGTCCATGTTAACATACGTGAAGTCAATAATCCCATGGCTACTTGCGCGATGCCATGTAGCTCGAGGTGGTATGTCCTGTGCATGGGCACCGTTCAACATATAGAGATTCCGTGACTTGGTAAATAGTAGCCACTTATCCAAACGTTTTTGTTCGGATTTGAGAAAGGGTCCCAAGCAATGTAGGTTCAAATCACCCGCTAAATAGATCATATCTACGGCTCCATCCATCGTGATTATGTCAAAAGCCTTAGATATTGCTTCCATAAAGGAATCATCAGAGATGCCAAGGGGATTCCAGTAGATGTTAAGTGTAGCACATATATAACTTTCACATACAATTCTGGACATTTGTATGAAATCGTTTGGACAGAACCACGGAGTGATTTTCAGACCAGACGTCTGTTTAACAGCCGTTAACAGGCCAGAGGTCGGACGACCCATTTGATGCTTCACAGCAGGTAATAAGCATACATCATAGTTATTCCAGGACGGTGATGTGACCAACCATGTTTCTTGCAGCAATATAACATCATACTTCAACAGATGGCGGGAATGATTATTCAATAAGTGCCGATTCCCTCTAGAATTCCAGCTGGCAAAGAATAACTCTGATATGGAATTAGATGACTGCTAAGGTTGCTTGTTCTGATATTGACAACTACAGAATTTTCCGGGGCGAGCTTGAGGGTTGGAGGAAGATTTGTTTTGGGGGGTATCTATAAGCATAGCAGGTTTATCTGAAGCATCAGGGATGTGGAACACCGTGAAGCCGAGATCATCGATTTGTGACTTCACGGTCCATATAGTATTCAGAACCACCCTTGAGTTAATCCATAAATTTACAACAGACTGATTGGAAGCTTCTGGGAACTCCACAAGTTCTATATCTATGGAGCTGATATCATCAAGCTCTGGGATCTCACGAAATATCGATAGAACAGAGGCCCGATTTAGATTATACTGTTTGGCCGGTAATGGCTGGCAACTAAGGGTCAGACAGTAAATTGCCGGACGCTTCGAGCGTATAGTTGTTGGTTTTTGTTTGGCGGATACCAGTGGCTCATTGGGGTTTATACACAAACTGGTCCCTATTTTAGGTTGTAGAGCTATTTGAGGGGCGAAAGAGGTTTCCAGGAACTTGGTGAAGGTGGATTGTAAAATTCGTTCCATATCACCGAGAGAATCTGTTTTAGCATTGCCAGTTCCGCCTGGGCAACTAGGCCCAAGGTTGCAAGACAATGCTACATCCACAGGGGCAGGGGGACTGGGTTTTTTCAGGATAGGGGCTACCACAGTCAACGGTTCAGATAAAAAGGCCGAGGTAGATGGCGCAAAAGTCACATGTTTAGGTGCTATTTTGGAGGATAAATATTCGTCCACTGCTCTTCGTATCTCTCTCCCCGTATCCCCATGATCTACTTTCTTGGCCACAGAAGTATTACCCGTAAGACTATTTATAGTTGGTTTAGGTATACTAGCCCCTTCGCAAATAGAGTTGCTCATCGTAGGTTTAATATGGGATTTATGTGGCATCTGCTCAGCCACACTAATCAATTCACTTAAAGGGCTATGTGCCAAGACAGGAACAGTGGGAGTCGGCTGTAACTTGGCTTTTTTTACAAGTTGTTGCGAGTATTTTCTTGTAATGGCTTTAGATGCCAAAACAGAAGTAGATACTGGGGGTGAAAGTTTGTTAATGAAAGCTTTAGTTTGGGAAGTATGAGGTGATACAGATTTGATATTTTTCATTTTTTTTTCCCGATTTAGCAATCGAGTCTTTTTAGGTAGTGATTTCTGGGGATTCTGAGGATCGAGCCCAACGGGTTTAGTCCCAAAGAGGGAATAGGTGGGTCTCTTCTGCAAGTCAGTTTTTGATGCGACTGTATTTTCCATGGTGTCAACTATAGGTTCAGGTATGCATGGTATAGGTTGATAGACTTGATCGATGGGTTCAGCCGAGACAGAGGTCTGTAAAGATACAGACCTCTTACCATTTATATCAGCATCCGGCTGACCCAGACTCACTAGTTTATTAAAAAGTACAAATTGATTATCAAGTAACAGGTCATACTGGTTTGATTGTGTTTCTGCCTTTACGACTAAAACTTCGAACAGTTTAGCAAGTGCTAAGATAGCATTGTTCATAGATGTGAGTGCTATGCTAATACTGACAGTCTGGGGATCAAGACTCCCAGTAGTAGGAGGGTTTTTTTTTTCGACCATTTTTCTGGGGGTCGGAGCTATAAAGGACAGATTTGCAACTGAATTTGAAGCGCTGATATTTGTGAAAAGCACAGGAGATTTAGACAAGTTAACCAAAGATGCTTGAGGTGACTCAATAGAGTCAATAGTATCTAAGTCGATAACAGGTATCTCCTGAGCAGCTAAATTCGACAATGGGTTAGCAATCAGTGAACCACTTACAGTTGAAACAGAAATTTCACATACATCAGAATGAGGAGCAGCAACACCAGTTAAAACATTTGTTAAAATGGCACTATCAGTAAGAGAAACATTTTCTTTCGCAAAAGTAACAGATAGACCAGGCGTTGTACCAGTTTTTAAGGTCTCACCAGTTCTGATGTCCATCACATCAGCTGAAGAGTCGTTTTGACGGGTTAATCGTTTTGCAGAATCCAGCTCCATTCCATGCGTGATATCTTTTGGGCCCGAGGAAGCCGTTACTGGCTGATATAAAGAGGTTTCAACAGTATTTCCAATAGGGCATAAGCTAGTTTCAATAGAACTGGCGTTTCTACAAAAGGGACGGATATCCATTCCTAGGAGCATCTCAGATCGACTCTTAATTGCGCCTATAGCGCGAGCCCTCGGTGTAGAACTAAGTCGAGGTTTTTTTGTAGGTACAGGGTGAGGGTTCTGGGGACAACTTGATCCGTTAAACCTATGCAACTCAGTTACCGGAGGCATGCCGGTTGTGAGAGATTTTAAATTGCGTTTCATAGTCGACGGTAATAGTGTTACCTACTAAGATGGAACTGGGTAAAACAAGAACAAGTGCCACCAAGTTCACCGCTTTGCCGCGACGAGCGCGGCGAAGCGGCAAAGCGGGACTTGACGGGACTTGCTCGGGTGCGCGCGCGCAGTGCGCGCGCGTTCCAGGTTAAGTAGGATCCGCCTCCACGTAAACAGAGCCTAAACAAAATTAACAACAATGTTTAGGTGTTTAGTTCGAGAGTTCAATAGTAAATACTATCTTAGTATTCCAGAAGACGTTTCACCTTGTGGGAAATGCAGTCCAAACACACAATAGGGTAAATCAGCACCAAAGCGTCTCTCCAAACAAGTTTTCAGCGTCTCCAGGAGCTGCACAGAAGCGTCTGCGGCAAAGCGGGACTTGACAGGACTTGCTCGGGTGCGCGCGCGTGTTCCAGGTTAAGTAGGATCCGCCTCCACGTAAACAGAGCCTTGTGGGAAATGCAGTCCAAACACACAATAGGGTAAATCAGCACCAAAGCGTCTCTCCAAACAAGTTTTCAGCATCTCCAGGAGCTGCACCTGAAATGTAAATTCTCTATATTTTTCCTAGCCATGCGTTTGCCTAATTGAGCTAATGAACGAAACATTCTTCATAGTGCAAAATGACTTGAGTAAGGGTACTTACGTGAAACAGAGGATTCTGACAAGTAGAGTGACGTCATTGAGCAACTACCACTCAGGGACAAAGGCAGAGTTCGGTGCCACAAGAGGAAAAGAGCTCCTCAAAGTGCTACTATCAATCCATGTAATCATTTTGTGGAGGCCGGAGGGGGTTGGGGGCCATCAGGATGGGATGGCTCTGCCACTGGTTGACTGTTACCTAACCTTTAGAAAGAGGCTTCATAACTCGGCATACCTCTGTGGTAGGAAGTCAGTAGCATGGATGCATTCTTAGCTGATGACCTCGGCTTCAATTAACAAGTTCACACAATAGTAAAGTCATCCTTTTGCCAACATCCGATTCTGGCTTTCATCCTACCAGCAAGCCGTACACAGACAAAGATAGAGTCATCGCTTAACTGAACCAAATGCACTTTACTCAAGTACCAAACTAAGATACAGAAAGGTTGAGAACAGTGTTTATCGTTGGCCAAAAAAATGCCCACTGTCTCAGGCTACCTGAAAGATATACACTTGCTCCCAGAATGAACCCGAATTAACCTCAGAGTTATGTGCCTTACCTATAGATTACTAGACGGCACCACACACAGGTAATTCATGAATGAATAAAGCACTGTTGCCCTAGCCGCGCTCTTTTCTTCACGCACAGCAACTTTCCCCTTACCCCAAATAACAGATGATATTGTGATATGGGATAGTGGAAGATTGGTGGTCCCTAAACCGTGAACACTCCCGCGCTGTGCTCTGTTATCTCGTGCTCTGATGATTGTTTGCTGCAAGATCACAGGTTGTTAGAGGTGATGCTCACACCTTCTTGGTATAGTTACAGAGACTACCTAGCTACCTTGCACTGGTATATTTGTATTTGTATTTGTATTTTATTGTTTATATATGGGCAAGGATGAGTATCCACACGATATTGGGTTGGCAATTGATAAAGACCCTAGAGTTTGAAAAACGTGTCGGCTGACAACTACCAAAACTAAATGTCTTCACCCAAATAAATGTACACCGTGCCAACCCAAATGAGTGTTGAGCTGTACAAAAAGCTGAACAGAAAATGAGGGCCAAAGCTTCAGTGCAAAGTGTGGTAGACACCATTATATATGGTCATATATTATTACAATATGTAGTGCTTGGTTTTAGAAAACATAGTATTCTATTAGTAAAGCATAAGCAAACCAGTGTTTTTGCACACACAGAACATTCACAATGAATTATCCACACGCCAGCCCAGACCATTCCCACACAATCACATTTATACCCATTCACCCACAAGTCACTCACCCATATACCTTCTCTCACAATCACTTTCACGCGCAACCAGAACATTCACACTGCATTCTCATTCACATGACATGCACACTCACACCCATACATACTTACACCCCATTCACATGCACGTGCACATATATACATACATACAGATTTGACATGCATGTAAGCATAATACGCACATACACTACCGATACAAACCAAGCATTGGTAATGCCAGTAGTTTTGGCGCTTAGTGCTGTTCTTTGCATTTTGCATTTAAAGGCACCAGGATGCAAGGAGGAGAGTGCAATGTTTCACAGGAGGATGCTATAAGGGGTGCAGGTGTGCAATAGAATGAGAAGGGGAATAGAGCAAGGAAGGAGACCGTTGATAGAGGGTGCCATTGATGATGAGCAAAAGGAAATATGAGCGAGAAAGGGTGAGAGTGTAAGAAAAAAAAGAGAAGGTGTAAGAGGAAGGTTGAGAGAGAATAGGAAGAGGGGGTAAGGTGGGTGGGGGAATAGCGGGGGTAGTGCGGGGTAGAGTGGGTGGGTTCAGTGGAATAAAGGATGTAGGGTGGGTGAGGCTGGAGAGGGGTAGGGTGCATGGCAGGGGTAAAGAGAGAGGGGGCAGGGTTAAGTAGAGAAAGAGGGGATATGGTGGGTGGATGAGGTAGAGAGAAAAGGGGGTGGTGTGGATGAAGGTAGAGAGAGAGGGGGTAGGGTGCATTGGTGGGGATAGAGTGGGTGAGGGCAGGGCCGGTGGGTGGAGATAGAGAGAGTTGGTAGAGTCATTGGGGTAGAGAGAGTGGGTAGAGTGGGTGGGGGTAGAGAGAGTTGGTAGGCTGAGTGAATTGGGTAGAGAGAGTTCTTAGGGTGTGTGGGCATAGAGAGAGTTGCGTAAGGTGGGCGGATGAGGCTGGAGAGAGATGGGGTTTTAGAGAGAGTTGGGTGGGGGGTAGAGTAGGTGGGGGAAGAGATAGCAGGGTATGGTGGGTGGTTGGGGTAGAGAGAAAATGAGGTAGGGTGGGTGAGTGTAGAGAGCATGGTGGTAGGGTGGTTGTGGGAGAGAGAATGGAGGTAGGGTGGCTGAGGGGGGTAGGATGTGTGGATAGTGGTAGAAAGAGTGGGGGATGGGGTAAAAAGAGTAGGGGGTAAGGTGGGTGGGTGTAGAGAGAGTAGAGGTAGGGTGGGTGGGGTTAGAGAGAGTAGAGGTAGGGATGGTGGGTGGTTGTAGAAAGAATGGCAGTAAAGTGGTGGGGTAGAGAGAGTGGGGGTAGGGTCTCTGAGGGGGGTTTGCAGGGTGTGTGAGTGAGGGTAGGGTGGGTGGGATAAGAGAGAGTGGGGGTAGGTTGAGTTGGTGGGGGTCAAGAAAGTGGGGGTAGTTTGGGTGGGTGGGGTAGCAAGAGTGGGATGGCAAGAGTGGGGTTAGAGTGAGTGGGTGAGTGCAGCTAGGTTGGGTGAGGGTAGAGAGCATGGCAGTAGGGTAGGTGGGGTAGAGAGAGTGGGGCTAAGGTGTCTGAGGGGGTATGGTGGGTGGGTGGGGCAGGGTGTCTGAGTGGGGGTAGGTTTGGTGTGTGGGGGAAGAGAGAGTCATGGTAGGTTGTGTGGGTGGGGGTCGAAAGAGTGGGGGTAGGTTGGGTGTGTGGAGGTAGCAAGAGTGGGGATAGAGAGAGTGGGGGTAGGCTGAGTGAATGAGGGTAGGTTGGGTGGGGGTAGAGAAAATGGTGCTAGCGAGGGTGGGTGGGGTAGAAAGAGGAGGTAGGGTGGATGGGGTAGATAGAGTGAGGGCAGGGTGGGGGTTGAGAGAGTGCAGGTAGGGTGGGTGGGAGTAGAAAGAGTGTGGGTATGGTCGGTGGATGGGTATAGAGAGAGTGGGGTTGGGAAGGTGAGGGCAGAGAGTGGGGTTAGGGTGTGTGGGTGGGGGTAGAGAGAGTGGGTGTAAGCTTGCTGAGGGGGTAGGATGGGTGAGTAGGGGTAGGTTTGGTGGGGTAAGAAAGAGTGGGTCGGTTGAGTGGGTGGGAGTAGAGAGAATGGGGATAGGTTGGTTGTGTGGGAGTAGTGACAGTGGGGATAGCGAGAGTGGGGGTAGGGTGGGTGAGTGGAGGCAGGGAGGGCGTAGGTGTGGTAGGTGGGAGTAGGGAGGGTGGTGGTAGAGAAAGTCAGGCATTGGTAGAGAAAGTCAGGCTAGGGAGGGTGAGTGGGGGTAGAGAGAGATGGTGTAGGGTTGGTGGGTTTTGCGTTATGAGGTTAGGTGGGTTATTGGGGGTAGAGTGGTGGTTGGATAGATGAGGGCAGTGAGAATGGGGTTAGGGTGTGTGGGTGGGGGTAGGATAGTACAATTAGGAGATTATTGACATGAAGAAAATATTGTGACACCGTTAACTGTTCTGCATGCACTGTAAATGTTGCTAAATCGTCCTGCTCTCCACATGAGAGTCACACACTTAGTCAATTAAACAGTAAAAGTAAATTGTCTCGTCTCGTATGGAAACTCTAATGTTGGTGTTCACAATCAACAATGGAATCATGGAGAAATACCCTGTAGCGTGGTATAAAGGTTCAAATATGCTAAATCTCATGTCAAAATATTCACCCTCTCCTCTATGAAAGACCATCACCGCCACATGCAGCCATCTTGGCTAAACCCAATACTTATCTATGTAGAGATTCGTTCAGAGGTGGTGACCTAATTCCAATTTATAGCAAAGTCCTCTCGTGTGCAAAGGACTTGGTACGGTGGGAAATGAGTATAATCATTCGTTTACAGATATAATATTCGAGGAACTCAAGTATGTTTGGCTGTGAATAAAACAATTCGAAGGTAGTTACCTTGTGTCGAATTTCAATCAAGTTCTCAGGTGTTCAGAACATTCAAGTGTGGCGATATTATCGGGTGACCCCCTCCTTACGCTCCATCAGTCATGTCTGTTCAATGTAACCTATGTAAGCGAGGGGGAGGCTAGTGTGGGTAGAAAGAGTGTGAGTAGGGTGGGTTGATGGGTGTAGAGAGAGTGGGGGTTGGGTGAGTGGGGGTTGGGTGGGTGGAGCCCATGAGAGTGGAGTTAGGGTGGGGCCCATGAGAGTGGAGTTAGGGTGGGTGGGTTGGGGCCAATGAGAATGGAGTTAGGGTGGGTGGGTGGGGCCAATGAGAATGGAGTTAGGGTGGGTGGGTGGGGCCAATGAGAATGGAGTTAGGGTGGGTGGGTGGGGCCAATGAGAATGGAGTTAGGGTGGGTGGGTGGGGCCAATGAGAATGGAGTTAGGGTGGGTGGGTGGGGCCAATGAGAATGGAGTTAGGGTGGGTGGGTGGGGCCAATGAGAATGGAGTTAGGGTGGGTGGGTGGGGCCCATGAGAGTGGAGTTAGGGTGTGGGGGTTGAGAGGGTGCAGGGTGTGTGGGGGTAGAGAGTGCAAAGGTAGGGTAGGTGGGTCTGATTAGAGAGAGTGGTGATAGGGTGGGTGGGTAGGGGTAGCAAGAGTATTTGTATTTGTATTTGTATTTATTTATTTATAAAGCGCCTTACGCCAAAGTGCTGTACATGGAACAACAATACATAAAACATGAACGAAATAACAGTGAAGCAATTACAATATGAATCGATCAAGCAATAAAACAGTGAGAAGAGCAATTAACTGAGAGGGATAGAGAGGAGGGGGAGAGGGACAGAGTAGGGGGGAGTGGAAGAAGAGCGAAGGAGGAGGAAGGGGGAGGGTGGAGGAAGGGAGGTAGGAGAAGGGAGGGGAGAAAGTTGGGGAAAAGAGTGATGAAGGGGGGAGAAGTAGAAGGGGGCAAGGGGTTTGAAGGCGGAGAATGGAGAAGGAGAGGTTTAAGGGAAGTGCAGAATGAAGTGAAGGTGGGAGAAGAACGGATAACAAGAGGAAGGGAGTTCCAGTGTAGAGGTACTAAGAGTTGGAAGGAGCGAAAACGGGAGGAGGCACCGGGGGGTGGGGGTGAAGAGAGGAGGAAATGGTCAGCAGATCGAAGGGAACGGGAGGGGGAGTAGAAGGAGAGAAGGGAGGGGAGATAAGGGGGGCAAGACCATGGAGAGATTTCAAGACAAGGCAGAGAAATTGGAATTTAAGTTGGGAGTGGAAGGGAAGCCAGCCAAGGTAGGAGAGAGAGGTAGAGATGGAGTCACAGGAGGTGAGGAGACAGAGGGTGCGAACAGCAGAGTGGTAAATGGATTTAAGAGGGGTGAGGTGAGAAGTAGGAAGTCCAAAGAGCAAGGAAGAGCAGTAGAAGAGGCGGGAGAAGATGAGGGAGGAGATTAAGAGCTTAGTGGCATGGAAAGTGAGAGAGGGACGGATTTTGCGAATGTTGAAGAGGTGGAAACGACAGGTGCGAGAAGTGAGGGAGATGTGCTGGGAGAATGAGAGAGAGGAGTCAAAGACTACGCCTAAGTTACGAGCTTGAAGAGAGATAGGAAGGTTTGAGGGAGGGAAGTGAATGAAAGGGGGATGAGGGGGAGGGAGACGAGAGTTAGAGGGAAAGAATAGCACTTCTGTCTTGTCTGTATTGAGAGAGAGAAAGCGAGAAGACATCCAGTTCTTAATGGCAGTAAGGCAGGAAGAGAGTTGTAGGTGGAGGTCAGTAGAGAAGGAGGAGAAAGAGAGGAAGCGTTGAGTGTCGTCAGCGTAGAAGTGGTGGGAGATGCTAAACGAGGAGATAATAGGAGCAATGAGGGAGGTGTAGAGAGAGAAGAGGAAAGGGCCTAGTACAGAGCCTTGGGGCACGCCATATTCAAGTGGATAGTTGGGAGAGGACCGGCCACCCCAGGAGACATGTGAAGGAGGGGGATGAGAGGTAGGAGGATAACCAGTTGAGTACGGTGCCTTTGAAGTCAAAGGAGGTGAGAGTATGAAGGAGAAGGGGGTGATCGACAGTGTCAAAGGCTGCAGAGAGATCAAAGAGAATAAGGATAGAGGATTGTTTGGCGTGGCGAGCAGTAAGAAGGGAGTTAGGAATAGAAGTGAGAGCAGTTTCAGTTGAGTGTTTAGGACGAAAGCCTGATTGGAAGGGTGGTAAGAGGGAGGAATTAGTGGCAAAGGATGAAAGTTGAGAGTAGGCAAGGCGTTCGTGAAGTTTGGAGAGGAATGGGAGAAGAGAGACGAGGGTCAGCAGAAGGTTTCTGTAGAATGGGGATGATAGTGGCATGTTTAAAGGCAGTGGGAAAGGTAGCTGTAGAGAGACAGATGTTAAAGAAGAAAGTGAGGTAGGGGATAAGAAGAGGGTAAATCTTAGGGATGAGAAGGGAAGGGAGAGGGTCAGTGGGGGCAGACGTTGGGTGGGCTTTGGATAAGAGGGTGGAAACTTCAGATGGGGAGACAGGAGAGAAGATGGACAAGCAGGAAGGGGGAGGGGGGAGGAGAAGAAGGGAGATCAGAGGGAGGGGTGTGTATTTTTTGCCAAAGGGAAAAAATCTTAGAAGAGAAGAAGTTAGCGAAGTCAGAGGGAGAGAGAGAAGAATTGGAGGAGGGATTAGGAGTAGGGGAGAGAGGAGTCGAGAGAGAGTTTGGAAGATACGGCGGGGATGAGTGGCTTGAGATTGGAGTAGATTAGAGCAGCTGAGGTCAGACAGGAGTCGTAGATGGTGTGGTAAGAGAAGTAGGAGGTTTTGTTAGAAAGCGAGGGAGTTTTGAGCCATAGTCTCTCGAGACGTCTGAGTAAGCGCCTCATAGAGAGGAGTTGAGGAGTGAGCCAAGGTTGAGAGGGTTTCCGGGTTGGGCAGAAGAACGTAAGGGATAAAGTTGATCAAGGGAGGATGAAATAGCAGAGGAAAGGGAGGAAAGAGCATCATTCGCTGATAATGAGGAAAAGTCATGGAGAGATGGGAGAAAAGAAGAGCAGGTGTCAGTAAAGATGAGGGGGTCAAAGTTGTGGAAGTCTTGCCGTGAGTAGATTGGAGGGGAGGGGTTAGGAGGGGACGAGTGTGGGAGAGGAGAAAGAGAAAAGAATGATCAGAGCGATAGACTGGAAGGGTAGAGACAGGGGAAGGGGAGTAGGAAGAGTTGAAGATGAGGTCAAGGGTGGAGCCAGAGGAGTGTGTGGGAGAGGAGGGGAGAGGGGAAAGGAGGTAGGAATCAAGTATAGAGAAGAGGGGAGAGGATTGAGGGGGAGAAGGAAGATGAAGATTAAAATTGCCAAGCACAGATAGAGGAGAGGGGGAAGGAGAGATGAGCGAGAGGAGGTGATCCAGGTCTTCGTAGAAGGAGGAAAGAGGGTCAGGGGGTCAGTAGATAATCAGGAGAGAGATAAAGTAGGGAGAAGAGAAAGATTTGTAGAGGAATTCAAAAGAAGGGAAAGAAGGGAGAGATGGAGAGGAGAAGGAGGAGATGAACTTGGAGTGGAAGAGGAGACCAACTCCTCCACCACAGCCAGTAGTGCGGGGGGTATGAGAAAAGGAGGAGGAGGAGGTGGTTAAGGAAGCAGGGACAGAAGTGTTGTGGGGGGATCCAGGTTTCAGTTAGGCATAGAAAGTGGAGGTTGAGGCGAAAGAATAGGTCAAGAACTGCTGCGGTTTTGTTGCAGATGGATCTGGCGTTCCAGAGTGCCATGTTCATGTGACTGGAATGATGGGCGGTAGGGGGGTAAAGAAGATTAGGGCGGTGTTAGAGGGAAGGAATGCGGTATGACGAGTGGAGGGGGGGTAATGGAGAGGACTGGGAAAGTGTTAAAAACAAGCGAAGAGTGATGGACTGTTCTTCGATAGCTTTTTCAATGAATTTTTCAATCAATTTTTTCTCTTAATTTTTCCATTAGAAGAGGGATCCTCAGGGTTGTTTAAATTGGGGATCCATGAACCAAATGCACTGACTCCAGGTAGTGTTGTTATATTCTTGGGTCAGGTTATTTCATAGCCGACCGGTTTCTGTGGTAAGGGGTGATTAAACCACATTCATCAGGGCTCGAAATATGGGCCAGTAGGTAAAAGCCCTCTTCATTACTGGTGCAGCATTGTCTGCATTAATAATATACCTCTCCCCTTTCCATGTTGCTCATTTGCGCACAGAGGGATAATGGCGGCCTGGGACCTGCAGCTTCAGTCTCGGTCTGGCGAGCCGCACCAGACCCATTATCCCTCTTCGCTTGTTTTTAACACTTTGCACCTGCTTAATAGAGAAAACCCATTAAAAAATGTTGTTTTTCTTTTCATCTAAGAAGCAGCAAACGCATGACCCAGCATGGTCTAATATGTGTTTTTTAGCACGACACTGTGCATGAACATTCGCTTGAAAGAATGTGGCTACATTAGGAGGGTGAAGGTAATGGGGATAGGGTGGGTGGTGGTGGACAGAGTGGGGTGGGGTGGCTGAGTGGGTAGGAGTGGGGAGAGCGGGGGTGGGATGGGTGGTTGGCGTAGAGAGAGTGGAGGTAGAGTGGGTGGGGGTAAATTAAATGGGGTTAGGGTGGGTGGAGGTAGAGGAGTGGGGGTAGGGTGTGTAGGTAGGTGGTGTACAGAGAGTGTGCATACTGTGGGCTGGGGTGGGGTTGGCAGAGTGGTGATAGAGTTGGTATGGGGTGTGTTTTGAAAGTATGGGGCTATGGTGGGTGGGTTAATGTAGAGAGAGTGGAGGTAGTGTGGGTGGTGGTGGATTAAATGGGGTTAGGGTGGGTGGGGGTAGAAGAGTTGTGGTAAGGTGGGTAGGTGGGTGGTGTAGAGAGAATGGGCATAGTGTGGGCAGGGGTGGGGTTGAGAGAGTGGTGGTAGAGTGGGTATGGGGTGGGTTTTAAAAGAATGGGGCTAGGGTGGGTGGTTGGATGTAGAGAGAGTGGGGTCAGCTTGGTGGGGGTACAGTGAGTGGCAGATTGGTAGAGGGTGGGGTTGAGAGAGTGGTGGTAGAGTGGGTATGGGGTGGGTTTTCAAAGAATAGGGCTAGGGTGGGTGGATGTAGAGAGAGTGGGGGTCAGCTGGGTGGCAGGTATCGTGAGTGGCAGATGGGTAGAGGGTATGGTTGAGAGAGTGGGGGTAGAGTGGGTGTGGGTGATAAGAGTGAAGGATGGGGTGGCTGAGTGGTGGTAGTTGGTTTGGGGCAGGACACATGAACAACACAGCAGTGTCAGGAGGACTTGTCAAATGTAGCCCAAAATAGCCCAAACATAACCCAACTAGCACATGCAATCGGGGTGGGGTTGGTGGGGGTAGAGAGAGTGGTGGTAGATAGAGTGATTGGGGTAGAGATAGTGGGGGTACGGCGGGTGGGTGGGTGGTGGTGACTTGGTTGAGTAGGGGTAGCTGGGTGTTTGGGGTTTAGAGAGTTTGAGTAGGGTGAGTGTGTGGGGCAGGGTGGAGGTAGGATTGGTGGGTGGCAGTAAAGAGAGTGGGTTAGGGTGGGTGGGGTAGAGAGAGTGAGGGTAGGGTGGGTAGGTAGGGGAAAGAGTGTGGAGTTAGTGTGGGAGGGTAGGGATAGAGAGAGTGGGGATTGGGTGTGTGGGGGTAGAGGGAGTGAGGATACGTTGGGTGCATGGGGGTAGCGTGTAAGAAGTTTTAATCAGGCAACTTCTCATTAAGAGGAGCTTTCCACCCACACCAAACAAGGCACGAGCAGTTTTCCTTTATTTAATTATGTTTGTTTTATGAATCTGGGACCCCCAATGTAATAACATTAATTCCTTACAGCTTCCCTCCCCTTTCGGGACAAGAAACACACAATGTTGCACCAAAGGTATATTTATTAACCAAATCGAAATAATTGAATTGGATTACATATCAACTAATTGTTTCTTCATAAAAGGCACATGATCAGATATAATCCACACACTAGCCACTTCAGTTTGCATGGGTACCATTATGGAAATAAAGAATTCAGTAACCCATACTTCACCATAAGTATCCATACATTTAATTCACCCTGAGTACCATGCACCATGGATGGAATTCATGAGAGTCCAGGAGGAATCTCCCATCTGTGAAAACAACACAATTAGTTAAAATAGCTCTGCCATTCCAAGTCTAGCTACTTCCTCTTTATTGAAAATACCACCCCCTTTACTCAGTAAACAGGTCAGAGTTTCAAAAGCATTTTAAACAAACAATTGGACATTTGAATATGGGAATGGCTTGTAGTAAAGAAAATGTATGCTCATAAGTATGCTGTCAAAAATCCCATCAGTGATGTTTCTATTCATTACCTTGGAAAATACACCTTTCTCCCTTTCCATGGGCAATTTGAACAGTGGAAAGTGTTAGGCAGAATCACATGCAGTACCCTTTGGGAACACTACATGCCATTAAGACTACAAGTGTCAGTACAATGTCACCTTTGGTACAAGACTGTACTACACAGTTATGTGGTAGCAGTGGCTGAGCAGCCAAACGTGTATCAAGAGTTTAGTGAGCAGTAGTACACGTTACACAAAGAACCAACAAATACAGTGATTCAAATATACACTTACTCAATTTTTCTTGGTAAAAGAATATACATTTATTTACTCAGTCAGTTTGAAAACATTACACTAGCAAGAGCAACTTAATATCACACACTAATAAACCACAAATACACAACCGGTAAGTAAATGAACAAGTTTAGCTCCCCTGAAGTGGGAGCAAAATGGCACTTCAGATACTTAATAAAGGGGTAAAAACACAAGGTTATAAGAATAGACAGCCCAAATACATTCATCTGCAGGGCAAAGGGTTTCAGTTAACTACAACCAGCAATTCTTTGCAACAGACCTGGGCCAAAGTCAATGGTTTTATTGGGCCCAATGGTGTGTATGGTGGTCGGTCAAAAGGCCGAAAAAAAATCTCGAATAACAAAAATCTCGAAAAAAAAGGCCGAAAAAAAAAAATATTGAATTTTTTTTTTTTTTTATATATGTATTTTTTGGGTCAGGTAAGTAAAAAAAAGGGTTAAAATAAAAAAAAATAGAAAAAAGGGAGTTTGGGGGGAAATATTCGATATTTTTTTTTCGGCCTTTTTTTTCTAGATTTTTTTTTCGAGATTTCGAACTTCGATATTATGACTATAAACCGGTGTGTATACAGTGAGATTCACCTGACCCTTTTCTCTGACGATGAAGTCTCCCACAGAAGAACTATGAACATGGGTCGAAAAGGTCATATTACTGTGTGCATACCTAGAAAAAGAAGATAATTGAAGTAATTCCTGGGTATACTATCAAGCTGAATATTGTTATTTCGTTCCTTTCTGTTAGGGAGATTTCTCACACAAGTGCTAAATTCCCTCTACCTTAGAGCCCTCCACCTCTTTTGCTATATTTTGGGGCTTTGAACTTTTCATTTTGATGTGTGTTTTTACTTTTGTGTTCTTTGGTTATGGGGTCTAAGGGAGAATTCTCACACAAGTGCTAAATTCCCTCTATCTTAGAGCCCTCCAGTTCTTTTGCTATATTTTGGGGGTTTGAACTTTTCATTTTGTGTGTGTTTTACTTTGGTGTTCTTTGGTTATGGAGTTTTAACACCACTCCGTGGGCATAATCTTTTTCTGTGTGTCACACAGCACCTTCAGTGCAGTGGCACAGGGGTGCCTTTCAGACTCCCCAAGGTTTAAATCCCTTCCCTGGGACTGACTACTGTCTCCCAAGGCATGTAAAGTTAAATTGACTTTACTAGTCGCTTTAAATGTACTGACCCAGCACACCCAATATTACTATAGGGTTCTGGAGGGGTTGCCTAGCTTCCCCTGAGTCAAAACACTCATGTAATAGTCAAATGTTACCCTTTCCTACTTTAAATGGCCGGTGGATGTGGTTTAGATCAAACTACCATGATGTTTCCCTACCGCAAACAACGGTAGCTAAACATCGGGTCAGCCATGTTTTTCATTATGGCGCCCAAGGTAAAAACAGACTCCGGTCATCTTTTTTTGCCATTTCTTTTAGGAAAGATCCTTCTTGTGTTTGTCTCTGCACGTCAAACCAGATTTGGTCCGTTTGTTTGTTGGCCTTTGGCAGGCTTCAGTGATGAAGCACTCCTCTGGTGCCTGAGTGTCTGGGGTGGACAGGATGTGAGGGAGGTGCCCAAAGCTCCCTGTGCTTAGTCTCCTAGGAGACCTGAATGCCCTCTGGCGTGATTGGCCCTCTGCTGTCCGGCAAGGACAGTCACTCTGCTGTGTGAGTGACAGCCAGGCTGAAATGAATGGGGGGAAACTGTTTAAAAGCAGGTCTCTGGGACTTGGAAAGCAGAGTCGACCACTGGGACGAAAGAACCAAAGACAAGCTGAAGGAAGAGAACTGCTGCAACTGCTGGACGACCAGTGAAGCCCTGATGCAGGTCCGAATTGCCTGAAACTCCATCAACAGAGAAGCCCTTCAAGGTTAACTTCTTCCTTTGAGTTTGGTGGGAGCAACCAACTCTCAAGCCACCTGAACACAATCCCCATCCTGGTCGAATTTTCTTCAGAGTGCTGTTGAAAACCAGATAGCCAGGGGAAAGGAAACCAGCTTGTGGACTTTAAGTCACTCACACCTTAAGCCAACGTTTTGCCAAGCTTGTGGCCTCTTCCCTGTCCCCATGACTGAAGCTCAGGAACAGCAAGATCTGCTTGAACTGCTAGGAACAACTACCTCAGCTACACCTCTTCTTCACTTTAAAGGTACTCTGCAAACGTGGTCCGGAAATCTTTTCGGCCACAGTGAAAGTTGAAACCAGCTCTGCCCCAGAAATTTGAAGTGGAAATTGGGGGCTCCCTGTCCTCGAAAACAAAAACCGAAGTCATGCTATGATTGGTTATTTATAACGCACTTAATACCCCATGGTTTCTAAGCGCGGACCCTGGGATCGAACCTGTGTTGCTCTGCGTCGTATTGCTTCCAAGGCAAGCACATTGCCCCTGAGCTATCCTCCAGAGACGACAATGCCAACCCTGATACCACTTGTGGTATCTCAATGCCTTCCCAAACAGTTGCATACAATGGTTCTCTCTTTTGTATTTCAGAACCGCAACCGCAGCTGAGAAGACCCAAACCAGAATTCATCAAATGGAGTACCAACTGAACTACTGCCAGATGAATCAATAGCCTTCACCACCTCTCAACAGCAACCAGAAACCCATGAAACCAGAATAATGACCACAACTACAGAAAACAACCTCCTAACCCACAGCACAACAGGAAAACACCCGAAACTGTAACACTGTTCAAGAAAAGGAGGGGGGCTTAAAGGGGTTTTAAAATCCTCTCACCTGGGTGCTTGAAGAAAGATAGGCATGGATTGGTGCATAATGTCAGGGGAGTGCTGCAGCCAATGGGCGGGGGAGAAAGGCACTAGCCCAGCACTATAAAAGCAGACCGGTGGAGATGCACAGTGTGGGTTGTATGGGTGAGGTCACGGGACAGCTGGAGGTGGACAGAGAGACCAGACGGAGGACTGACGGCAGCTACGAGTGTTGGAAAGTTGGTGGTGGAGTTTAAAAAATGAGAGGTCTTTGAGAGAGAGTGGTATCAGTGGTGTAGATTGTAGTGTAAGTGTATTTTGGGGAATGGGTAGGGGCATAGAAGGGTGTGTGAAATCGATTAAGATATATATAGTGTTGGAGATTGTAGTAGAGGAGTGGGATAGAAGTAGTTAATGTAAGAGGGAGTAAGTATTAGGCGAGAGTACGGCTAGTCAACAAAGGATTAGAAGTGGGCTGTGAGGAGAGAGCTGTAGGAGAGAAGTGGGGGTGAGAATATGGGGGGTAGGTGTAGTAGAGCGGTGAGCAGTAGCACTGGAAGTAGTAGCATAGAGAGTAGTAGTGGTGTGCAGAGAGTAGCGGTAGTGTAGAAAAGGGAAAGTAGTAGCAGTGCAGAGAAGGTAGTGATATGGGGGAGAGTAGTATTAGTAGTGGGAGGAGTAGCAGTTGTGTGAGAGGAGGTGTAGCCAAGTTGGAGGAGTGAGAGTAGTAGATTGGGAGAAGATGGAGAAGCTCTAATATCAGAGGAAGGAAATAAACACCTGAGAGACAGATGTGATGATCATGGAGAGGACAGCAGGGCGCTGAAGCTGGTAGGACAGGTGACAGTAGGGGAAGGAGGTGATTAGCAAAATAGATAGAGGTCTGGCAGGTTTAATCTCACATGCATACACACCCTATTAGAACTAATCATAAGAAGTGTAGAGCCATGTAAATAGACCCTGAGGGAGATTAGACATCCACATTTCTGGGAGTCACCATTAGAAAAAGCAGTGGTAGACTGTAGGGGTTACCTAGCAATAGCACTAACTGGGAGTTACGGATGCCTGGGCTAGGGCAGCAATACTAGGGGAGGTGAAAGAGAGAGGAACAGCCATATGGCCACTTCCTAACCCCTTTTTCAGCTCATACCTCAGATATATCAAATTGCCTGTCGATCATCTTTGTTCCAAGGAACAGTCCCTACTTTTTGATCTCTGTGTAATTAAACCCCTGAAACCTACTTGGGAATCCATGAATTATTAAATCCATACCTGATACATGGGCATGATACAGGATGGTGGGTGCCAGCACGTCCTTCTGTACCTGGCTCATCAGCTACAGGCCAACATGCCTTCCCTGATGCCTCCACCCACACAATTCCTAGTTCCTGGCCATAAGAGAGGATTCTATGTAATAATGTTCCTGTAAAAATGTCCCCTGACAAAAAAGTAGCAGTTTTTTGTGGGGACATTATTACATTGAACATGTGGAGAACACCCCTGTAACCCCCAATTTCATTTTTTTTTTACAATGGGTGCAGGGGACATCCCTGCAACCCGTTCCCATGCATAATGTCACCATATATAATGTCGTCAATGGCTTTTCCCAGTGACATTATGTATGTGGACATTATTAACTGATACCTAAGAGACCATCCAGGCCACCATGCTGTGACTACTGGTGGGTGGATTTCAAAGGACTACGTAATGTTGTGCTTCCCATTCAACAGCATACTCCATAGCATCACAGAGAGGTGCTCGTGCTCTTCTCCTACCTGGTGGTAGTGCTGAGCCGGGGTGGTGTCTTCAGACAGGCCACTCTTCCATCTCCACATCAGTGCCCCAGACTACTTCACTTTATGCGTCCATGGCTGGCATATGGAGCTGTCTGGCCAATGGCCTGTTTGGACCTCCACCTCTACCTGGCAGAGATGGTGTTGGCCCAGGCATTATCCAAACTGGTGGAGGAGGACATTTAGTTATAGTGTAAAGTTGTGTGAGATTATTCATTGTTTTGAAAGGGTAGTTTCATATTTGTTTTGACAGGTTTCCTTTTCTTTTTGTAAATTTGTTCGATTTGTTAACATATTATGTCTGTTAACATTACATTAGTTCATTTTCTATGCCTGCCCATGTGGTTGTATTGTTATTGGAGCATGGGGTGACTGTGTTTGCTTACTGTTGAATGTGTTTCTGAGTGGGTTAGTGACAATGTCGCTATGTGTTTGGCACATCATCTCCATAGTACAGGGTTTGCAACATAAGGTTAAATGCAAAATTCAGTTGGTCCACTAGGCAATTTATATGTGCTTCTGCAAGCCATGTGGTTGATTTTATAATGTAGGTATGTTTCAGGGTATCATGGCCACTGTATATAGATGGTCACTGAGTAGTTTTGCCAGGTTTCTCTGAAAAAACTAGTAAACATCAACAGGCTATTGAAACCCCAAAAAACTATTTTCTGAACATGAGTTAGCTCACTTAACGTTGACTACCGTTAAGAGTGATCTGCCAAACAGTCATTTAGATCTTTTCTCTTTTAAAAAGGTCTCAATTTCAGAGATTTTGGAAGGGATTTACAAATTGAGGCCATCTTCCTGTCAGGGGGACATTTTCCCTGCCAAGCTATTCAAAGATTACGCAGACACCTTGGCACCATGGGTTGCGCAATTTGTCAATCAATCTTTTGAAGAAGCCTATGTTCCTGCTGATCTTAAAGAAGCATGGATTACTCCTCTTATAAAAAAGGAAAACCTGGATCCTTCTATACCAGGCAACTTCAGGCCCATAACAAACATGCCATTCCTGCTTAAAATGATCGATAGGATTGCCTACATACAATACCAGAAGTTCATAGATACCAACAAAATCTTGGCTAATGAGCAATCCGGCTATAGGGCCAAACATGGAACAGAGACTGCGCTTTTGGATCTCTAGGCCATCATTACTAGTACTGTTGAGAAAGGAAACACTGCCCTACTTATGCTACTTAACCTTTCCTCAGCTTTTGATCTTATAGACCATGATCTCTTGGCTGAGAGATTGAAATCCATTGGCAGATGTTCCCCCATAGCAATAAATTGGTTTAAATCTTTCCTAGGTCCAAGAATGACCGCAATCGTGAAGGGCAATTTCAGCTCCCTAAAGACACTGCTGACCTGTGGTGTACCGCAGGGTTCATGCCTGTCGCCTCTGCTCTTTAACATTTTCTCAAAGCTCCTATGCGATATGCTTAAAAACTTGGGTGTTAAATTCACAAATTACGCTGATGATACCCAGCTGGTCTTTGAATTGTCAGGTTCCTTTGAAAAGGACGTGGAAAGAATAAACAAAGTGTTCAATGCTATCCAAAACTGGATGGCAAACAACTCTTTGGCCCTCAATGAGGCAAAAACAGAAGTCGTAATTCTTGGCACACCTAAAAAAATAGGGAAACTAGATCAGCAATACAAAAAAATCAAAATAAACAATAGCTTCATCGAAGTATCTAAGCATGTTAAGACCTTGGGCATTTTTATGGACTTGCATCTCTCGTATAAGAGACAGGTCTCCTATCTTAAATCCACATGCGCCTTTTACATTAATCTCATATGGCAAATTTGACCATATCTATCACAACAAAAGCTGGTGCAGTTAGGGTGGTATGTGGCTTGAGCCGGCGGGAGAAAACATCAGTTGCCAGGAAAAATCTTTACTGGCTACCAGTTCAACAGCGAATAAAATTCAAATGCTTAGTTATGACCTTCAAATGTCAGACAGGCATCGATCCTAATTATCTCACTAAGAGACTAATTAAGGCCCGGCTCAAAGAACTCTACGATCGAATGGAAAAAATGATCTGCAACAACCACGGAAAACCTTGGAAAGAGTTGATGGCACAAACTTTACTCACTGGACTCTGATGATTTGGAATGCTATGCCATCTCCCACGGGTATCTATGTAAGGTCCTATGAGATCATGATGTGCATTTTGCTATAAACAGAGTACATTTCAAATAATCCTTCATACGGCTGCTCCTGGTGTGGCAGCATGTTTGCATCGCATGTGCATTTTGTATGCCTCCTGTACAGCCTGTGAGTGTAACAGTCACACTTTCTGGAAGGTCCATGATTCCAAGTGATGTGGATTGCTCCTTTGTTGCAGGTGATGCATGTGATGTGTTGTGACTGAGAACCCTTCTATTAGGTGGTCTGTGTCCATGAGCCACAAATCACATCATATGCCACTTGCCTTGTTTGCACCACAGCAGATATCTGTGTTAAGTATGATGTTTGTGTTATTTCTGCAAATGGTATCTGGGTGGTTGAGGAGGTGATGTGGGCAGGGAAATGTTTTGGATATTTCTTCCTATGAATTTAATTTGAGTGTTTATTGATGGTTGACCTTGCTTCAGGAAGCTACCGAGCATTTACTTAGTGATATGGGGATATGCAGATAGATGGGAGCAGATGGCAAGATATCAACAGAAGGGTGTGAGGAAGTAACAATGGGTGGTACAGGCAAATAGGCAGCAAGGTATCTACATGCAACCAGGTGATGTAGTAGGGAGATCTTATGGGCCAATGTCAGGTAAGGAGTGTAGGGTATGTGGAGGTAGATGTTGTGGAGGAGCCATTTCCTGTGAATGAGTATGTTGGGTTAATTCCTGAGAGATAGAAGTGTGTTGGTGAGTCGGACATTAATGGGGGTTCCAGAGTCTATGGCATGGACAGTGAAGCCCGGTATTCTGGGTCTTTCTATCCTGACCCAGTGGAATGGACGTCTTCCAAGGCATTTCTTCTTGCTGATTGTATGGCTCAAGAAGTGGATAGGTTATTCACAAGGATTCTAGGGAACTTGAGTGAGAGAGCCTTGTAGATAGTGCATACTATTTTGAAGGTAACATCCCTTTGAATCAGGAGACAATGCTGTTCAATGAGGGTTGTTTAGATGTGGAAGACTTAACATTCCTTTGACGAATAATGCTGCAACATGTAGGACATCTTTCAGTTGTGTCTGGGTGGTGTCCAGAAAGGCTTCCAGATGGGCATAGGTGCCATCAAGGTGGGAGAGGACCAAAGTTTAAATGGCAGGTCGGATGTATTTAGCTGGGATGAGGGAATTGTGTTTCACTGGAGTGCATGTTAATCATAATGTTTCTAGTTCCATGCTATGTGCACATTGAAGAAGTGTCTGTTGTTGAGTGTGACATGTGAAGAACAGTCTGTTGTAGATGGCAGGGACTTTGCAGCAGTGGACAGCTGAGGCTAGTGGTTATAGGTCACAGAACCTCTGGCCCATCATCTGTGCAGCCTTGTCCCTTCCTTTCCTTTGTTTACTGTTAGGTCACTGGCCATCCCTCCCACAACCTTCCTAAAGGTAGGACAGACATACTACAGACTAGTTCCTGTGTGGACCAGCTATTGGACCGGGAGATGCCAAAACCAGGTGCCCTGCTTCTTAGACATCACAGATGCTCCCTGCAATATTTCAACGTCTCTCTCTTTCACTCCATCCCAGACACACCATCTCCACTCTTTGCCAACAATGGTGCTCACAGACAACTTCATGAGAATGGCATTGCTGGTACTTAACACACATCACCATATACCCCATGTGCGCTTCAACATCCACCACTGCATGAGGAGTTAGTTTCCCAAACGTCCACCCAGCAAACAACCAGGTAGCTTGCATTTCATACATAAACGACACACAGAACTTGAACACCAACTTCATGACTGAGACCTGAATGACATCCACTTTCAAGCTCATAATAGGAAACATCCTCATACCCCCTGGATACAGCGTTCTATCGATAGAGGGTTCAGTAAAGATGGCCACAGCCCCAGCTTTCATTCACATGGCCTCATGGGCATGCATCCAAATGTTAGTGCCCACCATAGGCTCATTGTACTTCCCTCTCTCCGTAAAATGGTACAAAGATCATCAAAACCATCTAACAACCACAGAACAACAACTACACTATCAATGTTCACTTCACGGACCTGTTTGCAACAATGTGTGTCACACCAATGGTATTTTGACAAATGTGACTTTCATGCAAAAATTGGCATCAAATGGCGGTCTTCCACGCACTGCAGACAGAATTCAGCTGGTGGTGCGTTGAGAGGCGCTGTGTTCGTCAAGGGGCACCGCTCCTGCAGGGGCAGTATGAGCTCCAGCTCCTCTGGGAATCAGGCAACATTTGTAAGCTTGAATCCTTCACTGTGTTGCCTGATTCCCAGAGGAGCTGGAGCTCCTACCACCCCTGCAGGACAGTGGCTGCATGGGGTGCCCCCTGATGAACACTGCGCCTCTCAACGCACCACCAGCTGAATTCTGCAGTGCGTGGAAGACCGCCATTTGATGCCAATTTTTTCCCTCATAAATATCGTTGGAAGTGCTTACTACCCACTCCAACCCACGAATAGCCTGCATCTCTACCATATAGCAGCTAAAGCCTGCAAAATTCACCCGCATCCTAAAAATCGCCATTGGATGCCACAAGGAGATTCCCATTACAAGATGGCCGCCTGGGCCACCGTTCCGCCTGCCAGGAGGTGAGGCAGGCCCCCTGCTCCACCGACCATTACCATTGGCCAGTATCCCCTTCATCTTCAGCCTATCATGAGCTGGCAGGCTGGAGCCGGCCCACACGAAGGCACGCACAAAGGTACACAGCCCTGTCATGAGCCTGTCTGGAGCCGGCAAGCCAGTGGGCCAGACATCACGATCAGACTTGTTGCTACGATCAGCTGGTAAGATTTACTACCACCCGTGACCCACATGCACCGCCCACTATCCTATGCCTTTGTGTATTAACGCCATATAGATCGCAAACACCAAACACTGAAATCAGCATCACATATCCCAAGCTGTGTCCGGCACCTGAGCCTTGCTGAGTGCATTACAAGCAATCTCGTATTGTGTACTCATTCTGTCCAGCCATACAACTCAAACTTCTCTGCCTCACTGCTGCCCACTTATGACAAACCAGTCTGTATCCACAATGTCTGCAACTACGTGCGGATACCTCGCTTCAAGACCCAACTATGTTAACAGCAATAACAATGAGCCGTATAAACTGATGTCTAAGTTTGCCTGTGATTTATTTTAGACTCTTGCCTATATACAAACACACACTTGCCCACATATGCTAGTCGTTCTTAACCTACCCATGCAAACTGCTTGTTCTGAGCTAATCTATGTAAAGTTGATTTTTGGCCTTCTATGCAAGTTGATTTAGTTAAGCCCTGCAAGTTGATTTAGCTAAACCATGCAAAGTTGATCCTAACCCACACCTTACTCAGCACACAGTGTCAGTGCTGAGCTCAGCCTTCTGTGTACACCCTGTACTCAGCCACAGACCTATCGCCCTCACTCATACATCCGGCCTTTAACCGCCGCATAATGTACGTCAGCACTCTTCTGCTGCTATCTGCTTTCCTGCTCCTCTTACACCTTACATCGGTAATCATGGACCAAATTAAATACACAGCCTGCCCTAACATGTCTAGAAACATTAGGCTTTGTGCTAGATTCTCCCTCCTCCATGAACCCAAATTGCCTAATAAAACACAACTAAACCGCTGCATTAATCACATAAATACTTCTAAGAATCTGTCGCAAGCTGCCTCCACAAACCTCTTCTACTACTGCTATAATGAATGAACCTACCCTAACATCTCTGAATACCAAATGCCCACCCAAAACCAACACAATAGTAGGAGCCCTAATTAACGCCAGATCTGTCGTGGCCCATGCCACCAATATAGCTGACATTCTAACCTCAGACAACCTTGACTTCCTAGCGGTCACAGAAATGTGGCTACATGACACAGCAGGCCCAGTGCTATCACTGGCTATTCCAAAAGTGTACCAACTCCTAAGAATGGACAGACCCAAGGCTAGAGAAGGTGGTTTAGCCATAATTGCTAAATCCAACATGGAACTAAGACTCTCTACGCTACCACCACTAAAATCTTGTGAATTACTATCGGCAAAACTGCCCATATCCCCATGCCGCACTCTGACTATCTACCTCATTTACATGCCCACAGGGCCCTTAGGCTCAATTAAAGAAAATATCTCCAGCCTGATTGCTAGTAATACAAAATAATCATCTCAGATAATGATCCTGGGCGACCTCAACCAAGGTCTTAACGACCCAGACGACAAACAAGCGCTAGCAATAGCCACCATGCTTAATGAACATGGGCTCTCCCAAAAGTCCTCACCCCTACCCACGACAAAGGCAGGACCCTTGATTGGGTAGCCACCTCAAACTGCCCAACTAGAATCACGAAAATTATACCCCATCCCTGGACCGACCACTTCTTGATTGAATTCAGCCTAACACTCAATAAAGAAGCAAAGAAAGAAAAAATAATGGCACCTCCTCTCCCTACCAGATCAAGGAAAAACATCACAACTAAAAACATCCTACCTTGTCTCCTTCCTGTGATTAATGCCCTACCATGCAACTGTAACCCAGACACGCTGGTAGACCGCTACAATAAAACTATGACTAAGATCCTAGACTCCATCGTCCCGCTTAAGAACTGTAAGAGCAAACAACAGGCTCACCTGAACACCTGGTTCACCCCTCACCTAAAAGAACTCAGATTGGAAAAAAGGAAGCTAGAAACCATATGGCAACACACCTCCACAGATGAAAATAAATTAAAATTCAAACTCTTTGCTACTAAATACAAAAATGAAATCATTCAAACTAAAAAAGAAGTCTATAATGAAAGGATTTCCAAAGCATCCTCCAACACCAAGGAACTATTTATGATCCTATGGGAATTAGAATCCACTATACCTCCACCAGATAATTTACCTAAAGATAAACAATGGTGTACCAACATTCAAAACGCTCTAGCAAATAAAATAAAAACATTGCAAACCAAAATCACATTAAAAAAAGCCTCACTCCCACCCATGGAAACCCCCACTACTCCCCTTCCTAGTAACAAACCTAACCTAGCACCATTCAAATTCTCCAAAATTTCTATCCAGGAAACAGAAAAAATGATTGCCTCACTAAAACCTTCAAACTGCAAAGGCGACATATGCCCTGCCCAAATAATTAAGGATGCAGCCAGAGATCTAGCCCCCTTTATATCCAAACTCATCAATGCTTCATTTATGTCAAGCACTGCCCCAATTAGCTTAAAAGAATCCTGGGTCTTACCCCTTCTTAAAAAACAAAAGGCTTAGACCCATCCATTCCAACAAACTACAGACCTACCACCACTGTCCCCTTTCTCCTGAAGATAATTGACAGAGTGGCCTACTTGCAAATTCAAAAATACCTTGAAACAAACCAACTATTAGGCTCTCGCCAATCGGGGTTCAGACCCCAGCATGGCACAGAGACAGCTCTAATAGATCTTAAAGCCCAAATTGATGAACTTAACGACAAAGGAAACACGGCTATGCTACTCCTCCTTGATCTGTCGCAGGCGATTGACTTAGTGGACCATGCAGTTTTATGCAAAAACCTAGCATCGGCAGCCTACTTCTCAAGTGACGCTATAGCCTGGGTCCAATCATTTCTTGATAGTAGAAGCATGAGAGTCTTCTCCACGGCAGCTTCTGCAGATCCAGTCATAACAACATGTGGAGTCCCCCAAGGCTCATGTGTCTCCCCCACCATGTATAATATCTTCACTAAACCTTTATATGATAAATTGGACAAACTGGGTGTCACCTACTGTACAGGAGGGCGCAGCGACCTCTGACGGGCCCATGGGATCAGTGCTCACCCTCAAGTACTTTAAGAAGAAATAGCTGCACCTTAAGGAGGATGGGGTGCAGGACTCTCTTACTCCAACACCAATCAATAAGGACAAGTCAATGGTTTGGCAAAGAGAAGTCTGTTTAATGACAAGTACAAAAAACGGGGAAACAAATGGAAATCAACAATGATGCCATCGCCCGTATCGCTTAAACTCCCGAATTCTTTGTTCCGACAGCGACAGTTATAGCAGATTTTCATCATTGTTGACGTTTTACACTCATAAGTTTGTCATGCAATTCTATTGGCCGGAAAAGGTAACTTAAGTATAAGTGCTATATCTGTATATGGTAACAGAGTGTGAAGATTGGATAACTCTTATCGGGTGGGCGTCTACGCCCATCCCTCTACATCACTCGTGATAGACGTCACTACAAGTACGACGTCACATTGGTTCTACTAGCTATGGGACCCTAGATTATTTGGTCCATTGTGATTGGGTAGGTTACACCTCTAGACATAAATCTCCACTTTAATTAGCAGCATGCAGAATGGACACCCAGATGCGGTGTGCCCCAAAATTCACCCTGTCTCCCTTCCATCAATCAGTACCTTAGGGCTATGTGTCAATTAGTTGGCTGAGGATGGCCTCGAAACTGTAGCTTCTTCTCAGGAAAGGTTATGGCATCCTTGGATTTTGGGTGACATCAGACGTTGGTGCCTCTTCGCGCTTGGCTGGTCACGTGTTAGTTCACCGTGAATCTGCTTCATTTTCCCTCTATTTGTGTATTTGATTCTTCCTTTAGCCTTGCCTGGGCCTCTTTATCTCGGCCTTCACTGGCTGGCTGCTATGCTCTCAAGTTTTCTTTCTTTGAAGTTGCCTTCTCCTCCCTTCCTGGAGTTGACCTCGAATTCCCAGTCATGAGCTGCTTCTTACTGAGTTTCGATTCTGCTATTTCGTATGGCTTTGAGCTAGTATGTGAATCCTGGCCTGTTTGTCCTCCACCATCCAGGGCTTAATTCTGCTTTTATGAAATGGAGTCAAACTTGTATAATGTGCTTCTTGAGGTAGATATATAGTTGGCGCTTGCAGCTCTATCCTTCTACTAAGCATTGCAAGCAGTAGTCTTGCATTCCAAGCCTATTTACAGGCATTTAGCCAGTTGCATATTTTCATCCTTCTTTCATGGTTATGTTCTTTGTGTTGCAACATCGTTTCTTTTTTTAAGCCCATTACACCATTATTCCTCATATTTCGTCTTTACGTGTCGTTCCTTGCTTGTCATTTCGTTCATTAGTACGCCTGTCAAGGCCCTTGTGTCGTACCCATTTGCCTTCCATTAAGGCCTTTTGGGTCTCTTCGGGGACAGTGTGTAAGTAGTCTTCATTTCGTGTCAACTGCTGGTACGGTTGTCTCAACGGGTACCGTGCTGCACACGGTTGTCTGGTTATAGGCGCGTCAACAGGTATTGCTCTTCTGATGGGCACTGGGCAGAGCCCTAGCGCTGCTCTCTGTTGGTTTATTTGCTCCTCATACATCACATATCTTCGTGAGTATGTTCCTGGTATCTCAAAATGGGTGGCTGGAGTGCAGGCCATATCTGGGACCTCCTCTACACTCCCCCCTCTGGTTGGTTCAGCGACCACTTCGGCTTCCTCCTTCGGATTCATCTTACTTGGTTCTTCTGTATCTTGTTCATCGTCTTCTGGGTTTGTACATGATGGTGTGAACGTGTGTTTCTTTGGAGTCCATATTTTTATCACTCCTTTCAGACTTCCTGCTGTTTTTACATGTTTGTCTTTGTTCCAGGTCATAAGATGGCACTGTCCATTTGGGCTGCAATAGATCAATTTTCCTTCATACTTTCTTCGTTTTCTGGGATACACAAACTTTATTCCTTCTGGTGCAAATTTGCTGGCCTTCACAAAGGGCCTCATTACACGGATGGCGGTAGGGATTTACCGGTACCGGTAAAATACCGGTACCGGTAAATCCTTACCGCCTTACTACGAGGTCCCTTTGCGGGTTGGGGGATTTAACGCCTGCTTTTTGCAGGTGTTAAAATCTAACCCGCTAAGGGACCTCGGAGCTAATTACGGCACCGCAAAATTGCGGTGCCGTAATTAGCGCCTTCCCCATTCCCATAGAGCCCTATGGGGCAGAAATGGGAATGGGGAAGGGCAATGGTGGAAGGGGGATTTACCGCCCCTCCAACCTTGGAATGGGGCGGTAAATCCCCTTTCCGCCAAGGCGGTGCCGGTATTTTACCGGCATGAGCCATGGCGCTAATAGCGCCATGGCTCACCGCCTACCGTGTAATGAGGCCAGCAGTCTCTTTTTTCTTCATCAGTCAGGTCTCTGGGCTTCCATCCTGGTTTGACATCGATCATGATATTCATCCGAATGGCTTTCTTCGCAGTTTTCTGGCATTGTGTGGTGATTATCGTGATAACACAAAATCCTAGTAGTATCATCAATAGCAGGGCTCCCAGAAACTTGAATATGTCTGCCATCCATTGTGGGACCCATGAGAATGGGGTTCCAAACCAGCTGTCATCATCCACTTCATCAGTTTCATCGATCATCTGGTTCTGTAGGTTTGTCAGCATACTTATAGCTTCTGTTAAAGTTCCATTGTCTTCATCATGCAAAGGTATAAATGTGCAACATGATTTTATGATTTTGGCGCAAACACCTCCATCCATCGCTGTGATCATGTCAAGTGCATATCTGTTCTGGAGAGTCATCAATCGGATTGCTCTCAGTTCTTCTTTAATCGCGTTGAATCCGTTTATGGTGGTGTTGATGGTCTGATCTGGTTATTTGCAACCATTTAGTGTTTGCTCCAACCTGGAATCGTTGCATGATAATTGTTGTGAACACTGATGAGGTGAGGATGAATAGCCTGTGTTCATATGGGATTGCATGGAATGCTTCTTCAGATTTGGCAGAAAAGTAATTTTCTCTCTTAATTCGGGATACCAGCTCAGGAACGTGGACATTCACTATTGTGCATATGCCTCCCCAGTCTCTTGGCAGTCTGATGTATGCTTTGGATCCACACGCCCAATAATGACCCATAATCACTGTGGTTCTGTGAGTCATTCCTGGGGCCTCAAAGATTCATCCACAGTTCTGATTCTCTCCCATCTTCCTAGTGCCATTGCTCCTGAAGCACAATTTTGGATTTCCAGTGGCACTATCTGCAAGGGTCCTCCTCTGTCTTCGACCCATGTTAGTAACTTTACCAACTTCAGCCATAGAGGTTTGCACAGTCTTTGTGAGTTTTCTATTGCTTCCTTGCAGGCTCCAAGGACCATCCAAGCTTGTCAGATCACCACTCCTTCTTCCCATCCCTTTGGGGAAACCACTGTTCCCCAAACCTGCAGTTAACCTCTGTTTTTCCAAATTTGAGCTTCTTCTGGGGTTTTTCCCTGGACGTTCAGTCTTGGGTTTATTTCCCATCTTATTTCTGTTCCTTTAACTTCAGGGTTTTCATACCTGATCACGGGATTCCTAGTATGGGCTCTATTTCTTGTCTTAATGTCCTGGACATAGCCATCTTCATCAGGGTAATCCGTTTCAGTTGCCCATATCAATGAGGCGTCCCTCCCCATAAACTGTCCTCTGGTGTTGCACATTGCTACGTGTGAAAGACATTGTGCTGTCGGGACATCAATTTCTACTGCCACCAAGATTTTGGATTTTCCCATGCTGTACGGTAGGAGTGCACAAACGAAGCAGTCTCCTTCTGATTTCCTTCTCCCAACTTCTTTCATGTGTTGGTACCAAATATTGTTTCCTAGATGTGCTGTGCTGTCCCGGTAATCGTTTAGTTCATTGTTATCTTCATGTGGGCTTCTCTTGATTCTTAGTGTCTTTCTGTAGTTAGCTATAACTACACCTCTAAACGCGTCTGTGTGACTTTTCCTTGCTGGGGGTCTCTCGGGCATGCTGGCTGGTGGAGCAGGTTTCTTTATCTGCATCGATGTGATAGGTGGAGGTTTTGCAAATCTCTGCCTCTCCTCTTGCATTCTTTTCCTTCCCTCTATAAGTGCCTTTAACCACAATCTGTCTGTCATCAGCCCAACGTAAGGCTGCTTCGTCGGCTTGGTACTTGTTCCCTGTGTTGGAACTGGTGTGCTTGTCAGTACAGTCTCTGTGGGTTTATTTTTCAGTTCCTCATGTAGTTTCTTCGCTCTAGCTATGAACGGGAATAAATGATCTATCAACATTTGTGTTCTTGCAGTGAATTCTCCCGTAGTCACTTCTGTCTTCTTGAGGGCTTTTGCTATGTCTCCTTTAGTTGGTCTTTCACTGGATTCCTTTTGGTCTCTTTCATTATTTACTGGGGCTGGTTGTTCAGTGGGCAGTCTTGTGCTCTCTGTCGTCTTCACTTGAGGTTCTGTGGCCATTGACACTTGCCCTGGTTCATGTGCATTCAGTGTGTGGGTGCGTGTAGTGGTCAGTGCTACGTTTTCATTCATTCCGCGCTGACCCTGTCTCCAGCTTTTCTCTTCATTCGTTACCTCAAGTGTGTATGTATTACTGCTAATTACATTCAATTTTAGTTTGTTTACCTTACCATCAGATTTTCTCGGGACTGGAATAACTATATAGTGTCTGGGTGCTTTCGTGGGACCTATGTGTACATTATCCGGTGGGTGCACTGAAATTGGAACGCTTCGTGCACCAATAAAGAATGCAGTTCTGATTGTTAATGACAGAAAGACAATGATAATCACTATACATATACACATAATCGTACGGTATGAAAAGTGGCAGCATTTCCTTCCAGGGAAGCGGGGGCGCCCCTCTGTTTGTGGGAGGGCCAGGTTACTGTTCTGGGCCCCCACCTTAATCATAACAAATGTCAATGTTTCATTCTTTTCATTTACTCCATTATTGTTTCTCAGAGAGTTTGTGTCATAAAGTGTCTGGTGCTTCGCAAGTGTGAAAGCAGCTCAGCAGTGGAATGCTTTACCAGTCGAGTTAAGAAGGAACCAATCTTATTAAAGTTTCTGGCGCAACACCCGTAACTGGCTATGTACTAATTGCAATTACCATGCACCTTTATATTTCTGTAACTATGTAAACTTAATTATATATGCACCTGTATATACCTTATCTATGCAAATGTAACTAAGCTATGAGTAATCTTGTTATGATGTGCGCCTAGCTACCTAAGGTTTTAGGGCACCCTATAAATAAAATAAACAAACAAACAAACAAAACACAAATACCTGAAGGTTGGCCTCCACTGGCTTCTCAACATAGACACTAAAAAAATACACAATAGACACAAAAGGCAGGAAAGGATGCTTCCTTGTACACATGATCAACACTGTACATACCCTTGATCTTGGCTCTCCACATGTTTGACCAGCTGACTATTCCCTTTAACATTTGTCACACCACCCTAGTCAAGTAGACCCATCAGAATTGCAGCAAACATGCCTTCTGATGATTCCAGACCTTTTGAGTGTAAAAGCAATGCGAATCCTGCAAAACAACACTCGCACATTGGCCACTGTCAGTGGAACATGACAGGAATACGACTCACTTCTACAAAATATCATGTACACTCTTGCAACCAAAATCTACCGTTATGCCCATGTGAAGCAGCACATCCTCCCCATAAACTTTCCACTCTATGGTACACTGTAGACGTCCCCCTCCACTAAGTACGGATCAGGAAAGATGGTATGAATTCTGAATGATCCCACACGCCATCCAAGCTCACCCAGCACTGAGAAATATGGCCTACCCACAAAAAAACTGGTCACCAAGGCCAGATACTGGCTGAACAACATAGCCAAGCCCAACAAGTAAGGCAGTGCCCTCTTCAAAGCCATCATGAATGATATCATGACATTCTCCAAACCACCACAGTGGTTCACAACCTGAACCACTGTGCTCCCACCACAAATCAAACACCATGTAACCTGTAATCTTCTACACGGTCATCAGAATGCAACTGCACATAGTCATTGGCGCCACAACTGACAGTGCAACGCACATCACATTTTGCACATGACCTACGGACTGGATAACTTTCAAGATACTCACCATGGAAGGCAAGAGCGCAAGCGTACAGTCACATAAGGCAACATCATAGAGGGTCGGATGGTGGGAGGTGGTTAAGGCAGCTGCCATGGATGTTGTGTGTGCTACCGTAGATTTCACCGAATACAATTTCACCTAAGAAGTGACCAAATTTATTTGACCGAAAATGGTAGGTAATGTTGTATATGTATAGTGCATAATAGGTGGGGTAAGGGTATACATTAGGGTAGGGAGGGGCAAGGGAGGCTGCAGGGTGTCTGCCCCCGCATTATATAAAAAAAAGTCATTTTCGTTTTTAGGTTAAATAAATTCTGTCACTTCTCCTTTAGGTAAAATATTTTCAAAAAAATCACGTATATCCGCTGGGTGAGCCTCAAGATGTGGAAAAGGGTGCTTTAGGGGTATTATGTTGTTTGTGCCTTTTATATTGTGATTGGCCATCAGTTACTTTTCATGTATGTTGGCGGTTCCAATTTCCGGCCTGCTTCATGTTTCTGCAGTGAGCTTTTGGGTATAATAGCGAGAATGACTAGCAGCATTGGTCTGGTGGGGGGATTTATTTGCTGAGGGGACACTGCCATGCAGCATTGGACTGGTCTCGGGGTTGTTTGGTGAGCCGGTCACTGCCTGGCTGCATTGGCCTCTTGGTGGCCAGGTTATTTGCTCAGGGGAGCTCTGCTTGAAGCATTGGCCTTGTAGTGCCACTCAGTTGCAGCCTTTGTTTAGCACTAGACAGCACCACTAACTGACTTTGACTGTTTAGTGCTGCCATTGCTCTGCTAAACAGCGGGTCCATGGCACAGTGTGGGGCTGCGCTGACGGAGTGTGGTAAGCTTGTATGGTCCTACACTTCTTACTTTGGGCTGGTTGGGTTTTCACCAACGTTCAGCACCTTCTTAATGGTAGCTCTAAGACTGCGTTATTTGTGTGTTTTTTTGTGAATGCGGCCCACAGTGTGCCATTCGGTGTGTGATGCTGTCAGCTAGCAGTAGCTTTTAGCCTGCAGCACTATTTCATGTATTTATTTATTTATTGGTCATGTATACAGCGCCTATACACTTAGCAAGCGTTTCAAACTGCTCCAACTCAGGGAGGAAACAACTGATACACTCGTGTTTATAATGAGGAAAAACGAAACTACCAATTCCAGAATGCAAAGTTATAGTCACAAAGTCAGTAAGGGTCAACATTTCAGGACCCTCTTGCCATTTACGTGAGTCTTGAGTAATCAACAGACCACTGAATATCTCGACTCTGACCTTAGGCCGGGAACATGGTTTGTAAGGCGGTTATGAAGGAAAACATTATTTTTGGTTAAGTCGTTCTGACAGCCAATTGTGCTGCTCCTCTTTTGGGACACCCGCATCCTCATGAGTTGAGAGCGAGTACAGATCCCCCTGGCAGAAGACCTGCTCTTCCCTTGACTCGCCGACCCTCCACCCCGCCGAGTGATGACAGCTTTGCATGTTTGTGTAACGCACCCGTTGGGTGAGGTTTCGAACTCTGCAGCCTCCAGCTACTTCAGGTATGATTAATGATTCGGTTTACAAAACAAGAGGAACCGTGTACGAGGCAGAGACGACCTCTGCAGGAAGTTTTTGCATTCTTTGTCATAACAGGGATATGCTGACAACTGCGGCTGTGAACCCTGGTTCCTGAATGGCCATTGTTTGAAGATGGAAGCTTGTGGTAAAAGGTGTCAGAGCTAATTGGTTGAAAAAATTCCTTACCTGCCCAGATGCAAGAACCTAGGGGCAGCGATGACGGAGGGAGGGGGTCAGAGTTCCTGGCACCTCATCAAGCGCCCTTCATCGTGCATATTTAAAGGAAGCGTACTGCGCCAAAAGATAGTTCAACAGATTTTTTAATGTAATTAATTAGGAACAAGATTTTAAAGTAAGGTTGTAGAAAATCATGGGTACATTTCCAACTTTATGTTTTACTTTCACCTAATCAAAAATAATGGACAGTGGGATCATTTTGATATATCAATGTACATATGTCCCCAGGGAAGTTTCTCATTATCTGTTGAAAGGCAGGAGTGTACGCAAGCAGATAATAAAAATATTAAGCATGGCACTGACCACAATGGGGCAAAAATAGAATGCAGAACATATGCCACAATTTCTAACGCTTAGGGCAATAAACTGTGAATAGTTCATTTATTTTAATTTTAAGGGGGTGGGGGGGGCGTGCCATTACTGCCAAATGTCAGAACCTAGGGTGAATCCGGAAACAGTTTGTTGGTGGTGGTCTCGTCTGCATGTCACGCGAGAGATGAAGGTTTTGAATCCTAACTGCCAAGATGTGGCTTAAATCCCAAGTGCTCTGCCTCTGACGTCCCGCACAAAAGTACCCAGATGCCATCATGTTTGCGAAAGAGTTTTACAGAGGTGCACACTCTTTCACTCTACATTGTTCTTAGATACGGAGCTATAATCTATAATATATAATTAACGCATTTATAAATTGGGCCATTTTTTAGTAGTAGACATTGCCAAATGAATCACTTCTCAAGGATTTTAAATACAGTATATTAAGGAAATAAGGTGCAGTGAGGTAAATTAGTTTGACCACAATCACACAATTTGGTCAGGTGCAAGGTAGCAATGGTGTGTGGGTCCGGTGGCAGTGTGGCCATCTAATGTGTACACGAACGTGCACTGCTTTGGGCATAGTTGCCGTTCGGGAGCAAAAGGAGCTCTGTTCGTTCAGTAAAGTTGACTCGCAAAGTGGGAGCATCGTGTGAGATGTCACCCTGCCATGCAGCCTGCAGGGGACCACCAACATTAACACTTATGGACTGTGCGGGCCCGTGCGTGCAATTTTCAATGCCCACGACGCAAACTCGTTTTTCTTCTTTTTTCCCACCCCGTTTGGTGGAAATGTAAACGCTGCCTGCAAAAAACTTTGCAAACAGTTTTTAATAAATTATTCCTATGGAATCCGCCTGTTCATTAGCAGGTGCTAATGCAAGGTGGATTTTTCAAGGAATCCATTTGTTGTACGCATGCATGGAAATCATATGCAGGCGTAGAACAAGGCGCACCTACGAGATGGCAGGATCTTATCTCTGCTGTGTGCACCTCCTCCATCTCATCAGTGCTCCAAAATGGGCCAGAGCATTACATGGAGACATAAAAGCATTATGCCTCATTTTAAGCCTCCATTTCACGCTCATCCCTATTGAAAATGAGGCTGTTTATATGCGATTCTATGAGAAATCTGTAGAGAAACATGTTTGGTAAAAGTATTTCGGGGTCATTTTAAAAGATAGGCTAATTGCATGCTGGGGACCACCAACACTCGCACTTATGCATTTATGCAGTTATGGATGTCATTTTATGCATTTATGTATTTATGCACTTATGCATGTCATTTACAACACTCACAAAGTGGAGTGTAATTGTCAAGAGTGAATTAAAGCAAAATTGCCTTTACTCCTGACTTTTACTCTCCGGTTCGTGAGAGATGAAGGGACGCCTGCAACCTACGTTTTGCAAGCTACTTTTTACAATGGATTCCAATTAACAGGGTAATTCATGGAATAAATGTGCACCGAAAAGGGGAGCACAAGCGTGAAAATCGCAGCGCACGCGTGCTAAAACCGCTCACACAGCCATTCGTCGATTCATGGAATGTGCTGCACTTGTAAAACCTGGGATGTGCGCCAAAATCGTGGATGGCGCACACGGGCGCACACGTCACTAAACGCTGTGCGCGACGCACACAGCGAAAGCGCACAACGTGTAGCGCACACAATAATAGTGGGCGTAACACGGGGCGTAACACGCGGAATTGGGAACAAAGCATGAAAAAGAAGGCGTAACTGGGGAAGTACTGCAAGGAAATACACGAAACGCCCACACGCACGCAAACAACACGTATTCATGCAATTGAATACGAGAAACCCGAGCACGGCAAAAGACACGCACTGGCCTAAACACGTCTGCCACACGAAGGCAGGCGGTAGCGTCCCTGCGCATCTCAAAACTGTGCGCAACCAACAAACACGTAAATACAGCCAAGATGAATGTCCCATTCTGTGTCCCTCTAGGACATGGGTGCACAACATAAGGCCCGCGGGCCAGTTGCGGCCCGCCATGCTCTTTTGTCTGGCCCGCGAGGCACACAGACTTTCCTAATGGAGGGCGGCCCGCGGTCGCCCTCCATTAGGAAAGTCTTTGTTGTCTTCCGGGCTGGACAAAACACTGGCCCTCATTGGCTCAGCACACACACGCACCAGGTCGCTCCTACGAGCCACGTAATGCGTGTGTGCTGCACCAATGGAGGGCCAGCACTACGGCTGGCGTGGTCCATAAGGCTTGATGCCGGAAGGCATTTCAGCCTTGGACCACGCCAGCCGTAGTACTATTCCAGCGTTCCAGCTTACCTGCCGCTTACCTGCCTTCCAGCACGTCTCCGGTAAGTGGTCTGTTTGTGTTTGTGTGTCGGGTTTGTTTTGCTTTATGTTTGTGTGTATATGTTGGGGTTGGGGTCGGAGGGGTGTGTCGGATGTGTATGAATGTTTGGATTTGAATGTATTTTGTGTGTATGTTGAGATGCAGGGTTGGGGGGGTGTCGGATGTGTATGAATGTTTGGATTTTAATGTATTTTGTGTGTATGTTGAGATGCGGGGGTGGAGGGGGTGTCGGATGTGTATGAATGTTTGGATTTGAATGTATTTTGTGTGTATGTTGAGATGCGGGGGTGGGAAGGGTGTGTCGGATGTGTTTGAATGTTTGGATTTGAATGTATTTTGTGTGTATGTTGAGATGCGGGGGTGGGGGGGTGTGTCGGATGTGTATGAATGTTTGGATTTGAATGTATTTTGTGTGTATGTTGAGATGCGGGGGTGGGGGGGTGTGTCGGATGTGTATGAATGTTTGGATTTGAATGTATTTTGTGTGTATGTTGAGATGCGGGGGTGGGGGGGTGTGTCGGATGTGTATGAATGTTTGGATTTGAATGTATTTTGTGTGTATGTTGAGATGCGGGGGTGGGGGGGTGTGTCGGATGTGTATGAATGTTTGGATTTGAATGTATTTTGTGTGTATGTTGAGATGCGGGCGTGGGGGGGGTGTCGGATGTGTATGAATGTTTGGATTTGAATGTATTTTGTGTGTATGTTGAGATGCGGGGGTGGGGGAGTGTCGGATGTGTATGAATGTTTGGATTTTAATGTTTTTGTGTGTATGTTGATGCGGGGGTGGGGTGTGTCGAATGTGTATGAATGTTTGGATTTGAATGTTTTTAGTGTGTATGTTGAGATGCGGGGGTGGGGGGGTTGTCGGATGTGTATGAATGTTTTGATTTGAATGTTTTTTGTGTGCTGAGTTGGGGGATGGGGGTTCGGGTCTGTATGGGTGCATGTTTGTGTGTCCTGAGTTGGGGGTGGGGGGTTCGGGTCTGTATGGGTGCATGCTTGAGAGTGTGTGTGCTGAGTTGGGGGGTGGGGGGTTTGGAGTTGGGGGTGTGGGGGGTTCGGGTCTTTATGGGTGCATGTTTGTGTGTGTGCTGAGTTGGGGGGTGGGGGTTCGGGTCTGTATGAGTGCATGTTTGTGTGTGTGCTGAGTTGGGGGGGGTGGGGGGTTCGGGTCTGTATGGGTGCATGCTTGAGAGTGTGTGCTGAGTTGGGTGGTGGGGGGTTCGGGTCTTTATGGGTGCATGTTTGTGTGTGTGCTGAGTTGGGGGGTGGGGGGTTTGGAGTTGGGAGGGTGGCGGGTTCGGGTCTTTATGGGTGCATGTTTGTGTGTGTGCTGAGTTGGGGGGTGGGGGTTCGGGTCTGTATTGGTGCTGGTTTGTGTGTGCTGATTTGGGGGTTGGGGGTGAGGGGGCCATGGGGTAGGGGGTTTGGTTGGGGGTGAGGAGGCCATGGGGCATAGTGTTTGGTTGGGGTGAGGGTGCCATGAGGCATAATGTTTGGTTGGGTGTAAGGGGGCCATGGGGCATAGTGTTTGGTTGGAGGTGAGGGACATGGGGCATAGTGTTTGGTTGGGGGTGAGGGGGCCATGGGGCATAGTGTTTGGTTGGGGGTAAGGAGGCCATGGGGCATAGTGTTTGGTTGGGGGTGAGGGTGCCATGGGGCATAATGTTTGGTTGGGTGTAAGGGGTCATGGGGCATAGTGTTTGGTTGGGGGTGAGGGGGCCATGGGGCATAGTGTTTGGTTGGGGGTGAGGGGGCCATGGGGCATTGTTTGGTTGGGGGTGAGGGGGCCATGGGGCATAATTTTTGGTTGGGTTTAAGGGGGCCATGGGGCATAGTGTTTGGTTGGGGGTGAGGGACATGGGGCATAGTGTTTGGTTGGGGGTGAGGGGGCCATGGGGCATAGTGTTTGGTTGGGGTGAGGGGGCCATGGGGCATAGTGTTTTGTTGGGGGTGAGGGGGCCATGGGACATAGTGTTTGGTTGGGGGTAAGGGGGCCCTGGGGCATAGTGTTTGGTTGGGGGTGAGGGTGCCATGGGGCATAGTGTTTGGTTGGGGGTGAGGGGGCCATGGGGCATAGTGTTTGGTTGGGGGTGAGGGGCATGATGCATAGTGTTTGGTTGGGGGTGAGGGGGTCATGGGGCATAGTGTTTGGTTGGGGGTGAGGGTGCCATGGTGCATGGTGTTTGGTTGGGGGTGAGGGACATGGGGCATAGTGTTTGGTTGGGGGTGAGGGGTCCATGGGGCATTGTGATTGCTTGGGGTGAGAGACATGGGGCATAGTGTTTGGTTGGGGGTGAGGGACATGGGGCATAGTGTTTGGTTGAGGGTGAGGGGGCCATGGGGCATAGTGTTTGGTTGGGGGTGAGGGGGCCATAGGGCATTGTGTTTGGTTGGGTGAAAGGGGGCCATGGGGCATAGTGTTTGGTTGGGGGTGAGGGACATGGGGCATAGTGTTTGGTGGGGGTGAGAGACATGGGGCATAGTGTTTGGTTGGGGGTGAGGGGGCCATGGGGCATAGTGTTTGGTTGGGGTGAGGGGGCCATGGGGC
This sequence comes from Ambystoma mexicanum, assembly GCF_040938575.1. Lineage (NCBI taxonomy): Eukaryota > Metazoa > Chordata > Amphibia > Caudata > Ambystomatidae > Ambystoma > Ambystoma mexicanum. The sequence continues at coordinate 433,736,110 of NC_090932.1, read as the reverse complement.
ATAGTGTTTGGTTGGGGGTGAGGGGGCCATGGGACATAGTGTTTGGTTGGGGGTAAGGGGGCCCTGGGGCATAGTGTTTAGTTGGGGGTGAGGGGGCCATGGGGCATAATTTTTGGTTGGGTGTAAGGGGGCCATGGGGCATAGTGTTTGGCTGGGGGTGAGGGACATGGGGCATAGTGTTTGGTTGGGGGTGAGGGGGCCATGGGGCATAGTGTTTGGTTGGGGTGAGGGGGCCATGGGGCATAGTGTTTGGTTGGGGGTGAGGGGGCCATGGGACATAGTGTTTGGTTGGGGGTAAGGGGGCCCTGGGGCATAGTGTTTGGTTGGGGGTGAGGGTGCCATGGGGCATAGTGTTTGGTTGGGGGTGAGGGGGCCATGGGGCATAGTGTTTGGTTGGGGGTGAGGGGCATGATGCATAGTGTTTGGTTGGGGGTGAGGGGGTCATGGGGCATAGTGTTTGGTTGGGGGTGAGGGTGCCATGGGGCATGGTGTTTGGTTGGGGGTGAGGGGGCCATGGGGCATAGTGTTTGGTTGGGGGTGAGGGACATGGGGCATAGTGTTTGGTTGGGGGTGAGGGGTCCATGGGGTATTGTGATTGCTTGGGGTGAGAGACATGGGGCATAGTGTTTGGTTGGGGGTGAGGGACATGGGGCATAGTGTTTGGTTGAGGGTGAGGGGGCCATGGGGCATAGTGTTTGGTTGGGGGTGAGGGGGCCATAGGGCATTGTGTTTGGTTGGGTGTAAGGGGGCCATGGGGCATAGTGTTTGGTTGGGGGTGAGGGACATGGGGCATAGTGTTTGGTGGGGATGAGGGGGCCATGGGGCATAGTGTTTGGTTGGGGGTGAGGGACATGGGGCATAGTGTTTGGTTGGGGGTGAGGGGGCCATGGGGCATTGTGTTTGGTTGGGGGTGAGGGACATGGGGCATAGTGTTTGGTTGGGGGTGAGGGACATGGGGCATAGTGTTTGGTTGGGGGTGAGGGGCCATGGGGCATAGTGTTTGGTTGGGGGTGAGGGGTCCATAGGGCATTGTGTTTGGTTGGGTGTAAGGGGGCCATGGGGCATAGTGTTTGGTTGGGGGTGAGGGACATGGGGCATAGTGTTTGGTTGGGGGTGAGGGGGGCATGGGGCATAGTGTTGCACTCCAAGAGTGAACCCAATAATAAAGCTAAAACAGGCACAGTTAGGAGATGTTCATCTTTGGCTTTTTGAGGAAACCTGACTCAACGAAGGCCATACTCCTCTTGGGCAACCCAAATAGCAAACTGTAGCAGTCCAAAATAACGGCATGTCCAATCTAGGTTCAATAAAATATATTTAAGTTAATTGAACAGGCGAGATACAATAACTAAATAGAAATAAATTATAACAATGGAAAATGTGTAGTACAAAATGTAAGTTTGAAATGCAAATAAAAATCGTTACCCCTCAAAAACATTCTTTTTCAATGTGTTTAGTACAAATTGGGGGTTTAAAAAGCCTCCTGCCACGCCCCGCATACCGCCCCGCCCACATTTACTTTTCGGCCCACTATAGCCCTCAGGTAAGGTACTTTCGGCCCTCTGTCAAAATCAGTTGTGCACCCCTGCTCTAGGAGAAATGACATGTCACGCAACCCACATGCATCCAATAAAAGCAAGAAAAAGAGATAAGCAACCCCTGTACCCCACGTGCGTGCGAAAAAACACACGCAGTACGCTGTGGCAGCCAGGAACCCAAAAAATACGTACGTGATCAAGACGCAGGCTACTATGGCCGGAAAAAAAGGGGTACGCGACAAACAGGGACACCCGCAGTGGGAAAAATAGCATGTGCGACTCACCTTCTGCCTTGCGTGTAGAAGACGAATGCGTAGCCAACAGCCACCCGCTGTGAAGTAATCGCATGTGAACCCCAACGCCTGGAAAAGACACGCACCACTTTCCACGAAAAGCACATAAATAGCGATGGAAACCCACGTGGGACCTTCAACCCGTGCCAGGGGAACGCCCGCGCGTGTCACGTCACTCACCCTCCCCATGCCCCACAGGCAGGCCTCCACCCTGGGCATGCCCCACAGGCAGCCCACGCCACAGGGGGGGGCTTTTTCTATGCAATTTACCTGGCGTGAGCAGGGTATGCGTATTCCGAGGGCTGCGCCAGTACATTTTCATGCTTTTGGCTGCCGTGAGCGGGGTACGTGTAGTATTTTCACGCTATTACAGTGTACCGGCCCTGTAAACTGGTGCAGGGTTAGCGCAGCCCTTTGCGCTGCATTGGGGATTTCAATGCTTTTTCCTTGCGCAAGGGGCGTTCTTAGGGGCGTAACTGGCGCTGCGGGATGTTCTCTTCGCCAGCGCTCAAAATGGCTTGTAAGTTCCATGAATACGCGGTGCGCCAGAATGCTGTTTAGCGCACACGGCTGGCGCACACTCCCTCTCTGCGTTGCTCGCATGCGCTGCCTCTGCGCTGAAATCTATGAATTACCCCCTAAATCTTCCTGGTCTTTAGAATGTGTTCAACAACGGAATATTCCTTTGGAATTCTTTGGTTTTATGAAAATCTCATGCAGGCGTAATAGTGAGTGCTCTCCCAAGACAGAGGCGGAAAGCAAAGCGGAGATGCAAACTCCACCTTGCTGCCCTCCTGCGCCCTGGAACAGCAGGAAAATGAGATGGAGTGCAGCATGAAAGCGTAATGGCACTTTTACGCTTTCATTTTGCACATCGCTCATTGGAAAATGTCACCCTTTGATGAGTGGTAGAAGTGTACCAAAAAAAGAAGTGGAACTGTGACCCCAGTGGGGGATAGAGTAGTCAGGAAGGGAGCAACGGGCAACACATTTATTAAGGGCTGCAGCCATGATGGTTGACAATTGAGTCGAAACAGATTTCAGTTCAGCTGTAACTACTATTGGGTGGTAAAGCTCAGAAGCGTGCTTTACCTAACTTCACAAAGAACAGTACCCAAATGGTGAAAATGATTGCAAAAAGTAGTGAAAATGTTAACAGTAAAAAAATAAAAGTCGTGGAACGACTCTCCCAACCATTCCCACTCACTTCGACCACTGCCTATGATTCAATCTCTTTCAAGAAACGTATCAGCAAAATGGCGAGAATATCCAGCAAACCACGTGCACTAGAAAGGCATCACGATTGTTCTTGTTAATAACACACTATGCCAGCTCCTTTATTGGAGCAATATGACTACGAGGTCACAAGGGCATGCACAGAATCGAATGGGTGGAGCACAGTACTCCACCTCCTAAACAATTACTATGACCCCCCCCAGTTTACTTAAGTGCAGACTTCATCATACAACCTTCCTCCAGTCCATCCTAAATCTATCCAAGAAGACTTCTCCAATGTGTCAAAACCAAATACGGAATTTGCTGGGAATCACAAATACTTTTTAGAATTTTCTACATGGATTTTTGAATCTCCATGTTGAGCATTGTGTGCTGTTTATATTTGATTTAACAGTCGAAATGAGTATGAAGATGGAGAAGTTCATCAGCTTCCAAGGCCACACAGGTCCCTTCATCATACATAACAGATTGGAGCTGAAGAAGGGGACCATCTGTTCTGGGGGGCGAATGCACTGTGATCTCTGGACTCGATTTGTACATGAAGCAAAAGGCAACACTACGCAAAACACACAGCTATCTTAATTCCACTCACATGCTGATAAACAATTATTTTACATATATCTGTGAAACCAATGACATCGTTTTAGTCACACGACCATGATCCCTAAGGGGCAGCTCATTTGGAAAATACAGACTAAACACAAATCTCCTGCAGACCACCAATGAACTCTAATAATAGCCACTGTATTAATATGGAGCTCTGCAGTACTACACGTAGGACCCGATTCATGGAAAAGTGTGCATTGATCCCGCAAAACCTGCGTGCGGAGCACGGCTCAGCACGGCCCTACGCGCAAAGGTTCCAATGCGCACTTCACATATTCATGGATTGAAATGTGCATTCCCACCCGACCCACAAAGAAAACCGAGCTGTGCGAGGAATGCCCACGACATGCCCCCATGAAAACCAAAAACATCGCCACAGACCAACCATTGCGCAAACCTCCACATCCACCAATTACCCAACACCCAGCACCCCCGCGAACCTGCACGAGGTCCCAGTAGGTAATGGCTGCACCCCAGAGAGTAACAGCAGCACCCCAGCCAAACTGCGCGAGGCCCCATGTAAGTAACAGCTGCACCCATGAAAACCTGCGTGAGCTCCCCCGTAAGTAATGGCAGCACCCCAGCCAAACTGAGCTATACCCCACGAAGTAACGGCTGCACCCCTGCGAACCTGCGTGAGCTCCGCCGTAATAACAGCAGCACACCAGCGAACGTACACAAGCTCCCCCGTAAGTAACAGCTGCACCCCAGCCAGTCTGTGCAGGGCCCCACGTTAGTAATGGCTGCACCCCAGCGATCCTGCTTATCCTCCACCTTCAAGTCCAGACAACACCCACCAGCCCCCCTAACCTCTGACACCACCCTCAGGCAGCCCCACAGGTCCTCCCACCACCCACCAGCCCCCCTGACCTCCATAATCACCCCAGACAGCTCAACAGGTCCTCACACCATCCACCAGCCCCCTTCACCTCTGATGCCACCCACAGGGAGCTCCCTCAAAGCAATACACTCCCACCAGCCCCCCTGACCTCTGACACCACCTCCAGGCAGCCCCACACGTCCTCACACCACCCACCAGCCCCCTCACCTCAGATACCACCCCCAGGCAGCCCCACAGATCCCCACACCACGCACCAGCCCCCCTCACCTCCGACACCACCACCAGGCAGCGCCACAGGTCCTCACACCACCCACCAGCCTCCCTCACCTCTGACGAGACCCCAGCTGGCCATGCCATATAACCCCCCTACCAGTCCAATGTTGACCAACAACTTACCTCCACTTGCCTGCCACCAACATTAAGCACACTGGCCACATACCCACCCATCGACATAACAATTGGGGGAACCGATGCAGAATCCATGTCTGTAGCTCATTACAGGACCCCCTGGTACATCACAACCAGTGGTAGAGCAACAGGTCAGCAGAATGTAGCAGCAGCTACACAGTGAAAGCACCATGCACATGTGACACTGTAAAGCAATGGAATGCAATGTGATGTATCATTGTGCCCATGCACCATTGCAATGGCCCAAAGTGCCGTAGGTGAATGACCGAGGAGGACACAAGTCCAAGACATCACTGATAGGACAGAGTCACATGTAATGTGAGTGCATAGTAGCAAGCAACAAACAATGAATGAAGGGGCCCATGTAGGAAACCATAGTATTCCAAGGGCCTGCAACGGACACAAGTTGAACAGGCATGTATCAGGGTGATGCAAAGGAAGTCTGAGAGTGTGTGAGCCAAGCAGATGGATGGCGTGTGCAGCCAGATATAAACAAACTCACATGTGATGATGAAGCATTACTGTGGCAGATGTGTAGCATGACATAAGGGCACCCATTGGCTGGTAGTTGATGTGTGCAGGTTGGTGGCCATGCATTGGGAGCCCCCCAACTGCACAATTGATGAATGTATGACACACATCCACAGTTAGGCCCCCAACCCATGTGACAGTCACCTAACAAATGCATGACGAAATAAAAGTAAACACAATGCAGCACATGAACAAAGAGACAACTACTGTATGATGAACAAAGAGAAAACTGTATTATCAGTACATACACAATGATAAAAACTACGAGGAAGGGTGTAAACATTTAGAAAAGTGCAAAAATCAAAATGACACAATTAACTATATACATAGGCAGCGGGCTCAATACTCTCTCATGACATCCTCCAGTGCAGAGTCACATTCATTGTCTGCCACTTGGAGGTAGGCCGCTGTCCGGTCCTGGATGGTTTGCAGGGTCTCCCTCAACGTACAAACCTCTTCCTCTTTATGCCTGCAAGCCTCCTCCAGTATGGCAACGCGCCTCAGTGTCCTTCCCTCCACCACCTATACCATTGCCCTAGCAACATGTGCCATCCTCGCCCACTGCCTCTCTGCCATCAGCTACATTCGAAAGTCCATTCAGGCGCACACCAATGCACGTAAGGGCCTGCTCTCCTCCTGCCAGGTGATCATATGTTGCTGCTTCGCTTGCCTCCTCGATTTTGATGGGCCCGGCCAGGATTACCTCTGGTCACTCGTATACTGCTGCTGCCTGCCAAGCGTACACTCCGCAGGTACCCCCAGCACCTGGATGTTGAACCACAAGGGGGTACAGTGCCAGCAATGTCCTGATGTGCCAGCTGTCCCACTGAGGGCTGTTCCTGTGCAGAGACGACCACCTCTGTGCTTGCTGGAACTTTCACCTGACCAAGGATGTGCTGACCACAAGACTGGGCGGTGTGGGTGGGATTGGAGTAGAGGGTGCCGTGATGGAAACTGGCAAGGAAGGCACAGAGGAGGCAGCTGAAGATGGGGCAACTGAAAGTGCCAGCGCACATAGACCACCTCAGAGCAGCGCATGTGCCAGCTGGCCCAGGTGGAGGGTCATTGATTACTGATGCCTTGAGTGCTCTGAATGCAAAGCTCTCACATCATCACAAATCGAGTCCGTCTGCCGTGCAATCCCAGTCAGAGGGCGTGCATCATCTCTAGGGTGATCCCATGGCCCCACGGGGGAGCATATTCTGGGTGGAGGTATCCACGACAGTGGTCCACAGTGCACTGCACATCCCCCTGTCTCTGGCTCAGGGGTGCAGCCTGATCACACTCCTGGATGCCCCCAGCCGACCCTGTGCGCTAGTCTTCAACTGCCTCCTCTTCAACCACCTCCTCCATCTCCTTGGATAACTCCAGAGAGCCTTCCTCCCTGGATGGCCCCTCCATTTCTGCACCCTGGCCCACAGCCACTGAGGAGTCCCCCACCACAACAACCTCCTGGAATATACCTCCAGCAGCTCTGCCCAATGGCACTTGTGCTCCACCAGCCAAGTTACCCTCAGATGATGTGGACACAAGTCCCACAAAATAAACATGACTAATCATGCAGCTTCTACCAACCATGAACTGACACACACACACAATGCACGCACACACACACACACATGTAGGTGCCCAGGCAAACTGCAATGCAAATGCTGTATGAGTGTAGTGTGAAGGCCCAATCAGTTATGACACATGCACATGTCAACAAACCACATTGTACAGTTGCCAACAACATATCACCAAAAACAGACAATGCCACTGAACCCTAGAGGCCCTTTTAATCAAGGTAACACATTGTACTATGGATGGGATGGAAAATAACTTCTTACACGAAGCAGTAAAACAGACTCAGGAAGTTGGCAAATAGTGCAAGTCATATGTGACAGAAATTAGAAACGCAACACTTCATTGGCTCTCAAACTATAAGGCTGTTCATTATACAGCCTTCTACAATTTGTTGGCACACTTGCACCCTTCTGGAGCATTCGATGCTCTAGCAGCTAGTAAGCTGGTACCCAAGGTGCTGGTGGGTGAACTTGACCGTATCTCCCCACCCAATTAGCCCAACATCTGTCATCACTCATGCCGTCTGCAATTCACATTGTCTTTGAACTTGGCCTTGTAGTAGCTTCTTGCTCCTGGGAATAGAAGGGAGTGCAGGTACTTGCTATCTTCAGTCTGGTGCACCATGCTCTCCATTCATTTTCATCCCAAACTCACGTGATAAAAGACAGTGGCCCTCATTACGACCCTGGCGGAAAGTAACTGACCCGACCGCCATAGCGTAAATAGCGTTTCCGCCATTGCACGATGGAGTAAAGTGCGGCCAATTATGACCCATCGGGCACGAGCATTACGCCATGGCGGAAGTGCAAAGTCCGCGATGGCGGAAATGTCCCCAAAACGCCCCTCTCCGCCGTCGTACGGCGCCCTAGGTGCAATTCCGCCACCCATCATAGCGGTCACCGTAATGAGCGCCAATCGCAAAATACGGTGACCGTAAATATACGGAAACGGAAGTAAAAACATGGGGCCGGAACGGGAAACAGCACGCCGCACACCTATAAAATCAGAATCCCAACACAACCATTAAAAATCCGACCCTGAGACACATCCCAACCCGACAGCCACCCTAGTTAAAACAAACAAAATGGGAAAAGTAGCAAAAAAAGCGTGCGACCGCAAGCGGCAGGTCCACTTCTCCCATGAGGAACTCACCGTGCTCACAGAGACCCTCCAGGAGAATGCTGCCGTCGTCTTCTCGACGCAAATGACCAGGACGGCACTTGCGAACAAGAAGGCCACATGGGCCCTGGTGGCACAGCGGGTAAGTGCGGTGGGGACCGCACCCCGCAACCCACAGCAATGCAGAAAGCGATGGGACGACTTGCGGATACGCGTACGGAGCATACTATCAGCCAACCGTAACATTGCCACAGCTACCGGGGGAGGATCGGAATCACCCATCAAGTTGACCCCCTGGGAAGAAATCTGTGCCTCCACCATTGGAATGGAGAGCATAGAGGGAGTCGGAGGGATGGAGAAAGGAGTGCAGACATCCGAAGAATCAGGTAGGTGGGCCAAATAAAACAATGCTAAATCCACAATGTCCAATCATGTGAAGTACCATGTGGCCACATAGTGCAACAGAAACACATGTCAAGGAGAACGGCCACATACATTGGCCTGATAGCGCACTTTAAAAGTCACATTAAATACATAAATAATAAAAAATCCTAAAAACACCCTTTACACGTGCAGCATGCACACCCTAACTGCAGGCTGCAAAACAACTGCATCCTCAATCCACACAGAAATGAAACCACCTCCAAGGCCCTGACCCAAATCACCCTCAGGTACCACCCCAATGCATGTGATACATTGCCATTCCAATTTCCACAGACCCATAAATAACGCTCGCCCTCCTTTACTCCACCACAGGGTCCGAGTCAAACGACGAGCTGCAGGACACCCCTACCAGCACACCTGCAAAGAGGGCCAAGACCAACGGCCAAAGACCCTCCACCTCAGCTGCACGGATCAAGACACGGCAGCAGCCCAAATCAAGTGGCAGCACACAGGAGGGGACTTCAACAGGCACCCCAGCAGCCAGCATGCCCACACCAGCAGCACCACAGGTCCCCCCAATGGATGCCACAGAAGGCACTGCTTCTGATGGCAGCAGCACCATAGGTGACACTGCATTAATGCCAGCATGCTCCGACACAGACAACGGTGCTGTCGATGTAGGACCCATCCATGACCTGTCTCAATCCCCCTGTTTGTTTCATCCCCTACACCATGAGGATACCACGCAGGGGCACCCACAAGACGACGACTGGCCATCCCCCACAAGCCCTGTGGCAAGGCAACATGAGTTGATCAGCCCCTCTGTGACACCACCGCAAATGGCCATGGCACAGCAGAGGCAACAGTCCCTCGACCAGGTGATCGTGCAACAGCAGCAACTGGCCACGCTCCTCAAGGACCATGCTGATGAATGTGGGGGTACTAAGGCAGCCATAGAAACATCTACTGAGCCACTTAGGGCACAAATGGAGAGAAGCACCGAGAGCCTGAGGGTACAAATGGAGAGAAGCACCGAGAGCCTGAGGGTACAAATGGAGAGAAGCACCGAGAGCCTGAGGGGGGAACTGCATGCGACGTCCAAAGACGTATGTGCTGAACTTGCCGCTGTGCGCCGTGTGCTCACTGAGCTCTCACAAACCCTTAGGGACATGCATGGACGTGAGCAGGCAGAGACATCATCCATTGCAAGTTCCGTCCAGGGCAGCCCCCAACGTAGATCTGGGAGGAACCTGCGCTCCACAGGCAGGGGTGCCCCTGATACCCGGAGAGGGGGCTTGCAATAGCGTCTGCCCACTGACAATGAGCATCTTTGGACACTGGTGTTCGGGGGGGAGGTAGGAGGGTGGAGGGGAGGTGTTGGGCTTTCTTGGGTGGCGGGTCGATGGGGTGTGTAATATAATTTCACATATGCTATAAACATTTCATAATCATCCAATGAGACGTGTGGACATTGATCTTTGTGTACAAGGCCTTTATAGGCGTACAGTCCACATTGTGCATGTTCCAGACACACACAGTGCCACAAGTCCCGTGTCCATGTATCAGCCACCAGACGTGAGTGCTAGAAGCATGAATCTATGATACTCTGACGAATTTCACGGGCCTCCTGTGCCTCGCGGACTCCCTGAGGTGCTGCCACATCCCCAGCCTCATCATGACCATCTTCAGGTGCGTGCAGTTCTGCGTCAGGGGGCATGGGCACATTTCTACGTACGCACATGTTGTGTAGCATGACACATGCCATGACTATCTTTGCAACCTTCTCATGGCGGTACAGGAGTGCCCCGCCAGACCTGCTGAGGCAGCGGAAACGAGCCTTCAGTAGGCCGAATGCCTGTTCTATGACTACACGGGTACGTGAGTGGGCATGGTTGTAGTCCTCCTCATGCTGGTCCTGTGGGGTCCGGAGTGGTGTAAGGAGCCATCTCTTCAGTGGATACCCGGCATCACCTGTATGTGGACAAGAAAGGATGTTTGTGGAATGACATTGCTACGTACGCATCCCCCCCCTTCCTGCCAGGTCATTGCCGCATCACATACCCCACATTATCATGCATGGAATGAGACTCACCGAGTAGCCAGGATCTGTTCCCTGCGTGTCGCTCCATGTAGCGTGGTATTGTAGAGTTCCTCAAGACCATAGAATCATGGGTTGATCCAGGAAATCGGGCACAACAATGTGTAAAGATCCTGTTGGAGTCACACACCATCTGTACATTAAGAGAATGATATTGCTTCCGGTTGCGGTACTGGGCCTCCATGGCATGTGGGACAACCAATTCCACATGGGTGCAGTCGATGGCACCAATGCAACCCGGTATGCCGGCCAGTGCATGGAATCCAACTTTTGTGTTTGTAATCTCCTGCTCCGAGCGTGGTAAAGAGATGTAGTCGTCTGCGTGCTTCAGGAGGGCATCGAGCACTTGCAATAGTGTCCGTGAGAACAGTGGCTGTGAAATGCCATGCAACTGTCCGACTGTGTGCTGGTAGGTGCCTGTGGCCAGGAAGTGGAGTACAGACACCACCTTCAGTAGGGGTGGGATGGCGGTTGGGCTATCTATCATGCTGACAAGGTCAGCGTGTGTCATGTCCACAATGGAGATTATGGTGTCCCGGTCCAAACGGTAGAGGGTGTGGATCTGCTCAGCAGTGAGGTTGAACGGATGAGCTCGGAGGCATGGGATTGCGGGCTGCCTGCGTGGTGGTAGTGGCTGTGCTGGTGGGCCTTGCTGGCCCTGCCTTGCCCTCCTCCTCCTCCTGCGTCTCCTCTGTGCGGCCGGTTGTTGTAGTAGTTGGTGTTCGTCTTCTTCTTGAAGTTGGAGTACTTGCAGTGCTATCAGGTCCCCCAGGCCCAACATCGCTAGTCCTGCCGGTAGCATTTTGGAGTGGGTGTGGTTGTGGGAGGGGGTTGGGTGTGCAATTTATGTGTTTTCAGGCTGTATAGCCTCCACCTGTGGTGATTCATTCCACCTGTGCCAGCTGCAATCCCCTTTGGGCGAGCACTGTACCGAGGTTCACCGACGGGCGGGGCGTCCCATTTGTGAGTGAAGCCAGTTGCCATTTTCACACACTGCCGCACTACATGGATGATTTTGTGATTTCGAGCGCCCACGGATGCCTTTTCGACGTGATGTTGCAAATGAGGAATTCGAAGGACAGCGCTTTCGGTTTTCAGCTAGCGGCGAGGAGACGCCCACAGGTCTGAGTGCAAATATAACGTTCTATTGTTTAATGTCCTTGGGACAGGGGCCATGGCGAGAATGCAATGATTGATATGAATAGTATGGGATGCGCAATAGCGTAGTGGACGATAAGGCAGGACGTTCCCAAATACATGTTACTTCACATCACTAGAATTCCGGGCTGGAGCACAGTGGATTTTGCAGGCTGCATTACGCACAGACTCAATGGAGATTTCAAATGTAATGTGAGTTAATAATCATGCGTTTTTATACCGGGATGAGGGAATGATGTATGGATGCATGGACAGATGATTTAATAGAGAGTTTGCCATGTACATGGCTTTTTGGTATCTATCCCCTTCCCCTGCGCTATGTGATGCAGAGCTGCCAAAGTGGGACCATCGTCTATCTGCCCTTGTTGAACCCTCCCTGTCTCGACGCGCCTTCCAACACTTGTGTCTATACACGTTACTAATCCCATCTCATGGATTCTGTTTTAACAGACGCATGCACACAAACACTCGTTTGTAATAGTGTTTTCACCTCGAGTTATATTGTTATGATTGGCAAGTGATTCATGGGTGGAAATAATCCTTTTGAGTGGGCTAGCATGCATATGGCTGTAGATTTGGTGTGATCATTGAAGTGAGTGATTCAAATGAAGTTCTGATGGCCATACTATTCTTTTTCATTTCATTTGGGTGACAGGTATCTCCTCCCCTTTTGCCGCTGCCATCTGTATGCCACTCCTGCAGATGGCTTTTACTCCCGACACCTGCTGCTTCGAGTTAATCAGTGGAGCACCATTACGATCTTATGGGACGATCGCCAATGGGCCACATGCCCTTACGCAGTACTAGTGGCTAGGAGCAACATATCTACCTTTCAGCTGGACTAGTGCCTACCTAATGGGACGGGCCTGCGGTTCTAGGCGCTTCCATGTTGCCTTTTTGGACGTGAATGTAGCCCCTGTGTACCATGAAGGGACAGGGCGTCACACAAGGAGTAGCTGGTCATTTATTGCGGATGCAGCCCACAGTAATGTAGATATTTTGGGGTTCATGACCTAATAGCTGTATGGGCTTGGTGAATTTGATGTGCATTAAAATTTTAGTCTGATGTTAACCGTGTAGCGTTATTCTTTGGAAGTAATGTAGCATATTCCTATTTGTGGAGCGATGTATTGTGAGTAGATCTGCATTGGGTTCCGGCTTCTGAGTATAGTTGCGTGGTACTGTACTGGCCGCGTTTGCCTACGAAGCCCACTAAGGTCAGGGATAGGGGCTGCCATCATGACTGTTTTAATGATGTCATGCTTAGGGGCGGGGGTTTAGCTTTTGTGTAACAGATGCCGGTCAGCCAGGTGGATTGGTGGAATGATGTGATTATCAGATAATGGCTGGTCACAGGTGCCTGTGTTTGCGTGCGTTTCTTGGAGGGAGACTGAGGTCATGTCCATTGGAATAGCTTCTGTATTCGTGCCATCTGTGCCCTGCAGCTCCCATTGGCCCCTCTTGAGATGAGCCTGGCTGCTCAGTCACTCTGCCAACTTGTGTGGTACATGCTTATGCTGATGGTTGGTTTGTTTACTGGCATGTGTACAGGGCTGGTGCAGTCTCCCTAAGGATACTGCTTTGAATGTTGCCTTACACTGGTGTCAGGCGATGGGGGCCTGTTGTTGTTTTGTCTCATTTTTCAGTTCATTTTGCTGTACTTGAACCTTCGCATGCCTGTGCTGCATCAGTACGGCAATGGTGACATGCCAAATATGGATGGCCACTCACAAGGCACTTGGAGCCCCTACATTCATTTGTTCGTTGGCATGCGTGGGTGACTTGTGCATTTCACTGGTTGCATTTTACTTCATTGCACCTACGAGGTGTTGTGCAATGTGGCCAGGGAGTGGTGTACAGGCACTCAGTTGGGCCATTTACGGTTGGTTCACGATGCCGTATTTCTCGCCATGGCGGATTGGTACTTTCCGCCATGCTTGATGGCGTTATGTAAATGTCCGCTAGGGTCAGAATTCGCGTACCGTTGCGCCATGGTGGTAATTACGGTTTTGCATGGCGCGCGTGCGCGTACTTGGTGCAGTTAGCGTTGGCGTTCACTACGGTGTCGCTAATGGCATCGTACTTTACGGTGACGGGTCATAGTCGCAACGAGCGGTATTCGATGGCGGTATTGCATTTCCGCCATCGTTTTTCGATTTCCGCAAGGGTCGTAATGAGGGCCAGTGAATCTGCTTGTATTATAGCATTTAATAGTCTTTAATGAAGAAACTTGGCACTCATGGTGTTCTTACTTTGCTACTTCACAAGGGATGCCTCAGCTTCTCACGTATACTGTTCTTTGCAGGCTGATAACCAGTTCTTGGCTACTTCCAGTCTTTGACATGAAGCCAGATAGCTTCTTTGGTCTTGCTTCGAATCCGAGCCTATTCTTTGCTGCGACACATGCGTAGCTTTCAATCCATCTTCCTTCATGGAGACTTGCTTACTAAAATTAAGATCTCGAATGTCCAGAATTCTAAATATATAAATATTGGTGGCACCGCCTGCAGTCTATGTACTATGTATAGCCAGCCTTATGATCACTTAATCTACTTGCATTATGGCTTCTGTTTTCTGCAGTGCTCTTCACACGTGCAATCTTTATTCTGCACATAAAGGCCTTCTCAATTCCTTACTTTGCCATGAGATTCTATATCGTCTATGCATTCTCTTCTCTGGTTTTTCTTCTTAGAGCATCACTCTCATCTTTCCGTGATGTCACCAGCTTCTTCTTTTCACATCGTCACACTTCTTCAGGTGCATCCCTTAGGAGACCATCAGTTTTCCGAGGATACTTCACATAGGGTCTTCTCAATGGATACCTTATCTCAAAGACTCTTCGTGGTATAGGTACCATTACTGGCGTTGCATATGTCGCAATTGCCGGTTTCCAAAATATAGGCAAAATAGGGGCTGGACTTCCTGTAGAGGCATTTGATTTCTCCTCTACATTCCCCCCTATGGTCGATTCATTGACCACTCTTTCACCAGTTTCATCCTTTCTTGAAAAAGTGCTTCTTCAGAGTCCACATTTTCCTTACTCCTTTCAGGGATCCTGCCGATTGTACATGTTCATCAACACTCCAGGTCATATGGCTCCATCCGCCATTTGGGTTACAGTAAAACCATCGTCCCACATACTTCTTGTGGTTTCTTGGATACAGGAACTTCGTTCCCTCTGGTGCTAAGATACTGGCCTTTATGTAGTCTCTGATTTCTTCATCTGTCAATTCTTTGGGTCCAAACCCTGACTCGACATCGATCATGATCTTCATTCCTACTGCCTTCTTCGCTGTCTTCTTGCACTGTGTAAATATTATCCTGACTACACCGAATCCAAACATCACCATCACTAGTATTGCTCCCAAGAGTTTAAAGATGTTCACCATTCACTATGGAACCCATGGGAAGATCAATGCGAACCAGCTGTCATCTGCAATTCTTCTATCTCGTCCTCCATTTTGTTGTGCAGGTTTGTCAGCAATGTTATAGCCTCTGTCAAGGTCCCATTCTCGTCATCATGAGAAGGTTTGACCGTGCAACATGATTCTCCAATTATTGCATGAACACCACCATCCATTGCTGTGATCAGGTGAGGACATATCTATTCTGGAGAGTCATCAGTCTTATGGCTCTAAATTCTTCCTTGATCGCATTGAATCCCTTTATAGTAGTGTTGATCGTCTGCAGAAGTTCCCACCTGGTAATCTGTAGCCATTTAGCATTGGCCATCATCTGGATCCCTGGCATGAAGATAGTTGTGAATATTGCTGGGGTCTGGCTGAACAATCTCTGTTCTTATGGAATGTCATTAAAGTCTTCTATCGATTTGGCTGAGAAGTAATTCTCCCTCTTTGTCCCAATGAGGAACTCAAGTGATCTTCTTTTCCTCAAATGGGCATCTGCCTTTGGAAATTCTTCAATGTTGAAGTCACGTTTCGGAATCACTAATGCTGGAACGCGAATAAGCACCAGGGAAAACATCCCTCCCAAATCTATGGGCAACTTCATGTAAGCACTGGACCCACAGGCCCAGTAGTGATCCATTAAGACTACTGTTCCATCCTTCAGGCCTGGTACATCAAGGATTCGGCCACATTGATGATTTACTTCAACCTTTCTTGTGCCATTATTTCTGAAGCATAAGACTGCACTGGCCACAGGCACTATCTGTAAAGGTCCTCCTTTATCGTTGACCCATGTCAACAGCTTCACAATCTTCGGCCAGTGGTGCTTGTATTCATTCTCTGCTGTATTGATCACTGTCTCATAAAATCCTGTTATTGCTGCTGCTCTGCACACAATCAGGCCTTCCGCCCATCCTTCCAGAGTCAACACTGTTCCTTTAATCTGTAATTGTCCCCTTTCCTTGCAGCTTCATATCTCTTCTGGATTCTTGCCTTTGCAATCTAGCATTTTGTTATCTTCTCTTCTGATGCCTGCTCCATTTATTCCAGACTGTTCATATCTTATCACTAGATTTCGTGCTTCTGATCTCCCTCTTGTCTTCAGATCTTGTACATAATTTTCTTCTCTTGGTGACCTCTTTTCAGTCACCCATATCAAGGATGCTGTTCGACCCTGGAACTGACCTTGTGTTTGGCAGAGTGCAAGATGTGTTAGACAATGAGCTTTTTGTACTGGTTCTTGCGTAGCTATGAAGATCTTAGTGGTCCCCACAGCATAAGGTATGAGAGAGAGCACACACATAACAGCTGCCTTAGAGGTTTTTTCACCCATCTTTTTCATGTGTTGATACCACATGTTGTTACCCAAATGTGCTGTACTGTCCAAATATGTGTCAATCCCATTATCATCTTCCTCTGTACTCCTTTTGCGTCTTCCCAACAACATGATTGCTGCTCATGGAAACAATTCTAAAGCAGCTCTGCTCTGGGCAGAAAACACTTGAGACCTAGGTTCATTAATAATAGGTGACTCTACGCAAGTTACTGGAGTAGGAAGAATCAAAGGAACTTCTAATCTGTGTGGACCAATGAAATAAAGAGTAGGAACTAAAAGTAATAGGAAAACAAAGATAGATAATGCAGATGCATATATTATGCACCCGAATATTAGCACACACCATTTTTGGCATTCTGCGGTTTATCTAGTCTGCTCACTTTCTGAAGTCATACCATTTTCAATATCCCTCATTTTGCCTGTAAATCACTTTAAGGAGGGAAGAAACACTTTAATCAGGCAATCCTGATAAATCAGGCGACTGCAGAATTTCTTCAACTATTGCCATAAGCAGCTTTCTAATCACAGGGACATTTTTAGGATTGAGCACAAAAGTAAGTATGTCAACAGTATGCCCAACAAGAGCAGGGTAAACTCTAAGAATAAATATGAAAACAGCGAGCAGAAGTCTATGGACAGCGTTGTTTGTCAGAACCATAGACTCAATCAAACAAGTACTCAGTAAGGAATGAATCAGGATACTGCTCCCTATTCCAATTATTGAAATTAAATTCAAAATCTAGTTCAGGCATTTCTATGATTCATCAACAACATTCTAAAGTTCACTTTCAAAGAACTCTGTGGCTTAAAAAACGGATTTGCATTCCTGCTAAAATATATATAAGGAGTGTCCAGTGAAAGCCACAGTTCAAGTGCAAATCTGCAGTTTGTAATCAATCTGTTGGTTTATCGTCCTTCTTCCTTGTCATCGATCGAGTCTGCACAGGCTGTAATTCTTCTTCTTGTCTTGCTTCCGAATTGATCATTAGGGGTGCATCGGCCTCTCCGCTGCACATTTTAACATGGCTGAGATGGATCCTTGCTCTTCTGCCTTGAACTTTTACTGCAGAGGGAGTATTGTCTTCCACTATGAATGGTCCAACAAATCTAGGGTCATGCCACTTTCTGGTAAAATTCCAGATCAGCACTGTGTCTCCAACAAATAGTCTGGGTGCTGATAGTAATTTAGAAACTCTGGCTGCTGAATGGTTTTCATCTGTGTTCGGAGACCGACCCCCCTGGCACTTGAGTTGATCTGAAATGACAGAGATACTTGCGGTCATGCATGTTAAGTACTCATTTAATTCATTTCCTAACAGTTTTGCAGTACTCTGGGCATCCCTTCTGCTCCTCGACGGAGGAGTCAAAGGCATGCTCATTCGTCTTCCTGTCACTAGTTTGTGGGGTCTGAGGTGATGGTCCGTCCCAAGCTGATTCCGTAGGGCATATAGTGCTAAGGGCAGGCAATATACCCATCCATTATTCAGTGCCAATTTAAACTTGGCGACTCTCTCCTTTAGGAGGCCGATGAGTCTCTCACATACCTGTTTGCTTACGGGTGATAATCAGAAGAAAACTTGTGTTTAATATTTAGTAACAACCCTATTTGTTCAAATACTTCATTACCAAAATGTGGCCCATTATCGGATCTCAGCACTTCACACACTCCCCATCTTGGAAAGACTTCACATACTAAAATCCTTGCTGCACAAGTGGCATCAGGGTGTGTACAAGGACCTGCTTCAATCCGACCCGGAGAAGAGACATGCCACCATTATCAAATACCTGTATCCACTACATACTTGCATCATGTCAACATAATCAATATGTAAATGCCGAAAAGGACCATTTAGTCAAGGAATTACTCCTCTAATTGTTCGCAGTGTATACCCAGCGGTAAACATTTGACATACGATGCAGTTTACTACATAAAATGCAATGTGTTCTAATAGGTTCGGCACAAACCAGTCTTCTGCCACTGCAGCGAGACTCTCCCTAGTGACATGTGCAGGGTAGTGCAGTTGTTCAAACGCTACCTTCAATAATGTTACGGGCATCACCGGTTTTCCGGTACTGACCTGTCTCCAAAATGCTTCTGCGGGGGACAAAGAACACCCCCTTCGTTTCCATAATTCTTGCTCTCCCTGTGGTGCACTGCCTTGAATTTCCATTAACTGAGCTCTTGGTAAATGATTAAACCACTCATTTACCACCATAATCATAACCACATTTTCTATAACATCTGGAGCATCAAAACTTGAAATATCTGGTGCATATGCAACCCTTTTAGTTTCTGCATCTGCGGTTTCGTTCCTGCAAGAAACAAAATCAGTTTGTTTAGTATGTGCTGCACATTTAACTATTGCTATAGCTACTGGGAGTTGTAGTGCCTTAATAAGCCTGTCCAATAGTGATGCGTGCTGCACTGGAGTACCATCCGCTCGGAGGTAGCCCCTCCTTTTTCAACGTACTAGCCTTGCGTGGACAGTCGACGTCACAGAGGCAGAGTCACTGTATATCGTCACTTCCTGTCCTTCGTGTTTTGCAAGTGCCGCAATGAGCACTACAAATTCTGCTGCTTGTGCTGAAAAGTGAGACGGTAGGCTTGCACTTGCTACAACCTCAAATTCTCTGTTTGCTCAATGACTCACTGCAGTGGCACCAGAATGTCTTTCCCCGTTTGTTTGATCTATTTTCGAAGAGCCATCAATAAAAAGGATCTCCCCTCCTGCTAATGCATTTTCGTTAATGTGCAGTATATCATCGTAAATCGCCTCATAGTTCGCACAATCATGCACATGCTCGCCTTTTGCCACAGGTTCCGCTACAAATGTGGCAGCGTTCACTATTTTACAGCTAACAATTTTAATTGCTGGATTTGATATAATAACTTTGTGTACTGAAGCCCTGTGAGATGTCAATGTACCCTTAGGTTTCTCCGAAATGGCAAATAAAGCATGCTCTACAAAAAGTGTCATAGAAAAACACATTGCAATATTTGTAGACTTCTCAATTGCCAATGTAGCGGCTGCCAATGACTGTTCACATGGAAAATGCCCTTTCATGACTGGGTCTAACATCCCACTGTAATATGCCAGAGGATTGTACCCTAACGTAGTACTCTGTGTTACCACTGCTGTCATAACTGTCCCATTAGTGTGTGAAAATAAAAATAAAAAGTTCTTCAGCATTATTGGTAATCCCTAAAGTGGGAGCTGTACAAATTGCTTTCTTTAACTCTTCAAATCCTTCCTCTCATTCCTCAGTCCATTCTATGTTTTCCTTATTCACTTGTGCTTTCTATAAACCCTGCAAAAGGGGTCTTGTATGTGAGCTATAGTCAAACACCCATGCTCTCACATAATTACCTAATCCCAAGAACCGCTGCATCTGCTTTATTATGCACGGTTTTGCAGTTTTCATAATTGCTTCAGTCGTTTCAGGTGTCACCTTCTTTCCCTCATGTGAGATCAACTGGCCTATATACAACACTTCTTCTTGGCAATACTGTAACTTCTCCTTGTCTACTTTGTATCCCTTGTCTGCAAGGATAGTCATTAATTGAATTGAGTCTTGTCTATACTCATCTTCTGTCATGCTACAAATCAGAATGTCATCTACGTACTGTATCACAGTACTTTTCAAATAAATATTGCCACAGTCCATCTGCAGGACTCTATTAAAGATCAAAGGAGACTCACAATACCCTAGAGGCAAATGAGTGTGTTTCAGTCGGATTTGGCGAAAAGTAAAGGAAGTTAAGTCTTGTGAGTCTTTATGCAACGGAATTGAGAAACACACATTTCAAGTCAATCACCATGAAATATCGTGCTTCTACTGGGATGCTACATAGTATCATCGCCGGATTTGGAACTAAAGGAAACTCTGCTTCTACAATCTGGTTAATCAGTCTCATATCTTGTATAAATCTCCACGACCCTCCCTTTGATTTTTTATTCGGATATACCGTGGTATTACACAATGGCACTGATGGTACCAGAATACCTTGCTTCATCAATGCTGAGATAGTCTAAAAAATGCCCTCATCTGCCTCTCGAGGCATCGGGTATTGTCTCACTTGAGGTGAAATTGCTCCTGGTTTCAATTTATTTTTACTTCTCCTACTCCCTTTAGTACACCTACATCATAAGGGCCTGTAGTCCATAAAACACTTGCCAGTTTTTCCAAATCTTCATCAAAACATTCTGGATGCTGTCACATTATTACCATGTGCTGTGGGATCTCCCTTTTCTCTATTTTGATCCAATAAGTAATGCTCATAAAGAATACCACTTCATCATCTGATGGATCATCTCTAAACATGTCATCATCAGTGACATCAATCAATCTGCACTCTTCCCCAATGGCAATTACTGTTCGCCATGGTCTACCCTCATCATCTGTGCCTTCGAGCATTACCATTTCCCCTCATACTGCATCTAATTCTAAGGGAATAGTCTGTACCCCCCTCATACATAAGCACCTGTGGTCTAAACAGAAATTCATTGGGTATCTTCATAGTCCTTCCCACTAAGCCAGGTAGCCATGTTAACAGAATGCTCACCCCATAAAGGAAAACCTCCGGCTCCATCGGCACCCCTCGCAGAGCCATTTGCCCCGTGAATGCCAATATAAACTTGCCAGTATTCATATAGTGTATCCCAGGAGTGGAGCAAACTATATCTTAATCAGTAAAAGAAATCGTCATATTAAGTTTTGTCATTAAGTCTCTTCCCAGAATATTAACTGATGTCTGCCGTGAATACAACAATGGCACAGACATATCACATTCTCCTAACAAGGCTGGTAATTTGTCAGTAAAAGGAACTAGGCTTATAGTTCCAGAGAATCCTTGAGCATTCATGGCATTTCCCGACATTGCATATTTTCCCTCTCGTATACATGAACGAGAAGCACCACTGTCAAATAAAAATGAAAAAGATGTGCCTCCTATCATCACATAGAGCCTTGGTTCCTCTTGGGGGTCTGGTGTCACGGATAGTACTGAACACATCAAGTCGCTCTGTGAGTTGTCCTATTGTGGATACATACATACCGCTGTACCTGTGAAAGGATTCCCTCCCACTACTGTGACACCCCCCATATTCTAGGTACAGTAATTGTCCTGTGTTTGTATTCTGCTGCATCTGCATAGGGGCATGCTGCGACTGCCCTTGCTGTAAATTCAATGGCTTGCTGTACCTGTTGCTATGGTTGCTGTAGCTGTTGCACTTGTGGCGCTTGTGTCTGACACACTGTCTGATCTTAGGCACACCCTCCCCTAGTCTGTGAACTATATGCTGGAGTATAGGCTGTCCCCCATCTTGAGAATTGACCATTTTGTATATATCCTTGGCTCCCACATGTGCGCGCAATGTGTCTTGTCATTCCACATGTCCAACATATTGGAGGGTTTTGTCTGATTAGACGTTCTTGGTTAAATCCTCCTTGCACATTCTGATTCTCATTCTGCCCATTTTGAAAGCCATATTTAGTGTTTTGAAATCCACCTTTATAGCCCATGCCTCTACCCCGTGGTATAAACCCACTTCCTCCTTGATCCATCGGGCGTTGATTGCTCGCTTGTGTTGTGTCAACTGCTTGCTGTACTCCTGGCCCTTCTCCGCTTGTCAATACCGGCCCTTCTATGGCGTATTTTGACAGTTTTATTTAAACTAACTTAGCTTCCGCAATTTTTCTGGCATCATCTTTCTTTTTATTCTTTTCCTGTAACAGCTGACAGTAATGCACTATAGTTAACTGTATCTCAGGCCACAGTTTTGCTTCCATTCCCACTAATTTCTTAAGTTGTCTTTGTACTGCCTCAGGCAGTCTCTGACACAAAATGTGGTAAAATACACCACTGTTTAACTCCATGGCTCACACATTTCAAGAGACCAGCGCACTTGAATGTCTTGAATATAAGCAAGCGGATCCTCATCTTCTTTCATCTTTTGTATCATAATCGTACCCATATCTGACACATCAGGATATTGTATTCTAAGGGCTCTCCAAACATCTGCCTACTATTAAATGGCACTCCATCGTACTCCGTAATTTGTGTTGTGACACTCGAATAACCTGCTCTTGTCCAAATGTCATCTGCTCTTTCCCCAAGAATAGCTGCTAGCAGACCCTTATTATCCCTTATTGCTAAGGTATTTCCTCCAGTCATTTGCTCTAACTCATAAATCCATTTTCCCGCACACGCCGTTAAGCTGGGGAGTTTGCACCTTAAATTATCCGTGTCCATCTGAAGCCATGGTATATTGTGTGGTCTCGCCCCTCCCTTCTCCAATAGGGGAAACTGCATAAACCCTATTCTGCAATCCGCTCCCATCGTCTGTCAATCCATAGTAGGAACAATAGTTCCTGATCGCCTTCTTCCTGCCAAGGACCTTAACCGGTTTACATATGGCAGCAATTCTCCCCTCTTGCTATGCGATCATCCTTTAGGGTGCTCTGGACATGCTATAGGATCTTGCGTCCTGTCCTTAGGTTGTTCTAAATCAGATCATTTTACTCGCTTGTCTGCCTTTAAGCCTCCCTCAGGGGCACACATGCTCGTTCCCTCCGCACTGAAGGATTCTCTCTTCGTCTGACATGTCTAGTCCCCAACTAGTATGGCTCTCCTCTCTTTCACCCTTGTCTAAGGTTAGCTTACTTAAAGACACCACTCTATGCTCAGGATCAAATGGGCTTTCCTCTTCGTCTCGCGATTGGGAGATAATAGATCGATCTCCCTTTCCTCGACTTCCCAATTCACCTCTTTCTCTTAAATCCCTATGGGCTTTATCAATCCTATCTCCGATATTCCCTATATATAAGTCATCATCTAGTGTAACCCTAGATGGTCCTGAGGTTGCTCCCTGTAACGGGAGGAAGTCTTCTATATAACTCCATTGTATCACTGGGCTTGGCTCCATTAATTCATTCTGAATGCAATTAATTTTGCGTCCCCGCAGTCTCCTTTTTCGTTCTAATTCTTCATCTACTTCTTTTCGCTTTCTTGCTTCCCATTTAACATTTTCCTCTTCCTTTCTCATTTCTTCTCTCCTTTCCTCCGCTCTTCTTTCTTCCTCTTCCTTTCGCCTCTGTATCCTCTTATCTCTTAATGTCTGTGCTTCCTCTTCTTCTTTCTTCTTACCCTGTCTATCTCGTTCTTTCATTGCCCTCTGTCTATTATCATACTTTCTTTGTTCCTCTGCCCGTTCTTTTTTTTGTTGCTTCTCCTGATACAGCTGTTCTAACAGCTGTCGCCTCTTCCTTTTCTGCTTATCTTATCTCTTTTCTCGTTCCCTGTCTTTTCTATCTTGCTCGTCTCGATCTTCCCTTTGCATAACTTCCATCCATTATTTCTGTTGGAGTGTTACCTCGTCAGCTTTATCCTTTATCCATGCCATCTCTTGATTTCCCGTTCTATGTCTGTCAAAACATTCGATCGCTCACCTTTCTCTTCCATGTTTTGTAAGGCCTTAAAGGTCTCATTTTTTCTCTTAGTCTCCTCTTGACTATCGTCACTACAATAAGCAGGCGGTTCGTATATTGGATTACTATACCCCGTCGCTGCTTTCATTTCCTTCAATGAATACAATCCTGCGATTTCTGTATTAACGCTTTTTACTTCAAGCGAGGCAAGGGGAGCAGAAGCTCGACACCTTCCTCTTTACACTGATTAAGCATCCAATCCTCAGGTGGGGGATCCTCTATCTCTTCCTGGTACATCTTCCAGAGCTCTAAAATAGCTAACCACCTCTCTAATTTCTTTCCTGTGTACGCACCGTGCAAGTATGTAGTCAAGTGTTGCAATACTGCTTTTACCAAAGATCCCCCTTGTGGCCACGGCATGAACATCTTATCTGCCGTGCCTTTCACCCATTCTACACTACACTGTTTGAGCTTTGGCATGTGTTTTGCCAGGGTTTTACACAAGTGCATCAAAGGAGTAACATTTTCCATTGTGACAAGTCTCAATTGACTATCAATACTTACCACTGTTTTACAAAAAGAACAAGTTTATAAAAATAACAAATATGAGCGTGCTCCAACAAATCACCCTCTCAAACCCTCTATTTTCCAACAGTCTTAGTCTAGCTTTTAGGTCGGTACCTACAACTTCTCTGGACTAATGCTATATTTTCTCAAACTTTTCTTAATTTTCTTTACATAATTTGTCGCTCTTTGACATCTTATTTAAAACAGACACATAACAAACAGACAAACTAGTCGACTCCTCACATTAATCCTCAGCACCCTATTCCTTATCTCTGCCCCTAAATATACCCTGATAGGGGTTTAACTCATTATTTTACAGGGATCTATCTTCTTTGTCGCCTTGTTTACTTTGACTGAAGTGTATAATGACTTCTTCTGAAATCCCTTTGGATCAGGACTTCTGTGGGCCTCTTAATCTGCTTGGGCCTCATTACGAGGTTGGAGGTAGTCATGGCGCTATTAGCACCATGACTTCCTCCAATACCGGTACCGTGTCCGGTCCCGTTCAATGGGGACTTAACGGTCTATTCCGACCTTTGCGGGACCGATATGTCCCCATTGAAAAAACCATTCCCCATTCCCATTTCAGCCCCCATAGGGCTCGATGGGATAGAGGAAGGTGCTAATAATGGTACCGCAAGTTGCGGTACCGTTATTAGCTCTGAAGTCCCTTACCGTTTCCCTTCCATAACACCTGGTAAAACCAGGCGTTAAGGAAGGGACCTGCTAAGGGACCTTGAGTAGGGCAGTAAGGGATTACCGCACCGGTGGCCTTACCGGTGCCGGTAATCCCTTACTGCCCACCTCGTAATGAGGCCCCTTATCTCTTATCTATATGCTCAAAAAACACCACTCATTATCTTTTCTACACTATTTTCTACTTCCCCCATTACTTTTTAAACCACCATAATCCCATTCCCTCAATTTGCCATTCCCCTTAGTCTACTCACAATTCGCTCTTTCAGCTCGAGACCTTTGGTATCGACTTACCTCTCCAATCGACCACTTTCGCCTTCCATCCGCAAAGCGTCTGTGGAAACCAGGAGGGATTTCGTCAAAGAGGGACCCGTCCCACCTGTATCGATTTTCTTGCAAGAATTCTATATCGGCCGCTCCCCACAGGAAAACATGCGATCTTCCGGCTAGATGATGAAGTGAACTCGATCGTCCGAAGCACTGGAGTCTATAGGTCTATGGGTCTTTACGTCAACCATTCGGCATGCTACCACGTGAACCCTAGAGGCCCTTTTAATCAAGGTAACACATCGTACTATGGATGGGACGGAAAATAACTTCTTACAAGAAGCAGTAAGACCGACTAAGGAAGTTTGCAAATAACTGTTTTATTTTCAATTGTCTAAAACAGAGAGTACAACGGACATCAACGGAGGTCGCACAGCATAATCTCAAAGCATCTCGTAAAAATTCACACTTATATACTAAACGTTTCTCATACGTGACGTCATCCTATGTGGAAAATTAAGAAAACCTACGTGGGATTGTGGTTGGCTCAAGGGGAACGTCGAAGTATACTTTCTATATGGGATAGGATCGTGATTGGATCTCTATAGTCAGGTGGGCGCTCATGTCCTCCCTTAGTGCAAGTCATAGTGCAAATCATCATTGACAGAAATTAGAAACACAACAATTCATTGCCTCTCAAACCATAAGGCTCTTCGTTATACAGCCTTCTACAATTGGTTGGTACACTTGTACCCTTCTGGAACATTCAACGCTCTAGCAGCACGTAAGCTGGTAGCCCAGGTGCTGGTGGGTGAACTTGTCCATATCCCCTCATCCAATTAGCCCAACATCTCTCATCACTCAAGCCATCTGCCATTCACATTGTCTTTGAACATGGCCTTGTAATAGCTTCTTGCTCCTGGGAATAGAAGGGAGTGCAGGCACTCGCTATCTTCAGTCTGGTGCACCATGCTCTTCGTCTACTTTCATCCTCAGCTCACGTGATCAGAGACTGTGAATCTGCTCATATTATACCATTTAATAGTCTTTAATGAAGAAACTTGGCACTCATGGTGTTCTTTCTTTGCAACTTAACAAGGAATGCCCCGGCTTCTCACGTATACTGTTCTTTGCAGGCTGATAACCAGTTTTTGGCTGTTTCCAGTCTTTGACATCAAGCCAGATAGCTTCTTTGGTCTTGCTTCGAATCAAAGTCTATTCTTTGCTGCGACACATGTGTAGCTTTCAATCCATCTTCCTTCATGGAGACTCGCTTACTAAAATTGAGATCTCGAATGTCCAGAATTCTAAATATATTCATATTGGCGACACCGCCTGCAGTCTATGTACTACGTATAGCCAGCCTTATGATCACTTAATCTACTTGCGTCACGGCATCTGTACAATTGTAAAACAGCTTGTGTTTTCTGCAGTGCTCTTTACAAATACAATCTTTATTCCGCACATAAAGGTCTCAATTTCTTGCATCAGTTTCTATATCGTCTACGCATTCTCTTCTCTGATCATCCTTCTTAGTGCGTCACTCTCATCTTTCCGTGCCGTCACCAGCTTCTTCTTTTCACATCTTCACACTTCTTCAGGCGCATTCCTTAGGAGACCATCAGTTTTCCGAGGATACTTCACATAGGGTCTTTTCAACGGATACCTTATCTCAAAGACTCTTTGTGGTATAGGTACCATTACTGGCATTGCATATGTCACAATTTCTGGTTTCCAACATATAGGAAAAATAGGGGCAGGACTTCCTGTAGAGGCATTCGACTGCTCTTCTACACCACCATACCAATGACCAACCAACTCAAGAATAACATGCAGCCATGTTCATGGGAACAGCACCAGGGCACCTGCCCACACAAACACAGTCACCAATGTGCACATGCAACAGCATGACCTGCAAGCAAGCAACATGTACCGGCACACACATCTGTGTACAAATTGCACATGTCAGTTGGCCAAGCAAACACATATTGCATGTACACACATACACTTGTGTTCCAAATGCACTGGGATGAGAGGTCATATCCCAGTGCTGGAGATGTCAATCCATCAACTACACATACGCAGGCGTCAATGCACATGTGTCACACTCAGCAGATGTGTCTGTATGCATGCACTGTCAGGTGTGCCACACATGGACTCGTACATCAAGCATGTCACTCACATGCCCACAACATAGCATGTCTGCATCCGTCATGTCCAAGCACATGCTCCATGCTCACACACTGCACGTGCCCAAGTACAAGTCATTCATGCTCAATCTGCCAATACTCACTCAAGTTGCAGTATACAATGTCAGACATCACAAATGCCCAGCATTGGCATGAGGCAGCAATCAGCTGAGTCTCACACCACACACAAGCTGCAAACAGGATGTGGCATCTGCAAACATGCATGGCACACATACGCCGAAGAGCATTGTCCCACATGGATTATCACCAGCAGCATCTAGATGACTTCTCCAGGCTAGAACTGGGAGTGGCGGTCCGTATAGAACCTCTAAAGTAACCACAGCTCTATCTGGGTGAACCAGTGGCCGCCAGCACTGTACACCTCCAGGCTGAGTTCCCTGTCAAGGGCTGCCACCACCTTGGAATGGCTACTGGTCTTGAGGTCATCCCAACGTTTCCGAACCATGGTCTTGGTGTGAACTGCCACCTCCTCTGTGTTGATGGCAGCCGTGATCTCGTCCCAGATTCTCAGCATTGCGTCGTTGCCCAGCTGTGTAGCTGGGTTGAAGAGCGCATCATAGGCACCCAGGACCTGATCCACCAGGATGCCAACTTGGGTGGAGGTGAAGTTGGCAGCCCTCTGCTCCGACCTGGGGCAGCTGCATGCCTTGGATGACGTTGATGGGGCAGACATGGAGCCCCAAGGCAGGTATGGCTATCCTGGGTCCTGGGTAGGTGCTGTGGAGCTTTGGTGGTGTTGGTAGCGGTGGAAGTCCCGGCAAGTACAGAAAACGTGGTCTCAGGCCCAAAACAGGAGTCCAGGCAAAAGTGGGACAGCTGGCACACCAAGTCAATATTGGTTGGTTACAGGTAGGCACTCACTCTCGAGCAGGCAGCAGCAGTATAGGAGTGAGTGAGGCAAATACAGCAGTATGCAGGCATGAAGAACAGTGGTATGTGTCTTGCATCCACAGCAGCCGATAGCACAGTAAAGGTCCTTAATGTGTAAGTAATGTCCTGTGCACGGTGCTGCAGCGCACCTATGTGGCATGCCTACGCAGCTCACGGAAAGATGGGGTGATGTAAGGCATGCAGCGCGCATCACTGTTTGTGCATGTGAAGGTTACGCTCCAAGCTGGTTTTGCAGGCGTATTTTGGGGTGCTATGCAAACCATTTCCTTCAGGTAATGTGTACCACATTTCTGTTTTTGGGGGGTTGCCTCTGCGCATATGTGCATGTTTTTGTTAACTTTTTGAGGCCTACAGTGTGTCGCGTATGCAGTTTTCGAAACTCTGGATGCCTCTGCGTATTGTGTGCCACTTTTTTGTCACTTTTTTTTGGAAGCTTTCCGGGTATCATGTATGCAATGTTTGAGTCTCTGGGTGCCTCTGCGTATCGCATACCGTATTATTTTGCTTTTGGGGTAAATTGGAGCCTTGCTGGACCAAACATCTACGTTGCATATCATGTAGACTGTTCCCTTTCTCATATTGCACGGGATAATAACTTGGTGTGCCTTCCATTCATTCATCCCTTACACTTGTGACATGAGTGGAAAGGCCCCAAGAGGGAAAGGGAGCAGACAGGGTCAGCGTGGGAGACGTGGTGAGGACACATCTGCCCCAGTTGCAGGGGGTCAGGAACGGGGTGTAGAGACATATGGCACAACCCCAGGGGGTCGGGACGTGGTGTGTAGACATCTTCCCCAGCCCCAGGAGATGGTGGCAGACACATGTCCACAGGTGGCCTGGCACCTGAATGCCAACGTGGTCCCAGCCAGACAGGGGCAGCACCAATACCTTGTCCCCCTCATGCTAAGAAAGGACACCCTGCACAGCAGGAAGGGTCTCCACCCCACAACACGGCACAGGACACTGGCCTGCAGAGGAAGACACACTTCCCTGATGAGGAGCTCCAGACCTGCATTGACTACCTGACCAATCACTATCGTGAGATGTGCCCGTATGCGGGGATCACCTATACACCCGCACAATGGATGGTGCATTGGCAGATGGTCACAGACCAAATCAATGCCTTAGGTGTATAGATCCACAATGCTGAACAGGTCTGGAAGCACTGGAATTATTTCACACGTCGGGCCAAGCACAAGCTCAGTGTCAACCTGGCCTCTGTACTGGCAGCTGGTGGGGGCCACCAGAGGAGCAGCAGCTGACACTGCATGAAGAGGCAAGGAGGTAATGCATCCTCCTTGAGCAGGTGCAAGGCATGGGAGGCCTGGAAAACTATGAGGACATATCTGGTGAGTGGTCGTCATTGTGCATCATATTTTTTTCCGATCATGCATGACCCACCATATTTTTGTAGTGGTACATGTGGCTGCAGTTGTATGACATCCCTGGGTATAGATGTTGAACAATCACATCTCATGCTGAGTTGCATGTTCCTTTCATCACAGCATCCCCTCCATCATGGTTTGAGCGGGAGCAACATGGCAGGGCCATGACAGTGTAATGCAGATGTCCTGCAGCTCTCAACCAAGCCTCACTCCTCTACCTCCTCCTCATCCTTTCACATTCATGACTGCCTGTCTGCTATAAAGGCATGGTGTACTGCTACCAATCTCTGCCTCAAAGCCAGTGACACAGAGAGACTACTAATTGGAACCTCTGCTCATTTATTCCCTCCCACACTCTGGCTGCACTCCTCCCCTCACCCTCTTGTGGGTCAATGGATCTTGGAGTCATCTTCAAATTCTAGAAGGCCCACTTTCAGTTGCACCTCCTCAGAGGCATTTCCACTTTCCACACCTTCGCCCAGGACCTCAATGTCTACCGTTCTCTGTCCCAATCATGAATTGTGTGTAATGTGTTGACTGTGGTAGTGTCTGAGGATATAGGTGGCTGGCTGATGCCATGTGATGTCCTTATGCATTACAATGACACATGTGCTTTACTTTTCCCTGGTATGTGTGCTGACATGACAGTTGCATGGCCCACCAGTGAATGTATATGCCAATTTTGTTTGTCAATTTGTCCACTGACGGCATGGACAGAACCGGGAGGGGGTCTGGGGGCTAGGCAGCAGATGCCATGCATCTGTGGCTCACAGCTCATAGTGTGGGAATGCACAATGCCTGATGCTTGCGTGGCCTGCCCTTTAGTGTTTGAGTGCCATTTGATGCACATGTGCATTTGTGTCTCGAGGCACATGACTCAAAATGTATTTCCCTGTCCATGTGCAGGTGCACCAGATGCAGAGGAGGAGGAGGAGGAGAAAGAGTTGGTGGTACGTCACACCACCAATGGGGGACGTGGTGTTTTATGCCATCAGAACCCATTGGTGCTCCAGATCATCCTCAGTGGTGCTGCAGACTATTCAGACTCAGCTGACCTGGATGCTGAACCACATATGTATGCCTCAAAGAGGGTAAATGTGAGTGCCCCAATACGCAGATCAGATGGGCACCATGAGTCTGCAGTGGTACAGCTGGCTTCTTTTTCTTCTTTTTTTATTGGCCGCTTTTGACACGCTCAACCACACTATCCCACTTTCCTCTCTTCTCCATCTTGGCTTTCATGAGTCTGTTCTGGATTGGGTAAATTCCTATATTTCTAATCATACCTTCACTGTCTCTTAGGCTGGTCTCTCATCTTCTATCTATACTTTCTCTTATGGCTTTCTACAAGGCTTAGTATTCGGTCCTCTTCTTTTCTCTCCCGAAAGCACTCCTTTGGCTTCTATCATTTCCTCCTTTAGCTTTTCCTATCATCTATATGCTGATGATTCTCAAGATTCTTCTTTCCTTTTCCTCCTTATCTGAGTCTATTCATTCTTCTATTTTTGTCCGTCTGCTTTCCATCCAATCCTGGATGTCTAACCACTACTTTCACCTCAATCCTTCCAAGACTGAAGTACTTTTGTTCCCTGCTTCCACTATCCCACCTTCTCTCCCGCATGCATATATCTTAGTTACCAATTCTGTTATCTCTATTACTTCCTCAGCTCACAACGTGGGTGTTATTTTCAATTCTGCTTGAAATATTTCAAGGATGCGTCCTTGGACTACAGGTAAGATTCACACGGAGAAGGAATGCCAGGATACACAGTGAGTATAAAAGCAAACGTCTTTATTTCTTGCTGAAGAGTTTTTTTCAGAAGTTAGGCAGGAGAGTACAGGTAACGCATCTATCATGTTCAAGCTCCTATCCTAAAGTCCAGTCCAATGGACTTCACTGAAATATGTGGCTTCCCAGATTCCACATTCTAATGCACCTTCAATAGTACACACATGCAATAAGTCAGGATGCTACACTACTCTATCATTTTCCTCTCATACCTTTGCTACTTCTCGTTCCTGTCACTTTCATCTTTTCAATATTCTTAAGGCTCATCAGTGTCTTACCTGTGAGGCTGCTCAACTTCTCATTTCTTTTCTGTTGTTCTTTCATTCTTCTCTGACTCTCTACTTATGAATTTGCTCCTCTCCTGTCTATCATTCATCAGTTTGTGTTCTTTGTAGTTTTTCCTCCGTGATTTTATTTCTGCTGCCTTGTATTCTTTACATTGGTTATCTTTTGATTATCATTTGCGTTTTAGCTTTCTGTGTCTTGTATTCAAATGTCTTCATGGTTTAGCACCATTCTATCTTCTCTAATCGCATGTTACTCTCCTTCTCGGACTCCCCACTCTCAATCTCTCTTTCTTTTGTCAGTTCCTCAGCCTCCCTCTTCCTCGTCTTGATTTCATTCATTCTTGCTCCCAAGCACTGGCATCTTCTTCCTCTATCTGTACATTCTATATCTTGACTGCCTCTTTCGAAATCTCGTCTGAAATCCTATTTTCTGTCTAATTGATTGCATACGTTTCAGTTGACTTACATTGTACTATATTATTTGTTTTGTAAAGTGCTTAGGCATACAGGGCTATACAAATTCAATAAAAATGCATAAGGAGGTGCCACAGGGTTCCTTTCCATTTTGATGAATCAAAAGGGAAGTTCCTAAGGGGCATCTGGGAAATAACAAAAAAAAACATGAATGTTCTTTTGCTGAAAACACATGTGCACCTCTATTATAAGTCAAATGCATCATGTCACAGAAGATACCTTGGTTCCTGTCATACTTTGTACATTCTGGAAATTACAGTTTGGGTTAACTGTAATTAACTAACATAAATCCACCTATGTGTGAGGAAATATCATAGTAAAGTAAGGACACAAAATAGTTGGTTTATTGTGTTTTTGTCTTGTATTCCGAATTACCCATTATGAGCCCCTATATCTTATTCAATAGGTTTTGTTCTTTGCATTCTATAAATTCACCAAATGATTGCACCATAAAGAAATGTTATGCAATGTCTTTTTAGAGGTGGAACCAAGTACCCCCACCCAAAGCTCCTCCCCATGTTGCCTATATTTTGGAGGCAAAGTGTGAGACACGTGCAGTGCCAGTAAGGGTACCTATACCGAAGAGAGTCTTGGAAGCAAAGTTCCCGTTGAGAAAGCCATACATGCATACACGACAGTAGGATGGCCATCTGAATGAAATCTCGAAGCGGGAAAACCGAGCAAAAGAGCATATTGGTTACATCACAGAGAAGCAGAGTTGAAGCACCCAGAAGAGATGCAGAGACAAGAGAACATAAATATTCTATAGAAGCAATGGAGGAGGTGTTAAAGATGAGCAACATTTCAGGCTCAAGATGAAGAATGTTCATGCTACAGAAATAATGATGAAGATATTAAGTCATTTTACAATGTATAGTTGCAGTAACGCAAGTGGGGAAAAATATTCTTTAAGGCTGGATATGTAGTCAATAAATTGCGGCAATGCACCAAATATACGTATAGGAATATATGGACTACAAATATTCCACTATGCATTTTAGCAGAGCTGGATACCGTGAACAGAAAGGATTTTTCAGTGTGTCTGAGTTAGAAATTAAAAGCTTAACCATGGAGGTGAATCAAGGAAAGGGTTGGGTTGGCCCAACACAAGAAGTCAAGGCCACTGCAGGCCTGAATGTTCAAGCAATAGTTACAGAACGTGTGAAAAAAAACCAACTCCTGTCTTAGGTGAGGAGCGAGAACATTGAAGATGTCAGAGATTTATTATTTAATAGAGTTCAATACAGCAAAAGGCTCAAAATCATGGTCTGCAGTCACGTGGTTGGATGGAAATAGACACTGGGATGAGTTACATCGAAATTAAAGAACAGAGCATGCCTATACTCCCTCATATTGTCAAGCACATAGAACATTTCCAAGGCTGAGTTCAAAGCCTTAATTGACTAGCAGGCTGCAAGAATGATGATGGAAGACGGGCTGATTGGTGAGAAGCTATGGTTATGACCAACCCACCAGCACCTGGATGCCAGCCTGCGTGTTGCTTATGCATGTGGAATATTACAGGGAGGTACAAGGGTAGCAACCAATTATAGAGGGACACATAATAGCCTTATAGTTTGTGTAACCAATGGGACGTTGTGTATTTGATGATGTTCAGAATGGTCTGCACTGAGGGAGGGCTTAGTTGCCCTACCTGATGTTAGATACCCAATCACCTTCCCTGACCATTATGGAATGTACACCCAGATGTTCCCTGCAATCCTATCACTTCCGCAAGTAGGTTTTTGTAGTTTGCCACGTAGATTGACATGAGTAATGACGAGTTTTAAGTACATAAACTGCTTTTTTTATATGTTTACGGAGAGTGAGAAGATTGAGTCAGTTCGGTGATGTTCGCTGTAACTCCCTGTTTTAGATAATTATCATTAAAACAGAAGTACTTTGCCAACTTCCTGAGTCAGTTTGGTTATTGATGTATGAGTATATTCTGCATCACCATCCATCTCTAAGTATTGCTACCTCGTCTTAAAGGGCTGGGTCGGATACCCCAGTTCATGTGGTAGCAGATCTGATGGTTAAAAATCCATCGAATTAGCAAGCTTTGCGGTCCCGGCAATATCGGACGTCCTCCGCCATTTTTCTGAAAGAACGTAAAGATCCCTGTAGATAGCGGCCGTTAGTTTAAAATAAATCTTTCAAGTGCAGGTGGGACAGCTCCCTTGGTTTCAAACAGAATATGACTCCCGACTTCTACAGGAAGCTGTCATGAATATGAGACTTAGGTTCTGGGCTCACCTGTTTTGTCTTAGATGCCTTCTTTTTGGAAGAGGTGCCCTTTTATTTCTGGTGGTTCTGGATTGGAAGAGATATGGGCGAGTCTCCCCCGACCCCACCCCGCCGGCTTGTTGCCGAGCAGGCTGACCTCTGGGGCCACTGCCCTTGAAGCATTGGTCTTGGTAGTAGGTTCCGAGCGTAAGCAGCATTTGTTTGGTTCCAGGATGGACAAAGAACTCCAGGAAGGGAAACAGTCAGAGAATCTGCAGACGGAGGTCGGAGGCTGATAGCAGTTCCAATACGAAGCACTGACAAAGGCAGGGAGCAGTAGGGAGAGGCGAGAGAAGGAAGCAAAGGAACACAAGCGGAATCGGGGAAGAAGGCAGCAGGGTGTACAGCAACTACAAGGGGAAAGCCAAGAAGGAAATTAGCGCTGAGAATGGCTGAAGGCAAACGAACGTTGAGACGCGCCGGCTAGCGTTAGAGTGGCGCTTATTAGCTGATGCTGCAATTGTAGGGAATACTAGACCGCTTCAGTGGCTATCTTAGCAGCGGCGGCCATGTTGGGAGAAAGCATGGATGTCACGAGGCAATTTCTGCACGTCCATGCAGTCCAGAAGGGGCAAATTCAGTACTTCATGACAGTAGATGACCAAACCGAAGGCTGAAGCGGCTGATTGAGCAGGAGGCGATCCTGAGAGTATGGTGAGTAGGCTGGGTGAGGTGGCAAACTGAATGAGTATTGAGTGGGGAAGAGTGATAAATGAGGATACAGTAACGGAGGGTTGGTTGGGATATTTTATTTTATTGATAGTTTAAGACGAAGAACGTCACAGTTTGAGAGCATATAGATGAGGAGCGTTCTATATAGTCAGCCCAGAATCCTACATCAAGAATGTTTTAGAAGGAACCTGTCCTAAAAGTCAGAGAGGACATATCTAGGCTACAAACGATCAAGGTATTGTTAAAGAGAATGGTTCATACTCCATCAGAGTCATTTTTAGGGGCAGAGAAGTCACGAGGATCGTAGACTAAAGCATATGTAGGTAGGCCAGTTTGTCAAGTGTGTCCTGTTTGTCTGTTTATTGTATAGGATGTATGCAATGAAGAAATTAAATATTGAAAAACAAGGAAGAAAAGAACTGTGGTGGAAATATTAAGATTTGAAGAATTAATGATTTATTTATATAGTTGACCAATGATGTTCAGTGAATAAGTAGATTGAAGAAAAAGTGATACAGAGGCTTGGAGTTGCAACGATTGGTGCACGCTCATATTGTATTATTTTTCTGGAATGCATCTATCTGTGTAAAATAACAGTGAATTGTAATAATCGATTGTGACTAAAGTCATGATGGGGGACATTACTCCACTCATACACTTATGCAGATAGCTGCCAAAACACACACCCAAGCTGAAACAGAACAGTGCAGAATGGGTTAAGGATACGACAGACAAAATGTTCATGCCATGACCACAACACAAGGGGTGGATCACTGTCTAAAGCTGTTTTGCAACATATGACAACATATTTGCATGCAGCATTTGCGGGAAAGAATTTAGAAAAAAGGCTAGTTAGCTTAGAGCTCTGGAAAGGGAAGACCCTCCCTCTAAGGACTGAATGCTTAACCAATGTAGTGAGGGGGGTGACAGGCCTTCTGCTCCTCCTACCGTGCCTGAAGTAAATGGCGGTAGTACGAAAGATGAAGAGGTATATCCATTAAGAGAGCTTAGGGCACCGACAGGTTATAGCAATCCAACGTATAAGTCGCCTGCATGTAGCAGCAACGAAAGTCCAGAAAAGACTCCAGAAAGGGACGTAATCCCTAAAGTCCTGTGGGACAAGGAGAAAAGGGACAAGAGAGAAGTGACAAACCAGGTATGTCTTTGGACATAGATAGAGAAATAAAGAGATGGAAAGGAGAGAAAGATAAAACTGACGAGGCAGCGCTCATACAGAACGAATGGATGGGCGGTCAGATATTGCTCAAACTTGATGGAAAGAGCATCGAGGAAGTAAGACAGGAGGAAGGTCAGGACAAACAAGATAAGAAAGAGAAAGAAAGAGAGAAACGATTGAAAGAAGATGAGGGTAAAAGAAAGAGACAAAGACGAGAACAGTTGTATCAAGATGAACAGTTGAAAAAATAGGAAAGAGCAGAGGAGCAAAGGAAGTATGACAACAGGCAGAGAGCAATCAAAGAACAAGATATGCTAGAAAAGAAAAGAGAAGAAGAACGGAAATTGAGGAATAAAAGAATTCAAAGACGGAGGAATGAAGAAGTGCGTAGAGCAAATGAGAGAAGAGAGATGAAATGACAGGAAGAATAAAGGGTTAGAGAAGAATCTAAAAAATGAAGGGAAGTCAATGAAGAAATGGAACGAAAGAGAAGGCAAAGGGCACGCAACATTGATCTCATGGAGAGAGAGTTAATGGAACCTAATACAGTAGGGCATGGGAGGACCTAGAGGAATTCTTCCTGACACATGAACCTTGGCCAGGGCCATCTAGAACAGACCTGGAGGACAATTTTACCATAAGAGCCAATTGATAATGTCTATAATGAAATGAGGACCAAAAATGAATCTAAAGGAAAGGAAAAAAGGATTGTTATGAAGGTGCGCAGTCGCAAAGGCAAAGAGGAAGGTTTGTTCAGCCTCATGCATAGAGCCTTGTCTTTGGACAAACTACTGTTAAACAGAGATGAGAAAGAGGGAAGCCATACCAGCTAAGGACAAGATATGTCAGACGAAGACAGAGAAATCTTCTGTGTGTAGGAGGGAGCTAATGCATATAGTCCCGAGGGTTGTTCTCCAACAGACAGAGAAGTGAAATGGTCAGATCTAGACCTAGCTAAACTGGGGACGCCAGAGCCATTGGCGTGGCTAGATCGACCTAAAGGGTGATCCCATAGTGTGAGGGGGGACTTGCCACCTTATGTGAGCAGGTTAAAGTCATTACTGGGAAGAAGGTGGTGCGGAACCATTGTCCCTGCTATGGACAGGCAGACGATGGGGGATGAATGCGATTGTGGGATCTCACAGTTCCCATTATTAGAGAAAGGACGAGTCAGACCATAGTATATACCATAGCCTCAGATGGATAAGGATAATTTAAGGTGTAAACTCCTGAGTCTGACGTCAGGTGCCGGAAAATGGATCTATGAATTAGAGAAATGACAGGATGAAATACACTGTGTATAATGGACATTAAAGGTCTTCTAGCAGCTATACTTGGGGAGAGAGCTGACGACATTTGGCCGAGAACAGGATATGCAGGTGTCACTGCTCAAAACACTGCCCGTGATGAATCACTGTTTAATAATTGTAGAGCACTGGTCTGGAAAGTGCTTTGAGTATAGTATCCAGACACGTCAGATATGGGAGCTATAATGGCAAGAAAGATGAAGGAAGGGGAAGATCCATTGATTTACAGTCAGAATTTCCAAGAGCACTGGAGCTTGGATACGCGTGAGCCGTGGCAAAATCTATACCTGTATTCTATCATATACTATGTCAGGGTTTACCAGATAAGGTACAGAGACAGCTCAAGAAGCTGGTGGGTACGGAAGCAAAACCATGGCCAGAAATACAGCTGACCATCGCGCCTCATTGCCGATTGTTGCAAGAGAAAAACCAAAAGAAAGAGGAAGGTAGGAAGCTTGTGGAAGCTAAATTGGTACAGAAAAAACTATCGACGTATGCTATAGAAGGGGCAATGTTAACTAGTGGAGAAGGGCCAGGATCGGAGCAAGTAACAGGTATGCCACATGTCAATAACCAAAGGCAGTTTGATCAAGGAGGGAGTGGATTTACAACACGGGGTAGGGGAAACTTCTGAGGAAGAGGAGGCTTTCAGAATAATCAGGGATACTTCCAGAATAACAAAGGTGGGTTTCAATCTATGCAGAATGATAATCAGGGCATGCAGGGAAGACAGATTCGAAGACTTCCTCCTGTATGTTGGACATATGGAATAACAGGACACAAAGCGCAAACATGTGGGAGTCAAGGGTGCATGCAGAATGGGCAATTCTTGAGAGGGGGCACTGCTTTCCCGCCTGCATATAGTTCACAAAATAGGGATGGATTTGCCTAAGATCAAACAGTATATCAGGCACAAACGCTGAGAATACAGCAGGCTTTGCAGTCACAGCAAGCACCATTGAATCCACCACAAGGGCAGTCCCAGCATGCACCCATGCAGATACAACAGAGTGCAAATACAAGACAGTTATTGACTCCCAGGATAGGAGGTGTCACTATTGAGGCTAGGAATCCTTTCACAGGCACAGAAATAAGCATGTACCCGCAATCGACAGCTCAATGGGAGACTTGATGTGTTCAGTACTATCCATAACGCCTAATCCTCAAGAAGTACTGAGGGCTGACATCAGGATAGGCGGCAAATCCTTTTCTTTTTCAGTAGACCCAGGTGCAACTCGCTCATTTATATGAGAGGGAACATTTTTAATGTCAGGAAATGCCATGAATGCTCAAGGTTTCCTTCTACTGAGAAGCTACCAGTCTCTATAGGAGAATGCAATATGTCTGTTCCATTATTGTTCCATTATTGTATACAAAACAGATGCCAGTTAATGTACTGGGTCAAGATTTAATGACAAAATTGAGCATGACGATTTCTTTTACTGATGAAGTCATAGTGTGTCCAATGCCAGGAATACATTATTTAAATGTGAGCGAGTTTATCATGGCATTCTCAGGGCAAATAGCCATACGAGGAGTACCATTAGAACCAGAAGTGTTTCATTATGGGATGCACATTCTGTTAACATGGTTGCCTGGTTTAGTGGGTAAGACTATGAGAATACCTGATGAATTTCATTTTAGACCTGAGATTCCCATGGACGAAGAGGGGGGATGGATTTTTCCTTTAGAGCTGTAAGTGGCTGTAGTGAGAGGGGTCTTGGCTATGCTCATAGGATTTGATGATGAAGGTAGACCATGGAGCACAGTTATTGCTATTGGAGAGGATTACAGTTTAACAAATCTCACTGATGAGGACTTGTTTACAGATGACCCATCTGATGATGAAGTAATGTATGAGATCAGCATTACATAGTGGGTTAGAGCAGAAAAACGCGAGGTTCCAAAGAGGGTGATATAGTGAGGCATCCTCCCACATTTTTTCATGAAGACATGGCAAAAGTGCCAATTTCTTTATGGACCACAGGCCCCTATGATGTAGGACTATTAAAAGGGGTTCGGGAAGTTAAGATTAAACTCAATCCAGGAGCAATTTTACCTCAAGCACAACAGTATCCCATGTCTTGAGAGGTAGATGAGGGTATTTTTAAGACGATATCTGCCATGATGGATCAAGGCATTTTAGTGATGTCAGAGTCACCATGCAATACCGCATTGTACCCTATCAAAAAATCTAAGGGGCGGGGGGTTGTGGCATTTAATTCAAGACATGTGCCAATTTAACCAGATTGTGGCGGCCCAGTTTCCTCTAGTTCCTAACCCAGCGACGGAATTATGTAGTATTCCTATTGAGGTGTGATATTTCACTGTGATTGACTTGAAAAATGCATTTTTCTTAATCCCGTTGCATAAAGATTCTCAAGGTCTGATGTCATTTATGTTCAGACAGACTAAGTTAAAAAGCACAAGATTACCTCAGCGGTATTGTGAGTCTACATCTATTTTCAATAGAGTCCTGTAGATGGACTTAAGCAATATTGATTTGCCAAGTGTCGTGCTGCAATACGTAGATGATATTTTGGTCTGCAGCATGTCAGAGGAAGAGTGCAGACGTGACGCAGTTCAGCTAATGATTATTTTAGCTGAGAAAGGATATAAGGTGGACA
Organism: Ambystoma mexicanum; assembly: GCF_040938575.1. Lineage (NCBI taxonomy): Eukaryota > Metazoa > Chordata > Amphibia > Caudata > Ambystomatidae > Ambystoma > Ambystoma mexicanum. The sequence continues at coordinate 433,695,526 of NC_090932.1, read as the reverse complement.
AAGACAAATTGCAGTATTGCCAAGAAGCGGTGTTATACATAGGACAATTAATCTCGCATGAGGGAAAAAAAGTCACACATGAAAGGATGCAGGCAATTCTGAAAACTGCAAAACCGCACACGATAAAGCACATGCAGCAATTTCTGGGACTGTGCAATTATGTAGGAGCATGGGTATTCGATTATATTTCATACACAAGACCATTGTTGCAGGCCCTGAAAAAAGCCCAGGCGAGTCAGGAGAAGATTGTTTGGACTGAGGAGATGGAGGAAGGGTTTTATGAGTTGAAAAAAGCAATTTGCATGGCTCCAGTTCTAGGGATTCCTAATTATTCTGGGGAATTATTTTTATTTTCGCACATGAATGGAACTGTTATGACAGCAGTACTCATGCAGAGAACTATGTTGGGGTACAAGCCTCTAGCATAATACAGTGGGAATCTGGACCCAGTAATGAGGGGTCACTTCCTGTGCAAACAATTGCTGGCATCCACTGCGTTCGCTATTGAAAAGTCTGCCAGCATAGTAATGGGGTGTTCCATGACAATGTTTGTTGATCATGCATTATTTGCTCTTTTAGAAAAACCCAAGGGTAAGCTAACATCTCAAAGAGCTTCTGCTTATGAGGTGGTGTTATCGAATCCAACAATCAAAATAGTCAGATGTAAAACAGTGAACCCTGCCACGTTTGTAGCTGAACCACTGGCAGAAGTCGATCATCTACATGATTGCTCAAAATATGAAGAATTAGGTAAAAGAAAATGCTTTGGCAGCTGGTGAGATTCTCTTTATTGATGATTCTTCGAAAATTGATCAAACTGATGGGCAGAGATATTCAGATGCCACTGTGGTAAGGCACAGGTCTGACGGGGAATTCGAAGTAATGGCAAGTGCATGACTACCGTCCCACTTTTCAGCACAGGATGCAGAATTAGTGGCGCTGATTGTCACGCTTGAGAATCACACAGACCAGGAAGTAACAGTGTACAGTGACTCTGCCTATGTGACATCGACAGGTCACGCAGGACTAGCATGTTGGAAAAGGAGGTGCTACCTCCGAGCAGACGGCACTCCAGTGCAGCACGCTGCCTTATTGCACAGGCTTATTAAAGCACTACAGCTCCCAGTAGACATCGCAATAGTTAAGTGTGCACTAAGAGAGCAGACTTTATCTCATGCGGAAATCAAGCCACAGATGAAGAAGCAAAATGAATTCCATATTCAGCTGACATTATGAGCTTTGATACACCTGACGTGAATGAAAGAAGGGTGGTGATGATGATTGTAAATGAAAGTTTTAATAACTTATCAAAAACCCAATTGATGGAAATTCAAGGTGGAGCACCACAGGATGAGAAAGATCTGTGGGGTGTTCTTTATCCCCTTCCGAGGCATTGTTGTGACAGGAAAGCACTGGTAAACCGGTGATACCTGTAGCCTTATTAAGGGTGACATTGGAACAGCTGCACTACCCTGCACATGTCACTAGGGAAAGCCTAGCAGCAACCATTGCGGAGGAATGGTTTGTACCAAATTTATCAGAACACGTTGCATTTTATATAGTAAATTGAATCGTAAGTCAAATGTTTACTGCTGGGAACACGCTGTGAACCGTCAGAGGTGTTATTCGTTGACCGACTTAGTCCATTTCAGCATTTACATATTGACTATGTTGATATGCTGCAGGTCTGTAATGGTTAAAGGTATATGATAGTGCTGGTGTGCCCTTTCTCAATGTGGATCGAGGCTGGTCCCTGCACCCATCCAGATGCCATGTGCACTGTGAAATGTTTAGGCCGACAAGTATTTCCTAGATGGGCAACATGTGAGGTATTGACATCAGATAATGGCCCACATTTTGTGAATGAAGTGTTTGACCAAAATTAGCTTATTGCTCAGCATAAAGCATGCGTTTTCTTCAGCTTATCGCCCGGCTTGCTCAAAGAGAGAATAGCCAAGCTTAAGTTAAATCTGAAAAAAGAATGGTTGCATTGCCTGCCCCTTGCATTATATGCATTGAGGATTCAACCAGGGTCTGATCATTATCTTACGCCCCATGAATTAGTAACAGGGAGGTGAATGAGAATGCCTCTCACTCCTCCATCGGGGACTAGAAGTGATGCCCAGACAACAGCATAATTGTTAGGAGATGAGCTACGTGCGTACTTAACATGTAAGTGTCTCTGTCATTTCAGATCCACTCAAGCGAACGGGGTGCAGGTCTCAGAACAAAGATGAAGACCATACTGCAACCGGATCAAATGAACTACTTATTCCTAAGTTATTCCTGTGTGATCAAGTACTGATTGAGAACTTTGTCTGCAAATGGCATCAGCCCTGTTGAATGGTCCATTTATCGTAGAGGACGTCACTCTATCGGCAGTGAAGGTGTTAGGGAGACATGCTTGGTTGCACTTGGGAGACGTGAAGATCTATACCGGCGAGACGACCGCACCCCCACCCCATTCGGAAGCAAGCAACGGAGAAGAAGTTCAGCATGTGCAAACTAGTTCGATGACAAGGAAGAAGGACGCAGAGACTGTCCAGTAGAAAAATATTATTCTTGAGCCACAGAAGTGTGTTGATCAGAGTCTTTGGATTGAAACAAAGAATGCCACAATTCGATTTCCGCGTCAGTAATTGGAAGAGAGAGCAATTACCTGATTCCTTTCTCACCGAGTTTCTCTTTGGAAGCCCCCATGGTGGTGCCTAATGGCAACGTTCATCAGATAATTTTTGCGGTTGTACTCTTCATGCTTCATGCTTATCCTGCATTGGTTGGGAGAACTGTTGACATACACTTGTACTTCAAGATTCTAAAAATGGTCCAATTGTGAGGAGACTGCTCATAGCTATCATTGAGCAAATCCTCCAACTACCTAAGTACTGTATGGAAAACACAAATGCCCCTGTCTGATGCAAACACTCATAGACTAGTTGGAATGGTCTTTTATTACTTGATTGAAGAATGCCTGCATCTTGTTGGAAGACAAACCGACGTTTGTTTATTCCTGAGAGACCCTAGGAATCAAGTTGCAATCAATCAATTGCTATGTGATATAAATGAGCAAGTCCATCCCATGTCTGAGACAACACAGTGAGCATCCGGATGGTGTTGACGAATGAAGATATTCAAAACTTACTGGCCTTGGGGGCGTGGCTAGCGCGCGAGCGATGCGGACGTGAGCCGAGTGAGCTCCCGTAAGCGCCGACACAATCCTGTACTTTTATCCTGATTCCTGGGGACATCGAGCGACATCAACGCCACGATTGTGCCCGTGAAGCTGTGGGCTACGACCGGCGGAAATCCGGGCTGTCGTTTGCCCGTTTGGAGGGCCATAATCTGCAATTTACTGAAGACCGGGGCCCCCGAACTGCAAAACCAAGATGGCCGCCGGAGCTTGAGGGCAGACCACCTCCTGTCTGATTGGGGCTTGAAGCGGCCTGGTGTGGTGCGGCACACGCAGTGGACACTGACTTTTCTTACAACCAGAGGTCGCCCGGATAAACGGCTCCTGCTCTTGGGCTGTCTCGACCCAGCCCCGAGTGGTGGAGGACAGCAGCGGCCTGGCCCGACAGAGCTAGAGGTAGGTGGGATTAACTCTCCCCCCCCCCCCTGCTCCATACAGACGGTGGATTTGTGGAACCTGCGTGTTGGAAGGTGCTTGGAGGACCCCGAGGCCTTCCACCTGGCCTGTTGCGGGGCTGCGACACGGTACACGGAGTAGATCCGGAAGGGCGTAATTAGCACTGTTCGACCTACCGTGCCGGACGCCCCACGCCTCCCCGGAACTATGGGGAAAGAAAGGCAGAAGAAACCCTCCACACAGAGCAGCATGGACCAATTTGCTGTCGCCACCACCCCGGCCCCGGCGGCCCCAGCAACGCGACCGAACTCCCCCAATGGGGAGGGCCCTCTTTCTCTCCATGATGTAATGGCGGCCATTGCTAATTCCCGATCCTCCATGGAGACCAAAATAGATAGCATGGCGGCAGACGTCTCCTTCCTACGCCACGATCTACAGAAGCTAACCTCCAGAACGGGAGAGGCGGAACACCGTATTTCTGAAGTGGAAGACAATATAGGCGGGATTAACCGTCAACTGTCCCAGGCCTTAAACCGCCTTAAGACCCTTGAATCAAGAGTGGAGGATGGAGAGGGGCGATCCCGTCGCAATAATGTCCGTATCCTGGGTCTGCCAGAAGGGGAGGAGGGACAGTGTATGGAGCTGTTCTTGGAGCAGTGGCTTGTAGACATCTTCGAGGCCACATCCTTTTCAAAGTTCTTCTCAGTGGAGAGGGCTCACAGAATGCCGGCGGGTAGACCACCCCCGGGTGCCCCGCCACGTACTATCATTGCCCGCTTACTCAACTACCGAGATAGGGATGCCCTCCTGCAACTGTCGCGGGCACAAGGCTCGATTACCCATAACGGCTCCCGAATCGCCTTTTTCCCGGACTACACCCGAGAAGTGCAGCGGGCACGACAATCGTTTGAGCCACTCAAGAGACAGCTGGCCCAACTAAATGTGAAATATGGCCTGCTCTTCCCGGCCCAACTGAAGATATATCATGGTGGAACCACGGTTCATTTCAGCGACCCGCAAGAGGCATGGAAATGGGCGGAGGCCCATATAGAAGGTGATTGGACTGCGAGACCGAGGAGGCCGAGAGGAAGACCGAGGCCCAGGCACGCCTCCCCGAGAGGAAACCCGGAGAGGAATGAACAGGGGGTCCTGGACCCCGATGCAGATCAGCGAGAACATTGACCGGACTGTCGCCCCTCTGGCCTAGTAATAGCGCTCTGAAGTATTCTTTCTTTGTACTCTTAAGCCGGACGCATGAGTAGTCCACCATGGAAGATGTTGACACTGGCGCATGGGAGGGGACTCTGGAGGAGCCTCTGAAACCCCCCCCCCCTAGCTGAACTTCCTCCTTTCCTTCTCCTTCTCCCTTTCCCCCCCCCCCCTCTTTCTTGTTTATCTAGACCCGGCTCTAGGGTCTGGGTTTTTGAGCTGCTACCTTAAGTTGAAGGTCCAGCTATGTTTGGGCGACAGGTACTTTGTGTTGGGGTGGAGTATAGGGTGGGGGTAAGTTGGGAATGTTTGAAAGTTTGTTTGTTACTTCAAGACTGTCATATGTTTATAACGGACACGAATCACTGTCTTTGGTCGAAGTTACCACTCCACCATCTCTCAGTGATTGCTACAATCGTACAGACCCCCATCATGTGTGATAGATATCCTGTGCACAGACTCACGAGACACCCATGCGCCACACCAAATCCCTGAAGTTCCTCACCTGGAACGTGAATGGGATGGGGTCCGGGATTAAACGGCGCCTGCTTAGGCAATTTCTAAATAGACACTCCCCTGATGTGGCCCTTTTGACAGAAACCCACCTGGCCGGATCACACTGTGCCTTTTTTCAGAGGACTAATTACCACCTTGCCCTTCAGGCGGGGTACACAATGGGCTCCAGGGGCACCCTCATCCTGATACACAAGCGCATTCCATTTATTCAGCAATTGGTTGAGCGTGACCCAAGGGGTCGATACGTGTTCGTCATGGGGACCACCTGGGGTCAGACGATGGCCATTGCCGCAATTTATTCCCCACCCGGGTTGGGACAGGAATTACTGGACGATCTTACTACCCTTATAGGGAAACACCATCCTGATACGTTCATTCTGGGGGGTGATTTTAATGATACCATGAATGATAACTTTGACCGTTCCCATCTCCGAAATCGCAACCCTGACACCTCGACTAGATTGGCCAATTTTGCATCGGCCCTTGGGCTCCGAGATGTATGGAGAGAGTTACACCCGACTGATAGGGAGTACTCCTTCCATTCCGGCGCTCACGGCTCCATGTCCAGACTGGACTACTTCTTCTTGCCACATACCGACCTCCATAGGGCAATGTCCGCAGATTTACTCCCCCGGGGCATTTCGGACCACTCCCCCCTCTTAGTTGAATTGCGTATGCAGGGTCCCCTTCCCCCTAGAACGTGGAGACTTAACAATTATTATCTGGGGTCCCCGGTACTGATAGATCGCCTGGAGGAAGTTTCTGGTGAATATTTCGAAATTAACGAGAAGTCGGTGGACAGCCCCGTGATATTATGGGAGGCCTATAAAACAGTGCTAAGGGGTGAAATCCTTTCTTGGACGACACATAAAAGAAACACCCGGTTCCGGGAAATATTAAAGGCCGAAGAGGAAGTGAGAAACAGGGAGATTGAGCATATATCCGATCCTACGCCCGAGACCCACCGATCCCTCCAGCGCGCCCAGGAGTGCCTCCGTAACAGAACGATGGATGAGCCAAGCAGGCCCATTGGCAGGCTAGGGCGAGGGTGTATGAACTTGGGGATAAGTCGGGTAAATTGCTCGCTTGGTTGCAGAGGAGAGACGAGGGGCAGCGCCATGTCCGGGAAATTGTCACGGCACAGGGCGACACCCAACATTCTGACTCTGGGATTGCCGAGGCCTTCACAGAGTTTTACGCAGATTTGTATCGGGCTCCGACCTCACCGCTAAACCCCGGCCTCCTAGATGAGGTGACGCTGCCGATCCTTTCGGGGCAACAGAGGGACCAGCTGGAATCTGCTTTATCAGAGGCTGAGATTGCAGAGGCACTGTCTCAGCTCCAGTCGGGAAAGGCACCGGGACCGAACGGATTCCCAGTTGAAACTTGGCAGAAGCTAGGAGTAGACAAAATGGCCGCTCCTCTACATAGGATGTTTCTTGCTGCCCGGGAACAGGGTACCCTCCCACCAGATCTTTGCAAGGCCACTATTGTGGTCATTCCCAAGCCTGGCAAACCTCCACATGATTGTGCTTCTTATAGACCTATATCGCTGATTAACGGGGAAGCTAAGGTCCTTGCTAAGCTATTAGCGAATCGGTTGCAGTTAGTCACATCCTCCTTGATCCATCCGGATCAATGTGGTTTTATGCCTGGCAAATCGACTCGGATGAATCTGCGCCGCCTCCATTTAGCATTGGAGAGATCCCCGATTATAAACGAACCCTTGGCCTTGTTGGCAATCGATTTTGAAAAGGCGTTCGACTCCATTCGATGGGACTACCTTTGTGAAATAATGCGCCGCATGGGGTTCGGAGAGGCCTATTTAGGCTGGGTGCAGCTACTTTATGCTAACATCAAGGCGGAAGTGAGAGTGAATGGCTGGTCCTCTGGGTCCTTCCCCCTGGGCCGTGGTACACGACAGGGATGCCCATTGTCCCCTCTTTTGTTCGCCCTTGCTATCGAGCCATTAGCTCTTTGGCTTCGCCAAAACACCGCCTGGAGAGGATTCAGATGGCCGGAGGGACATGAGGATCGTACATCCCTGTATGCGGACGACCTCCTGGTGTACCTGGGTGACCCACTAACATCCTCTGCCATTGTAACGCAAATGTTAGTCCACTTTGGGGAACTCAGCGGACTCAGAATCAACTGGGGGAAATCAGTCCTCTTTCCAGTGAAGGGTGGGGAACAGGCAATCCCCCAGGACTGCCCGTACCGGGTGGAATGACAGGGGTTTCGTTACCTGGGAATATGGATATCCGGGGATTTAACGAGCTATATAAGGAACAATCTCCGACCAATCACAGACCGCTTTATTATTGATGTCCGGCACTGGAAACTCCTCCCCCTGACACTTATGGGAAGAGCGGCACTTTTTAAAATGATGACCCTTCCTAGATTCCTCTATGTCCTTCAAAATGCCCCACTTAAAGTCCCCGACTCGGAGTTCCACCAGGTGGAGACACTTCTCAGAGACCTCATATGGGGGGGAGGCCAGTCACGAATTGCGTTAACTACACTCCAAAGATCTATTTGGGAGGGAGGAATAGGAGTTCCCCGCCTTCAAACGTATTACTGGGCATCACAACTGGTGGTGGTTAATGACCTTCTCCACGGGGACCGAGACCTGCCCCATATACGGGCTGAGATAGCCACTATGCGCAACACTGACCCGCTGCTTCTCCTCTATCAGCCCCTTTCGAGAACCTCTCCGCCCACAACCACTACGCATATGATCACAGTGTGGAGACAGGCACACCGATTCATTGGGTGGGAAAATAAAGCTACTAGAGCACAACCCCTCTGGCGGAACAACAACCTAGCTGAGACCCAGAAGTTGGAGCCGTGGCCTAGGTGGGTGAACGCGGGGATTGCCGGGATTGGGGACATGCTTACACAGGGGTGTTTGGCCTCATTTGATGACCTACAATTGCGATTCCAGATTCCGAATACGGAACATTACCACTACATTCGCCTCGCCCATGCTTTGAGACCCTACCTGACAGCAGATACACAGTTACCGGACTATACCCCCATAGAGCGTAACATCCTTCCGGCGCATATCCCTACCAAATGCACTTCCATCCTTTACAATGCTATATCCTCCTTTGCTACCCCCGAATTGAATGAACTAAAGGCAAAATGGGAAGTAGATGTGGGGGTGATAGATCCTGAGGATTGGATACAAGTCCTTATGCATCCCCGGGAAATCGCCATTTCCTCTAGGCTTCGACTAGTGCAGTTGAAAATACTACACCGGGTTTATTACCCTAGGACACGTCTATATGGCTGGAAACGGGCTTCTAACCCAAACTGTTTGCGGTGTGGGGAAGGGGAGGGGACCTTTATTCACATTTTGTGGCTGTGTCCCCAGATACAAACTTTTTGGAACGCATGCTGTAGGGAACTCTCCCGAGTTCTGACTCGCACCATACCACTGGACCCAAGGGCTTTGCTTCTGGGCGTGCCCGATGAGATAGAAGCTAATAAGTGGGAAAGATTGCTCCTACACACGGCGATGGGGCTGATTAAGCGCAATATAGCGCAGAAATGGGGTGCCCCTGACTCCCCAACGCTGGAACAATGGAAATTGGATATGGACATATGCGCTATGATGGAGCGTAGGATTTACTCGGCGCGAGGCTGTCCCAACAAAGCGTCGAAAATATGGGACAGGTGGGAGGAAGGTGTGGCCTGAGTGTCCCATGTACAGGCGGGGGAATGTGCACTGGGGGCTTTGTTTTGTGCTTGTACCATACTATACATTATTGCATGTGATGAGATGGTCGCTCAACTGTTGATGTTCTGGGTACCTTTTCTGATTGTGAACGACTATGACAGTCTGAAGTTGTTTTTGTTTGCTTGTTGCTTTGTTATTATGACCACTGTATTATGTTAATAACAATAAAATACTTTATAAAAAAAAAAACTTACTGGCCTTAGTCTTTTATTTTCTACTGGAGGCTCATCCTCATTTGGTTTGGCAAAAATACAACTCTTTTGTATTCATCAGGAACCCTATTAATCGTCCTGCAATCAGCAAGCTGTTCTTGGAACTTGTGGAACAAATCCAGCAATTGCCAGAATATTTTATGAGATTGGCGGATTAAAGTTTGTTTTTTTCTTCCTTTCTTAAAAATAATAATAAGCAATTACGGGCAACATTGATAACTACTTACGATTATAAATGCTCATGAGACCAGAAGGAGACCAAAGAAAAATACAAGGGGAGATGATCATAACATGAATGATTATCTAGACAGCACAGCACATTTGGGGAATAACATGTGGTATCAGCACATGAAAGAGGTAGGCAAATTAACTTCAGAGGAGGAATGCTATGTATGTGCACTCCTGCCTTATAGTATTGCAAAGTCTAAGATATTCATAGCTATTGAAATAGATGTTCAGGCAGCACACTGTCTATCCCACGCTGCACTCTGCAGAAAAAGAGGTCAATTTATGGGCCGAACAGCCTATCTAACATGGGCAACAGAATGGTCAGATCCAAATGAAGATGATTATATGCAAGATACAAAGACAAGAGCAAGAGCCCACACCAGAAATCACGTGATAAGATACGAACAGCCTGGAATAAAAGGAGCTGGAACCAGATGGGAAGTGAACAGAAGACTTGAGAGTCCAGGAAAACCTGCAGAAGAAATTTGAAGATTGAAGAACAGAGACCAAATACAGATTTGGGGATCAGTACCTTCTCCATATGGATGGGAAGAAGGAGTAGTAATCTGCAGACCTTGGGTAATATTTGGAGACTACAAACCAACCACTGACATTGTACAAAATGCATGCAAATCTTTATGGCCGTAACTTGGTAAACTATTGACATGGGTCGAAGATGAAGGAGGGCCCTTGCACATAGTGCCTTTAGAAAGTGCAAAGCTGTGTTTCAGAAATAATGGCACAAGAAAACTTGGAGAAAATCAGAATTGTGGCTGAATCTTTGAAGTACCAGGAATTAACATTGGAACAGCAGTGGTAATGGATCTCTACTGGGCCTGTGGATCCATAGTTTATATGAAGCTACCCAAAGATTGGGGAGGACTATTTTCTATAGTAAACGTCCGTGTTCCAGCATTGGTGTTTCCTAAAAGTGACTTGGACATTGGTGAGTTCCGGAAAGCAGATGCTCACCTAAGAACGAAGAGAGCTGCTGAACTCCTGAATCGAACGAAGAGAGAGAACTATTTCTCAGCCAAGTCAATAGAAGCCTTTGATGCCATCCCATATGAACATAGATTGTTTAGCAAGACTTCATCGATATTCATGATAATCTTCATGCCCAGGATCCAGACGGATGTAAACACCAAGTGGTTGCAAATAACCAGATGAGAGCTCCCGCAGACGATAAACACTACCATAAAGGGATTCAATGCTATCAAGGAAGAACTGAGAGCCATACGACTGATGATTCTACTGAACAGATAGTCAGTTTGGTTATTGATGTTTGAGTATATTCTGCATCACCATCCATCTCTAAGTATTGCTACCTCATTTTAAAGGGCTGGGTCGAATACCCCAGTTCATCTTAGATTCACCATGAAGTAAATCCTGCATCTGGCTCCGCCATGTTTCCTCTATGCTATGTTAAACTCCACCCATTTACCAGACAGAAATTTAAATATAACTGAGAACATGTATAGGAACATCAAGCAAAAACCAGATATGTATCCCATTCTAGATTTCTTGGATATATCGTCCACAAAACTACTTGAAGAATTACAGAAAATTACTTGAATGTGATGTATCCAGTTTTTTTATAGATTAATATAAACTACATTTTGCATAAATATGTTTCTGGTCACTGGGCTTTCATGTACATGGACTGTTAATTCTTTGAAATGTTGCCCTTCATGTCTTGGGGTAACAATATATTATTTCATTTATTATGTTTTATTGTGTTCCAGTTCAACATGAACTTTTCACACAAAAAAGAAACACATAAATTAAATGAATATACATACTTAAGAACGAAATTACACTCATAGTTATGCAATACATTTCCAATCAAGTAAAAAAGAGCATATCTAAAACCTAAAATTTAAACAGCGCAGAATACTGGTCTAATTCATTATTTAGATATGCTTATTAATATATATGGGTTGTTTGACCTAAAAAACGTGACCTACTGGCAATTTGACCTAATTTCTTTATTCACATTTGTTTTGACCTAATGCGGGGAGACCCCCCGCACCTCCTCGACTTCCCCCTACCTCAACCTATTCCCTTACCCCACCCAACAACTGGTTTTTAATTCAAATATACTATTTGATCTACCAAATTTGCCAAAAAAGTTGCGCTCAAATTGGAGTAGATATAGTTGGCATTAGGTCAACTATGATATGATATGATATGATATGGTATTTATAACGCGCCTATACACAAGTGTTTCAAGGTGCGACGAGGCAGGGGGGAACAAGTGGAGACAGACAACGATCCTACTAGGCCAGGTGTCATTCAGATCGCGCAAGTGCAAGGGTAGAGGGGAAGGGAAAAGTGCAAGTGGGAAGGGAGACGGGAAAGTGCAGTACAGGGTTAGTAGAACAACAAGATAAATACTAAGGGTCAGCTGTTGGCAAGTGCAAGGTAAGTGTAGACAAGTGCTGGGAAGGGGGGGCTGTAGGGATACAGAGACAGTCCCGCAGTGCAGGGGTTGCCAGGGAGGCAGTGCAGGGGAGAGTGGCTGGGCCAAGGACCGAGATCGGTGAGTGGCCCAGTTGCAGATTCAGTGCAGTTTCAGTAATTTTAGCAGGGGAGAGGGGGAGAGAAAGCGGAGGCAAAGAGGGAGGTTTTGAGGTGCTTCCGTAACCGGAGATGGTTCTCCTCTAGTTTCAGGGAGGCCGGAAGGCTGTTCCAGAGGGAGTCCCCTGCTTGGAGAAGCGGAGAACTATGCCAATACCCTTATCAACATGCAGAAAGGGAGTCATTCCTGGCTTTGCATTCATAAATAAAAGCTTGCCAAACCTTTACCAGGGCCATAGGTCTCGATAGATTACATCCAGACAGGCAGTTCAACCAAAATATCTCACCACGTTTATTGTTTTTAATATCCATGAAATTACTATAATACCTAAAACACTATTTTATCATAGATTTGCACAGTCAACACATGCCTCAACGATTCGTTTGTCTCTGAATGATTACATAAAACACACCTACGTTTTTCTATCGGCACTTGCGACCATGAGCCCTTTATGTCCATAACTGGTAATTTATTTAAGCTCATCAACATAAATAACCATCTAAATGTAGGACTGGGAAACTGGTATAGATATTTTTGCAGTGATCTCTATGGAAAATAGAGCATGGAATATGTATGCAATGAGGACAATCTTCCCACATGGTCATATATTATTAATTTCCTTGTGGACTGTCCAAAATACATATCTCTTTGACAAAGATGAATCTTCCTGGTCCGCCTGAAATATTTGACGCTCTGGTTATTTGTACCCCGAAAGACCATTATGCTTCTTTTTGTATATTCTGAGCGGTTTTCAATGATTTTTATTATTTTAAATGTTCAATTATTTTCCCTTTTTAGTTTGTGTTATGCTCGAATTGTCATGTTTACTTGCTTTGATGAGTTTTATTCTGACTGTATTGTTTGATATAGTATTTGCACTTTTATGGTCCTGTGCTGGAAATAAAGTACTTTTCACTTGGTTTGATTAAGAATGAGAAAAATGCAGCATCACAAGTACCAGAATTTAAAGAATAAACCCTGGAGTGGATGATCTGTTGAGACAGGGCATGGAACAACTTCGGACCTCTGGAAATCTACTGTTCAGTATGCGGTTTCCTGGTCTTCAAGGTGACCAAGACATTCCCAGGCCTCTTATCTGGCCCATTATGGAGACTGGAGTCTTTTTTCAACACATATCGCCATGCCAACTCCTCATACATGTGTGCATGGAAGTGAATTATCACGAAGCAAAATGTGCAGACAGTTAAAGGTAACTAAATGACTTCATGTCACCAGGATCCCTTATGTCCAGTTCAATATTTTTATTTCACAAATGACTGCATTCTGGGATATGTAGTCTTGCTTATTTGTGCTTGAACTATTTGGATTATGTAGTGGTAGAAGTGTACTGAAAAAAGTAGTGGGACTGTGGTCTTGACAGGGGAGAGGGTAGGTGGAAACATAGTGCATCATGTGGCAGGGTGTTGTGGCGGGGGCATTGCAGTAGTCTAAGTGACTAGTAAGTAAGGCTCCTATTACAACTTTACACTTGCACAGGGACATGAATGGACAAATCCTCTATATAGAATGGTGAGTATTGTCGTACAAAGTAGAGGAATGGTAAACAGAAAAAAATAAAAGTAGTGGAACACCACTACTTACCATTCCCGCTCACTTCGATCACTGGGATTATGGCACGTTAAACCAATGAAATACAAAAGTAAATCCCAGGATTCGAAAAGGGGTACACACACTGGTATAGTAAGGGTGTGGCGTTAGGGCAAGACTCACCATCATTGCCACAGGCCTAAACTTTATGTTTGGGAAAGCTCACCTCTGTTTGAACCTTATTGTGACAGCCGCATGAGGTTACATATTTCCTTAGTTGATGCCAAAACGTGTTGAAACGTTTTGTGCAACTGTACATGTTATGCATGCTATGCTACTCAAAACAACAAGCTGCTTGCCAGTTTCAAAAATGACTACAAACTGGTGCCTTTATCCCTGACAATCTTCTGGAGCAGGACCAATTTATTTTATTTTATTGTTTAAAGCATGGTCCTAGTTCAAGAGCAGCAAAGCGCTGTGCAGAGTGTGGGTAACTGGCATTTGGGCTGGCATCTTTTAACAGTAGCACAGTACTTAGAGGTGTGCGTCCACTGGAATTAGTCCTTGGTCATGTGTTTTTGAAAGATCAAGATGTCCCATGACAGTTGTGAAAGAAGTCCAATTGCATTATTTAAAATGACATGCTAATAATGGCAATATTTACAAAATATGATCTGAGGGCAGTGCTACAGTTTATTTTTGTGAAAGAAGAGTGTGAATGGGTGTGACAAACAGACAGTCATTTGATGCCATTACACGCTTTAGAATGTTGTCCCTTTAAAGTTATTTTGCATGCAGATTACATTTCTGCATGCAGAAGAGAAAACATTCACCAATGTATGCATGGAATTTACATAGTACAAACCAAGCAGTCAAACAATGGAGACCTGCACAAAAAAGAGAGAGAAATCAGCGCGAGAGTGGATGGGGAGCTGAGGCCAGTTATGGGGTACGTCTCATGGGGCCTGGATCCCCTACACGTTTATCTCCAGTGGTGTTTGTGGAACCTGCATACACGTGTTCAAATTCTGCGAGGGTTCTGTCTGCCATTCACCCCAAACTGAGTACAAGTGAGTTGGGTAATGGCAGTTGTATATGATGGTGGCCTATACAAGTTCAACCTCTGGCTTTGTTACAGTTGAGTGCAAAATAAAGCACGTCAATTAAATAACTGTAACGTCCTTAGTGTATAGGAACGCCTAGCTTAGGCTGGCATAGGCCTACCCTGTAGTGAAACTCTGTCTACAGCCTTAGGTGTTAAAGCTTGGGAGGATAGCTCAGTGGCAACGTGCTCACCTCGGAAGCAAGACGACACGAAGCAACACAGGTTCGATCCCGGGTCCACGCTTAGAAACCTCTGGGTATTAAGCGCATTATAAATAACCTATCATATCATCTGATCACCCCCCTTTTTGCTGAAAAAGCCACAGGGAGTTGCTAAAAATACCATTAAGTGGCAATGGTGGCACTGGAAACATTAATACATATCTCCTGACCAAGTCCACCAGTGCAGCACAGATCCGTGAACAGTTGCAGAAGTGCTGCTCTGGGGGTCTCGCCCATGGTCTCACGTTTCGCAGTGTGGGAGACATCTCTCACCGCTTGCGCTGTCGGAGCAGTTAAACGGCTTTAATGTGGGTCTTTGGAAATCTAACCAAGGCAGACACATTCAGCGTTGCCTGGGGTCACGTATGATGTCACTTCCCCTCCGCCTCCTCCCTCTGCCCCCTGGCCCTCCTTAACCTGAATCCCAAGTTCCAGCTGGGAACGCAATGCTTTTGGGCTACAGATGCTGCAATTCTGATCAGATTTGATTAAACTGAAACAGGAGAGGCAGCCGCCTCTCAGAGGGAGTTCAGCAGTGCTAGAACTTTCCACTCCCCAGCAATTACTCCAGGCAGCGAGACGGCTTGAGCAAAATTACACAAGTCACATCACATCGTGTAATGTAGACCCCGCTTGCCATAAGATAAACTTGGACTCTCCTGGATGACCACTAGAAGAATTTCCATCAACGTCATCTCACGTTTCTTTTTCGGATCAGTACAAATGAATCCTAATATGGACATTGGTTTTTTCACTGTTTTTCCTTCACCAAAAAGTCACTCTGCATTTAACATATTTAGGCATATTTCCCCGGGGTGTTTCTGGTGATGCCAGACAAACCTTGCCCTGTTCCTTGAGAAAACTGCAGAAGCTGGAGGGCTCAGGGGCAGACAGAAGTTGTATCGGCCTCCGACAGGGCATATATTGAAGATGCATCGGGCTTCAATTCCTAATTTTTTTGTTACACTAGACTGTAATTACATCCCCAGATTTGCTATAATTAAAAGTCCCTAAAATACTCAAAAAGCTATTTTCTACATATTATGCGCATGTTTTTTAAATATTTTTCATATTTTTTTGTTTAAATATTTATTTATTTATTTATTTAATGTTAAAATTTACAATCTGAGTTTGTGAAACATGAATTATAAATAGGACATTTTTAGGATCATAAAGTAACAGTATATGATATAACAATTAATAACCAATACAGCAGAAATTCATTCATCTTTGTTATATCTTATTGTGTACAAACTCGGGGAAAAATCGTATAAGATTAATAACTACAAATCTACTCTAGAAAAGAAACACACTAAGAGTATCAACTAAATATGAATAAACTCTCTAATTGGCAAAATATTAGATGTAGGATGGACCGGAACCCCCAAAGATTCACCTCAAATGTAAACACTTTTGGCTTTCTAAGAACTTTGAATATATGCCAATGCCAGTGGTTCATGTATAGGGGCTTCAACCACCAATTTACAGCAATCTTAATCTTTCAATTATGATTTACATTCATAACGAAAAACGTCACACAACTGGTAAAACACACCGGTGTGTACAAAGTGAGGATCGGATAAGCTAATCAAGCAATAACAACTCCCAATCGGTGCAAGAAATAGCTACTTGTACAGAGAAGGGACCAACCAGGGAAAAATACCTCTTTTTAAGGTACTCTGGTGTTTCCAAATTGGTGCCTAATAAAGGGAGAGAGAACTGGGCAGCTGTCACCTTGGACTCCCACACACCACTCTGTGGTCACCACCACAAATCTAAAGACTATTTGTTGGAAGGAGTAAACGTCACAGCTTCAGAGTCAGTGTTAGTAGTTCAGTTAAAGTGGAGTCTCTCTTCCAATCCTCGTTTATTCCATGCTGTCATAGCGACTAGCTGTCCTAGCATTCGTAAGTCGGACCTGCAACTGAAAGATAATTTGTCCTAACCGTTTTGTACCTTAGGTTGCAGGTTCAACACTCTTGAGGACAGCACCCTAAGTGGGAACACTTCTTTACTGGAATTAAATATCTCACTGAGGCTCCACCCAGGTGTTCTTCAAGAATTCATCACAAACAGCCCCCATTGGGCATGCATGCAGCTTGGTAAAAACATCTTCCTGGTCTATTTTTTTCTTTGCTTTCTGTGGTTTATGAAAATATTCCTTATGCAAAAAGCAAAACTATATGTCCCAGAATTATTTTTAAAAGGCGGGGTTTGAAATAATCCAAATGATTGGCCTGCATGCCACTGTAGCCTTGGACCTGCTGATCAGAGGGTACAGAGACGGCCAAATAAATGGCACTGAGTCCAGCTACTCCATCCGCAAATCTGTCTTGTCTTTGATAAACAAAACCAACAACTGTGTACTCTGTAATTTAAAGTAACCTCGAAGGGTAGTTGAAGTTCCTTGATTGGCCCTCAGCAGTGATTGCATTGCCAGATTCTGTTTTACATTACTATATTGCCAAAGTGTCAGATCTCCTGTGACTGTTCTAGGGTACATTTCCATTGCCATATTGTTATTTAGCTAGATTTAATATAGCACACGTAGATCATTTGTTGCATATACAGATACATTGGTAAACACCATAAGCATTAGTTTCATAAGTAGAGTAACTACTGCATAGCTAAATATGTTGTTGTGTTGCTAGATTATTTGCTGTCCAACGTCATTGTTTACCCATTTTGCTTTACCTCTACCTGGTTATTTCATAGTGGTATTAACTTGTCGTATTCACTATTACATAAGTAGATTAACTGTTGTCCAGCCACATCTATTGTTGCACAGCAGATTCATTTTTCATATCGCTAGATTTACTATTGCATAGCCAGATTGCATGTGTGCAAGGTAGCAAAGTATGGTGCCTTACTGGCAACTCTGTGCACTGTAAGGACTAGAGAAGGGACTGACTTGCAGGACTAGAAACAACTAGTAGAGAAGTAAATGTGAGGGGCAGTGAAATGTGTCTTGCTGTGGATGTCTGCATGAGTGTGATGATGTCAGTGTGGAACTCTGTGTGAGTGCTGTGAGTGAATCCGAGATTGTGGAGACATGTCATTTTGGAGTTGGAGAAATGCAATGTTTTGTTTGGAGTAATAACGTTGCAGGTAGTTTTATATGCACACAGTGTTGGAGACTGTGTGATTGTTCTGATGGAGTTCAGTCTCCCATGTGACCATTTGGAGAATAAACTGTGTATGTGGCTGGAGAATTTACACTGCGTCTGAGTTGATTGATTGACACTCCATTGTGAGTGTGTACTGTTGTCAGGAGGACTTCAGTCTTCTGTAGGTGAGTCATGTACGAGTGTGACTGGTGTTCATGTCCGGAGGATGTTAGGACTTTAAAGGATGTGGGAAGGATGCTTTTCACATCGCAGCTTGGTAGCTGCTGTTGGTTTGGTTGGGGACGCCCGCCTGACAGTGAGGAAGAAGGAGTTAATTCCTCATTTCCATGGAGTTGAAGTTTTGGAGTTTCTCTTGCTGATGGCTGCTTAATGACAAGCTCTGGAGTTACGACTTGCTGGCTTACACACTTTCTCTTGGATGATTCGGATCAGCCTTCGCTATCCTCATGGTTGTTGGGTTGTGTTCTTATAGGTTGATCAGTTGGTGACTCACTTCCATCCGGCCATTGTGACCTTTGGCTTGTGCTGTGCTGTTTTTGATGTGTCTTAATTTTGACTCTGCCTGGCCAGCAAGTTAAATTTGGTTGGTGTTAGTTGGAGGATGGTATGGTGTTAGACCTTACTGGGTTGGTTCCCAGTTGGTTGAGTTACTGTGTGGTTGTTTTGCATTGTGTATGTTGGTGTGTGAGCCTACTGTGCAAGTGATCTGTCTTTCATGTTGGTGAGTGCTTTCCTTCAGTGGGTGGATTTGTCTTCCATTTGGGTGAGTGCTTTCCTTCCATAGGTGTGAGGGAACCTCATAGTTTGGAGTTTTTGCAGTGGAGATAGTTGTTGCCGTTGTGAGTTAGTTTAGAACCCTGTTGGTTCAGGAAGGCTAGTGTGACAGCCCAAGGAGGGGCGGGTTAGTGCTCTAGGGTGGCAGCCTAGATGACTATTGGTGGCAGAGATGGATGGAAGGAGTTCAGAGTTGTCGTTGGTTGAGTCTGTGTAGGTTTGTGGTGCGGTCATTTAGGTTATTCATTACCTCCTCCTCCATCTCACACATTTATGCAATTGGGCACCTAGCAACACATTTTGTCTGGCCAAAACAAAATAAATCAGACATAAAATCATTCCAAATCTTTAGCCGCAAAATCCCCATCCATTCACACATGAGACTCCCACAAGTGCACCTCCTTCCAAACTCTCTGCCTGAAAGATCTCTCTGGCATCATACATTCACTCAAAAGCACGATCTGTGTTGGTAAAATCCTCCAGTTGCCTGTCATTAAGCCCTTCTATGCAAATTCCTCACTCCCTAATGCACAGACAAGGACGGCCTCTCACTTCGCTGGTAACTGGCCAAAATTCACCCCAAGGCCACTTATATGGTTAGGGCAGTTACTCATCAGCTCCAGGCTCAATCAGACAAGCACAGCATCCTCCAGGACTACCTGTGCCATTGGGGATCCTGATGGAGCATGAGTACCCAGCAATACAGGTTGCAGGCGGTACTAGGTCTATTGATGGAATCACTTTTGCTCAAACTATTTTAGTTTGATTTTATTTGCCCGTGTTTTACATGAAAGATTTAGAAAGGCAATATTTGTGGGGGAGCTATGTACGGGCCGCGAGGAGAGTGCCCTGCTTTCTATCAAAACAATTAGAGCAACAAAAGAAAATGGAACTAACATGGTTTGAGCAAATAAATCAATAGATATACATTTATTGCAGACACTACCTTATTAATGTAAAGTACAGTGCCCAATCCTTTCCTTCCTGCTGGGACTCTCAGCTGCACCAACACAGCTGACAACAAAACTCCTCAGCTAAGAAAACGTACACACGGTACTGTGGTGAAGAGCACAGCTAGACTTCTTTACCTCATTCATCACATAGACACTATCAGATACAAATGGTCTCCTCCAAACCTCTTTCTTACCCAATCGCCTGTGTGATGCATCATGACCCATTGCACTCACTCATGATGTTCAACATATTCTTGGAGTCTACGCCAAACTGTTTCAAAACTGTAGAGTTACCCTACAGCAGTATGCCGATGACTTGTGACTGCATCTAAAAGCATCTGTACACCCACCTATGTCCTCACTAAACTCATAGCTTGCCATCATGCAATCATGCATGCCTGCCTTCTACCTTAAATTAAGCCATGTAAACAATCAATTTGTTCTCCTATGCAATGGCAACACTGCCCCAGTACACAATTCTAGCTCACACTGTATCTAAAAGCTTTCTCCTCTTACTCAATCACAAGAGAACATTACTTAAAATTTGCACCATATTTTTAAGATGTACGGTACACAAAGAGCAGAGACGACATAGGGCATCATCATGAGTTGGGTGGTATACGGTAAAAAGGGCGGTAAAGGAATTACCGCCACTTTTACCATACCACTGAATCATCAGTTCGCGCCAATTCCACCGACAGAATTGACCCTCTGCGGAATTAGCGCCGGCAGAATTAGCGCCAACATCGGGCAGAATTTCTGCCAGTGGAAATTCCGATGCCGGAATTACCAGCAAGATTGCAAATGTTATTTCTATCCTTTTACAAGTTGAAATACCCCCAAAATACTGCCAAGTATGGGAAGTAATTCCGCCAAAAACACAGGGCAGTTACCGCCACCTAAAAGGTGCAGGTAAATGAATACAGTTGATGGAAATCAAATCACAGGTACACCCAATCCACTCAGAAAGGTACATAAGACACACACCTTCCCCAAACACACTTTCCAACACCATGCTGACACTAGCTGTTGCTAAACGGGACATGCAGCGGTTCCTGCTCCGCTTTGAGCTGCAGAGGCAAGAACAGCAGCAAAGGGCACAGAGCGCAGAGAGGAGGAGGCGACACCCTGCAAGGCGAGCAAACATTCCCTGGGTCAGGCCCTCATCCTGGACATTAACTGATATCCAGATGATCACCCTGTACCATCTGAACAGGGAGACCATAGTTGAGCTACTCACCCTCACCCATGAAAATATACAGAGCAGAATGAACATTCAAACTGCCTTACCTTTGCTGCTGAAGCTTGTGTCGGCCCTTCATTTCTTTGCAACCGGCACCTACCAGAACACTGTGGGCATGCTGCATGGCACATCCCAGCCCACACTTTCATATGTGCTTCATATGTGGAAGCACTCCTACACCATGCCTCCCAGCACATATCCCTGCCCATCACCACAGCACAGATAAATTCTATGAAGGCACTTATCTACACACCAGCCCACCTGCCCAACTTAATTGTTGCTCTGGACTGCACCCATGTGGTGTTGGTTGACCTGTGGCATCCAAAGAGTTATACAGCAACAAGAAGCTGTATCACGTGCAATGCTGACCTTGTGATCACACACTGCTGTGTCTGCTTCCCTGGTTCCACACATGATGCAATGGCCCTGCGGAACAGCACACTGCCTGCATGCATGCAGAGCCACGGACATGGATACTGGTTGAGTACAAGTGCCATCATACAAACTAGTCTTGCAACACCAGTGAAATGCTATGTAAAGTGGGGGGGGGGCATTACCACAACTGAACAATGCATGCCCTGTCAAGGCCCTGTACATGCAGGACCTGCCTGCTCACCCCACACATGACAGCCACCAACCCACGGGACTAGGACATGCTGGACAATGCAGTAGTATGTTGGCGATGCATATTTCCCCAACATGCAAGCAACATACACACACAGGACTGCAGGAACTACAATGCAATTAAACACACCCCAACACATCGAATTTCACAGTTCAATACCACACAAAGACAATGCAACACTGGTAGAAAGTAATGCCATGTACCCTGATAATCATGTATGTGAAGTGATAATGGAATTAATGCAAACACCAAACATCTACACAAGTACAACTAATCACCCTTCATGGTGCATGCATGATAGCAACGCAAAGGGCCAACACAGACAACATGCATTCTGCCATGCCAATCACAGACCCTGAAAGTGATGAGTGCTGGTTGTGAGATGTGTGCATGGTGGTACATGACAATGCATACCATCTCCCATAGTAAATGACTCTACATTCAAGTAGTGTGATGGCAAATCATGTTGTTTGACACTTTTGGAAAAATGCATCCACACAGTGTCCCTCAACATGCCGTTAGAAAAGACAACACATCCACAATGCACTGTGACTGACATCTGTGATATTTGCCCTTGCAGGTGGCTCTGGATATTCCCATCTAACATGGCTAATAAAACCTGTGCACAATTCACGTATGCCACAGGACATGGCCTACAATGAGACACATGTCAGGACCAGGCTGTGCATAGATCAGACCTTTGGCCTGCTATAGGGTCATTTTTGGGGTCTACACAGGACCAGGGGGCGTTGGGAGGGGGCTTTATATACAGGCCAGAGAAGGTTGGATGAATATTTGTTGCCTGTGCCATGCAGCACAACATCTGCCTCAGGCAAAATGCCCCAATGGCTCCTGAAGACATGCCACTCCTAGAATATGACTCACTACCTGCAGGTGCAGTGCTGTCACACAACGAGCGGGAGGAGGGTAGGGATGGTTGTCTGGTTCGGCAATAACTAATAGACAATTATTTCTGATCACATTGATAATCACATGCTCTGCACATTTGTATGTAGCCATGTAATGAACAAATCACAATCACAAAATAAGGAACGTCCTATCATTGCTTAAATTGAAGTAGAATGTAATGCTTACATGTGAAATATGACATCACCAATACACCCTCTCCACCCATCCCAGCCTTCCTCTACACACCAACCCAACACACCCTCCCCAGCCTCCTTCCCTGTGCCCGGTGAAAAAAGTGCAATGCAGTGTGTCACTCATTTGCTTGGCTGGTATTACCCGAATTGTTTGAGTACAATTGCTCGAATGACACAATTGACCGTTTTGCAGTGGACCAAATTGACCTTCTGCACAATTGACTGTATGGTCATTTATGTATATATAATGGGTTGGGATGGGGTAATAAGAATATAAGGGGATTGGGTGGGAGTTTGGGGGGGTGGATTGGGTGGGGGGTTGCGGGGGGTTTTCCCCCGCCTATATATCCTAATTGACCGTTTATATTTGGTCAATTGTGCAGAAGGTCAATTGTCATTCAGACAATTGTAATACAAACATTTTTTATACAACCGCTTGGCCTCTTACCCTTGTCAAGCAGTTCTGGCTGTGGACGGGCCACATTCCTCATCGAGCAGCACAGTGAGCTGGCAGCTGCAGATACGTCTCTATGGCCATGGAGGTGGACTGGTCAGACTCTGTCCCCCAGACGTGCTTGAGGGTCAGGAGCATGCTGGCCTGCATTGACTCAGCGAATGCCAATATGCCCTCCATGAGGTCTCTGAGCCTCTGTCCTACCACGGTCAGGGCGGCAGTTGCCACTGAAGATTGACGTCATTCATTGTGCACGGACCTCACAATCCTCCCTGGGGTTCCCTAAACAGATTCACAGATTGCTTGCAGGTACTGGACTTGGGTGGCTGCTCCATTGTGTCCAGCCTCCTCTATATTGCATCAAGTGAATGTTGTCCAATTGGTTTGGGGCTATGGAAGGGCGGTGGTGGCAGTAGAGGGTCCCGAAACCCCCATCACCTCCACTTGACTTAGTGTCACCCTATGATAACAGGTCACGCTGGACTTGTCTCAATAGAGGACATGCCCCAACACCAATGGGAACTGGAGAAATCATACAGAAACAACAAGAAGCTGTTCCCATCAGGAATTATTTGGTAGTGTCTATAAATATAGACAACTTCTGTGAATATAGTTTACCCCAATGGGGGTCACACTTTTTAACACATCATCAACAAAAAGGTGCCTCTCTAAATTGTTGAAAGTTGCACTAGAACAAATGATTCAAATAACGAATGTAATGATATCACATATGTATAGAGTACATGAAAAATACAAACACAATTTCTTTAAACAGATCCATGGAACAAAAACTCATAATTGCTAACAGAGAGCAACTACTCTGAACAGAACAAGAAAATAAAACACATGGCCATGCACAGTATGAAATTGGTGAGCAAGCACAGGTTTATGTAGTGGTCCCTAGGGTGGCCCAGCATTAAATAACAGAGACCAACTATTAGTATACTATAGGGGCCACTAAGACATGACTCTACGTATGGAAGCACATTGAATACAAAATGTGAATATTCTAACTAGTTGCAAATGTTGAAATGTCAAGTGACATTAACTATACATTTCGGCAGATAATCTAAGTGTCATCACCGTCATCACTTGACTGCTTTTTGCCTGGTCATCTGGCGTTGGTGACGAAGAGGTGTCAAGGGTCAGATGGGTGAGTGTGAGTGCAGCTTGAAGTGCACCAGTGGCAGCATCTGGTTCCCCTGACTCAAGCACAGGGGCCGGTTGTGAAGGGGTGGTTGCAGCTGGCTGGGGTGCAGCACCTGCAGCTGTGAGGGTAGTGCTACTGCCAGGTGCAGCTCCGGCAGTGGCATGTGCTATGCTTCTGTGTGGGCAACTTGCCGCGCTGGTGTTGACTGTGGCGGTGTCTCCACTCCTAGCACCTGGCATGGCACTGCTGGGCCCTGGTGCCTTGCTCCTGCTCTTACCATTGCTGGGCAGTGCAGGGTCAGTGGTTGTGGTCATACCACTGATAAGCCTGTTATGGGAGGGCGATGGTCCTGCTTCCTCCACCTGAGTTAACTGTGAACCTATTGGGTGGACAATTACATGCTTTTAGTCATCATTCATACAAGTATGTGGGCTTGCAAGTCACTCATGCTATATGGTGGAAGGTCATCATAAACACACATGGTCTGATGGTCAAGGTCGATTGCAGACCAATGCATATCAGTAATGCAAGGCATAGGAAGTGTCTGCGGTGGATGTGCGTGCCATTGGCATGCAGCCTTTGCTTGTTGGGCTTGCGATATGGCTTGTACATGCAGTTCTGCTGGGGGTTTGCTTTGCAACTTGGCCTTTCCCAGCACACATGGGTGCTGCTCATACAGTGCATGGTGTTGTGTGTCAGAAGAAATACATAGACTTTGATTTTACATCTCAATGTTGATGTTTATTAAATGAAGGGTGAAACCCCCTAACTTTCCGTATACTGAGGGTGAACACTAACTGAGGTGCTCGTCAGTTATCAGTGAGAGTCCAAATCAAGATCAATCCACTGTCCAAATGAAACTATCCTGACTATACCACTACTAGAACAACTAAACAACTCAGGACATTGTCAAGAAGTTCCACTTTCAGCTCTTCCTTATCAAAGGAAGTCTCCCTTTTCTCACTTTCACCCAGAGGCTCAATGTTACCCAAGCACTGGTTCTATCTATGCTTGACTTTTGCAATAGCCTCCTCCTGAATCTACCTTTTTCCACTCTGCAAACCCTCCAGCCAATCCAAAATAGGGCAGCGAGACTTATCCTCGGCCTTAAGCCCAGGGACCGCATCTCTCCTGCCCATAAAGTCTTCACTGGCTCCCGGTTTGCTGCATGGATTCATTTCAAATCCCTCTGCATCATCCACAAGGCTGTCTGGGCCCAGGGACCACACTATCCTCAACTTTATCTTACTAAATACTCTCCCTCTAGGCCTCTACATTCCTCTGGCACCACCTCTTTGTGTGTAAAATGTTTTGCTAAAAAGAGGGTAGGTTGTTGATCGCTTTCCTCAGCTGGCTCCCTCCTTTGGAGCAGCCTCCCTCTCCTTCTTTGTGCCCTGAGCAGGACTTTCTTAAATTCCATAAGCTCCTCAAGACTTTCCCCTTTACCTCCTCCTTCCCTTCCTCTCTCCTCTGCTAATCTCACAGTTGCTGTGACGCATCCTCAGGACCCCCGAACTCCCACACCCGTCGCACCAGCTCCTGTCTACCTGCAGCACTTACCTTGACACACCCTCCACTCTAGAGGCTCACACTTACACCTAACATGGCTCCTGGCCGTATAGCACTCACCATACCATTCACTTCATCTGTGGCTCACCCATGAGCTCAGACACAACAGTAGTTACCCCTCTGCCCTCTTCCTTGCTGCACTTGCACATTCTGGATATTCACAAGGCAAAGGAGGTTTGTCTTTTTCCTTTCCCCTCCACTGCTTTTTATATTGTGTTTCTAATGTGCTTCACACCATTGTTCTCTCCCCTTGCCCTGTGGGCACTTTGAAACAGTATTTTACTTGCTGTATTATCGCCTGACAAGCGAACAATGACTAAAAACATAAAAAATAAACTACAGGGTAATGACTCCTTTCTCCTGTGAGTTGGTTCCTCACCAAGGTAAGTTCAATAATGCACCTTTAGGTAATTCTTCGTTACTGCTTTTATCAAATATCACATTTCTGATACTCTGCTCTTCAAAGTTTTAATGGTCTCTTTCACTTGATTACTCTTTCTGCGTTTCTTGTTCTCCTCTTGTCTTATTCTAATAGTATTTGTCTCTCTTCTTCCTTGGGACAAGTTCATTCCTTTTCCTTCCCTCAGATTTAAGGTTCTTCCCATACTCAATGTCCACTCTTTATTTTGACTGGCATCAGTTTCAGCGTTCCAGTATTGATTCTCTTGTCCTTCATTCACTCTTAATACTATATCTCTACTGGGATTAGATGAGTGTTCCGGTAATGATTTTCGCTCTCTTTATTTACTCTGGACACTTTATTTCGACTGGGACGTGTTTAGGTGTTCCAGCAATGATTTTGACGCTCTTCATTTACTCCTGATACTTTATCTTGTCTGGAACGAGTGTGAGCTTCTCCAATAATGATTCTCACTCTCTTAATTCACTCTTGATACTTTGTCTCGACTGGGACGAGTAGGAACATTCAAATAATAATCTTTGGTCCCCCTCCCGGGTATCCCACTTTCTTCTTTACCTGGATTGTTCAGGGACAACATCATCATTCTTAACAGTCTAGGAGCCTCTTGTTTGTCAGGTTGGCTTCTTGTAATTTCTGTGGTCACACATACGCTTTGCCCGGTCTTTCTTCGGTCGGTTCACTTCGGGTTCCATCAAAGGAAGTGGTATTGACTTTACGACTTTCTAGTGGTCACACCACCATTTATCTCTTCTCCAGAGCAGGATGCCTTTCATCCATCTCGGTTTCTCGAGGTTCCTGTATTTCCCATTGCCATGCGTTGGAAGTTGCACCTGAGCTTCTCTTTAGCATCAGATGCTGCACGTCCAGGTTTCCTTCAGTGTACCTCTGTGAGCAGATTTGAAACTCGAGGGCTCCCTCTTTCTCAATGCCTTCACCTCCAACTTTTATTACGCTGCTGTGGAACTTCCCCGACCCAACATCAAAGTCCTTCCTCTCTGTTTGGCTCATACACTTGTGGGGTTTAAATTCAGCCCCTAGTTAAAAGAAAACGGTGTCTGTCTAACTGAGGCTTACAAGTTCAGAACATTGAAGGCACACTGTTGGCTGGCAGACAAAAAGTCAGCATTACACTCGCAACTGCCAAATATCAAAATGCTGTTTTCAGAGAAAGAAAAATACAAACACTAAATGGGTCCTATATCTGAAGCCTGAAACTACTTTCGATTAAATGTGACTGATGCCTAAAGTGTAACTTTGCAAACACAGAATCAGTTGCCATGGAGAAGTCTGTGCATTTTTCAGTGGAGAAAACCATGAATATTTAAAAATGACTCTCCATTGCTGCAGTAATGTGAACATATATGGTAATGTAATGTTGGACATTGATGGCATGGTGCAGGAGAAAACTGCCTATGATATGAGGTCAAATATTAAAGCTGGCCTCATGTGTAAAGGAATAGCAAAATTAAAAAATACTAGTTTTCTGAGCATGATGGAAAGCAGTGTTTAGCCCGAAAGACCTTTCCACATGAGATTCGAAGGCCAATAACTGTTGACTTTCCCCTACACATACAAAGCACTGTCATCCCCCTTGCCTGGAAATTCCTTGGAAGCTTTTGTAGAGACAGGAAAGGGATGCAGCTTGTACCGGACCAAAATATTACAGTGGTAATTTGACCCACACTGTAAAAACCAAAGACCCAGCTATGGATGTGAACTCTTAAAAATACACAGAGTTAAAATTCAACTTGTGGTCTCTCCCTGGGTTGACTGAAAGATGACATGCAACAGAAGAATGACACATGATGCCAGGTGGTGGTGTTATCCCATCTGCACCAGGAGATAAGGAGACCCAGAGTCCAGCCATTAACTTTGAAAGAATGCTAAGTGTTTTTTTTTATTGCAGTCTGAACCAACAAAAAAACAGTTGACTGGACCTACAGCGAAGTGGAGAAAAGAAATGTGCTGTTTATTGAACTCATAATATGTATATAATTAGAGATTCTCATAAGGGTATATTTGGAATCATACTTTGGCCATTATCTTGTGAACTGTAACACCTACTGAAATGGTTATCCCTGAAAAGCTTATGGACGACCTATCCAATGATAGAACTGTCATAAGAATTTGACCTTGAGACCCATACTTAGAAGATAAAATGAGATGCTTGCATCCCAGAAAAAGTCACTGAGCCGAGAGTCATGAAGGTGGTAGTGTATTAAATTAGATACCTGTATATAAAATATTGTGATGATAATTATTACACTTGTTGAATGAATCACCAAAACTGCCATTCGCACCTGAAACCATGTGCTGACATATGAGACAGTGGCCCTCATTATGACCCTGGCGGAAATCGCGGTGCAAAATGCACCTTGGAGCACGGCGGAAAGCTGCCGATAGCGCCATGGGGGTTGGCGGATTTTCCGCCCCATTCCGACCTTGGCGGGGCGGTAAATCCCCATCCCCCATTTTACCCTTCCCCATTCCCATTTTTGCCCCATAGGGTATAATGGGAGTGGGGAAGGCGTTAATTACGCCACCTCAAAATACGGTGGCGTAATTAACGACAAGGTCCCGTAGCGCCATGGATTTCTCCGCCCGGAAAAACCAGGCGGAAAACGCTCCATGGCGCTACGGAATCTCGTAGTAGGGCGGACGGGTCCGCCGCGAATAACGCTGGCGTAAACCCACTCCGCCAGGGTCGTAATGAGGCCCAGTGTGTTACGGCTTGCATGATCAGACTAATTCACAAATGTATAGTTTGTGACTCTTATTTGTAAATTGGAAAAAGTTGCCATGTGGTAGATTGTTTAAGATCATAACTGGAGTGTTCAGGAATGCTAATTAAGATGGGTGGTGGACGTATGGCCCTTTAGTAAAGTGCATGAAATGGATGGGGTTGAAGAATAACTCTGAGTCCAAATAATCAAACCAACTCAGGAAGATGGCAACACGTCTGTTTTATTAACAATTATCTAAAATAGGGAGCTTACAACGAACATCAACGGATGTTCGCTCAGCTCTCAATGAATTTCTCATAAAAACATCCTTATATGTTAAAAATATGTCAGCAGTGATGTCATACTACGTGGAAAATAACAGAAAACCTATCAAGGGGTGGGATTGGTTAAGGGAGACATCTAAGTATACATTGCATAGGGACTAGTATTGTGATTGGCTGCCCACAGTCAGGTGAACAACTTACGCCTACCTCTAAAACATGTAATCTTTAACACTATTAAGTGCACAGTTTATCATTGGCCTTCACACTATAAGACTTTTCCTTATACATCCCTCTACAATTGGTTAGTTCGCTTGTGTCATGTCTGGAACTTTCGGTTCACTTAGCAGCACGTAAGCTCAAACCTAGGTGCCAGGAGGTGGACTTGATTTTACCTCCCCGCCCAATTAGCCCAACATCTCTTATCACCCATGCCTTCTGCCATGAAGAGTGTCTTTGAACTTTGCCTTGCAAAGTATCCTTGTCTCTGGGAATATATCGAAATGCAGGCTCTCACTATCGTTGTTCTAGGACTCCAAGCTTAACTCTATTTCCATCCTTGGCGCACGTGACAGGAGATCACGATTTAGCCAGTTGTGCAGCATTTAAATGTCTTAAATGAATACAATTTGGCACTCTCTGTGTTCTTTGCACCTTTACAAGGGATGATTCATCCATCGCACATGCATTGCTTTGAAGAATAGATAACCAACCTTTGCTGCTTCAGTTTTGATACCAGGCCAGACAGCCTCGCCAGGCGCTTCCACGATCTCAGCTTATTCTTGCTGCAACACAATTCTCGGCCTTTTCTCTCCATAGGTCAAGGCTTACTAAATTCATGACACCAATGTCCTGCTCCTGTACAATGGCGGCTTCGTCTGCAATCTATTCACTACATGTAGCCAGCTTCTATAATGATTTAGTCTACTTGTGTTTCAGCATCTGTACAATTATTGAACTGTTGATTTTCTGCCGCACTTCACACATGTGCACTCTTCTTCTCACACATAAAAGTTTACTCGATTCTTAACTTCATCAGTTTCTGTAAGATCCATACATTCTTGTTCAGCCAGTATTCTCGGGGCATCACACTCGTCTCTTGTGATGTTACTGGCTTCTCTCTTTTGCTCGTTTTCATATACTTTCAGGGAGTTCCTCCCTCAGATTGTCGTCTCTTTGGGGAAGCATTCAATAGGGTTTTCTCAGTGGGTACCTTCTTTCAAATATCCGCTGCAGTATCGGCACAACTGCTGGTGTCAAACATGCACAATCTCAGGCTTCCAACATATAGGAGGTAGGGGGACGGGATTTCCTGCAGAGGCATGCAGCTGCTCCTCTACAGTGGAGTTATACATCCCAGAAATGGAACATAGTAACCTCAGGACCAATCAGAGGGAAGAGGCGAGGCCTTGATTAAGTTGGAGGACAAATAGATGTCCAATCCGAATTATGAGGCAATAAACTGGCACCTGATAATTTAGATATTTTCGAGTGTGATTAGGGGTTTAAATGGAGATGCACAATAGATATTGGGGGGGTTCTGTCCAAAATGATGAGCTGTCTGTATTTTTTCTTTTTTCATTAATATTGTGCCATAGTCAGTATCTGACTTTTCACAAAACAACAATGTAATATATAAAAGAATGAAAACAGAGAAAATCATTTCACCTTTCTCTTAAAGTTACAAGAAGAATATTTCACAAACAGCGAAGTAGTACATTATGAAATTCTTTCAAAGGTTTTAGAACATTTTCAAAATTTCCACTTTCATCCCACCAATCCCCAGGGATATGTGGGATGTATTTACCCATGCATCCGAGCCCTACCTCAAAACTGTGCAGTATTGACATGGAAAACATCATGATGGCCAGAGCTTCCCAGAAAATGCACAGGGAAATGCATGAAGAATAGGCTGCCACTCATTTTTGCCGATGTTATGGGCACAGAAGGACACTGCCTAAAACCACCATTGGACTACCCACACAGTAGTCTGAAACCATTGGGAATGGCAATGCTGATTGCCAAAAGCAAACCCATAACTGTTGGGAATTCATTTTCTTAAATCCCAAAAAGGGGTGCAGTACCAGTACTCACCACTATCCAAAAGCCGGCGTTTTAAAACAACACCAGATTTTACTTTTTGTAGAAAACTGAATAAATGAACCCAAAACAGGCCAAAGAAAGACTTACTGAGAGGTGGATACAATGTAAAGTTATATTCTGAAGTGACTTGAAGGTTTATAACAAGACTGGCTGAGCTGTGGATTTCAGCAGTTTAAGTAAATTTGGACTGAAAGACACTAAAAAAATCTAAATGTTTAAATTGACTGAGTGACCTACTTTTAGTGTCACATAGGTTGCAATTGTTTAAATGTCATAGTTTTGAACTTAGAATCAGCATTCTAGCTGCATATGTAAAAAAATTGTCTTGACTTAAACTGGGAAACAAAAAGTGACATTTTATCTGAAACCTGGCTTAAGGAACTGAATTCTGCCTGGCAACTACCCCCATCAGGAGTGAAACTTGAGTCACAGCTGTGTTCCCAGGCCTAGCTGCCCTTTTGCTGCTCACACCAAAAGGGATATGACACTTCCCTGATTGAATTACCTGGGCTCTGCAGGAAATTGAACAAAGCCCTGTCTTGACTCAGGCAAATGTTTTATGGCGGGAGTCGTAAATGGAGATTTCTCCTGGAAGCACAGGGGAGGGGCACTGCCTGTGAGAGCAAGCTGGCTTGGCAGAACTGGAAAAACCAGAAATTCAACCTTGTGCTGGAGGAAAACCACACCCCTTTGGGGCCAGAACATAACTCTAAAAAGATGAATAACTCATAGTACGGACTTGTGAAAATTATATAAATGACACCATAATTATTGTGATTTTTCTGCCCACATTTTAAGAGGTTTTTAGAACCGGTGGCATGTTCAGGGGGGTTTTAGCGGAAAAGAGGATATTACTCAAAATGTGTGCATGTGAAAAATCTGACATTTCATCAACTAATGTCCATACTCCTTGCGCACATGTGTGTAAATTTGGGTCAATGTCCGGAATTGCAAAATCAGTTAAAAAGTGCAAAATATCGCTATTTCTGAATGCAAGCCCCCAGGAAGAGCAGAGTTTGAACAGGGTATACCTCCTGTGATATGTGATGGGTGCATGTAATTTCAAACCACTGTGCAGCTATGAAATATGTATTTGGTTCAAATCTAGATTTGTGTGCAAGTTGACAGGAGGAGTGGACTTTCTGCAGGCTGTAAAATGACATCACTCTGACACAACTTAGCTCCCCCAATCAGGGGAGAAATGAAAGCTTGGCCAATGATAAGTGGAGAGGGGCTGGCTAGTGATGCTGCTCACACACACCCATTTTAAAAACACATAAAAGCAGAGAGACAGGACAGATAGGGACCTTCAAATCCATTTGCAGCTGGAAGCTCTGCCGGGAAAATCCATACTTTACCTCCATCAACTTCAGAGACCCAGACCAGACCAGCAGAGTAGAGCTGACCTGTTAGCAGAACCAGAGAGAGCTGACCCAGATCACTGTGAAGTGCAGAGACCAGAGGCGAGTCTAAAACCTGACCAGATCCGTGGCGTGGCCCATTTCATTCAAGAATATAGTGTGAGTACCTAGAAAACTGTGCAGAACCAATCTCCTAGTTGAAATAATATAATTCAATCTAGCTTAATCTAAGTAGAACTGTCACCTAACTGTCACCTGTCATTTGTAAAGCTGTCACCTGTGATTTGCTAGTTGCAAGCTGCACTTGTCTTTGTGAACTTTAAAATTTCAATCTGAAAAACGACCTTTATTCAATCGCTCATATCTCCATGACCGTTTGTGCTAGAGACTTGCAGTAACTTTCATCTGGAAGCTGAGATCCTAGGCTTTACTAGGACCCCAAAACGATAGTGATAGTCCTTGTAGTTCCTCTGTAATCGCACCAGACGCATTCGCGAATTTTACCGCGATTTGCAAATTTCTCCACTTGCAAAAAGATAGCTGCTTTTGCTTTCCTCTGAAAGAAATTCGTTTGCCTCATAAAAACCATCCCTGCATCATTGCTAGTGTGAGCCTGGACTAATATTAACTAGATACCACTCACCCTGAACCTCTAGAGGGAATTAAAAGCATTTTAGCATATTTTTTCTTCATTTCCAGCACATTTAAAAGCATTTGGGCCTGTGTTTTCAACTTCTGTAGTCTAAGTTGCTGGGGTGAACTGAATCACATTTGATTGCATTTCTGAGAACTGTGTGCTTGCTTCCATTTCCTTGCATTGCATAAAAGGGGGGGGGTGAATTGTCCAAGAAAGTGATTACATTGGGCCTCATTACGACCCTGGCGGAGTGGGTTTACGCCAGCGTTATTCGCGGCGGACCCGTCCGCCCTACTACGAGTTCCCGTAGCGCCATGGAACGTTTTCCGCCTGGTTTTTCCGGGCGGAGAAATCCATGGCGCTACGGGACCTTGATGTTAATTACACCACCGTATTTTGCGGTGGCGCAATTAACGCCTTCCCCACTCCCATTATACCCTATGGGGCAAAAATGGGAATGGGGAAGGGTAAAATGGGGGATGGGGATTTACCGCCCCGCCAAGGTCGGCATGGGGCGGAAAATCCGCCATCCTCCATGGCGCTATCGGCAGCTTTCCGCCGTGCTCCGCGGTGCATTTAGCACCGCGATTTCCGCCAGGGTCGTAATGAGGGCCATTGTCTTTTGCTGAAATCCTATCAAGTTATTTTCTGTACTGCATTTCATTCCACATTGCATCCATTTGAAACCATAAAAGTATTGTTGCTATCTTATCCATTTCATGTCAACTCCTTAGTGATTATCAAGAAGTGTGCTAGTGCCAGATTCTCCGTTGTTAATCTTTATCATCTCAGATTAAGTGTGATATTCAATTATTAATTTATTATAAAGTGTGATAGATATATATTGCTTTACTTCTCAAATAAACCTTTTAACTTGCAAAACAGAACTACTTCTTGGCTCAGTGGGGTCAGGGGGATTCTGAGAGAGGGGTGTTATATAGGGGTAGTCATCCAGAACGCATGAACTGGACATAAAGATATATCAATAAGGGTTTTCATTCAGTATTCTAGACTAGGCGTTGACTTGGCTGTAGTGCTGAATTGAATCCTCTTACAGCTAGTCTTTGTATAGATTTTAAGTAATTTATAAAGTTCCAAGGATAGAAAGGTTTCATGCCCGAGGATAGGCGATGCCAAAAGTCCCTGCAGTCAAGGCAGCTTGATCGCTCCACAAATCTATAGAATATTTGGGTTCTTCGAGCCCTAGTTCCAGCACACTCTATTAAGATGTTGCATAGAGTTTGGGTAACACAGAGATTGCACAGCTCACATGCACTTCCGATCAGTCTAATCTGCTGCCTACTAGCCAAAATCTCACCAGAGGGGAAAAGATTCAGCCGTAGTCTTATTATTGCATCTCTACAGTGGTTATTAGAAAATTGCACAAGATATCGAGGGAGGATTCCCCAATTTTTATCTAGGATTGAAGGATTGCCATGGCGTTTTAAGCTTCTCATGGCATTGATTGTACGTATCCAATCCATTTCAAATAGGGCCTTTTCACAGGCCCTAGAATTTGTGGACACATAGGTAATGGGTTTCTCTGATTGTACTAAAATGGTTCCAACCTTTATCTTCACTTTATTGATAAAGATGTTTGACTCCTGCGCTTCTTCCTGTGCTAAGTCCATGAATAATATGTTCCCAGAGGACATTTGATAAGTCTAAATAATTGCAGGAGTTTCCATTGTTGACATACTCTCAGGGATTTTAAGCGAAGCTCATATCGCAATGCGCTTATTGGAGTTGACAGAGGGAGACCCAGGGCCTTTTTCCATACTGGCCCCTCCTAGTAGTGCCAATCTACGTCCCAGGCATGTGATTCAATATACAGGTCATACAAGATACTGGGCATGATTTTACCCTTATAGAAGGTGAGCATTGGTTTAAACGAGAACTCACAACATTTCGTTCTGATGTTTTTCAATTGTGCTGTAAGCTTGTCTATTTTCTCACCCAATTTTCCTTTCAGTCGCGCACCATTGGGGTGAGATAATACACTAAAGTATTTTGCTTTAACAACTGGCTCAATTAATGTTTTCTCCAGCAGCCAGGAGTTTATCTGGGCAGTTTTTGCTTGGTTGCCCATCCTAAGGAGGTTACTTTTAGCCGGGTTGAGTATTAGCCCGTTGGACTCAGCATAATTGCCTACGGCAGCAAGCAAATGCTGAATTCCCCTTGGGCTAAAATCCAGCAGCAAGATGTCATCGGAGTAGGCTATCCAGCTCACCTTTGGTGATCCTATTTTAGGGCTAGCAAAAAGAGCATTATTCAGATGTTCTTTAATGTCAGTTAGATACATATTGAAAAGGAATGGGGCAAAGATACAGCAATGCCTCACACCTCGGCTAGTCTCTATCTTCTTTGTCAAATGGCCCGCTCCATCGAATCTAAGTACTATATTTGTGTTCTCATCCAGATAAACCAATGATGTCTGTATTGATCTGAGCTGCCTGAGTTGGAAGAAAGACAAAAGGAGGTAGATTAGACGAAGAGAAAGCCTAAAATCTGGAAGGAAACTGGAGAGGCAAATAGACTAATTGATTCTGGAGGCCCCATGACTGAACCTGGAGAGGCCATCAAATCAAGTCCTTATTCTTCCCTTGAGATGTTCCAGGAGCCTTGATGACTTTACCTGACCATCAAGCCCAGAGAAATTCAAAGTGAGTAAACTTGCCCAACAGAAGCAACTATTGGTGGGGTTCTATTCGAATGAATATTTTCCCCTAAATAGATATTCAGGGGTCAGGTATCCAGGAGTAGATCCCTAGTGTTTTCTGATTAACTAATAATTTAAGCAATTCCCACAAAATCAAAGAGCGCGGGTGCGAGCTCGGGGAAGTTCGAAATCTCTGATCCCCCTCCAGCATTGATAAAGATATAGAGACTCATTACACATGTGGTGGTATCTGTGCAGTAAGTCCACCTAGATATCACCAAACTGTATTACCGTTACCGCCACTTGGTCCAGCATTATTACTGTTGGATTTCAAGTGGCGGTGGCAGTGCAAAGTCCATAGGACTAAAAAGGGCATTTAAGGTGGAATTACTATTGGTGGTAATTCTGCCATGGTAATTCTGCCAGAATTTGGCATAAAGCTGTCAGATTTACAGCTAGCTCATGGCTGGAGGTGAATTCTCCAACCTTCTGCCAAACCTATAGTGCAGTAATGTGGTGGTATATGGTAACACCGCCTCATTTTACCCAGAGCACCCAACTTGTAATGAGCCCCATAGTCCCAAAGTCATTGGGTATACCTACATTATTTTTGCCAACCCCAAAAATTCCTTAAAAGTGAGGGGTGCTTTTAAAAAAAGAAATACTCAACTGTGCAACATTCCCCAGACCATGCCGTAAAGCAGTGTGACTCTGAATGATAAACTGACTCACTGGATTTGCGCTGGTCAGAACAGTGTCTTGCAGGTTAAACAAAGTAAACAACTGATTTGAAAAAGTACCCTCTCTACAGAGAGGGAGAAAGAGACTCCACATTTAAGAGAGACTTTCACTGCCTAGTGGTAAAGAAAAAAAGAGTGAAATATATGGAGAAAAGTGTTTTGTTATGAAATCTTTGGAGATTTGAACATTATAAGAAATAGAATGCATGCAAGGATGTCCAAGATAAATGGCACTGCACATGAAAATTGTTATTCCAACTGAAAATGTGCTACATGTTACTTAAAGTAAAACGCATTCAAAATATATAGTAAAGTAAACTTGTTCCGTTATGTCCAGGGTGCTGCTTAATTCTTTACATTAGGGGTATTGTGAGTGATCCCATCATTTGAAGTGTTTATTTGACCTGTGTGCCTTTTTTACATAAGAGCAGGATTTAAAATACACACGTTGAGTTTTGGATATTTGTGATATCTGTGCTAAAACTACCGAAATGCACTCCGCTTCCCATGATCCAATTCAAACTGGGTTTGTGCAGCTAATATGGAAGATGTGTAGTCTATTTTGAAATTGCTTACTAGGCTTTGCAAATAATAATATCTTAAGCACAGTTGCGTACCATCTTGTTGGCTCAGCTCACACCTTTCCACATAAATGTAGAAGCTGTGTACTGGATGCCCTCTCTGATGCATCCATACCCATAGAAGTTTTGTTAACAAACCCAGATCGAGCAAAGTAGAAGTTATATCAATATGATTGGATCTGCAACCGAGCCAAATGTTGCAACTATAAGGACTTTAATGAACAGTTATTTGTGTAAAAAATTCGGGTAATGTCTGGTAAATTCCCCTCACCTTACATCAGACAACAATACTTGCGATTTAGACTCAATCTTCTACCAACAACAGAAATAATGGGAAGGAGAGGAATTCTTTCTAAAGAATTAAATTGTTGTCGATTTTGTCATAACTTGAATTGTCACGAAACTTTGCAGCATCTAGTGATCTGTCCAGCTTTAACTTCGATGAGAAAAATCTATTTCAGCAAATTGTTATGTCTGTACATCCCAATGAATTAAAATGAAATATGGCTCAGAGTATTCAGGAGTAAGAAACTGGCGATTAGGATTGCCATAATACATTACCTAGATGCCATCTTTTCAATGGACGATAATGAATTTAAGTGATAATTCGAATAGTAAACTTGATTAACATTTGTTTGGAATTTGGAATAGACATATTTTAATCATTACATGATTTGTATTCTCGCCGAGACAACAACAGCAATTAATCTCATGATGAAATAAGTGTGTTTTGCATCTCATAACATTATTATGGTTTTATCTAAAATAATTGTGCATATGAAAATGACAGATGTATTTGGAAATGTTTATGCATTTATACGTGTTTTGTATTTGAAAGGTTGATTTTACCAGCCAGCCAAATAAAAATAAAAATAACAACAATAATAATAATAATAATAGATATATATTCTTTCTGCACACTTGGCTTGCATATTGCAAAGGGGTGAGGGATAAGATTGCTGTTAAATGAGTCAAAATTAGTGTAATTGAAGAGCCCAAAATATTTGATATTGGTGTGACACTTTTGTTTGAGGGGAAATTAATTTTCTGCATTAATTGTTGCCCCATAAATATCTCCTACACTCTATATTCTTCTAGAGGCTTTCTTCATCTGAGTACAGCATACATTTTCCTTCATAGGCACAATTTGAGCCTTTGGATGACAATAACATATTGTAGTTTGTTCTTTGTGTTTTTCTTCACTGGATATTTTTGTAGGTGGATTAATGATATGATGCTAAGAGAGTTCCCCATAAGAACGGGAGACCCTGTCCCAGAGTGGGAGTCTCTCCCAGTGAGGCCCACTTGCCTGTACCCCTATCAAGGGTATTGTGGAGCAGGTTCACCTCCCTAGCTTTATAAGGGAAGGCTCCCCCGCTGGGGAGAAGTGACAAAATCCTGTGATTCGTCACATAGGGTATGTGCACAGTGCCCCACTTTCCCTTGCACAATTGGTGGCATTGCCTTTGGGTGCATTGGCATGTGTTTGCACATTCCACTGTCCATTGGGCCCATCTATGCTGTGGGCACATGCATGGGACGGCAATTTGGCCAGTGCATTGCCATGGGAGTGGGGGACATTTATACTCACCAGCTTCACCTTGGCTGCTGTCTCCAACCTCAGCACTCCCAACACTCTCTTTCCCCTCCATGTGGAGGATGCTGCTTACCTTCTCTTCCCACTGGGTCAGGACAAGGGGGTCTAAAATGCCACCTCCTGTGTCTGCCACCAGGGTTTGGATAGGACGCTGCAGACCCTAGCCTGGAGGTAATTACACCTGTTCCTGCAGTCCTCGCTGTCCCGTGGGACTCTGCCTCCTGCCATGGATTTGTCGCGGATGCTGGCCCAGATGGCATCCTTCCTGTGTTAACATTTGTCTATACCTAGAGCCATAGAACTCTTTGGCATGGGTCACCACCTCATCAGGGTGGACATGCAGCTCTGCCTCACTGAATTTCAGTTTCCTAAAGCACATATTGGGCACCTTACCTTTCCCTTAGTGCTGTGGCATATATTCTCTCCCTTCTGTGTCTGGATGGTAAGTTTAAATGGGGGATTCGGAGTGGATTTAATTTTTCAAAATAGCCACCACTGAGCTTCCTGTTCCGGCTATGATGCTATTTCCACCAGTGGTAATTCTGCCAGCAGTAACTCTAGTGGAATTTAATATGACCTTGGGTGTATTGGCAGTAACAGTAATTCTGCCGATTCTGCCGATTCTGAGATCTCCCTCTCTCACACACATCAACACAGCACAATTGTGCGCATACACACCTCCTTACACCACGTGAAAAGTAAAAGAGACGAGACATGTGTGTGTGAGAGAGAGAAAGAGAGAGAGAGAGAGAGAGAGAGAGAGACAGAGAGGAGGAGAGAGAGAGGGAGAGAGAGGGAGAGAGAGAAACATTGAGAGAGAGAGAGAGAGAGAGAGAGAGAAAGAGAGAGAGAGAGAGAGAGAGAGAGAGAGAGAGAGAGAGAGAGAGACAAAACCTAAGGTGAGTAAGCAAAGGTGCGTATTAGGGGATCTACCAGAGACAGAATTGGAACAATGGCAAGAAATAGGGACTAATGGGACTCATTACAAGTTAGGCAATGTGTGAAAAAACTGTTCTGTTACTATCCCTTTTTTGGCAGTAACAGAATTACAGCTGTTTTTACCACACCACTGATCTACAAGTTTGACCTTGAAGTGGAGGATTGTCTCCACCACTTTAGGGCCAAATATCAGCGAAATTACCAAGACTGAATTACTGCTTGCAATAATTCCACCAAAATCCCCATGCAGTCCTATGGACTCCAAACACGGGGATTAACACCACCGTATAATCACTTGTAATACAAGAGAGGAACCTAGTATTGATTTTATTAATAGTTCTTACACTTCAGATGTTGTTCCACTCACCCTTAAATATGGGACATCATCCTCAAAGCCATGTAGAATTCCATCATCTTATTTCTCCTTACCAGATGTTCTTCTGAAAAGACTTGAGCACTGGGGCAGGAGCAACATCAGTATTTGATACCCTAGAATGAATGGCAGACAATGGTGGGATACAGAGGACCACACTAGCCTGTGGAGATGGCTTACACAATTCAGATTTACTGTCAGTTTATTGACATGGTTCCACTCCTTTCTCCAGGACCTTTATTTCTGCACCCCATCACATCTCATGTGGGGTACCACAGGGAGCTATTATAGCATTCCTTCACTTTAACCTTTACATGAAAACACTCAACAAACTATCACATTCTTATTAAATTAAATTATACACATAACCAGATGATACTCAAATTCCCTTGCATCCTGGCAATTTATTGCAAATTTTCTGACTTCATACCAGCAGTGAATACATGAATAGAAAAAAAAACACATTCAATTAAACACAGATAAAACTGAATTAACCCCTTGGCTGCTGCCTTGGGACCTCCAACAGATTTAGGCCCTCATTACGACCCAGGCGGTAAGTTACCGCCTGGGTCGTACCCTTACCACAATGGTGTAAACTATGTTTACACCATGGTGGATGGCGGATTTACCACCCCATTCCAAGGTGAGTGGGGCGGTAAATCCCCATTTCCCATTTACCCTTCCCCATTCCCATTTTTGCCCCATAGGGCATAATGGGAATGGGGAAAGGCGCTAATTACGCCACCGTAAATTACGGTGGCGTAATTAGCACCAAGGTCCCTTTGCGGCATGGGTTTTAACGCCTGCAAAAAGCAGGCGTTAAAATCACCATCCCGCAAAGGGACCTTGGAATCAGGCGTTAAGGGCCGGCGCCGTTTACGGCGCCGTAAACCCCTTAACGCCTGGGTCCTAATGAGGGCCTTAGTATTCTAGGTTCAAAACGTTGTATTTACAATGGATTAACAACTTACTCTGAGCCTGCAAGTAAATATGGTCAAAGAACCTTGTATTGCACAAACTAAAAAACACTCTTAGGGCTTGATTTACAAAAATGTTTGCAATGGAACTTATCCATGTTCAAAAATGTTTGTAGATCAGCCCTTATTCTTTATCTTCTCCTCACCAGATCACCTTGGCCAATGCATGCATATCAACCATAAAGGATATTTGCACCTCACTCTATGTAAGACTCCCAAACTATGTTATTTAAGGGTACTTTAAAACCCTTGGGACATGGCCATTTCTTGCCAGCACCCAAGCAACTTCATTGGCACACAGTAGTGGAGCACATTAAGGCTAAGCCTCTGCATAGAGTACATGGAGCCTACTGAAAATGCACTTTGCACCACACTGTGAATTTGGCCCGGTTCAACGTGCTTGTTGGCAGCGCAAAGTCACTTTGCACTGTGCTAAACGTTCCATGGATTAGGCCCCAAATAAGCATTCACTGCAGAAACACACTTATCAAGAGGCAAAGCACCACTTAAGATTACATATACACTATTTATACATAGACCAGTTATATTATTCCATAGCATCTCAGCCTGAAAAAGAGGCAGGCCGGAAGGAAAAATGAAGATTGAAATGAGATCTTGCGAGATTTAGATGTTCTCGCGAGGACCACGGCGACTTTGTTAGTAACAATATGTAAACCGCTTCATATACTTCCGCATACCTTCCTGCAGACAGTTCTAGTAGGATCTGGAGCTCCGTGATCAGCATTGCAACCTGTCCCCCAGAATCTGACTGCTGAGACTCCTGCATAAGCTGTACATAGAAGCAACCGTCGACAAAATCTACTGCAAGCAAGGAAATACAAAGGCCAACCAGCGCGGTAGCAATTCCAGTGACACAAAGCAAAAGACAATGGTGAGTTTTAGATTTTTATTTAAGGGACTTTGGAACCAGGACAGCTATAGAGATGAATACTCATTGACGAAAAAGCACCCGCTTTGACATTAAAGGGATTTATAGTCAGTAAATTATGTTTTGAAAAGATTTACTTCAGGGCACATAATTTAAATGGACATTGCGTATTTATTTATTTATTTTATTGACGTTTGTATGACGCCTGTACAGCAGAAAGTGTTTCCAGCCACCACAAGACAAAAATAGAGGGGGGCAGGGTAGGATAAAAAAAACAAGAAAAATGGTCCTACTAAGCCTTGTGATATTCGGTTCCTGCGAATGCTGTAAATAAGGGCATGGGGGAGAGGTGGCTGCAGGGTTGAAGCAGGTTAAGTGCAAGGGGAGCTCATGGAGCGCAAGTGCACAGGGAGGTAGTGTTAATGGTTAAGTGTGAGGAAGAGGGGTGAGCCCAATTCGGTAGGCTGGTCAGGA
This sequence comes from Ambystoma mexicanum, assembly GCF_040938575.1. Classification (NCBI taxonomy): domain Eukaryota; kingdom Metazoa; phylum Chordata; class Amphibia; order Caudata; family Ambystomatidae; genus Ambystoma; species Ambystoma mexicanum. Next base: position 433,652,824 of record NC_090932.1, on the reverse strand, counting down.
AGAGGTGTCCCAAGGCAAGTGCAGGAAGTGGGGTACTATAGAAGACTGGTAGGAGGATGGCTTGGCCCCTGTAGGACTCAGAAGGGACCAGGAGGCCAGCCATTGCAGTGGGGCACATTAGCAGCGGAGGGGGGCGCAAGGTAGGAGGAGAAGAGGAAACTCTTTGGGAGTTTCTGTAACTTAAGTCTGAGAGGGGCAGGGAGGCCGTTCCAGAGGGAGGCTCCTGCCGAGGAAAGTGATATATCCGCCACTCTCTGCTTGGACAATCGTTTCACCTGCAGAGAGTTAGTTCTAGAGCACTGAAGTACTCTAGCAGGGAGGTATTTAGGGAGAGAAAGTTGGATGTAGCATGGTCCCAGGCCCCAGAAAGCCTTGTGGATGATGCAGAGGGTCTTGAATTTGATCCTTGCAGCCACTGGGAGCCAGTGGAGAGATTTTAGGGCTGGAGAGATGGGGTCCATGGGTTGGAGGCCAAGGATAAGTCTTGCAGCCCTATTCATGATTACTTGGAGAGGGCGGAAGGTGGAAAGAGGCAGGTTGAGGAAGAGGCGGCAGCAGTAGTCCAGCCTGGAGAGAACCAAGGCTCTGGAAACATTGGGGTCATTACGAGGTTGCCGGTCTGGACCAGCAAACTATGAGTTCTGCGAGCGGGTGCCTTTCAGCAGCGGAACGGCACCCGCTCGCAGACCTTGACGGATGTACCTGCACCATTCATGAATAGTGCCAGTGTATTCGTCCTCCCCATTCCCATTGAGTACAATGACTCGAATGGGATTGGGGAGTCATATTTTCCGGCGCCCGGCAATGGGCAATAATGCCCCGGTAAGTCCCCATTGCCGGGCGCCGGAAAAAAAATCACTCCGGCGGCAGCCATGCCATTTTTACCGGCACGGCTATCGCTGGACTCATAATGAGGTCCATTGAATTTCTGAGTGAAGGGGAGGAAAGAAAGAATGCCACTGAGGAGGTACAGCTGAAAGTGGGACTTCTTGGCAAGGTCCATGATGTGAGGTGAGAAGGAGAGAGAGGAATCAAAGATGACTCCCAGGTTTTTGCCTCACAAGAGGGTGAAGGGAGAAGGCCCAGGAGGGAGGCCAGAGATTAGGAGGGAAGGAAGGGGCAGGAGTTTCAATGAGAAGAATCTTTTTCTTACTGGCATTAAGACAGAGATCATTGGCAGTGGACCATGCCTGAATAGCAGTCAGGCAATCGGGAAGAAGAGGTAAAGGAGGGCAGCTTGAAGGAACGCTGTGTGTCATCCACATAACACTGTAAATTAGGAGAGATCGTGGAGTGAGCAAGAGGGGTAAGGTAAATGTTGAAAAGCCACAGCGAGAGGATAGAGTCCTGTGGAACGCTGCAGGTAAAGAGTGAAACAAAGGAGAGAAAAGGGCCCATTTGAACCTGGGAGGGCCTATTTCAAAGGAAGGCAAGTGCCCAGTCTGTGATACCTAGGGTGTCACAAAGGGGATTTAAGAGGGTGGCATGACTGACAGTGTCGAAGGCAGAGGACAGATGTGTTCACTTATTCTGAACACTTCTACAATGAAAAAAGAAAAGGAAGAGAATTCTGAGAGTCTGATGTTTTAACACCAGCAAAGTAGAAATATGTAGTCAACCCTCACTCAAAGAGAATCAGTAACGTGTGTTTTTGGCGAGGAATCAGCAGCCAATCGGATTGCTCTGATCCCAGGATTTACCTAATTACATGTTCCTCTATTGTGAAAAAGCTGTTGGCTGCTTGCAACCTGCCCCTGCTTCCCTCCCATTCAGCCCTGGCATCTCTCTGGGCATGGACATGGAAGAGGGGCACCTCTGGTAGCCCAGTCGCCATTTTTTAGATAACACATCTTATTTGCAGTTTTTTTCCCTTAAGAAACAGTTCTTCGCACTGTGGATTTAGCCCAATCTGCTAATGGTGTTAAGTCTGACCAGGTGTACAGTACCAGCCAATAATACCCTTCACCTCAAATATATCCTTGCTTCACTATGCCCATTTCAGAACCCCGACAGCTTCTTACCAGCATATACAAGCGCCAATTTAGCCTTTTTCGCCAGGAAACACCTCATAAGAGCGGGAATAAATAATTCATGCTGCGGTACATTGTAAAGGACATTTAGTCACAATTTTCAAGAAAATGACTCTGAGGCCTACGTTAAAAAAAAGAGTGAATTCATAACAGGTTCCCATTGTAGAATTTGGGGGGTTTGTTGCCTTAGGGTCTCCAATCTGGAAATATCGTTTTTTTATTTGTTTTATTTAATCCACTTTAACATCACCCTCAGACCCTGCATCCTGGTTTCCCTTGCGTACTTTGTTAACTAGATGGCACTCCAGGACGTGTGGAAAGCTTGTGCTCTCCCATTAGAAATCTTGCAGAGCACCTTCCAGGGTACCCGAGGACATGTGGCTTCTTTAGACTCTCTCAGCACTAGATCCTGCTGAGAGAAACTTCTGTGCTCTCAAGAAACATGACCTGGAGGACCCGCCAAGTAAATAGAAAGACTTTGAGACTTTTTCATTGAGCCAGTGAGCTCCCTTTTGTAAGATTTCCTCCAGAATAACAGCTATCTACTTTGCCCTCTATGATCAATGTCTATTGTATGAAGAGGTAGGCCATTCCTTGGGCTTTGAATGGCTAAAGTATTCCATCTTTATTTAATGTTGTACAGATTTATTTCTGCCACAAAGGCTTTTGTCTTTCAGATAAAATGTAAGTATAAGACAATAATCATTTCCTGTTTGACCGCTAAAATGATTTTATTTCTGATAGCTTTATTTTGGCTCTACATGGATTGTCTTGCATCTGTACTGCCCTGCTGGGGAATTTAAGGTTGCAGTTCAGCCAATTACCAAACGATGAGCCCAGTGTATCGTATGAAGTCTTTGAATCTTCTTTTTATTCATTGCTGAAGTTGCTGCCGAGAGTGGTCGCGTCGAGGAGATTAAACCTTTACTCACTCTCCACCTCTGTCATACCAGTTACTTGCTCACAGGAGGAATCCAGGAACAAATTCAAAGTCCTCTGCATCATGCACAAGGTATGTGTGGAATAAGTGCTTGCAATATCTGTAGATTCTGGCCGTGACTACATACCTCACGAGAAACAATCTGCACCAAATCACAAACAATAGTCCTACCGAATTTCAGTCTAAATAAAGGTATGGGCACTGGGCACAGGTACTCTGGCTTAAGTGCTTCAGGCTATGATAGAGTCATGACCAATTCTTGAGAACGCAGCCTAGACTTGCTCTAGAGGAGATTTCTGAAAAGAAGATGCTCAAACAAGCCTATGTTGGTTATATGTGATTTTACCAACCCAAATTTCAGAGTGGTACATTTCATCACGACCACAACACCGAAAAACACAGAATTATTTTTTATATTTTTATTTGGCGGGTCCACCCCTAAGTCCCCCGTTTTCCCACTCTTATAACGCCACTGCAAACCCATCCTGACTCATTTTAACCCCATACTCCACTACCCCATATATATTTAATTAGTTTGGTGAAAAGTACTACTCTGTTTTGTTTTCTGTAAAATAACTGGCTACTGCCTATGATGGATAACCCTAACCACTGGAGACAGCGATTAAAGAAAGATGACAACCCTACCACGAGATCAGGCCCTACTCTAACTGCCTCGATCCATTGGATCTAAAATGCATATTCCCATCACTAACTTCTATCCCACTCTATAGTACCAACAGCAAGGAGTCTAGCCTGTATCGTCTACATGACAATGTGAACAAAAAATAAACACAGGGGTGCATCCATCACTGTGAATAATTCACCTTTCCCGGGCTGGAAAGGATTTGCACTTCATCCAAGAACGATTACATTTCTCCCTAATGTGTTTAACCAATGGAGAAGCGTGCCTGTGATGAGTTACTTTGAACTGGCCATGAGGCCGAATGCTGTTATATAGAACCCCATAAATATTTATTTAATTGTTGGGGATTTGTAGAGCGCACTACAGCCCACAGGCATCGAGGCGCTATGAGGCAACGTAAGAAGGCTTGATTCAGGGTTACAAGAATGCGGCCCAACAGAGTATTGCTTAGTACAGATTGTATTGTTGCATAATACATTTGATGGACGATACTTAGATGCACACACAGAGGTACATACAGGTGGTAAAAAGATAAATGAGTAATGTAAATAAATAAAGATGGAGTGTGGATTTGTATCAGTCTCCTAATTTATTCAAGAGTCCAAATCATGGCATTAAGAGATTTGTCACTATTATTGTTCTCTTGTGTATAAGAGGCTGCATCTTGTAACCTGTGCCTGTGTCATGGTGATCAGAGCATGGAATACGAATGATTCAGGCTGATCTTGATCTCATTCATGTAAGTCTATGGAAAAGAATCTGGGCCAGTGTGATCATTCCCTCATTTATGTATACAAGAGCTGTCAGTCGGGAGCCCTGGCAGTCTTATTAGTCCCCATTAGTCCAGATGTAGTACTCTTGTCTGCATCTATAATTCCAAATGTATACACGAATTTTGAGCAAGTATGTATGTATGCATGTATGTATGCACATGTTTCAAGGGATACCTGTATATGGCAAGGAGCTAGGAGTCACTGTATGGGACGGTGCGTTATTTAGGGGACTGGCTCGTACACCCACCCTCCCTTTTGAGGGGGTCCAGACCCGGCTTCACTGCATGTGGCGCGTTTCACTGAGACTGTTGAGAGTTCCTCTGAGAGACGGGTCCCACCAGCAGGCTCTGTGAATATCGCCGCGGTTGTGAATGAAACGGATCCATTTAGGTAACCCAAGGCGGCTTATGTGGTGCGGCACTCTAGGCTCCCATGGGAGAAGGAAGCTTGCTCACCGAGCAACCTCCCTTCAGACCCCGAGTGGGAGCTGCAAATTGCATCAAAGAAGCTATTTCTGGACAGCGTAATCAGGCCCTGAAAGGCCCGCTTCCCTGATGAATGACGTAGGAGGGGCAGTGGCTCTACAGAGGACATTCGGCTGGCAGGAAGTGTCTCTCAGCCGTCGGAGCCGTGCATGGAAACGTTCGTAATTAAAATCCAGGGCTCCAATGTAAGGCTTCCTGTCATCTTCTTTGAAAGAGGAGCTCACGAAAGCACACGAACCTTCTGTAACTTTCCTGCAAGGAACAATTGGGCCATCAGGGGCCAGGTTATCCAAGCTTTGCCCTCCTGCAAAACAAATGGAGCGCATGAATCTAGCACCAATTTTGTTGCTTAACTCAGACAAAATGGACCAAGCAACTCTTACCCCAGACCGTGTTATCTAAAAATGTGTTCACTGGTGAGAAAATGAAGCGAACTGTTTTATTTACAAGGTTTATTGTGTAATATTAGAAAAGACATGTCGTAAAGCCATTTATTTATATATTATGCAGCAAATATAGCACAAAAAAGACTCATTCAATTTTGCTCTAAGGCAAATGTTTTTAGATAATACGGATTGTGACATAACCTGTTTGCACCATTCCGTAGTATCAAAGCATTTGCTCAAATGTTAGCGCCTGTGAAAATTTGAGGTAGTATGGCACTAGGGGCCAGATTACAGAAATGTTGCCCCGGTGCAAGTGCAAAGTGTGCACGGTATTAGCACTAGGGCAAAGTTAGCCCTATTTTGAAAAACAATGGGCCACATTAGAAAAAGATAGCACCTTGATAAGTGCAGTTTGGCTTACTAAAAGCACCAGGGTTAAAATTGCCAGAGTGCTAAAAAGATACATTTTTTCTGCATTTTTGCACCAAGGCAAAGTTTGCCCTAGTGCTAATACCATTCTGTATTAGCACTAGGGCAAACTTTGCCCTGGTACAAAAATGTAGTCAAAATGCATCTTTTTTGCACTAGGGCAATTTTTGCCCAGGTGCTTTTAATATGCCAAACTGCACTTGCCGAGGTGCAATGGATTTTTAAGGTGTCCCAGTGTTTTTAAAAATAGGGCAAACTTTGCCCTAGTGCTAATATCGTTCAAACTTTGTACTTGAACCGGTGCAACGTTTCTGTAATCTGGCCACTCAGATGTCTTTTACACACACAGCGATTTTCCACAGAGGATCTTCTGTGGTTCCTTTTGCTTTGTTTATTTGTTTATTATTTATATTGCGCACCCCACCCTGAGGTATCTGGGCACATTACAGGAATATGCATGTTCATGGTTATAGAGTATATAGTAAATACATTACAGAGAAAAGGGCAGAGTGTGCACAGAAATACCATAGTTTACAAGCAAAATATGCGGCTAGTACTTCCAAGGTAATATATCATGTTTTGGATATTTGCATATTCAAAAATAGATTCTTGAAAAGTGAAACCACGACAGCACAAATGATCTATTGGTAAGTGGGCACAATTATAAGGGGCAGCAGTGTTCTATTGTCCAGTAAAGTGAGTGTCACACTGTGGTGCCAGCAGCACAGAAGATAGCTTGGCCTCCCGGCCTCTTCATCGCACTTGACCAAACGCACCTATTTTGGTGTTTCGGAATTGAGGGCATAGCCACCAGGGGCCAGATTACAGAAACATTGCGCCGATGCAAGGGCAAAGTTGTACGGTATTAGCACTAGGGCAAAGTTTGCCCTATTTTTAAAAACACTGGCACACACTAGAAAACGACTGCACCATGATAAGCACAGTTTGATATATTAAAAGCACCAAGCCAAAAATTGCCCCAGTGCAAAAAAAGATGCATTTCTACTGCCAATTACGGAATGGTATTAGCACTAGGGCAAACTTTGCACTGATGCAAAAATGCATCAAAAATTATCTTTTTTGCACCAGGGCAATTTTTGCTCTGGTGCTTTTCATATGTCAAACTGTGCTTGGCATGGTGCGGTAGTTTTTTAGTGTGTGTCAGGGTTTTTAAAAATAGGGCAAACTTTGCCCTAGTGCTAATACTGTGTGACTTTGCACTTGCACCGGTGCAACGTTTCTGTAATCTGGCCCCTGGAGGCCCCGTGTCATCTATGACACCTTCAACCATGTATGGTTTTGCACATTGCATGCTGGGACGTGTAATTTCATTGCTCATGTTGTAACTGTGCAAGGCCAGAAAAGGCTGCAGGCGTCACATGTCACAACAGGCCACTTGCCAGCTATTAGTGGGGAAAAAGTCATCATGGGACAATAAACTTCACTCCCCCAGCTCTCTGGCACTGGTAGTGGCAATAGGAGGAGAGCAACGTTAACAGACACACCCACAGCTTGCATTAGGATTCGTATTTATCACATGAAGTGGCTCTTCTGGTAGCCAAAGGGGCAGGTGAAAAAACTACTTTCCAAGCTTGCGATGATGCATACATTATATAATGCCAGGCGAGGAACTCTGTGTAAATGGATTTCTTCTTTTCATTATAATCTTTATTAATGTTTCAACTTCAAACAACCAAATATAAAAAGATCCATTCGTCGACCCTCAGGAGCATTCCTCTTGGGGCAGTGTCTGAGACCATTTCAAGTGAAATTGATCAATCAAGCCAGCAGAACTCCGTTTTGCCAGTTGGCATATCTGCACTCTGAGTGACGATTCACCCCTGCAGGGCTAGATAATGACATTGGCTCGCCATCAAAATCCCATGTTCAACGCCATTTGCTATTCACAAATATATTTGGGCAGAATGAGTGGAATTGTACGTAGAATCTTCTTTGTCAGGGTGATGCAAAATGGCAGCTTGGAGCTGGGGTATAACTACCAGGGAGGAACATGGTTGATATGGAAGGAGCTGCAACTTGCCCGCCACAGAGGAAAACTGAAGATCATTGACTATAAACACTGCTCTGAGAGCCGTAGGGTATGGACAAGATATCCGCTGAATTCCGTGACGTAGCCCTTGGAGAAAAAACACGCACGTTCTAGAATGGTGTGACATCATTCATTATTTTTAGGAGCTGCATCAATAATTACATGGGTAGAAAGCCTCTTTTTAACAGACTGAGAACATGCTTTGTTACTGAAACAATTTGCAGCGCCCACAATAACATGTCCCTTGCTTTCTGTTTTTTGTTAAACCAACGAAATGCAAACAACGCAACATAGTCCACCTTTGTCATTGCAATTCAAATACAAATGTAAGGTCTGATTCCAAACATCAGTTTTATCTATGGAGTAAGTCACTCCAATGTAGTTATTGGCTGGGGTGGAGAAGAGCCCTCAGCATCAACTTGGGACCCTTTGTCAGGAACTGCTGTTGACAGGGTCTCGTTCTTGGAAGTTGCAAGCTTGTACATCACTATGGCAATGCTGGAGAGGTATTCTGCCTCACCCAAGATTGCGCCCGCAATTGTAGTGCCGTAACGCCGTGACGTCGGCCATTCCGGCAACCCGGAAAAGCAATACTCCCATAAAGCCTGGAGAGACCCGGTAAGCCCCGCATCGCAATACTGATTCCTTCCGTATTGCACCAATGCTGTTTTCACCTTGGCCCTGGGGCCTTTATCCTTCCTGCTTTCTGCCCTTCTGCTACCTTCCTCGACTCTGGTGCTGCTTTTGCTCTTTCTTGCACTCATACGCTCTATTATCCCTCTGCTTTACTATTGTGTAGCAACCTATTCTTCTGTGCTTTAGAAGCCTATTTAAACCTTGCTCCTCCTCTGCAAATCCTAGGAAGACTCCCCTTAGCGCTTAAAGGGGCCTTGAGTCTTGGACTGACCTACTTGCCTCCAGCCAAGATCTACATTGCATCCATCATTCTGTGAACTTCCTTATCTGAACCATCATAATTTACGGTGGCGTAATTAGCGCCTTCCCCACTCCCATTATGCCCTATGGGGCAAAAATGGGAATGGGGAAGGGTAAAATGGGAAATGGGGATTTACCGCCCCACTCACCTGGAATGGGGCGGTAAATCCGCCATCCACTATGGTGTAAACGCAGTTTACACCATGGTGGTAAGGGTACGACCCAGGCGGTAACTTACCGCCTGGGTCGTAATGAGGCCCTATGAGGCTTTTCCCATTCATTGGGTTTTTCCCTCTTTTTCGGACTTGCCACCTCAGGTGAACCTCTCCACCCTCCTGTGTATCCATTCAGTCGGCGGAGAGGCGGGGAGACAAGCCTTACCTCTTCGAACCTAAGCCATCTAAAGTATCCAAGGTAAGGCCTGTCGCTGACACCATTTATCTCCACTGTCAGTCAATAACCACCTAGTAGGGGCCCAGGAGATGATTTGGATGTGTTCAGAGCTTGTCAGCTAACTGGAGCGTTACCGAATCCCTTCCAGTTGACTGGAAGCATCAATCAGGTAGATGTTAAGAAGCACAGTACAGGGTCTGTGGAATTATAGCGCAACAATCCTTGATGAATGTTACATGGAAAGCGACAGATATCCAACCCATGAATCTCATCTCACTGGCTCAGACACCAACACTGTCCACAACCACGTTAACCCATCCTAGCAGAGACGAGGAAGCCCTCGATGTGAAGACTTCTTACCACACCAAAGTCAGTGGCAAGTTAGAAGACACCGGCATAGCACAGAGGGGCAGCGGTAAAGATTGGCATATATTTCTGGAGTGATCAGACATAAAGCCAAAATTAAAGGCTGAGGACATCTTCTACACAAGTCCAAAAAAGAGCGGGGACCAAGAATCCACTAACTACAAGGAAATACGGAAAAGCTATGAAGGCTGTGCTCATAGAAAGAGTGTCCCCACAGGTGACAATAGACACTGCACTTGACACTGGGCTTGGCAAGAAAATGAGGGAAAGTCACCCACAAGACAATCCTCAAGCCCCAATAACTAGATTATAACTTCGGGAAAGAACGACCCATAGAAACCAGTGCAGTATTAGGCCAACTATGGTCAGTGAAAGCTCAATAGCCTCGCGCATGATCCAAAATGCAAGACCAGCAAGCTTTGGTAAGTAACGGTATTTTTGTTTTTAAAAAAAGGTCTGTGGAATTCCCGTTTTTGAAGGGAAATGGATGGTGAGGGGTTGGAGGGGGGAATCGATGCAGGTGCTGTAACCCCCTAAATAAACCTCAATGTTATTGCGAGCCTTTTGCTGCTTGGAAAGATTAACTGGGAAATTAACCCTGAATGCGTTACTAATCACGTTGAGCATTTGCTCAGTAAGCTGCTGGGCATGGTATGTCCTTGCTTGTCAATACGATCGACTTTGCAACAACAGATATTCATTAAGATATGCATCCATGAGCACTCGAGGCACACATATAAACAGGCAGATCGTGTGTGTTTTGGATTCCCCCAGAACATTGTCTATTCAGTGGTACAGTACATACAAGAGACAATCATGACACTTAAAATACAAATGGGCCGTTTTAAGGCGATAAGGAGTACATGATTGGTAATTCATGTATTCACTCAGAAATACTAGAGCAACTGTATCATTTTAAGGTCTCTGGCACCAACATGTTGACTTCCATGCACCCATCCTCAGTTGCTCTTATACCATTCATTGAGTGACCAAAGATAACTTTACCCCAGATATTTCTGCCAGTCTTGTCTCCAGTCTAGTAATGGGGTTAATTTTTATTATTATATATTTATATCGCACAAACCTAGAGGACTGTACATGTCATAGAGCAAAATATTGGCAGCGAAAATTCAAGTAATCAGGTAAACATTAAGGATTTGGGTTGAAAGCCTGTGGCTGAAATGTTTGAGGGAGAAAAGACCGAAAGTTATTTTTCCAAAAATAACTTTCGGTCTTCTCTCCCCTGAACATTTCAGACTTTGCACTTGCCCCCGCGTCCCTACTTGTGTGCGACACACCTCCTTGTGTGCCGCCGTCTCCAACACACCTCTGCAATGCCGGGTTCCCTTCACTTGTGTGTATGGGAACTGCCGCTGCACGACACCCCCGCAAACCCTGCTCACATTACAGTGAAGGGTGCGGGGCACACCCTCGGAGCCCCTGCTGCCCATCTTCACTGTAATGTTTCGTATGGCATATTTGTTTGAATTTCTAGGCTATACAAGCTTTTCGTATAGCCAAAATACGGGCAAATGTGCCATATAGCCTTTATTGGCTGATTTTTTGGATGATTCTAAAATTATTAATAAACATTATTAATAATTATGAAAGTACAATCTTTGGATGGGTGTGAAAACGATAGCCAGAATTTAGTGTCCACCAAGGTGGTGTTGGAAGAGCCAGGTTTTCATTTCTTTTTTAACCTAAAGGAGATTTGTAGCATTCTGGATTGCCACCAGTGTTGCACCTTCCACAAGAGACAGCATTCATATATTTGTATAGTTTATCACTATTGCTACAAAAACATTTAACTGAGCGATGCTCTTTGTATTAGTTGACCACAAGACAATTCCTTTTCCAAACACTACAAATAATAATATTTGTGAAAGATGTCTGCTTGAGAAGACGGCAGCGCTCACACGCTTGACACTAGACAGAGCCATTAGCCTCGTTGTGCAGAAGCTGAGCTAAAGGTTATTTAAATGATTTGAAAAACTACTCCACAGGCCCTTTTTATTTATAGGCCAAGCAGCCTGAAGTCAGAGTCCTGAAACCAACGAGAAGGTTACATGTCAATGGCTGGTCAAAAGCTGTGCAACTGGGGGCACAAAGTTAAGGTGCCTTTAGCTGAATTTCAGGGTTTTTGTTGCTTTAACGTCTCACCTTAACGCCCCTGCAACTTAAGTTTTTTCCTTAAATGTAAAGGGGTTTGTTATTCCATAGATTTTTAAATGCTTCCAGACCACTAGAATCATCTTCGGCTATGGTCAGTGGGCACAGCCGAACACTACCAAACCACTAGACATGGCCTTCTGCCATGGCCGGTGGGCACGACCACTTTATATTTTAAAACACTTGCAACTCATCGCTCGAACATGTTCATCAATCATAAACTGATTTTGTCCTGTTTTCACAGTGGTGTTGTTATCTATAGAAGATTGCATGTTTTGAGAACTCACAATGTTTTTAGGCAATGCGCAGTGAGATAACATTGTGGGCTAAATACTCATGACTTATTTGCCCTCTCATCATTTTCCCTCCTCGCCCTCATGTTTAGCATTCAACAATACTCTGCTTTATAAAGATAACTTGGAAAATACACATTCCATAGTGACAATCAAATATATAAAGCATTATTGAACTATGTAAGGCAAAAAGTGTACAATTGTGCCATTATTCCCTCCATCTTTACTGTAACACTACAAATACCAGAATGCAATTCAGCAAAAGGCAAAAAAATGGTCTCTATGTGCAGCATTTTCTAGGACTGACAGTTAAAGAGTTTAGAAAAATAATGCAGATTTTGTGTGTTATGGGATATTTAAAACTAAGAAAACACACAGCATTTCAGCACTGTGGACTGTCTCCCATCCATGCAGTAACCAGGACCGACCCTGCTTAGTTCCAAAGCGAGGAAGGATCCAGCCTCCTTAGGCCATGTTTCTCTAAGCGGTCTTGTAACATGGGCTCCTTTTTTAGGCAACATGCCTTAGAGGCCTGACCCCTTGCTCGCTTTGAAGCTAAGCAGGGTTTGTCCCAGTGCAGGGATGGGAAACCCACTGTTGCTGTAAAAATATCAATTTTTTTAAACTATTGACTGGGAGTCTATAAATACCAAAATGCCATTCAGCAAGAGGAAAAAAAGAATTCTGGTTGCAAAACGTTCAAGGACTGACAGTAGCATGGTTTAGAAAAAATAATAATTTGTATGACCATTCAGTCGTCCAGCCATGCAGTAACCAGGACTGACCCTGCTTACCTTCAAAGTAAGGAAAGGGATGGCCTGTTTCTCTAGGTGGTCTTGTAAGTTTGACTCATTTATCGGGCAACATGGCCAAAGAAGGCTGGCCCCTTCCTCACTTTGACCCCAAGTAGGGTCTGTCCTCTTCTCTGCATGGTTGGGAGAAATGGATCGCAATCGTTTCACTGGCCATTGCCAGTGATTTTTCACCCCCGATGTCACTATAGCTGTAAAAATATCTTATAAAAAAAAACTGTAACCACGGTTGAACTAAGCATAACCTGGGCGATCCATAGTCCTTTATAGCCATGAATATCGGAAAAACGGCAGAAAAAAATATTTCCTGCCCCACAGGCTCTCACCAAGTGCCCTCTCATCTGTACCAGCTCCCTCACTCCCCGGATGGCCTCCTCACTGCCCCTGCCCTCTGCCTTTCTCCCCACTACACAAACTGTTTCTGTGACACAGTTTGCTTTGAGATGTCAGCTATATGGGGCTATAGAAAGCTTTGTGTTGCAAACTCAGTCCCTAGACCCCCTCCGACTTCCAAATTTCACTTGTTACCATCTACCCCCCCACACCAGTAGCCTGAAGGCATTTGCATGTATTTTGACCTGCAAATATCTTTTTTCCAGCGTTTCATTTTCCCATATCCTCGGCTATAACTTCAAATATCTCTTGAATCGAGAGAAAAACAAGATGGCAGCTTTTTCATTTCTGAAAACCACGATCATGCAATGCACCATGGGAGATATAACTATACATTTTTGAGATGGGGGCACCCCCTTCTCCGCCCAATATTTAAGTAACTACTACACGGAAATAAACTAAAACCATGCATGAATTGCGAATCAAAACTTGGTGTCCAAGTTGTTTCAGACGTCTTCCAAATCTGTCCAGCAGTTTGTGCTGTGTGCTTTGGCAAAAATTGACCTTCTTTGTCTATGGGAGAATGAATGGGAATAAGCCGCAATTTTGGAAAAACATGTTGTTTGTCTTCTTAATAACTTTCTTATTTTTTAACATATCTTTACGAAACTTGGCCGGCTGGGGGCTATGCAAGTCCCTAATCACATTCGAACTATCCGTCAAACCTGTTACTCAAATCAAAAGTTAATAACAATAGAATTTTGTGGGGGTTCCTATGGGAGTCCGACTCACCGTAACTATAGAGCGGCTGATACAATTTGGCAACACACCAAATATACAATGTTTCCCACCTACATTGGTTTGATCAGCTTAATCCATCAATCAATGATTATTAAACTGATTGATGCCTAAGCAAGACAATTCATAATACACCAAAGGATGAGAATGTTGTTAATATTTGAGATAAGATCTAAAAAAATCCATATGTAGAAAGTTTAACTGGAGAGTGAATTTGTAACTATGTAGCTGACGTACCTAGATTGAACATTTGAAATAATAGCCCAAAATACATCTCTAAAACATATGTGCTAAAATGAACAATGCATGGAATTAAATCATTAATAATTTGAGCCTTGCTGTGGAAGCAGGTTATGGTTTAACAATTTTACCTTGGAATGCGCCTCAGACAGTGCAAACAATCTGGATGGGAAAGGGATAATGTTTTTAAATGGCATGATAATATTCTTCTGCCAGATACATGGTATCAGACAGCTGATTATTTAGTGGATATAACTCTTCTTATATTCAATCTACAGATAGCAATAAAGATAGAAAGACTGGGGGCTTTTGGATTGGTATATAGCTTGGTGCAGGTTATAATATCATGCAGGTGAAGCATGAATTCACAATTTTTATGAGGTGTGGCTTTGGAGAAACAAGAAGATCTAATGATATATTTGGTTAATATTTACAAAAACCACACATAATTTGTAGCATCAATATCAGTCCCTTAAGTAATAATTGATATGAGAGATTTCTATGGAACACAATCAGGGGTGACACACATGGTGCAAAAATGGGATCTAGGAAAAAAATTCGAAGACAAAATATGGTGAATCTCTGATTTGGTATTTCACTAGCCACTGTGATGCTATGGGGGAGGAGCTTGTTTACCTTGAGACAAAGTTATCATTAAGAATACTTAATGACCAAGTCAACAACTCCCCAGCTAAGCCTACATTTAGTGGATCAGGATGGAATTCAAATATTGACTGGTTTTTTATTGATGTTCATAAATGTTGTGAGATGAAGGACATGTTTGTTCATATAAGAAACAATAGTACTTATCATTAAATGTAAAATGTGTTTTAAGTAATGTACCCATATGAAGGGTGTGTGAGCCCTTCTTCCTCAATGTATCTAGGAATAGAAAATGACCCACATGGGATACTGCAACACAAGAATTGATATTGAAAAAATAACCTTAGTGGTGCCGAAACTCTAGAGATGGAACTTTAAAATGTAAATACATTCACTAGTTTTGATCATTTCCTCAACTAAGAAAGTGGTCAACATAGAAATATCTATTGGGTATTTTAATAAGGTATGCAGGTCAACTGAAATGATAATTATGTATTTCGTTTTATAACTCTGTTTATTGCCATTTTCTTGAACAAACATTAGCACTCTGGGCGGAGGAGCCAGCCAATCAGGTGGCTAGGAACGCAGGCTGACACTACAAGTGAAAGCCCACATTCTATACCGCCTAATGGCTGACTCCTGCCCGCAATCTTCCCCACAACCGACTCTGTTTTTTAAATTTAAAATCCCAACTCCAATCCAACTTACCTGTTTGCTGTGGCACTAGGACTCACCGCCAGAGCTACTGCTGCTCCCGTCCCTACTTTGGGTGCCATTGAAGTGGTGGACACCTCAACAGCAGTGCGACAGGGTGGTGGTGATGTGCCACACAGGGACCCAACTATGGAGACCTCATTGGAGGTATCTGTGTTGATGGAGAAGGAGGAGGAGGCCTTTTCAGGCCTGCCCATGGTGTCAGTTGGAGGTATCCAGGCGGATGTCCAGCCTGCACACCTTGCCCCGAGACAGGAGGATGTGCAGTCTGTTAGGGGAGTTTTCCTAAAGTCCTACTTGGAGGTAAGACTTTAGTAAGTTATCCCAGTGGTTTGTAGATCCCCAACTCCCAGTATCAGTCTGTACTATCTCAGGACCTTGGTAGAGTGGCAGAGCAGTCAGGCTTATCTTAAGAGGGAGATATGATCTGTAGGTAAGTACACTGAACCCAGCTAGTAAAGTACATCAAAGACACACTTAAACTTAAATGTATATTAACATATATATTTATAATATTTACACAAGAGTCAGTGTTAGATGCTAAGCACAATAAACCATCACACATAGATATACTTTTCAATACTTTCAAATAGGCACTTCTTAATTAGTAGTTGCTGCACGGGTACAATTGTTACAGGAGTTTGACAGTTCTATCAGTAATACCATGCATCCACAAAATAATAGGTTATCACCATGGGACACACAACAAGTTACTACTGCCTAATACTACTGCCTAATACGTTCATACTATTAAAAGAACAATGATAGAAAATAATACTCAGCAGAAACTAATAAGCAGCTGGGGCATCCATGATGTAAGCACTGTTTGCCAGTCGTCATCCTTGACAATTACTCCTCCTCTCTCCATGTCCATTGTCAACTTGGTCATCTGTTTGATGGCAAGGGTTAAATATCCATTGTCAGTATCATTGGGAGGCATGTAGGTGCAGAAAGTGCTCCCTATTTTTCTACAGACCCCGCAGTCCATTGCTGTGAGTAGGTCAAGCACCATCCGGTTCTAAAGTCCCACAAGCCTGAGTACGCAAAGTTCTTCACATATTGCATTGAGTCCACTTTTGGTAGCATTAGAAAGTGGCATCAAATTCCAGCAAATTATCTGGAGTCATTTTGAATTGGTAGCAGTCTGTATCCCTGGAGCAGGCAGCAAAGAGGTAAAGAATACATCAGTCTTTGAAAATAAACAGTACTTTGTGCAAACTTCTTTAAGGCTTTATCGGCTTTCTCTAAAAAATATCCTGAATGTTTCTCTCTGTGTACCCTAGGTGAGTTCATGTTTCCTATAACGGTTGGGGCTAGCTCGGAAGACTGGGGTCGTACTTTGGGCTATTGTACATACCTTTCAGGTACCATCATGACAGGAGCATGCAAAGTTACCAGCGAACATGGGCCACTCCAAGAGGGTGATAGATAAAAGTAGACGTTGGTGCTGCAGTGCCATAGGAAATCCATGATGGTGGCTGTGACCTCAATTAGGGCTTGCATCATGAAAGTCAGTTACTGTTGGTGCCAACTGGCACACTCCCTTTGCCTCTTAAACAGAATGAAGATCAATTGAGTTTCTGTGCTTTTACAGGTTGGTCATGTTGATGCAGACTAGTCAACGTATTAACATGCAGTGTCCACACATTTTTGCAACTTTCATCTGTTCGCATTACTTCTTCTTATGTAAATTCCATTAGTCCCTCAACATTGAACACATGTTGCACCTTCTATAATCATTTGCGGTTTTGGTGGACATTTTACTTCATCATATTTTCACATCCCTTCACACTCATCTTTGGACCTCTGTCCATATGTATTAAACTGTGTGTCCCTGGAATTACCCCTGTATCCTACAAGTTATTAAATGTGCTAAGCATTGTGCCTCTGAAGACGGCCTTTCCTGCAATAAGATCGGACATGGGCTTTTTGGTTTACTCTTGTAACCAACATTAAACCTTCACTGATAACAACAAATCAAGACTAGCTCAATTCTTTCAACAACCAAAAAGTAAGACATCAAGGGCTATAGTCCAGGGTTAAAACTAACCACCAGCGCCTCTGTGTGACAAGGTTTGTCAACCTACATCTTCTACAAACATTCATTTGGAATCTCAGAGTTTTGGTTCCTAGACAAACCATGTGTTAGGCTGCAGGATATATTACAGCAACAAATCAACCACCAGTTAGCGCAGAGGTCATCTCTTCCTCCAAACTCCAACCAACTATATCTCCTTGGTTGTAACACCCTCCTATCCCCAGTCGCCAAAATCAGCTCCATGGACCAACACAAAAACACACTCACATTCATACAGTAAGCACTTTATCATTGACACGAGCACCCATCATCATACACTCTCTCATAACATAAGCATACACGTATCCATACACATATTTAAATAAAAAATAAATGGACACAAATGTAGCTTCTGCCACGGTCCTGAAGTTTCCTCCCCAGCACTCCAGCATCATGAACAGGAATCGGGAAGCAAGAGCTTCCTGGTTCCTGCACATGCATGCAAGGGCCTGTGTGTGGGTGCTGAAATGCCCTGCTCCAGGCTGCTCTGTCCGTATGAGCCAGGAGGTGCAGGAGCTCCCCCTCACACACAGACATGCAATTCCCCAGCCAGCATTTCAATGAGCTATGCAAAGCATGCCAAGCAAAATGCCCCAAGACTTGCATGGCTCAGTGAGCATGTCTGTCTGGGTAACTGAACTGTCAAAGGGAAACAGTGTTTACCTTTGACAGTTCAGCCAGCCCAGAAGCACTCCCTCAGCTGGAAAAAGCAGCTGAGGGAGTGCTCAGTGTTTCACTGGGCTGACACCTCGTCTCCTCCATAATGGGTGAGGGGGGCACTTGGTCTACGCCCCCTTGCCCATTATGGATAAGCTGCCAGGCTCGGACTGGCCAATAGGCAATAGGGCAATGCCCAAACCAAAAATGCAAAATGCTAGTGTGGCCCAGTTGTTTTTGGTCAAAATGGGCCACTTTTTTGGCCAATGTGGGCCAGTTTGATGAGTTACTTCACTATGCAGCTAGTAGTTTTGACCATTGTTGCTGAGTAAATGAATAAATATGCTTTAAATATCACAATTGGCTTACATTTTAACAGAAAACACCCCCTTGGGTACTATACAATCTGTCCGTCAATAAAGGAATGAACTGCCATTTGCAACTGTGCGAAGTCCAGGCTGGTGTCTTGCATCCCCCCGGGAATGCAGCCGCGCCCCACAGTTTGAAGACCTCTGCTCTAGGGAATGTGGCACCTGTTTGAGTTTGATTTTAACCGCTCCTATGCTAGTCGGTCTGCCTACATCATGTGGGTCACTGGTCCATAGTCGGCTAGGTACTTGGGCTAAGTCCTCATGTATCTGTGATGGTGCTGCTACAGTTGTCAGTACTGTCTGTGGTTCTTCCCTATGCTGCATTACTATGTGACAGGGTATGCTGATTTCGAAAAATATTTCTAAATCTGTATCCATGTTTGTAAATAGTTGTTTATCAGTGACTACTTACAGGGTCAGAGTGGGGTATATGCATAGTACTGTTCTCCACTCCACCCCTTCCTCATATGTGCCTGATATGATGACTGTCTTTCCTCATGATCACTGACTAAATGTGCAATGTAAATACTGTTCCTGGGGCTTCCTCATCTGGTAATGCTGGTCTGAATACAAATTCTGCTGGCAGGTGGAATATCACATTTTGTACACCTGGCAACCAGCCAATCAAAATGGTCACTGCATATGTGAATAGAACCTCATGTAATGGTAATGCTTGTATTGTGTTGGTGCTGAAAAGTGCCTATATTACTGTAGCTATTCTGTTGAAATGCATGTCTGGTGTTGAACACACTATTCCTTTGTCAGTGAATTAAATGGTCATATTAGGCTTCTGAAGGAGATCCTTCCCTAGTATGTTTACTGATTTTTCTGTACTGTACAATAATGGTGCAAATATTTCTTGAGTCCCTATAGTGAGGGGTAAGTCTTCGGTAAATGGAACCATTACAATTGCCCCAGAAAATCCCTGAGTGTCCATACCGTTGCTTGTCAATGCAAACGTCCCTTCCCTTGTACAAGATCTGGTGGCTCCCGTTTTTACAATAAAGGTAAATAATTTCTGTTCACTATCTTCACCCAAACTTTGAGCTCCTTGGCTGCGTCTAGAGTCATTAAGAGATCTGGGCACACCAGGACTTGCTGTGGGCTGTTGTGGGCTGTTATTTTGCATGTAGGTATTGGATCCTGGAAGTTGGAAAGCATTGCTTCCTAACACACTAGCTCAAGTGTAATATGTTACTGTCCCCCATGGGAGGGCACTTTGTTCCCATTGTACTGTAGTGGCCTGTGCTGGAGTCTGTTGTGTGACATTCTGCTTTTCATGTGGGGTTGGGTAATGTATGGGTTGTCCCTGTATGGATGCGATCATTTGTACTTGGTCTGCGTTCTGGGGCTGTGCAGATCCCGGGTCATACATTGGTACCGGGGTTTTGGCTTGTTGTAGGGTATAGTCCGATCTTTCTGCATGTCCAACATGCTACTCTGACTCAATGTCATAATGCCCCGAATCCTCCCCCTCACCCCTTCTGGGAATTACCCCTTGGCCCTTGGACTCCTCCCTTATCTCACTTATTGCTGTGATTGTCCTGTGTATTAGTCCATTTATGTGTTGACCCTGACTGCTTTTGTGCATCTGTAGGGTTAGTTACTACTGCTCCCTCCATACTGGCTTTCGCTAGTTTCTTTTGCACTAGTTTAGCTTCTGTGCGCTGTGCTTTTAATTCTGCCTCCTTTTCATTCTCACACTTGAGTTTCCAAATATGCACTTTGTGTGCCTGTATATCATACCACCCCTTCTCTTACATGCCTACGATTCAATCTAACACCACTTGCACCTCAAAAGGAAGACATTTTGAAGCACCTAGATGGAATTCTTAACCTTAGCTTGCGTCACATCTAGACAGGATTATGAATGTTAGCATGCATCATATCTAGATGGATTTCTTAACCTTAGCTTGTGTCACATCTAGACAGTATTATGAATGTTAGCATGTGCCATACCTAGATGGAATTCTTAATCTTAGCTTGTGTCGCATCTAGATAGAAATATGAATGTCAGCATGCAGCACACTTGAATGAAACTGTGAATGATGACAAGTGTAGCACCTAGATGGAATCGTGATCACTGGCCTGTCTCACAGACAGAATGTTGAAAATTACCAAGAGCCACACTCTGATGGAATGGTGAAGGATGGCAAGCATCACACCTAGACATAATTGCAAGGACACCAATGCCATCTAACCAATCCACTAACAATGTCATCCCTCTGCATACACCTCTCAGACGCTAACCAAACACAACCACAAGCCTAAAATGCAGCAATCCACTGCAACAACAAAAAAACTACACATAGACTTGCACAACAGCACACAACGACTACCGACCGTAAAATACCCCAAGACCAGCCAACGGACCCACCGGGCTGAGGCTGCCAACAGCACATCACTGTTCTCTTGTATTTTTCCAGCTTATTCCCACTAACTCACCCCCCCCCCCCTCCCTTTTTCAGAGCCGCCAGAGCACCAGGGGACCACTGCGGTGGTGATAGTGCGCAGTACAAATATCCTTTAACATTAACTTTAACACATGATAGAAAAATCATATTTTCTTTTCCCACGTCTCCTCTTGCCACATCTCCTGAATGGATTTCATATACAATGAAGGATTTTTGTCATGTTTCATTGTGTGTGCCATTATTGCACCTACTTCAGGTCTGTCAGCGTATGCCCTTCTAAATGCATCCCATACACAATCTCTGCAATTATTAAATGGGGCACCATCATGCGCATCACTTTCTAATCATATTCTCAAATTGTGTTTGTTATATCTTCAGTTATGCTGGCTACTAGGCATTTCATGTCTCCAATTGCTAAGGTAGCCCCTGCTGAATGTTTTTCTACTGCCCTGATCAACTTACCCACCCCAGCTCTAAGAGGTGGCAACATTTTGATGACATTATTCTTATCCATATGTGGCCATCGTACATATTTTGATCTGCCCACTTTCTTCTGTATCAATGGGAATTGCCTTCCTTGTTTTGGGCTATAATGTTCTATATCCTTTTTCCTCCCTTTGACAACTGCCATGGTTTTGGGATGAGGCATTAATTGTCTTTTACAAGGAGTCATCTCTTCCTGATCCTCTTCAGTTTCCCAATTCTCCTCACTCTCTTTCTGCTCATCTTCACTTTCAATCCCCTCCGATTCATAGTCTGCATCATGGTGCTCTGGCTCTTCGGTTTCTACGTTTATGTCTTTAATTATTGTCTTGTGCAATTTCAATAATATTTCTTCTGCTGTCCATGTTTCTGCATCTACCGCAGGGCAGGGCCCATTCCTTTTTCTTGTCCCCCTTCATAATTCTTCCCCTGTCTTTTGTATTGCTGTTTGTAATTCTTTGCATACTTTATGATCTAATTGATCTATTATGATCTATTGCCAGGTCTCGTCTGGTGCTTGGCGCACTTACTCTCCTTAGTGGGTTTGTTTCTGAATACGCTGGAGGTTTATATAGGAGGTTTGTATATCCTGCAGCTGGTTTTGGGGGATAATGGCCCATTACAGGCAGAGCTGTCGGTTGCGCAGGCACTGGAGCCTGTGTCGTATTTACGCTACCTGATAGGAGTGGGGAACATACACCCTCAGCATTCCCCTTTCCTTTATTACTGCTTTTGTCTTCTTCATACAACTTCCAAAGTTCTGATATACTTTGCCTCTTTTTCAGCTTCTTACCATTATAGGTGGTCAATAAATAGGCATACATGTGCTCTATGATACTATTGGCATGCGTGCCCTCGCCTGGGCAAGCTGTAATAAATGTCTTTCTGTTCCTACCAGCCATTCCTGATTATATTTAATCGTTTCCCTATAGGTTGGTAATTCCTTTCACATGTGCTCTAATGGAGTACTCATTTCTGTTCTATACAGTAAAGCACAAATACAATTGATCTGTATAGCTTTTGCAGAAAAACTAAATTAAAACAATGCCTCCAACAATATCTCTTAGGGATTCCCCTCTATGGTGCACCCCTAACTTGCTTCAAAAGCCACAAAGCGTAAACATCAACATAAAAACCAACACCTGAGCACACAATCACAGTGCGCTCATGTTCATAAATGGAAATTTCCAAAAACCACCCCCTACGAAACAGTCTCCACCCCAATCTTTCACACACTCCAAATCATGGAAACATTTGCCTCTGATCATTCACCACTATGTAAAAATATAAAATGCACAAAAATCACAGTTCTACAATTTCTACTATTCTCACCCTTTACCGAGGGCGGAGGGTACAGTCCTCCCTAGTGCAGGACTTCCCACTCTTATTTCTAAAGCAGCGCTGCCCCTCTGAAGCATAAAGGAGGAGCCAAGTACCCCCACCTAAACCAGATTATGTGACAAACACAGAACAGTTGAACCAACAAAGGGCAGAGTATGGACTCTGTGCAGTACCAGTGAAAATACTGATATCAAAGAGACTTCTGGAGGCCAGGTTCCCATTGAGAAAACCATACCTGCATACAAAAAAATATGATGGCCATTTGAATGAAATCCCGGAAGAAATAGAGCAAATAGACGCTTGGTGTACCCCACCTGTTCTCTGTTTTTCTCGAGACTGACACTGGGATCAGCCTTTTTGGCTTACTGCACAAAAACCCAGACTCATTTAAAAGTGGAAACTTACCACAGAAGCACTTTTGAAGTCCTCTGCTGCTCCCTGCTCCTGCTGTGAACGCTGCTTCACCATGCTTCCTGGAGGAGGCGTGGCATCATAGACACATGACCCGATCACGTGACTCGGGCCGGCCTTCAAAGGACAGAGGCTGCCGCCCGCTCAGTGCGTGGAACTTACCACAGAAAGCACTTTGAAGTCCTCTGCTGCTCCCTGCTCCTGCTGTGAACGCTGCTTCACCACGCTTCCTGGAGGAGGTGTGGCATCATAGACACGTGACCCGATCACGTGACTCGGGCCGGCCTTCAAAGGACAGAGGCTGCCGCCCGCTCAGTGCGTGGAACTTACCACAGAAAGCACTTTGAAGTCCTCTGCTGCTCCCTGCTCCTGCTGTGAACGCTGCTTCACCACGCTTCCTGGAGGAGGCGTGGCATCATAGACACGTGACCCGATCACGTGACTCGGGCCGGCCTTCAAAGGACAGAGGCTGCCGACCGCTCAGTGCGTGGAACTTACCACAGAAAGCACTTTGAAGTCCTCTGCTGCTCCCTGCTCCTGCTGTGAACGCTGCTTCACCACGCTTCCTGGAGGAGGCGTGGCATCATAGACACGTGACCCGATCACGTGACTCGGGCCGGCCTTCAAAGGACAGAGGCTGCCGCCCGCTCAGTGCGTGGAACTTACCACAGAAAGCACTTTGAAGTCCTCTGCTGCTCCCTGCTCCTGCTGTGAACGCTGCTTCACCACGCTTCCTGGAGGAGGCGTGGCATCATAGACACGTGACCCGATCACGTGACTCGGGCCGGCCTTCAAAGGACAGAGGCTACCACCCTTGCGGCGTTAAGCCCGTCAGGAGTAAAGCCCAGCGACTGTTAAGCGACTGTTAGGCACTGGTGGCCTCATTCTACGTACAGTTGCCGAGCCGTCATAAAAACAATGACTCTTTCGGCAGACGGCCCCCAGACCCGAAAAAAATGCTTACAGCAACGACGCTCTACAAATCCTTGGTCCATAATGAAAGCAACAGTCTGCCCAAAGGTAAGCAAAGCTACTGGACGTGCACTCATGGCCACAAATGAGTTACTACCAACAGAAGCTAGCAGCTCTCCAAAGTCTTTAGTTTTGTTGACTCGCGAAGAGCAATGCGCGCAATCTGATGCTTTAACTCCACCAGCATTGCTCACAGTTCCATTCCATGCCTTTGCAACACAGGCAGATAATTCCGATCCATCGAGACTCTTCAACACCAATTTGGAATGTAATTCAGCCCCTAACGATGAAATCTCACCCATCAACGAAACAGACACATCAGCAAACAGAGTGAGCAAAGTGGTCTCACCGAACTTAGTGATCGCTTTAGGCGACATTCCGGCGCCTCAGTTCAATGTTAAGACATCTGATACATTACGAACGACGCGACCGGCTATAATTGCATCTACATCCCATCAAACCAATAACTTCATGAATGCTGCTAGTCTCTCTTCAGACAAAGGTCTCTTGTCGCATTTAGTGACCGATGAAGAACTGTTAACTATCCCGAATCTTGAGTCGGGAAACTGTGGGATGAATGATTTACTTCCCAAACAAATTTTGAATAACAAACGACCTTCTACGCCAACTGTGAGGCTGACTTGTCGCCCCATAGCCAATGACACTCTATTACAGAAGAGAAGCATTTGTCACCTTCCGGTGCAGTTGTGTAGCTCCAAGAGCACACTGGCCAGCACCGAAAATTCTATGATGGCCCCTGCTAATATCTCACGTCTCTTGGCCACAACTAAGCCAACTGATTCCCAAATGGATCCTCACACTTTAAAAATAACTAGTCATATTGCTCCAGGAGCAACCTTTGAACCCACCGAACTCGACAACGAAAGCGCTTTGGCATGCCAAGCTCCAGACGTTGGCCGCTCTTCCATTTCGAGTGCAAATGACCAGCTTAGCGACGTTCAACCATTTAGCACCCCTCAGCTACCGGCACCGGCACTCAATCCACCCCCTATTCCATGCGATCGGAGTGCGATTGCTCGTGCTAGTCGTCTACAAAGAGTTGCCGAGCTTAAAGCAAAACGCACTTCCATCATACCCCCTGTTTGTGAAAACACAACGCTAAATGCAAGTACTCCACACCCAAGGCCATCTCAGCTTGGCGAAGAAGTCCATCCGACGATTTCTGCAAAATTATCTACCACTTTTAATCCACACTACAACTTGGACAATTCTGTTGGCTCCTTGTCCCTTCATGACTCTGTACCTCAATCATTTGGCATTTCACCCGAAGCGCTTTCTCAGATACACAACAACGTCTTAGCAGGCTCGGCCGTTGCCTTAGCTCCATTTACAAAAATTTTTGAATCATTGATTGGATCAATAAGTGACCAAGGCGCAGCCATTTCCAACCTAACGGCAAAACTCGATAAACTTGAACACTTTTCGTGCTTCCTTCAAGCCCAAATGACGTCAAATGCTGAAAATGCGGTGCGATGGCAAGACAGGTTGAGCGATCTTGCTGCTCGTCACCACTGTCAAAACGATTCCTTAATGGAAGGCCTGTTGGACGCCGTGAAATGGATGCGAAAAAACACAATCTCTGCCTCCTCAGATCCACACAAGAAACATGAAAATTCATCAAGATCCCCCCATTCTCAAGTATCGACCGCATTTGCGACATTTGGGAAAGAACCACCGCAGTCTGATCCAACAATGAGAAATCCGGCTCTCTCCCATAACATTCCGGTCTCAAACTTGACAAACCAGGGATCAGTCCTGCAAACAAGCAGTCACACAACAAAAGAAATCTCGTCACAAGGACTTGTACCGGCACAAATCTCCACATTAGTGAACTCATTTAATATATTCAAAGGGCCAGCAAAAACAATCACTACAAGTGTTGAAACTAATTCGAAAAAGCCTGCCGGACAGCAGACAGAGCTCCCTAACAAAAGAAGCACACAACCTAAACAAAAACAACAACAAATCAAAAAAAAAATTATAAGGAACCTAACAACCCCCAAGAAGACAAGCCTGTTCACTCGGCATGTTCATACAACGACTTTAACAAAACCTATAAACAATGCACCAGCAAGATCCATAGGCGCTAGACTGAGTCCCTCAAAGACCTCAACAAAACGGCGGCGCATAGCCTCCAATGACGTTTCCACTGGAAATGGTTCTCAAGATTCTTCTGTTGACCTATGTGATCTATCGACTTATTCAGCTGATCTTGAGAATTCCATCAATGCTTCTCTTGTAACTCCAGCTGTAATATCAACTGGGCCATCAATGAGAGAGAAGCTAGAGGAAAATAAAATTTCGAAGATCGTACAACCAAGGCCCAATGCTCTACAAATCTCACCCTCAACAAAGAGGAAAGCACAGCAACCATTAAGCTGTAGGCTAAATCCCAAACACACGTCAAATCAGCTAAAATTGTGCTTGCCTTCAGTTCAGCGTGCCCCCGGTCCCGCCAACTTTGAGTCTCAAACTAGCAAGTGGAAACTGCGTCTCCAAAACATCCACTCAGATGGCAACGAAGTTAACCTAAATAGAGGAAACATTCTAAAACTGTTCGCATGTATACCACCACTGAGAGCCATCTCATCAGACGACATCAAAATTGTGGAATATATAACAGATGCGTCTTCCGACCAAGTGATTCTCCACATCTCATCAACGGCGGTAAAAAACATGCTACTCCAAGCATACAAAGATCTCCTGTTTTATGGATTCGACCTCACCCTCGAACCTCTTACTATGAGAAGCGCTTCATTTTCCAAGGCAAATCGTGACCATGAAGCTAGTCACTACACCGCCAGGCGTCAGGCCCTGCGCCAATCTTTAGTCTCATCACCTGACATTTTAGACGCTGCCACGCATCAATCATTTGAACGGAGAGCCAACAACGCAAAACGATTCCCAAATGGACCACGCAAATAACAATGCGCCAACGTCAAAAAACAAGAACTAATCCTACTGTCATGGAACACGAGAGGATTCACGCATCTGTTTAACACTTTTCAAGAATCTCTGGTGAATGTCTTTGCGATATGTCTACAGGAAACGTGGCTACGAGATCCCCCGACTCGTGATGGATTCATTACGCTGATAAATCCAGCTAGAAAGAACCCAAACGGTCGACCATTTGCGGGCCTGTTAACACTTCTGAAAATCCAGAACTGGTGGTCGCTCGTTGTCTCCACGAACCCTAACCAATTCGTGCAAAGCACCTTGATCAAACTCTCATTAAAAGCAACCGTTTCCAATCTTCTAATAATAAATGGATACTGGAATCCCGCCATGATATCATCAACATCTTTCATTCAGTCAGTATTGAATGAAATAGATCACACCTTTGTAGAACACAACAACATTTCAGTACTCATCTGCGGCGACCTCAACTGCAGTTGGTTTAAATATGATCCACTCACTAAAAAAAATGTTCGACTTCCGGATCGTGAAGTAGCTCAGCGAGGTCAAACTTGGTCAAAGGAGCTTTTGGAACGCAATTGCCAGATGCTAAACGGAACTACAAAGGGCGACTCTCCTGCAAATCCGACGTGGCATAGCATGGCCCGAACAAATACCCTTGACTATATCTGGGCCTCGGCTGATCTATTCCACAAGGCCTCTTCCCTTAAAGTGCAGCCGATGTCATCTAGCGATCATAACCTGCTGCGGCTTGTTTGGCATGAAGAACTCTGTAAAACACCAGACAAATACTCTTTTCAATTACAAACAAATGCAGCAGGAAATCGACTAGTAATCAATGGCTCTGCCATCGTCAATTTATGCCATAGCGTAAACAAATTCGAGACAGTAGAATACACACATCTGCTAATGGACCACACACAAATAATTTCCAATTCAAGATCGTTCGGATCACTGCCGAACATTTATATAGTTCTGAAATTGCACTGGCAAAAAAACTACTAAGGAAAGATCTCAGGCAAATTAAAAGAGAGCCGTGCAAGCCATGTTATAAGGCAATGAAGATCAAGAACCGACGACAAGATTATCGAAATTGGCTAAGATCACACTCAACCATCATCGATCAAGGTCGAGCAGAAACGATGTTAAAATTCCTTGTACAGAAAAATACCCGTGAAATCTGGGCCATCCTGAATAAGCGCTGCGCCAAATCATCCCCAGCAATATCTAACGAAATCACCAGCGACAAATGGCGCGAATACTTCACCAAAATGTACGAAAAATCTGAGCCTGAAGATCCCCCGCAGCCTGATGTGACACTCTCTACTTGGGTCATTATACCTTCTTGCAAAGAGATTGAACATGCAATCTCCAAGCTGAAAAATTCAAGAGCTGCTGGTCCGGACCAAATATCAAACCTCATGCTCAAAAAACATAGCACACATTGGGCGAAATTTATCTACGAGCTATTTTGTAAGATTACAAGCTGCAAGAAACTCCCTTCCTCCTGGTGCAGGGCAATTGTAGTCCCGATATATAAGAAGGGATGTCGAGCCGATCCTACTAACTATCGCCCGATTGCCCTCCTAGATACTATTGGGAAAATATTCGGCTCCTTTTTGCGACAACAGCTGGTGAATTGGGCAATCGCAACAGGAAAACTTGACTGTCGCCAAACAGGGTTCACGAAAAATGTGGGGACTGATGTGAATCTGACAATATTATCATTCTTAAAGTTGTCAGCGATGGAGGCGAAAAAAAGAATCTTCCTGGCGTTTGTCGATCTTCGACAAGCATTTGACGCCATAAACAGGTCCAAACTATGGGCCAAACTACGTCTGTGGCACTGTCCAGAGCATTTGCACTCCAACACGTCCATCCAAGTCAGAGTCAATTCACAAGGCGATCTTACAGATCCAATGAGAACATTTAAAGGCGTCAAACAAGGCTGCCCCCTCGCAGCAGACCTTTTCAAACTCTTTATAGCTGACTTACCCGACTGGCTAAAATCTGTCCATTGTTTTCCACCTAAGTTAAACGGAATCTTCAACAATCATCTGGTTTATGCTGACGACATAGTGTTGGTTGATCAAACCCAAATTGGCCTTCAACATCTTCTACTTCGCCTGCATGAGTTCTTATCCGTTAACGAGCTCTATCTAAATGCAGAGAAAACAAAAATCATGTGCATCGGCCAAGGCAGGTCAAAAAAAGACAGGTCTTTCCAATGGCACATAGAAAAAAAAGTGCTAAATGTTGTCAAGTCCATCCGCTACCTTGGAGTAATAGTAAACGACTCGGTGTGCGAAGATGCATGGACCACTGATTTGATGGTCAAAATAAAGATCCTGAGTCTTCAAGCTGCCAAAATAAACACTGAATACGGGAAATTTTCTATCACTCCTGTAGTAACGTTTTATCTTCAAAAAGTAATTCCTACTATCACTTTCGGCGGCGAAGCAGCCTTGAATATCAACTACAACTTATGGTGCCAACTGGAGGGAAAGTTTTGGAGACGCGTCCTAAGGCTTCCGAATCATATCTCCATGTCAGCGTTGAGATATGAGTTAGCTTTGAATTCCATGTATATGACAATTGTTTGGAAATCTTTATCTACTCTGCGTAAAATACTACTCAGCTCCACCATCCAGGCATATAACATCTTTAAGCCTGGGCTGGATTCCACCGACAATGTCCTCATTCACACATGGAAGCGCAAACTAAATTCTATCATGGCTGACGCAGGAATATCAGAGGAAGAGCTTGTCAAACGCCCACAACATGCCAAAAAGAAGCTGGCGGAATGGGATTGGATCACAACCTACAACACCCGCATAGCCCATAAATCCACCCTGCCCACTTCCAAAAGTCAAGTTAAACTGAATCGTCAACCAAAATATCTCACGAACTGTCCGTCTCGCCACCACAGGGCACAATTCTTAAAGCTGCGACTGAACGCTTTAAATACTAATGAGTTGCTCTGGAGGCAAAAGAACAAAGAAACAACAAATAACTACTGCCGATTTTGCAAAACCACAGAAGTTGAATCTCTAAAACACCTAGCTATATTCTGCCCAATGTTGACAGATCTCCGTGAGGTGCATCTAAATGAATTCAAAACACAATCTGAGGAACCCGACGATTGGTGGGATAATGCAATCGCAGGGCATAATGTCAAGCTCTCATGCAACCTCATCAACTTTTTTGATGAAGCCTTAAAGCCAGCACCCAACTGAAGGACGTCAATATCTGAAAGATCTGCCTTTTCGGTGGTTGTCCTTTTGATAACTAAGTACAACATCTATTGTCAAATTTAACTAAGACTAGTAAAGGAGGAGACAGAAGAATCAGAATTTTCTTTCTTTTGGAAATGTAACAAAAACATGATATGAAATATCAAGTTGAAGTTTTACAATAAAATAAAAAAATAAAAAAAAAAAAGGTAAAGAAGAATGGTAATGTCACTAACCATCAACAGTATATGTCACGCAGAGCTGAGATGATTCACCTAGAAGAGATGCAGAGACCAGTGAATACAGATATTCTATAAGGCATCAAGAAAGTATGAAGGATAGGTGACATTGTGGGATGAAGGTGAAGAAGCTTATGCCACAGAAACAGATGAATACATTGAGTCATTTTTCACATGTACAGAAACACAAGCAGACAAAGGAATCTTGAGGCTAGCTTATAATGAATAGATTGCGGAAAGTGCCAACATATACATATATACCTATAGACAAGTAAAGGATGGATGTTTCCACTATGCATTATAGCAGTGCTGGACAGCAGCAAGAAGGCCTCATTTCTGGTGTGTCGCAGTTAAAAAGCAAATTGAATTACAAAGTGAATCTCAGCAGACAAGGCTAGGTGAGCCAAAGAAGCCAATGTCTTCTCAAACTGGAGTAAACTGACATCGGACATCGGATACAAATTGTGTGAAAGAACAAAACTCCTGTTCAGAAGGCATGAACATAACACAATAGGCATCAGAGGTCTATTAAAAATAGTATTAAATGCACCAAAAGGCTCTATTCCATGGTCTCTAGTCACATGGAAGCATGAAGTTCGACGAACGAGGTTGTCACACCTATGCACAAGGGCAGACCGTGCTTTTCGCTCCCTAAATTTGTCAGAGCTAAAAACACTTTCAAGGCCGAGCTTCAAAACTTAATTGACAGTAGACCACTGAGGTGATGATGGATTGATATGCTAATTTGTGGGAAGCAATGGTTAAGGCGAGATCACCAGCACCCGGATGGCCAGCCTGTAGGCTGCTAGATGTAGGTGGAAAAGTACTGACAGAGGTTAGAGTGCCAACCAATTGTAGAGGTCTGCGTATTTAGGGTTCCTATAGTTGTGTAAACGAATGAAATGTCATGTATTTAGTGACGTTCATAGTGGTCATTTTTAGGGGAGGGCTTAGTTGCCCACTGATTTAAGTAACCAATCACATATTCACACTTTTTTAGACTAGTATGGATCATATACTTAGATGTTCACTCAGAACCAATCACCCATACTCATAGGTTTTTGTAGTTTGCCACGTAGGAAGACGTTGGTTCATAGTTAGGTTAAGATCATTGGTGACGAGTTTTGCGTATACGATCTCTGTTTTTACTAAGAATGTTTGAGCAAGAGGATCATGCAAGTTGGTTGATGTTCGTTATGCTCCCTGTTTTAGATAATTGATATTAAAACAGTCTTCCTTTTTCCAACTACCTGAGTCATTTTGATTATTGATGTATGAATACCAATCTGCATCCCCATCCATCTGTATGGTAATTGCTACTCATCTCAAAGGACTGGGATATCCAGCTCAGTAGGGATAATTAGTACACACATTTCAACTGTGCACTAATTTTAGTAGCACCACTGACTTCAATAGGGGTAATGGTGTAATGGGATAATGTTGCAGCACGTTAGGTGTTTGACTTGGGAATGATGTGAGACATTGAGGGTGAACTAAAGAAGGGGTGATTTTGGATTTAGATTAGCACGGTGTAGTGTAGGGTGCTAATAACTAACATGATTAAAAACTAACACTACTAATGACTAATCGTAACTAATTGTAACAAGACTAATACTAGTAATTAGTCATTAGTAATTAGACGGGCGTTGCTTAGTCCATAGTCCACACTGCAGTGTGATTTGTGGAAGTGAGGTTCAGAGTGCAATGAGACAGCTTCTTTGTTCGAACAGAAAATAAAACACAAAGGGTGTCAGAATGCTATGTAGCACATTTCAGACGGGCTGGAGAAGAGTGCTGGTCAAGGGTCATTGAGGAAGGAGAATCACAAGAATAGGAAAGTTACTGGGTGTGGGCTAAAGATGGTCTTTGTCTAGAAACATTATTCATGACATCATGATTTATGCAGGAATGACGTAAAAAGCAGTAACGGTTCTGTAGGAAGATATAGGCAAGAAAGAGGTGAAGAAAGAAAGGCTTCTAAGCCAGAGAAGGAGGAAAGAAAAGAGTTGGTCAGAAAATAATGGAGTGGAGGATCAAGAGACAAGGGAGAAGAAAGAAAAATCAACAAATTTAGAGTGCTGCCTGCTCTGTGCTGGGAGACAGCAGGCTTGCTAACCCGGGCTGCAGAGGAATGAGGGGTGGGCCTTGCTGTGTTTCGGCAGGCAACTGGGAGTGGGAGAGATTGTGCACGTGAGACAAAGCATCCCTCGTGCAGGCTGAAACCCCATGGGGCTCTTGGTGATTATGAGTTTATGAAAGCATGTTTCGTGATCTATTTTAGTGTGATTTGTTTATTTGGTGGTCAATATTAAAATGTTTTATACTAAGCATACATGCATTATACTAAGTCTGGTACCTCCCCAGCCAAGGGTCCCATATAAATAGAAAGGTATAATCGTGAGCTAGTTCTCCATGCTTAAGGAAATGAAAATCAGAGAAACACATATCCCTGCACAGAATGAGAATGCTCTGGATATTTCCCAACACCTCCCTCCTTTACTGAGGGATGTGTACACTTCACTTACCAGGTTTTGAATAGTGACGTCACTGTTCCTCACTACAGTAGCCCTCTTCAATTTCTAGCAAAAAGAAAATAAAATTTAACAAAATACCCCACGTGGCTTACTCCGTCATTCATTCAACTTCCACATTCATACTCACTTCCTGCTGTAATTCTCTGATCAGGTGCAATGAATCGCTGTGGCCATCCAAAGTGCTCCGGGGCTGCCTCTCTCCACAATGGCCTGCACTCAAGGGGCTGGGCCAGGGGCCTAGAACAATCACTAGGCCTTTTGGGTAACCTCAGTGCCTGCTACCTCCTCGTGGTTTTGCACAGTCTTCTGCTCTCTCCAGGTGGGTCTTGCTTGCCCCTGAGTGGCAGAGTAGCTCACAGATTCCCAGAAACACCTGGAACCCTGTACTCGGGCCACCAACTATGTAAGGCAAGTCCCGATCCAAATATCAAAAATCAGTCCAAAAGAGCCAACAACGTATGCACAAGATATGAGAAGAACAAAAATTTATTATTACTGCTTAGGAAGGGAAACATCTATACATCATTAATCTTTATCCTGAAAAATGGCCGGTTTTATAGTGTATTACAGAAAAGAAAACGACAAAAAATGTTACAAATCCATTTCATTTTTCCAGGATTCTGATTTGCCTGCATCATTTGCACTATAGGTGTTTTCATACATTTCCTAGAACTATTGCATTATTCTAACCTTGTGACTAAGATTGTTAAAAGGTTAACTAATTTGCATTGTGCTCATCTCCTTTTGCACACTTTCTAATTGAGTGGCTCTCTTTTAAACAAGGATCAGCTAAACACAACTTGAAATTGGAGTGAAGTATGAGTGGAGTGAATGATTATGTACATTTCAACCAATCCATATATGAGGTGTGACTGTTTGGCATTAAGATTGTAGCCTGACATCCTCTCCCGTTGGCCTAAGTGGTTTGGTACCATTGTACTATTCTCATCATTGTGAACCATTTATCTCATACACTTTGCAATTTGTTGTTGGAAACATTACTTACCTGGTTTCCTTTTCTCATGATTTCATTTATCCTGCCTTTGACCTTTCAAGCGGGGGCTTAGTTGTGTGCAAAGTTAATTCTCTTACAATGAAAAGGATATCTGTATATATTTATATACTTATATGTGCATGTATTTATTTAGTTTGTGCCTTCATGAAGGTGTCTTTATTTCTATTATGTACATGTGGACGGGTTATGTCTGAGCTTCTGGAAAACAAATCAATTATTCCCAATTAATTCTACTTCATGTGTAATGGCATTCTGCACAACTTCTTCCTTAACAAATGGAGCCTTATTGGTGTGATTTATCTGCAGAGGGCAGTGTTGTGCCTATTCACTCTGTCTTAACAGGCATATCTTCCACCAGATATTGCTCTGCTCTCACAGAGCTTTATTGTATAACATTTTGACATACTGCTCACGAACACAATTTGTTATATGTCTTTCGAATACTTGCCTGGGAACTCAACTAGACCAATATATTTTGACCAATCAGTATGCAGTGTTCAGTCCTTTAGCAATGGGGCCTGCTATCTCTTTGTTGCTCTCTCATGACCTCACTATCGCATCTCAAGCTTGGAAACCGATTTGTCCCCCTTTGTCTTATCCAATCACTGCTCAGCATTTAAATGTGTGCTCTCGAAAGTTACAGTTGAGATGTGCGTATGCTTCCTTGCAAAGGTTTGGCTGATATTTTCTGCTATGGGGGTGAGTATTTGCATCCTTGTGGGGTGGCTAACTAGATTTCGAGGTCTACACGTACTGCATGCTCAGTTTCGTGTAAAGGGCTACTGTCATTCTTTGTTATTGTTAGTGTGTGTGTGTGTGTGTGTGTGTGTGTGTACAGCTGCTGGCTTTTCATGCTTTGTGCTCATTTTACAAGGACTTTCGCAGTTGGTATAGAATATTCGTGCACATTTAGGGCACTGAATGTACTCTCCAATGCTGTTGTAGTCCCCCATATTCTCATAATCCCCAACAGAGGGAACGCGTTAGTGAGTAAACTGAGATACAATCAGACAGGTACTGATGAAGCAAGACTAATGATAACTTTGTAGAGGAGGAGAAGGAACTTGGAAAGTGCATGTAGGTAGAAGTGAGGGCGGATCTGGGTAGGTTGCAGAGAGTATGAGTAGCAATGTTTAGGATTATTCCTAGAGGGAGGAAGGGGTAGAAAGGAAGGCCAATGAGAAGGACTGAGCAATAATCCATTTGCTGAGCACAAAAGTGAAGATACGAATTTTTGTAGAGTGGTTAGTAAGAAAAGGAACCATTTTCCGAATGTTGAGGAGGTTAATATGATCAGCAGAGGAAATGGTTGTGATGAATTGTTGCAGTCATAGGTCACTATCAAAGAGGACCCCAAGACTGTGAGCCTTGGTTGAGGGAGCAACAAAGTCAGGCGGGAAGGAGATAGGAGATGGCAGGGGTAGGGATGGCATTGGAAACTGGGAGAAAGATGACTTTTGTTTTTGAAGAGTTTGGTATGAGGCAGTGGAGAGCCATTCAGTGACACATTGCAGTGAGACAGTTCATGATCTGTTTCGAGATGGCTGGGCTGAAGGTGGGAAAGGAGAAACATATTTGGATGTCATCAGCAAAAAGGTCATAGTGCTTGCCAAAGGATGAAATAAGTCTTCCTCTGGCAGCGGTTTAGAGGTTGAAGAGCAGCGATCCAAGGACTGATGCTTGGGGGGCCCCGACAGGGAGAGGTGTGGGGTCAGAGGTTTGTGAGTTCAAGACATTTTAAAAGATTAACCTTTCAGGTAGAAGGTGATCCAGGCAAGAGCAGATGTGAGAAACCCAAGGTTCTGGAGAGTGAGGAGTAGAGAGGAGTGGTTGACAATGTGAAAAGAGGCACAAAACATCAAAAGGATGAGTACAGAAGAGAGTTGGGAGTTGTAAGCATTAGAGAGAACGTTGGAGACTTGCATGAGTGCACTCTAGGTGGAGTGTTTACTATAGAAGCCAGATTGAAGTGGATCTCCACACCCATTATCTTCAAGGTACTTAGTGATCCGGTCGAAGACCATCTGCTCAAGGACTTTTGAATAATAGGGAAGGAGAGAAATTGGGTAATAGTGTGCTGGGGTATTTGGGTCAGAGATGGTTACTTCAATGGGAGTAAGACAGTTGCAGATTTGAAGGAGTCCAGGAAGAGTCACGCAGTGAGGTTAAAGAGCTCACAGAGATAAGGGCAAGAGATTGAGACTAACTCTGACTGTTTGTGAATCAAATGGGTTGATAGGATGCAAGATGGGTTGGCATAGAGATTGATGGGTGCCAACTCAAACGATAGGTAGGGAATAAGTAGTCGAGGTTAGAAGAGGTACGGGATAGAGGTGGTAATCAGAAGGAGGGTTGAGGTGGAAGATAGTGTGAGAGTGTTGTTAATTTTAGAGAATTTAGAGGAAAAATTGTGAACAAAGCCATTAGCAGAAAGGGAGGAGGTAATGAATATCGCTTTGGAGGTGTGTGAAAAGATTAGCATTTAGATGATAGTTTGTGGGCGTGATTTCAAAAGGAGGAGATTATGTTTGTGAAGAAGGTAAACTTGGCAGAGTCCAGTGCAGAGGTTAAGGCAGCAAGAGAAGTTTTGTAGGGTCAGTGACTTGTGCCAGCATCTAGGTCATGTTGAATGTTTATTTGAGGGTCTGAACTTCAGAAGCGATCCAAGGTAGAGAATGGTGATGGGAAGGAGTGAATGTTCGAGCAGGATAGTGCAGGTCAAATGGAGTCATAAGTGTATAATGAAAGTCAGAGAAAACACAGCTAATGGAATAGGCATGAATAGGGGAAAATAACCAGCGACAGGCCCTCACTTCATCAAGGTAAGGGGCAAGAGAGTCCTGCCTTAATTTCCATTTCCTTTTAGTCATTTAAAATTGGAAATTGAGGAAGAGAAGGTGGAGGGACCGAGATATTAAAGTGAACAATGGAGTGATCGGAGGGAGAGTGGTCAATGCAGAAATCAGAGAATGAGAGTGAATTAGAGAGAAAGACAGAGTGGGTAGGCTTTTACATGAAGTACACATGGAGTGGTCAGATAGGAGGGATGTAAGTTTAAGCCAGCTGGCTGGAGAGGGCTTGGTAAGGCTAAAGTCCTCCAGCATGACAATGGAGATGTCTGCAGGAAGTGACTCAAGGAGACGAGTCAGATCAGGGAAGAAGGAGATGAGAGGACCAGCGGGTCAATAGAGAGCCAGAACCGTGAGGGGAGTAGGAGGGAGGGGTTGAATGGTAGCATATTCAAAGGAAGAAGAATAGCTGATTGTAGAGGAGATAGAGGGGCAGTGTTGAGTGCCTTATTGATAAGAAACCCCACACTGCCTCCCTTCCCAACAGGTCTAGGAGAGTGAGAGAAGGGAGGCCGGGTCCTTGTGGAGGGCTACTACTGTAACAGAGTCATGAGGGGAGATACAGGTCACTGTGATAGCAAGAAAAGAACATTGAGGGTAATAAGAGTCGAAGTGTTCAGTGCAGTAGAAAGACATGTTGCAGGAGGGATTGTACATTCTAGAAGCCAAGGGAAAGAGTGATAGGAGGTGGGATAGAGGAGAAGGTGTTGTGTCGTAGGCAAGGGGCATAGATGAGGTTGGAGATCCTGGGAGCACAGGAGCGTCTATTTGAGAGGTGCTGGTGCAAGAGGGAAGGAAGAAGACCGGGAGGCCGAACACTGATGCAGAAGTTATACCAAGTTGAAAACAGTAAAGTGTCCTGGCAAGCAAGACATTTTTAAGGAAAGTTAATTCCCCTAAGTATAGTTATCACTCACTAGGGCCCCTGAACCCACAAATTACTTTATGTGGTTGGTTTTCAGATGCTTTTGATGTCACCTAGCTAGATAGAGAGGCACCTATACTTAATATGCTACCCAAAGTAACATGATTCACACAGGGCCTAGACCCTGAGGTAGCCTATTCTCTCTATTTTTTGTCATTACAAATTGTGTCTGTGTTTTGGATACTTTCATGTATGAAAATACCTTGTATAAAATAGTTGCAGAATAAATAACTTGCTCAGTACAAGAAAGCAAATCACACACATGTGATAATGTGTGGTTTCTTGTTTTTCTTTTCTTTTTTTGGTCATAGTAGACTAGATCCTGGATTATAATTAGGACTAATAGGATTAGTCACATGCACCTGCAGCACCTCCTAGTGAGTGATAATATATATATATATAACTTCCCTTAAAAATGTCTTGGCTGCCAGGACACTTTCCCGTTTTTTGCTATTGCACGTTGCCAGTCCTGGCACAGAGTAGGTGTTGACCCTTTAGTGTCATTGTTATACCAGGCTTAGGCTGAAGGCTATGAGAGAAGTGAAGGAGAAGAGTGAGCAAACTGAGGAATGGAGGGAAATCAAAGTGCATGATGGAGGGTAGACGAAATAGGCAAGTGAAGACAGTGAGGAAAGGGTACAGCCCAAGAGTAGGTGGGTGAGCAGAAAGGGAGGGGTGTATGGTTTTCTGAGAAGAAGCAGGTGTAGATTTGGAATTGGGCTAAAACGGTATGTGGCTAGAGTGGCCTGCATTGCAGCAGTCAGTCTCATGTTTTCTAACTCTGGAAAGGCATTTGTTACTCAATAGGCACTTATCATAGTTTGCTTTCACCATGATTAACATACAAATTGTAAGGTCAGTGTCAGAAAACATAACCAAGAAAACATAACCATACTGGCAGCAGCAATGTCAGCAACTCTAGCCAAATAATAGCACTTATCGTGTTTGCTGTAAACGTGATGTCATGTAAAAACGGCCATGGCAGAGGCAGAAAATGTAACCAGATTGGTTACAGCAATTCAGACCAGTACTGCCACATGACCACATGTATTATGTGTGCATGATACGTGTGGTTACGTTGCTAGATGGGCCTGCATTGCTGCAGCCAGTCTGGTTACATTTTCTTCCTGTGGCATGGAATTGTTTACAGGGCATCAAGGGTAAACTAAACATGATGACTGTAATTATGCGGTTAGACTGGCCTACATTCGTGGAGCTAGTGTGGATATATGTTCTAACTGCAGCATGACATTTTGTACTGGAAAAGCCAATCTTAAATGGCAGTTCTGACATGTATTTGTGCAGCCTAAATGGACATGCCTGGGCAAAGCCAGCATGGAAATGGTTATATACTGGTATATACTGTAGGCAAAGTCCTTATGAGAATGAGTTGAAAAATGATGTGTGTGGTGGCACTTGATTCTATTGGATTTGTTCATGTGCTCGATAAAACCAAATGTAAACTGTGTGGCTTTTGCACCATTTTAATCCAGTATTTATTAAATGTTTATGGGACACTACCTGGTTGGTTCTGAATACCTTGCTATGCTCGGTCACTTATGTGTTTTCGTGGTAAAGATTTATGCCCCTCCAATTAAAAAAGTCGCCAGCCACCACTTTCAAGAATCCTAACATACATCGGAGGCAAGGCATCATTACTGAGGAGATGAGGATAGTGGAAAGGGGAAATTCAGCAACGAAGGAGGATACTGGAGGCAGGGAGGCCAGGGTCACACACACACAGCAAATACATACAAAGGGCATGTGAAATCAGAAGATAGCAGCAGGACAGGCCTGAAGAGCAGTAATACTGAATGGGATGGGCATGTGGTGACCTTATTGTACAGAGCTAAGTGGTTATCAATATCACAGTGACTTGCCACAAACAGCAATAGAGCTGCAAAATGAAGCAGTGGGCTGGAGGCAAGAGTGTGAAAATGTCATTCAGGAGCAAAGAAGGTGTAACCAGCCATTATGGTGGAGCACCGGCTTAGAACAGTTGCTAGGCCCACATTCCTTGCTCCCTGATGGCCTGGCATCATTCTACATTTGCTAACATAGAGCAATTTACTGGAATGTAAAGATAGGGAAAGGCGTGAGGATAACCTGGGAGTGGTGATGCTACTGTACATTGTGAGTGTCCCTTCAAGAGATAGGATATTGTTTTCTAGCACAATCTTGAAACCCAGGATTGTGATTGTACTTTTAATTAGCTGTATCCCGTTTAGTAAATGCTCTCTGTATCTCCCTCTATTTCTGTCTCGCTCTCTCTTTCTCTCTCCCTCTCTCTCTCTCTTTCTCTCTCGCTCACTCTCTCTCTCTCTCTCTTGCTCACTGTATCTCTCTCTCTCTCTCACTCTCTCTTTCACTCTCTCTCTCTTTCTCTCTCTTTCTCTCTCGCTCACTCTCTCTCTCTCTCTCTCTCTCTGTCTCTCTCTCTCTCTCTCTCTCTCTTTTTCTCTCTCTCTCGCTCCCTCCATGGTTGAGGGTTTCCTTGTCAGGTTTGCATCTGCTAGAGTAACATCAACCATTGCTGACAGTGGCGTGACCAAAGGAAAAACGTAGATATTTGGTAAAATGAGAGCAGCAACAACAGAGGCATCCCCAAGGTGGGGATCAGGTTGGTCTTTGGAGACATTGGGCCTCATTACGACTCAGGCGGTAAGGGGTTTACGGCGGCGTAAACAGCGCCGACCCTTACCGCCTGATTCCGAGGTCCCTTAGCGCCATGGAGGTTTTAACACCTGCTATTAGCAGGTGTTAAAATCCATGGCGCTAAGGGACCTTGATGTTAATTACGCCACCGTAATTTACGGTGGCGTAATTAATGCGTTCTCCACTCCCATTATGGGGAAGGGTAAATGGGGATTGGGGACTTACCGCCCCGCCAACCTCGGAATGGGGCGGTAAGTCCGCCAACCACCATGGCGTAAACGTAGTTTACGCCATGGTGGTAAAGGTACGACCCAGGCGGTAACTTACCGCCTGGGTCGTAATGAGGCCCATACATTGACAGTGCATGAATCTTGAATGATATTGCCTTCAGGATGAGGGCACATTCTACATATGGGGGGCGGGGGCAAGGATAGGCTCTGCAGGGTGTTCTATAGTTCTGACAGACCATGTAATGACCAGAGGACAATGCTGCAGCGCCTACAATTACCTCTGTTGTTTTCCATTTTCTGTAACATTATTAGTGTTTATGTGTAATGAAACAAATGTGTGGTTTCAAAAGCACCCGATCAGTGACCAGCATACAAAATTAACCATTGCCTTGATGAACACAGAAGCAACAGATCATGGGTTTTGAGATTAATTTGACCCTTTCAAAAAAGGAAAAACAATGTGAGAGACAAAATGGTGTGTATTCACATAAAAACATTGTATTAAAATGTGGAAATTAGTTGTACTAACATTGTAAACTGACATTTAAAAAATAATTACAATTTTAATTTCAAATGTACTGTAGACATTACAAGTTTCTTATGAAGCCAAGCAAGTTAGCAAAAGCTGGAATAACCATATATATTATTATCTGATAGAGGTTAAATTTTCAAGATGGGTAGTCTAGACCACTCCTATTGTACTCTTTCAAGTTACCCTTATGAGAAAGGTGAATCGGTCAAAGAGTTCCAATAGAGTTTTGGACTGGTTTGCATGAAGTCAAATAACATGCTAGGAATATGATGAAAAAATGTCTGTAGCCATGAATTTGGATATGAAGATAACATGGCTGCCACAACTGTCACCTGTTTGGGCTCATCAGCTCATTACATGAGGAGAACCACACACCTTGCTGAATTTTAAAAAGAGGAGGACTGCGAGGGGCAGCTGGGTCTCGGGGTTAGAAAGGCTGTTCACGTATCCAGTCCCCAATGCATAGACATCCTTTAAGAATTATATATATGGGATTCTAGGTGTATGGCGTGCCAATGCTAAAAGATAAGGACGATGAAGAACAGAAAGCAGAAGGCCATGCGGGACAGGTGGGGAATGGAGAGGTTGAGCAGAGACTGGGATCGCAGATTAGGAATTAGAGAGTATTGGGTGACAGACACAGTGGGATTGGTAGTTGGAATCTATGAATTAATTTATAGACCGAAGAAGAAACAGAACGGGCGAACAATGTTTCATGGGAAGTCACCATGAGATTAGGCGATGTACAGAGGTATGGAAGGCTGTAGACTGTGTGGGGGTGGGGGAGGGGGCACAGGACGTCCTGTGAACAGGCTGGAGAACTAGTCCTGTGTTCTGTGCACAAACGTCGAAATCAGGGTTTTAGTGGTTTGATCATTGAGATGGGAACAGATGGTATGTCTATTCGGGAGGTTTATTTTAGCAGCTCTGTCAGTGAAAGTAGTGAAAATGTATGATCTTATTTTGGAGTTCTCAGTAAATTACGTGGAGGGATCCTACTACATTTACACTTTAGCGTAGGCAGGTCGACTCCAAGCAGTTTTCAAAACTTGCCTGGCGGAGTGCAAATGTAAAGAGCAAAAACGTGGCATACATCCGTGTATGCTACCCCTTTGCACTCCAACATGCAAAATGAGTAAACGCTGCCTCCCTGTATGCATGTCAGGTGGCGTTTGCAATGGATTCCTATGGAGTCCACCTGCTTTTTTCTGGTGTAAAATGCAGACGGACTCCTAAGGAATCCACAGCATGTGCGCAAGCATCGGAATACAAGGTGGCACCAATGTGTAGAGTATTTTATTTAATTTATTTTATTGTTATAGCTGATGTTAATCAACTTTTCAATATAGAAAACAAGTTACAAATTAAATACAAATGTATACATGTCGCATTTACAATTTAGCTTCTCGTCTACCATTTAGAAATCACCATTCGTCACATTGCATTTTGTTACTGCTTGTTGATTAGTTAGAATTATAGAGATACTGCAAATTCAAGTTCATGTAATTTTAACTCATTCAAAAATGCAATTGTTCTTATTGACACCACAGTGGAAATACCAGAGTATATAGTTCGCCACAGTGCGTCCGATGTAGAAACACCAAATGGTTCTGTCAACTGTTTAAAGTATTATACTCGATGGTTGAGGAGTGTCTCACACTCAGTAAGTAAGTAAGTGTCTCAATGTTTCTATTTTGTCTTGCTGTTTGCAAAATCTGCAGCATTTTTGTTCAATGTTGATGAGCTTTCGTCGAGACATCACCTGGTTTGTTGGCCATAAATTCAAGCGAAGTCGAAGAAAATCATTTCGATGTTTTATAGATGGTGACCTGAGCAGATATTGTTCTGGATAAGAGTGTCTTTTTACTGTTATCGTTGAGGGATCATAATCACGGTAGTTGGAGCATTTAACTCTTGTTTTGTCCCAATCCATTGCAAAAATCCTTGTCTTTATCTGCATGGGATTCTGAAGCAAAATTGCTAATGAGGGATCCATTGTCGCCAAGGTGTTGATGACTAAATTTCGCCATTTAGAT
This sequence comes from Ambystoma mexicanum, assembly GCF_040938575.1. NCBI lineage: Eukaryota > Metazoa > Chordata > Amphibia > Caudata > Ambystomatidae > Ambystoma > Ambystoma mexicanum. Next base: position 433,609,517 of record NC_090932.1, on the reverse strand, counting down.
ATGAAACAGTCTTTAGATGCAAAAATGTAAGCAGCCAGCGTTCCCAAAACTGTAGATGAGTTCCAAGCTAGTAGGCATTTTCTAAATAATGCTATTACTAGCCATGTATATCTCATGTTGAGAGATATCAGTCCCAACTCATATCTAAAAATGGGTAATGGAGTTGATGTGGACAGATGAAGTACTTCCCTCCAATATTTTGCTTCTGGACTATTCCAAAAATCTTCTTTTATGATGGATTTAGTTTCTGAAGAATATAACAATGTTGGTGTTACTTTTTGATTGTAGAATGTTAAGACAGGAACTAAAGTAAACTTCCCGTATGTTCTTAAAATGATTTTGGTTTGTTGGATGAATCTCTTGTTGCTGTTGTTTGAACACAGCAGTTTCATTAAGTGGCAAAATTTGAGCTTCTAGATATGTGTAGTGATTCACTACTTGGAGACTCTCCCCCATGAGATTCCACTTGTATGATTTTTTTAGTCTCTTTTTAGAGACATTAAAGATCATAACTTTTGTTTTTTCACGATTGATGCTTAGATGATTAGCATTTGTATATGTTATGACTGCATCCATTGCTTTCTGTAGACCCATGGGGGTTTTTGACATTATAACCAAATCATCCGCATACATTAGAAAGGGTATGCTTTTATTTGCAAATTTTGGGGGATCCGTGCAGATGTTGTTAAAGGTCTCTCCCACATCAGCTATAAAAAAAATTGAACAACGCAGACGCCAGCGTACAGCCCTGTCTCAGCCCTCTAAATGTTTTGACTGCATGTGATAGTTTGCCATCATTCGTTAATCTGATCTGAACGCTGTTGTCTGTATGCAGATCTTAAATTAGGTGTATGATATATTTCAGGCAACATTGGCATGTGAGTTTGTTTATTAGCAGTTGATGAGAGACAGAGTCAAACGCTGCCCTTAGGTCTATATATATGATGTATAACGGCTGTTTGATTGTTTTATAATGCTCAATAATTGATGTTAAGGTAAGTAGGTTTACACAAGTTCCCATTCCGGCTACAAAACCTGTTTGTAGTGGATCTCTGGCTCCCGATTGTAATGTCCATTGATTGCAGTCTATGAGAATAAATCTTGAGAAAAGCTTGCCTGATGCATCTAGCAAAGAGATCGGTCTGTAATTTTTGGGTAACTTTCTGTCTCCTTTTTTGAAAATTGGGATAATAATCGCCGATTTCCACGTTAACGGTATTTTCTTTGTTTTTATAACATAGCTGAAAATGAGAGTTAGGATCTTTGCCCATTGTGTTGGATTTTGTTTGAACGTGAGATTGCTCATGCCATCGGGACCCGGAGCCCTTGAGTTTGATAGTTTATTTATGTAGTACAAGACATCTGCTTCTTCAATATTGAGTCCTTCATAGAGTATTCAGTTGGGGCTTGACTGAGCTCAGCCTCTTCCTTCTTATAAATATTGCTGAAGTATGATGTCCAATCTGATTCGCTCACACCATTAATTGGTATTTTTTTTTGTAGTATTGTTGGTACTGGCATTAATCAATGCCCATGTCTGTCCCATGTTTTTATTAAGACTGCTTTTCAACATGGACTCTCCGTCTTTTTGGAACATGTTAATTCAATAGGCTCTTAGCCAATTTCTGTATTGGCAATTAAGTGTTTTTATCCTCTGAGGTTTGTCTGAGCAATTTGAGCTCAAAATAACTCTTTTATTTTTTCTTAAAGCTGTTTTTTTAGCTTGAACAAGCGCATCAAATTCATGTCTTGGTTTGAAGTATTCTAACTTGCGATCCTTATATGTTACTGTGTAAAGGTGAAGGAATGAAGTGTAGTCAATAGAGGATATTTGACTGTTTTGTGTGTTCATCTCAATTTTTTTTGCCAATTCAGATAAATTCTGCCCATTCCATTTTAGTCTCGTTCTAGCGTTGTTTGCTGTTAGGTGATGTTTATAAGTTTCACTGTTGCGCCTTCCAGATGTTCCAACTTAACAAGCTGCAAGTAAGGGTTTGGATTTAGCCATTGAGAAAGGCGCCAATTCATATGATTCTTAGTTATTACCATCAAGCCAGATGAAGGTCTTTCGCATCTCCCTGACTTAGCTGGATTGAGCAATATGGTGTGATCTTCCCAGATTGGGCTGCTGATTAACCATGTTTCTTGTAACATTATGATGTCATGTGGGGTGTGAACTTCTGCACTGGGGGCCAATAAATGAATATGCCCACAGGTATTCCAGCTGATTAGTGAGATGGAAGTTTGTTCTCTGCTTGGTTATGAGCTGCTCATCGATTCTCTTTCTTCGATATGTGAGTAAGTGACATTATTTCCAAATGTCTGTGTTTCTAGGTAATTGTCTTTCTTTTCCATCACAATGTTTTCCTCGGTGTCCATGCAAGTAGGATCTCTTGTCAGAACAAACCCAAGTGAGAATATTTCCATTCGGGCTTGCCATAGGGCATTTCTGGTTAGGTTGGATTGTATCTAGAGTCTCATTATAGAGTGGTCATTCTCTTTAAAGAATTCGACTTGTGCAATGTCAATGGAAGATATGTCTTGTAATGAATTAACTTCTTCGCAATTGCCAATATGCTTGTGCGATTTAGGACATACTCTGGATTTGGAGCTGGAGGACACTTTAGAATTAGCCTGTGATGCGTGTTCCATTTTTGTCTTAAGGTGCTTTTACTTGCATTAGTTTGCTTTACTTCTGTACTGTTCGTTTTCTTTTTGTCTTGCTCCTGTGGTTTAGCTAGTCTGTGCTGGGTGTTCGATATTTGCTCTTTTTTGTCTTGGATTATTTCTTTAGTTGTTTGGTTTTGTTTGGTCATATTAAGTTTGAAGTAAGTTTCAATTGCCCTTGCAATTTGTTCTTCAATTTCAACAGATTTCGGTTGTTGCCTTGCAAGGAGCAATGTACTTTCTCTTTCCATATTTTGATGCAAATTTCTGTCGCTATTCTGATTATTTGCAATCAATTCTGTCTGATCCAATATCTCCTGGTGTGACTGATTTGTTGTAAATTTTTGTTTGAATTGAGAGTTCTGTGTTTGCTCTTTCAGTGTAGAAAAGTGATTTGGTTGTAGTTTTTGCACTTCTTGGTCATATAATGCAGTCTGTGTCTTGATATTAGTTTGCACTTGCACTGCTGGTAAAATGGTAACTTCATTGTTCAGGCTTGTCAAGGTCATTTGTGATTTCACAGCGAGATTTTGATTCGGTAAAATATTCTGAGATGGATTCTTGATTGATTGTTGTAATTCTGTATATTTTTTTATTGAGTTTTCAATCTCGGCTCTAATGTCTGCCAAAATTGAGAATCCTTCTTCTTTTTGCTTTGAGTCAGAATTTTCCATGTTGATGTTACTCCTGATAGTTGTTTGAGTTTCTCTTCTCTGTGTTTGATTATATTCTGAATTGTTAATGGGATTCGATGTTAGCATTTCTCCTAATTTGTGACTACTTTCCTGTTGAGTTGCAACTTCTCGCTTGTCTGGTAGGGCTGTAAACTGATCTGTTGACCTAGATTCAGTTTCATTGGAGTTGTTAGTTTGCACCTCATTCACGTTTATTGAAGCAATTAGTTGATTCAAGGGTAGGTAGTCTTGGATGTCAGGTGTGCTATTCGAAGTCGAAGGTTCAGTCGTTTTTTTCCCTCGCTTTGCTAATCTCATCTGCATCAAGTTAGTTTGTTTGGTATCTTTCAGTTTAGGTATAAGCCGTTTGATTAAATGTTTGATATTAGCTGTCGACCGCAGGGATAAACTCTTTTGGTTTTTTGATTTTTTCTTACTTGAATCAAAATGTTTCTTCTGATTGTTATTTTGAAACAGATCATATGTCATGGGTCTGATAGTAGCTGCACGCCTTATTTTTTTCGTTCTGGACTGCGGTTTGTCAATTATGACCAGGTTGCTCATGTCAGCGTTTGCATCCATTTTGTGTGCAGTAATGTGTAGGATATTATGTTGATCTTCTTGTTGCACGGCCTCACCGTTTTCAATAATTTGGACCGATTTGTCTATTCCAGTGTCGATTGGAACTTCCTCAATTACGTGACTTATTTCATGGAGGTTGATACATTATTTTTCTATTGTTCTTCTATAATCCATGTGCCTTCCGTTGCACCAGTTGTGAGAATTAGGTGCTGTCATCAGTTGATTCATCCAGTCTGCAAGTTGGTCCAATTGTTTTGCTTGTAGTGTTATTTTATTGTCCAAAGTCTCGAACAATTTTGTTAGGGTAACCACTGTCATATACATTGAATTGAGAGTGATTTCGAGCAGTTTTCCTTGTGATTGGACTTCATCTGCATGCTCATTTGTTAATATAGGCATTTCACTATGTCTCAGGCACATTTTACCTCCAGTTGCTGGGCCCACCGATGTCATGTGTGTTGTGTGGGCCGAGTTGTCAAATAAACTTGGTGAATGATATAGGCTGATCTCTCCTGATGATATTGGGTAGACGATACCATAGCTGATATTTTGTCCAAGTTGGTACTTGAGCCTTCATTCCTATGTTTAAGATCAATTGCAATAGGCGAGAGTGGAATATTTTGCATCTCGTCTGATAGTTGGTTATTTTTTTGAGTTTCAGATTCCCTGTTTTTTGATGTGTCTAGCACCAGTTTGACTTCTGGCGTTAGAACTGGTTCAGTTTGAATTTCCAGACATGTTTGGTTGTTAGGTTTGAGGTGAATGTCTGTTAAGGAAGTCTGCTTATTGAGCATATCCTTGTTTTGATTATTCAAACTTGATACGCTGTTAGGTTTAACGTGAAACTCTGGTGTGGACAACTGAGTATCCTTCATGTCTTCAGTACGTGATTCAACTTTTGCTACCACGTTAGTGTTACACTGACTTCCAGCTGAAAGTAATTGAGTATCTGTTATTGAGATGTTAGTTGAGTAACTATTAGTCTTACGAGTTGGTTCAGTCGGCATAATGTCACATGTTTTAACTGTTGGAGCTGGCATATTTTCACTGACTCTAGCAGCCGGGTCTGTAGAGCAAAGTTTTGCTTTGCAGAATTCACAGGTTTTTTTCCCGCAATAATCTGCAGATTGATTTCGCAATTTTCTTTTTAAATTGGTCATGGTTGGGCATTTATTCGGTGTTGATTTCAGGGTTAATGATGTACTTGAAATTTTTGTGTTCTTTGTCATTGTTGATCTGAGATAATAACCGTCGTATTGCATGAATAGCTTTTCAATAGGTTCTGTTACCGATCTTGACCAAAACTCATGCGAAATGGTTGTGCAGTGTTGTTTATTCTTGCTGCTCAAAGGGCGTTTCCCCGCAGTTGCAGCTATGTTTTAACTTTGTATGTAATTGGATTTATTTTGTAATCCTTTAGCTGCTCAAAGCGCTAAGCCCCACAGTCACAGCTAATTTCGAATGCTAAATTTGCTTTTAGACTTTGTTTGTATTTAAGTCTTGTGTTAAAGTTCCTCGGCTGCTCAAAGGGCAAAGCCCCGCAGTCACAGCCAGTTGCTTCAATAAGAGCGCGACTGTACCAGTTTTATGTTCAACCGAATAGAAACAAATTCAAAAGTAATTTGTGGAAATGTTTTGTTCGCGTAGTCAAAATGAAGAGTATATAATAGTATATTCTTACCTAATTTATGGCTTGGAGGAATAAACAGCTATTTTGTTGATTTGTCCACTTGAATGCACAATCAAAGTTTGTGGAGCACAACACGTCCCCGCCCCTGCGCACCCCAGGCAACACGGATAACACACTCACCGCACTCCGCGACGCTCCGCGTATCCTGGGAGTTTTTGTAGCTGTAGTCTCCTCCTCCTCGAATTCAGTAGGCAAAAAGAAAAGACTCAGGCTCAGGTCGCTACAGCTCCTCTATACCGACATGGACAACACACTCGCCGCACTCCGCGACGCTCCGCGTATGCTGGGGGTTTTTGTAGCTGTAGTCTCCTCCTCCTCGAATTCAGTAGGCAAAAAGAAAAGACTCAGGCTCAGGTCGCTGCAGCTCCTCTATACTGACACGGACCACACACTTGCCGCACTCCGTATCAATGATCATGGCCTTCCTCTCATTACAACACCGACAGCATCAGGAAACAATACCATCTGAGACTCTTGTCCAGCAAGAAGGAAATGTTCAAAGGCTGCTGTAGAACGTTGCTTGTAGAATCCAAATAGAAGCAGAAGAAAAGTCCAAACCCTACCCCGATGGCACGAGGACACCTCAGAGTTCCAGTACACAACGGCAGTCACCAGTCCATGTACTATTAAAGCAAAACAAACAAAGTTCAAAGATCCCAAGATCCACGTGTGCAGTTCGAAAGGAAATCCAAACAATCCGGGTAAAAAAATGGAGCGTGTGACAAGATGCAAAAATGGCAGGCAGAGAATATCCAGAAACAGTCAGTAGTCGAAAAAAGGGAGCTGGTGGCAGTGTACCAAACGTGATCCAAGCAGGTCCAAAGGCAGTCCAGGTTGAATGAAGAAGCAACAAGGAAGGGAAGGATGGGCAAAGCGAAGATTCGAGAAGCAGGAAACAAGGGTCAGAAATTCGAAAACAGGGTTTTGAAGAATACAGAACGCCACCGATAAACTTTCAGAAGCGTAGAGTGTAGAGAGTATTTGTATGGATGAAAATAAGACATAACATAAATAAGGTGAATAAAAGCCTTATGCAGGGCTTTTACGCCTTTTGTTTGCATTAAGACTGGAGAAAAATGTGTTCCTTAGAGTTTAATATCACTGTCAAAGTGGTCCCAAGCTTCCAAGCAGGTTTTCTTCAAAGTCTGTTACATGAGCATTTTGAAGGTTCATTGCTTCTCACCCATGTGTGCAAGACCTTAGGACTATTAGTAGAAGCTGCATGCATATGCTTATTAAAAGGGTGATCTAATTGAATGTTATGTTGTTTTTTAAATGTTTTCTTTTTTCATTTGATAGTTGTTGAAAATGGGTGTCAAATAGAAACTACATGTAAACATAAGAAACTAGTCAAATAAACCCGAATTGGGAGTTTTCTGGAGTGGGAGGGTTTGTGGTTGGGTCGCAGTGGCTCACTGGGTTATATTTGATGATGTACTAGGTTAATTTGTCTGAGGCATTTAACATTGAGCCACTGCCTTTCATCCCATTAAGGGCTGATTTTGAAGTCTATTTTTACTGTGGGAATGTCATTTTGAATACTCTCCCCCGAGTACACAAACAGTAATTATATTAGCTTGATAATAAATGACCATCGAAAACGTGTTCTGTTTTTCCCAGCTTAATGTTTCATCCTAAAGAGAATGTTTAATCTTGTCAGCACATCTGGAGTTATGCACTCTGTGTGAATTATTAAATGCAAAATAGATTGAACTCCAAAAATAATGTATCTGACCCAGTTTATTTAACAATTTAACAGCCTGCTTGCTTTACTACACCAAAATGTTTACCTTAAAATGGTGAAGTTGGGGTTAAGGTTAAACCTTACCCTTGAAAAGGATCAAAGTATAATAAGTGTCTTTTCATATATACATATTTTTTTTTAAAAAGCAATCAAAAAAGGAAAGTATATTTATTCATGCAAAGTAACTCAAAGGAAGAGGATCACTGGGGGTCCCAACAGTTTGCATCACGCAGAACTAAGGGCCTGATTAATGGACTTTTTAGCGCGGTACAAAGTGACTTTGCACTGCCAACAAACAACCTGATTCACAGAGCAGTGCAGAGTGCATTTTTGCAGTGCAAAGGGACTTTGCATAAAAGTCAGTGCAAAGTCGAGCCCTAAGTTTGAGTCCTTCATGAACACTCATGAATCACTCATTCTTTATACAATGACCCCAGAACCAGTTGTGATGTGCACGTTAAACAGTCATTAGTAAATACTTATGAATTACCCACGTGCTGCTACTCCCATGTTTAATTAGTTATTCATTAGTAAACGGTTGTGGCACGTGAATTACAAATTAATGAATGCATTGCTACTGCACGTTATTATAAAGTGACACCAAATGTTTTAATCCGTCGGATGTTTCTCATGAAAACTATCATGTACAATCTACAGGAAAACCGGCACAACAAATATTTCCCTGTGCTGAAAAGCACTTTCTAATCAGCTGTCCAGGCACAGCTGAAGAAAGACGCTGATAAGTTGGATGCATTTACCAATTGGAGTGCAGCTGGGGCTATCATCTGGTGGTGTTATGGGAAAGCATGGGACACTTTGGGCTTGGATCAGATGATTAGAGGCCAGTAATGCGTGTCTGCTCAGCCTCCAGATCCAAGGCTGAAATCAAAGTGTTCCCTTTGCTTTTTTTCTGCCACAAAGTGAGAAATGTTTTTGGCGGTTTGGGTCATCTAGTAACACTGGTGTGTTCCATCACGCGCCCTCAAAATGTTGCACTAAATTGTGTGCATCAACAACTACACTCATTCTACAGTTGGGGATTATAATGAAAAGATGCAGGATCTCGTCTGCATGGCTGCTCTGTCACACGCCACGCTGATGATCTCTTCAACAAGCTTGCGTGACTTTTTGAAGATGTAGATATAAGCCCTGATTCATGGAAAAGTGCGCAGATATCCTGCAAAGCCTGCCTGCCGAGAACGACTCTGCACAAGCCTGCGCGCAGAAGCAAATCTGCACGCTGTGAATTTTCATGGAATTGTTCCCGCAAAGTAGGCCTATCCGCAAGTCGTGGCCGGAACGCCCCCGACACGCCCCCACGCACAGCCAAAACAGACACATTTACCTACCTTTGCAGCTTCTCCAGGTGTGAACACTCGCACACGGTGAAAACTGAGTTGGTTCCACCACAGCCAAGCCAGCACCTCGGTGGCTTTGCGTGGGGTCCCCTGTAACTGCAACCGACACCCAGAGAACATGCGTACCGTTTCCTGTAAATCATGGCATATTTCTGTCAAACTGCATGCGAACCCCCGTACACCGTCCCTGCACCCCGCTACACTGAGTAAGAGTAAGAGCACCCCTAAGTCCATCTGGAACCCTATCTGAGTGCACGCACCCTGAATTCTGACATGCAAACTCACCTCCGCACTGCAAATCCTATGTGCAATCATCTGTATGCATGCCTTCGGGTGGCAGAAAGATTGAGGGTTCTGCGTCGGCATTTCGCTGGCGAGATGTTGCACGGTCACATCCATATATACGCTTTGTCGTGCGTATTTGTGGGTGTGCTATGGACTGCCTGCAGCCCGTCCCTTATAACGTCCACTTTTTCCCTTGTACTATCTCATTTAGCATGCTCCGTCCCCTATTCTGGTCCCTGCGCAAGCCAGGCCCACACCCTGCGTGGAGCCTCGCGCAAAGGCACTTGTGCCGAGCTTGCGTGAAGTACGCGCAAAGTACAGAAAAGTGCGGTGCAGACGATTCCATGAATCGACAAATGAGGTTTTGCACGCGGTTTGGCGCACAAAGTCCCTATTTACCACGCAATATATTCCATGAATCAGGCCCACTGTCTTTTTGTTACTTAACATTGTCACCCTTATCAATGATGTCAGTTCTAGATAAGCCAGAAGATGCCCTTAAGACGTCCCTTGATGGGACAGGACCTCAGGATACCCTGTGAAGCACACGCCAGGCCAAAAGTTAGGATTCCACGTCATCCAACAAACAGCCCGAACCAAAGGGACGTCATGTTCCTAGGAATGGCACCCGGAAAGCCTGTTATTCATTGATCTTGAGACAGATGTTTGTCCTGGTCCGCTCTGAGTCCTGAAGGTGGTCATTAAATTAAGTGTTCAGTTCCATATAAGAAAGATATGCCGATATCATACTTGAAGTACCGCTCTCAGTCTTACCTTCTTCGAACCAGTGTGATCCTCAGACACACAGACATTCATAGAGATTAAGAGAAGACAGTGCTGGCTGCAGGGCTGTAGTCAGCGTTCCCCCTCCGCCCACACAGGAGAGTAAACATTCAACAAAGCAATTTTGGAGGTCTCACTGCCAATTGCCAAAACACACACACTTTCTGATCCTTCACCTGCCCAGACCCACATTCCCACACACATTAAATACGCAGAGAGGATTGGAGGTCGCCTTTCCAAAGATGCTTTGGGAAGCTGAGTGGCCAATGGTGAATTTTTCAGTGTATCAAAATCTTGATGGTTTTAAGACTGCTTTAAAGAGGACATTTTGGAAAAGGCGGAGTTAAACTGTGCGTTTTAAAGGACATTAAACCAGCAACATTGGTCAAAACTTGGTAGAAAATATTTAAAATCGTTCACAAGGAGCTCTGAGGTGTTTTTACCAAAGAAATGTGTGCAGACTAGTGATAAATGGCGTTTTTTAAAGGTTTTGGGGACACACTTTATTATGACACATTACCGCAGTATGCTCACAGTCCACTTGGCCCAGCTGATAAGGCAGAGTAATATTTTGATATTCTTACTTAACAAAACAGATACAGAATCCATTATCCGCAGCTAAAACAGCACACCCTGGTTCTGTTCACCCCAGTTAACCCAGCAGGGCCTTTTTGCATTATTCCAAAATACCACGATGTGTCAGATTCCAGAACTCCAGTGAAAGCTGTAGGATCAGGTCCTCATATTCCCATTTAACACAATATGGCCATGTTCCATTATTACAACTTTACAGAGCAAAGCTAGATTCCAATATTACCAGCTAACGTAGCAGGTCAGATTCAATTTTAGCAGTTAACAAAGCTTACTTTATTCCCAGTTAGTACAGCAGGGGCAGATTCCATAAGGCATATTTAGCACAGTAGTGTCATGGCTGACTGCGGCAGAGTCTGTGACATGTCCGATGCTGTCTCTGAAAAACCCGGTGACTGGAGTAGAGACAGTGACAGGTCAGGAATGGGATGACTTGTAGCTGGTGTCACTGGAACAGTCGGACAACTGAAAGGTCTTTTGGACTTTCACAGATGTCAGGATGGGGGACCTGATCAGCGATGGTCTCTCACCTGCTGTTGGGATTGTATTGTATTGGTTATTTATATAGAGCTCTATCCCCACTTGTGTGGCCACAATGCACTTTTTTCTTTGGTTGGACAGCCCTTGGTGACCGTAGACAATGAGGTTGGACATTCTAGGGAGTTTATCTTAGATGCATGTGTGCATGTTGCCATTCTGAGACTTCGGTGGCTGGCCAGGCTTGACTAAGCAGCCCAGGAGAGGTCAGACACATGGGTGGTTGCTCTTGAGGGTTAGAGATAGATTTCTATTGTTGAGAGAGTCTATGTGAGGCCAGCTATACCAGGATCCTTAATGGGTGGTGGTCACTGTATGCTAGTGGCAGAGGTGTTGAAGTACGTCGGGTGTTTCAGTCTGGACAGCTATGCGTGAAACTAGGCCGGTTGTGCTTAGTCGTAGCCATATTCTATCATGCATGGATGTTTGCCTGTGCCTGCGGCCTGTGTACACACTTGTGGTGTGAGATATACGTACCGTAGGCTGCGAGATTGCTTATTTGTCCAGGTCTAGAAATTGAGAGTCCTATAGCAATAGGCCTAAGTTTTAGGTATGTAGACGGGGCACCACCCATAGACACAAGGCTGTGTGTCAGATCCTATCCAAGCTTGGAAGTGTGCAATAATCCCTCAGAGGAAAGTTGTGGGTGAATCTACACGAGGAGTCACCCCGAGGTGGAGCGGCTCTGTTGGAGGTCCAGAGGAGGGTATCCAGTGATAAAGTCGCTTGGGAAAAGGTCACCAAGGGGGGACATTTTCCCAAGTTTGAAATTCCACGAAAATCGAGCACTTCCCCAAATGGCTGGACTTACAATAGTTTCCCTGGGGACATGTGCACATAGAACCCAAAGGAGATAAGCTGTGCTTGAGAACACAAGGTAGATAGAGCACTAGAGATGGTGCAACAAGTTTTAGAACCATCTATACTTTTCACAGTGTTCCTTTAAACAGAGGCTGTCATATCATACTGGAAGAACAAATGACACAATGGAAGAATAATGCGCTCATAATTAATATAACACCACCCATAGAAACGCATAAAAACATAGATCAAATAATGGCATTTACTAGTGCTGTAGCAAGCTGAATGTGTAGAAAATCGCAATAGTTCACCATACTGCATATTGAGATCAAATGCAAACACGTCCTTGGCATCTTCCGTATTAAATACCCTATGCCTAGGAGAGCTAATGACACCACACTATTACCACAGTGGCCAACTGGCCCCATATCATCAGTATCACCTTTGCACAGTCCTGTTCTGTGAGCAATTGCGCTTCACATAATGGAACTTGTAGGCCTACAGACATAATAGAAAAAGAGACACTTCAAGTCCCAGCATTCAAAGTGATGTTCGCTGAAAACCCCTGCGTGGATTAATGTGATCATGAATATATTAAAGGGATCGGCACCATTGTGATGCCAATATTACTGCAAAGGGGTGCAGTATATTTTCAGTTAATGCACTATGGAATAACAGGTTCATTAATGGAAACAAAAACAGGACTGGAATATTCGCTCAGATCCAACATAAGGAGGCTGCAGATGCTCGATTTCCTTATTTCCCCATTTGCAAATGGCTTCAGTGAAAACGGTCATGTATATACACAAACACGAACTGATGGCTTGATAACACTGCTGAACTCAGTAAAGACATTTAAACTTCAGCTCTACCTCCCCTCGGGTGGAACAAAAGAGGGAAAACAAAATTATTATAAATTCCAGCCACAAATCTCTGATACATTTCAGACGGTAAGCAGCAGGTAAGTTAATCCCCCCTACCAGGTTTAGCATATTTGACAGTACACACCTTGGAAAATACACCCCTACCTCCGATAGAACAAGAGGCTTGTATTGCACATTAGCACCCGGCACGCGCAGCGCAACGGGAATACTGCGTGGTGATTGGCTCATTTGCGAGCCATACCACACGGTATTCCCTTTTACGCCGTGCGTGCCGGCTACTCTGTTCCCGGCGAAGGGCGTGGCAGCCCCTCAGCCAATGACGAGGCTCAAAACGGGGAAATCCCCGCTCCGAGCCTCCCCATGGCTGGAGGCTTCCTTCGTCCACCGCCGGGGACTCAGGTAAGAATATTTTTTTTTTCCTCCGTCCTCCCACCTCCCACCCCACCGACTTACCTTCTATACTGCGATCTACGGCGGGGGACGATGGAAACCTCCAGCTGTGTGGAGACTCGGAGCGGGCCCATTCCTGCTCCAAGCCTCCACACGGCTGGAGGCTTCCATCGTCCCCCGCCGGAGACCGCGGTACTTCTTTTTTTTTGTTTTTTTTTTTCCCTTCCCCGTCCCCCTCCCTTGCGCCCTCCCAACCCCACTTACCTTCTTTTTTCTTCCGGTCTTGCGAGCGAACGCGCTGGGAACACTTTTGTTCCCAGCGCGTCTGCTCCCGATGGCCGCCATGGAAAGGGAAAAGGGACTACGTTTTCCCTTTCCCGGCGGCCATTTTTTTCATTTTTTTTTTTCGAAACAAGCGAAACAGAAAAAAAAATGCCATTAGCACCCTGGTCTAACGGGCCGGGGTGCTAATGGCAATAAGACCCTCGGTGGCAGGCCAATTAACTGTAACTATAGCCCCAGGGGCATTATCTGGGGCGGTATTGGCCCGCCGCCTCAGGTCTTATTGCCACAGTAATGGTAAATGCCACAAATTGTTTCTGGGTGGAAAAAATGCACGTAATCTGAAATAAACAAAGCAATGTCAAAATCAGGCTAAAAAGCAGGTGTCTTAAATGTCGCTTCTCCAAGCATGATTTCATTTAGTGCATCACATATTGATTTTGATATAGCCCGCTGTACACGTTTATATACTCATGTAAATGTCATTGAAATTAGCGGTGTCCGGAGTTTATTTTTGTCTGTGGTGGGAATTTGCAAAGTTCTGAACGTCAAATCTATGCAAAATCGTGAATTTGGCCATTGTTTCGGCTTATGCCGAAGAAGTTTTTTGCTGCACCATTCATCTCCCCCATGAAACATTCCCCACATTTAAAAAATTGGTAACTAAAAATCCACACACCCGTGTGTTTTTGAAATTTTTCTTACAAGTGCAGTTGTGCTGAGAACTAAGAATCGTAACACCACTTGCAAAGTGTATTACTCGCTAAAGTACATAGAGTACACAATAAAACATGCATTAACATGTCTATGAACGTCATAACCATTGAAGTACATTTCGCGATAAACACACGACACACGGCCACATTCAGTGAAGTGTATTAACTCTCAATGTGCATTACATAGATGGGTGTCCAAGTACGCACACAACACTTGAGCTTCTGATGAGCCTGGCTACGCCTGCTCTCACTCTCTTCGTTACTGCCCCTGGGAGCTTTGCATTTCTTTAACGCCTGATAAACGGGCAACGTTTAGTGAGGTGGAGGTGGCCTCAAATGCAACATGGCACATTACATGTCCAGAATGTTGGGGTGAGGTGGGGTCACTCTCCAAGTAAAAAAGGTCATGAGGGAGAAGATGGTCACAAAAACGGATCTCTGGACTGGCATTAAAGGCACCCCAAAACAGGTCCATCATTGCTGGGATGATATGCTGTGCTATGATCCTGGCCTGCCTGTGAACCTGGGCATGCAGTTACGGTAGGCTGTAAAACCCAGGCGTATCACAGTAGCAGAAGGCCGAGGTAGGTGAGAGCAAGTGAATAGTGGAATGTGTGTCTCATTGAACTTTTAACTTACTTTTAAAAGCATACATTTCTAATCTGTGACCTCTAAATGTTAAACTCTAAACTACCCTAACTCTAAACTATGCTCTATTCTATGGCATACCAAATTGCACTATAATACAGTATGCTCTTTGTGCCTCTGACTAGTAGGGAAATCCCACCTGCACTTAAATCAAGCTCCCCTGTGTGAACAGTTCCGGAGTCATGCACCACCCACCCACCGAGAGCCACCTGAGTCCTGCTTCCATGTAAAATTAACCATGTCAATATGGCCTCCTTATTTTACAGGCTCCAAGATCAGATGATCCCTGCACTTGCTCCAGTAACTGCATCCAAGCTGATTGACCAACAAATGTCATGCACATGGTTAAATGCTCACCCAAACAGGAAGCTGGAGAATCTTGATCAGATGTAGAGGGACTGCCAAAATATTCCCATCCGTGCCTTCGACTAGCTGTGATATCTGGCCCGCATTTTCATCTCGCTTCCATTTTTGACGGCCCTGTCAGCAATCTCATTCATGTTTCATGCGGCACACCTCAGCAACACAGGTATGTCACCTCTTTTGTTTCACTTCAATTTATTTTCCTGCCTCCCAGACTGTGCCCTTTAAGTTGCAGGGACTGCATCCTTGGCATGACATGCTGATTATATGGGTTGTTCTTTAAAGAAGATGACCTAGTAAGAAACAATTGTATTAATACTCCATGCTGAGGATTCTATCTATTGTAGACCGTTTCTTTGGATGTGAGAAAGAATTGGTGAATTTTAGAACAGTGGCAAAATTATGGATGCATCTGTTTTTATTAGGTGTTACTTCCATTTACTAGATACTGTCTAGTTTACTTATTACACATTTTTTATTTTTCTGTCTGTTTAGCAGGGAGTCCTGTCCTGATGAAGGTGGTTAAATGAAGCACGCCGAAACGCAGCTACTCTGCATCGACTCTGTACTATTGGCGAAATTAACTTTGTGATTTTTTTTAGATATTCTGTGTCCCTCTGTCTGAGCTGTGTTTTGAAACATTGTGTATATGTCACTTGCACTACCTTTTTGATCTGTCATGTTTGTAATACTATTGGTATGCATTCCCCCTTCTTTGAATTATGTTATACAATTGTGTAAAAATTATGCACAATTAGAATTGAGACTCATGTTTAAATTAATTAAGAATACTTCATTAAATCAAGATTTGCACCTAATAATTTCATGTTCTTTGAACAAGATGCCAATACGTGATCAATTGAATTCATTTAAAGAAAACATAAAATAGATTTCGAATTCAACCACTGGTAGGAACACTTCCTTTTGTGTTTAGATTCGTCAACAAAAAACATATGTCCAGGTAAAAACCCACCACAAAGGAACTTCAGGAAGTTTGATCAAAAGTAGGGGAACTGCACGAAATTACTCTTCATGCCTTTTACTTGTGCAAATATCTCGCCTGTACTTTTGAAGCTCTGCTACCATGTGTGACAAACTCCAGTATCAAACACAGCCACAAACAGTCATCCAGAGCACACTTGCATTTAGACCTCTCCAAACAAATATGGCCTCCTTATTATACAGGTTCTGAGACTGGCCCATTGTCAATCGTGCTCTAACCAACACATCACATCTGATTGGACAACAAAGGACCATGTGTCCTGGTTGACCACCCACCATGAAAGAACTTCAGGAAGGTTGATCAAAAGTAGATGTTCTGCCGCAAAATGTTTCTTTGTGTCTCTTATTTGTGTAGATATCCTGCCTGTACTTCTTGAAGTTCTGCTCCTCCATGTGACCATCTCCAGTGTTGAGCACCAGCCACCAACAGCCATCTGGGGCACACTTCCATTCAGACCCCTCCACACCAATAAAGCCTCCTTATTCCACAACTATAAGACTGAGCCAAACCTAATCCTGCTCCGACCACCACAGCACACCTGATTGGCCAACAAATGAGTTTGTGGCCCGAGTTGAATGGCCAGTAAAATCAGTGTGGCTAGTGCTGTGGGGTTGAATGACAGCCTCAAATGACAGGAACTGAAAGACCAAGTAGGCCTCTGCTGCGATAGGCTTTGCATTTACTGGCAAGGCACCCTAAAGAAAATGGCTGGCCTAAAGAACGTAATACTGTGAAAGGGCATGGTGAATGAACATATGTGTCTTGCTGAAGATGACACAAGGAATGGTGGATTAAGGAAATTGCAGTTCTTTCTGCTTGTGGAATCAAGAGAATGCTGAAAAGTATAATCACAGTGCAGATTGGAAAGGCAAATCACATTAATGGCTGAGAGATAAAGGCAGCATTTTCACTGAAACTGCCACACATTGTGGTGCTGTGCACACTGGAAAGTAAGGGAAACTGGGCTTAGAATGTGGAAGTTAAGCCAAGCAACACTTCTGTTTAAAGCAAATAAGGCCCACCTTCCAATAGAGAAGCCCTTTACTTTCAGTTTTGCCACAGCAAGAAAAATACTAGAAGTGCAACACAGAGAAAATACCTTGATTCAAAAATACATTTCACCATAACAGAACAATGCAAACTGCTTAAATAAGTAAGATGCAACATTGAGAAAAGTAGGCCTCAATATATTAAAGGCTGTTTTGTTGCAGATACAATTTGTGAAACTCCTTAAACACAGACAAATGTACTGCTTGTTGTTAGGCAGATTTTCAAAGGCCTACATGGCTCTTTATTTGGAAGAGAAATCTCAAAACTGATGTACACTCCAAGTATTTACGACAGGGCCATATCAACACAGACCCAGCCCTGAATGGGGAAAACACTAAGAAATGCATAGTTATGAGATCAAACTTGTGGACAACTTCAGATAACAGGACAGAGTGCCAGATGTCAGCATGGCCTTATTGCATCACTGGGTGGAGGTGAATGGTCTGCTGTATGATAAAGATCACCTCAGCCCACCAATTTCAAACAACAAAGAGGCTAATGGCTTTTACCCCTAGCCTCAAAAAGAACACAGTCCAGGAGGCTCTGGTTACATGCTTACCAAGAATGGTAACTGCCCTGCAGAAAGGAGAACTAAGATTTGCATACATGTGACGATTTCCCATCAGTTTAAATGGACTAGCATGACTAGTCATTTTCTCTGCAACAATACATCGCACTGCATCCATGAATGTGCCATTTTAAAGATAATTTAAAGGAGATTATGTTGAAATTAAATGTATTCACATGCAACCTAAGGAATGGCAATAGCAAGCTCAAATGTTTTTCTGGTTGCTCTGAAAAATGTCCCAAATGTAAGAATTGGCAAGCTGATGTAATCTAAAAATAGGTACCTGGAGAGTAAACTGCATGTTTAAAACAAATGTACTTTTTGTATAAATGGTGTACAAATTGTCACGTGCTGTCATTTTATAAAATCCGCACGATTAGCTGAAGTGGAATATATCTATATATATATTATGGCATTTATTAGTAAATTACAAATCCCTTGCCTTTTAGGTACTTTTTGCCAAAATGTTGACAAGAAAAAAAGAATTTCAAATGGGAGTTGCTTTATTTCTGTTTTATACTCCCAAACCAATCCTTAGGGAGAGGCTGGACTTGGGGGTGGAGAAAAATGTAAATGTCTGGTCCGGATTGAGAGATCATAAGTTAGCACCACCTAATGTTCACTGTCCAGAGGAGGGGCTTAGAGGGTAAAATGATCTTGCAGCATGGAAAAAGGGGTCGGGGTGGGCAGCTGCAAATAGATTACCAAGGGATAGCTGCCCAAAATTACCAAAGGAGATCTGCTGAAATTTCATCTGGGTGGAAA
The DNA here is from genome assembly GCF_040938575.1 of Ambystoma mexicanum. Taxonomy (NCBI): domain Eukaryota; kingdom Metazoa; phylum Chordata; class Amphibia; order Caudata; family Ambystomatidae; genus Ambystoma; species Ambystoma mexicanum. The sequence goes on along the minus strand of NC_090932.1, from coordinate 433,591,136 downwards.
TATTGCTTGGGAGACTAGAAAACAGAAGCTATGAGACTTCCCTGAAATCATAGAGGAAGGATTGCTGTGGACCATTGACTGAAGACCTGGCCAGAACCCTGTTTTTCCCCAAGAGTGAAAATCCATGAGTGCCAGCCCAGAGTTTTCCAAAAGTAAGTAGATTGTCCCACAAAATATAAGTGTGGGGAACTATTTAATCCACCTATTCCTTTTCATAGTGAGTTCTCTTCCATTAGTTGGTGGGGGGAAATTGTGTAGATCCTTTGCATATTTCACTGTATACAATTATATATTTTTTTAAGTAAGTGTTCATTTATAACACACTTAATACCAGGAGTGGGTTGTAAGTGTGGAATTGTGATTCAAACCTTTTTTGGGCTGTGTTGTCTTGCTTCCAAGACAAACACATTGCCCCTGAGCTATCCTTCCTCCCCATATTAATTTAATTAACTCCCAAATAGTATGACGCAGGGGAGAGCTTGGGAGAATTTGAAACTTTCACTCTCTCTTTTAGCTTCAAGATAAAAGATAGACATTTAGAGTAAATGGGGTGCCTTGATTTTCCCGTTCACTGCTGACTTCTCTAATGAGAAGGGGTGTCTCTTTCTAAAATGAAAATTCCCAACTGAGCCCATTGTCAAAACTGGTTTTACAACAAAATATATACTTGCCACCAAAATGAAATTGACAACTGTCACCATCCCAAAACCTTGCCTTTCAAACCAAAAATCCTTGTCCGTAAAATGAAAATTCCCCACTGAAACCCATTCTCCAAACTTGCTTTCAAATCGAAGGTATTCTTATCTTAAAAGCGAAATTCCCAATTGTCACCACTCTTTCAACATTGTATTTAACCACAGGATGCCCTTGACCCCACAACAATAAAATGTCCAACTGCTCAACTTCCCCAACACAGGCCTTTAAGTCGAGGGTGGTCTAAAAAAACAAAATTAATAATTATCCCAATTTTACTGTCCAACTTCCCAAACACAGGCCTTTAAGTGAGGGTGGTCTGCAAATCGAAATTTCTAAACTGCATCCACAACCTAGACTGGACCTTTGAAAAGAAGGGTACTGCATGTGTTTGATGCTCGGGTTTTTGGTGCTGGGCGAGAAGTGCTTGGCTAAAAGTGAGTTCTCATGTTTCCAACACTGAACATGTGATGTATATCTTTTTTTTTTAAATTAGCCCTGTGTCTGTTTCTAATCTAAATACAGGTGAAGTCTTATTTGCTCTATGGATTTTACAAATCTGTGATTTAATCTGCTAGCATTTGAGTGTGCATGGAACTCCATATAGCAAGACTTGAAGGTGAAATAGTTTCTACAAAATGAAAATGGTGCTTATGTTTTGATACTAAACCTCTCAGCAGGTGGTGCAGAAAATTATGTCCTAGCATTGTGCCACATTATTATTATTGAAATTCAGCAGTCCACTGGATCCATGGGAATAGAGTTTTGACAGGTTATTTAACCTGTGTTCCATGTTTGTGAGACAAAAGTAAATGTAGACCAAGTGTTTTTTGGTATTTGAATATGTGTTTACTGCCACAAATAAGGTGGTGGCTGTTATTGAATAATGTGATTATTCATTGAGTATATATTTAAAATAAATATATATTCTTTTTGTACCCTGGCCAGGTTCTTGGCACACTGTGAGCACAGGGGAGAGATTTAGGAGACTCTATATGATTCTTCAGTAAGGCCAGTGCTAGTAAATGTAAGAAAGTATTGCAGGTCTCCTTGATTGTGGGTGGGAAGGAACTCCCCAGGTTAAGGGTGGTTTCAATATGATGCAAAAATTTGGGAACTTGTGTGCCGGGATCTGGTCTATTATTGCTGACTCATGACAAGTGTATTGGTGACAGGATATTCATTTTGGTTTAACTGCATTGATTTAGATATAAGGTTGTTGTTCATTGTTAAAAGCTCACTGTAACGCTTCACCCCTGAGTTCCAGGGAGGTGTAGAAAAATACGAATGTGTAGGGTGCTAAGGCAAAAAGGAGATTGAGCAAGAATTCATGTTTGATTTGGCATTGTGTGTGGAAACCAAGCAGGAACAAGGTGGTTTTTTCCCCTCTGCATGGAAAGTTTGACAAAACGTTGCAAACAACCATTTTAAAAGGGCCACCATAGAAGTGTGTGATGCCAGGAAACATCTCCTGGATAAGCTATTCATTCGAGGAGAATGTGCACAAAGCATTAGAGGCATTTTATATGACTCAAAATGCTTGTGAAGAACTCAGATGGCTGAGCTCACAGCTTATTTATACTTCCACTTGCAGTTCATGGAAGAGCGAGTGCAAAAGAGTGAGGCTGATGTGATGAAGGAGACTGAGGCCTGGAAACAGGCTCAGAAAGAACTCACAGAGCTTGGAGAAAAAGTGCAGCAGAGCGAAGGTTTTGAGTTACAAGAAAGGCTCATTGAGCAATTATAGGATGAACTGAAAACACAACAGCAAGCCAGTGCAAAGAGAGAGATAGAGTTTGCTGCACTTCAGAATGTATGCAGTGATGGTGCAGACACTAAGTCGCCTGCATTCCCAATTGAATGACCTAACTGGTCATAACAGAGGGATGTTAGATGACTTTATGGCCCTCAAACAACAAATTAGGGAATTGAAAAGGGAAAATAGTCACTTCATCAATAAAGAGATCGATTCACAAAAGGAGTATGATGAAATGTGACAGAATGTAGATATTCTGAAACAATGGAATTTACAACTGGTCAAAGATCAAGATGCATTCAGGTTGAAACGGGATGCACAAAAGGAACAGTCCAGTTCTCAGGAACTGACCAGAATTAGAGAAGAAAGGAATGAGCGAGTAGAGCGAGTGGGCCAAATAGAGGCTGAACTATTAGAGGCAGAGAATTGTAGGGATGATCGAGAGAAATAGAATAGTCTCCTGAAGGAAAAGTGGCTTGAATATTTTGAGAAATTCATGGAGACAACAAGTAAGAAAGACCCAAGTGATCACAGTTCAAGGGTCTTCATTGAACCAGGAAATGTTATGTGCATGTTGGAAAAATGCTTAATATAAACCGAACTCTAAGATGGGAACAAGAGTCAACCATCAAATGAAAATTAAGGCAGTCCTAGTAGTGTTGTATCAAACCAAAAGGGCCTATACTAAGAAACCTATTTCCAAACCTCACAACTAATGCACAAAGGGGTGTGGGAGAGTTCTCAAGAAAAGAAAGAAGTGTTCTCAAAGAATAAGTCAGGATGTGGTAGCCTGGGTCTCCCTTCTGCATGCTTTGGATACGGGGAACGATGGGAGCTTGGAGCACAGCACTGTCTCTGGCTTCTCCACCATGAGACGCCAGTTCCAATGGCAGTTCTCAGGACCGTTGCTGGCCAAGTCTCGTTTTCTTAGAATGTCTCTTGCCTTCGGGGCCTGATGTGTTCAGACAACAAAAACAAATGTTCTTTTAAAAAATTAAAGTTTTTTTCCCAAAGTTCTATATGGATGATGGTTTCATCCCTCGGCCCCCCTCTTCTGGGCTGACCCTTTCTTAATTATAATCCAAAAGTTCCGAGAGGATGGTGGTTTCACCCCTGGATCCACCTCTTCTGAGCTGACCCTTCTCAATTGTATTCCTACATTTTATATAATTTCTTCTCTTGAAGTTTGGATGATAGCTTTACCCCTGGATCTCCCACTGCCGTGCTCTGACTTCTCCTGACTGCTAGTACTTGGGTGTTAGCCTCATCTCTGACATCCCTCCTTTAAGTTCACTCTTGCTGTCTTTTTATCTTCTGCTTTTAGGTTTCTTAATGTTAGGGTAACAACTTTTCACCCTTGGATCTCCCTCCGCCGGGCTCCAACCCCTCTTGATTCTTAGCCTCCCTTCACTCCTTTGGGTTTACTTTGGCACTCGATCAGGATGCTAGTGGCTCACCCCTCTTCACTTTCAATGTTCACTTTCTTTATCTTTTATGCAGTTCAAAGGTTTCTGCATTCACTTCCCTTTCTTTCACAGTGCTTGTAGATCAAAGTCTTTTGATTGTACAGAGATTTTGCTTGACTCTCTGTATGACTACTCTGACCTATTTCGCCAGCCTTCTGGTTCTTGACATTTTTCTCAAATGGGGCTCAACGGAGTCCCTTGAGTAAGCACCCATGTGGTGCCACTTGCCCTCTGTAACTGTTCTCCTCTTTACACTTTTTACAGTTCATTCAAAGTTCACTAGCTTTGGGTTGAAGCTTGCCACTCCTGCGATTGTCACTCAACACAGTCCGGTTCCTATCAGTTCTCCCCTCAACTCACCGGCTGTGATGAACCGCTTGGCTTTTAGCTTCTCTGGAGTCAAGGCCAGTACCAAGGGCTTCAGGAGCTTCCCTTACTCTTGCTTATCAGCATAGGATTCCCAGTGTACCGCTGACATCTATTGCACGGCACCTGCACTATTGTTTGCGGTTTTAGGATCTCTTAAAATCCCCACGATTAGCTGAAGTGGAATATATCTATATATATATTATGGCATTTATTAGTAAATTACAAATCCCTTGCCTTTTAGGTACTTTTTGCCAAAAAGTTGACAAGAAAAAAAGAAGAATTTCAAATGGGAGTTGCTTTATTTCTTTTTTATACTCCCAAACCAATCCTTAGGGAGAGGCTGGACTTGGGGGTGGAGAAAAATGTAAATGTCTGGTCCGGATTGAGAGATCATAAGTTAGCACCACCTAATGTTCACTGTCCAGAGGAGGGGCTTAGAGGGTAAAATGATCTTGCAGCATGGAAAAAGGGGTCGGGGTGGGCAGCTGCAAATAGATTACCAAGGGATAGCTGCCCAAAATTACCAAAGGAGATCTGCTGAAATTTCATCTGGGTGGAAATATTGCTTGGGAGACTAGAAAACAGAAGCTATGAGACTTTCCTGGAATCATAGAGGAAGGATTGCTGTGGACCATTGACTGAAGTCATGGCCAGAACCCTGTTTTTCCCCAAGAGTGAAAATCCATGAGTGCCAGCCCAGAGTTTTCCAAAAGTAAGTAGATTGTCCCACAAAATATAAGTGTGGGGAACTATTTAATCCACCAATTCCTTTTCATAGTGAGTTCTCTTCCATTAGTTGGTGGGGGAAAATTGTGTAGATCCTTTGCATATTTCACTGTATACAATTATATATTTTTTTAAGTAAGTGTTCATTTATAACACACTTAATACCAGGAGTGGGTTGTAAGTGTGGAATTGTGATTCAAACCTTTTTTGGGCTGTGTTGTCCTGCTTCCAAGACAAACACATTGCCCCTGAGCTATCCTTCCTCCCCATATTAATTTAATTAACTCCCAAATAGTATGACGCAGGGGAGAGCTTGGGAGATTTTGAAACTTTCACTCTCTCTTTTAGCTTCAAGATAAAAGATAGACATTTAGAGTAAATGGGGTGCCTTGATTTTCCCGTTCACTGCTGACTTCTCTAATGAGAAGGGGTGTCTCTTTCTAAAATGAAAATTCCCAACTGAGCCCATTGTCAAAACTGGTTTTACAACAAAATATATACTTGCCACCAAAATGAAATTGACAACTGTCACCATCCCAAAACCTTGCCTTTCAAACCAAAAATCCTTGTCCGTAAAATGAAAATTCCCCACTGAAACCCATTCTCCAAACTTGCTTTCAAATCGAAGGTATTCTTATCTTAAAAGCGAAATTCCCAATTGTCACCACTCTTTCAACATTGTATTTAACCACAGGATGCCCTTGACCCCACAACAATAAAATGTCCAACTGCTCAACTTCCCCAACACAGGCCTTTAAGTCGAGGGTGGTCTAAAAAAACAAAATTAATAATTATCCCAATTTTACTGTCCAACTTCCCAAACACAGGCCTTTAAGTGAGGGTGGTCTGCAAATCGAAATTTCTAAACTGCATCCACAACCTAGACTGGACCTTTGAAAAGAAGGGTACTGCATGTGTTTGATGCTCGGGTTTTTGGTGCTGGGCGAGAAGTGCTTGGCTAAAAGTGAGTTCTCATGTTTCCAACACTGAACATGTGATGTATATCTTTTTTTTTTAAATTAGCCCTGTGTCTGTTTCTAATCTAAATACAGGTGAAGTCTTATTTGCTCTATGGATTTTACAAATCTGTGATTTAATCTGCTAGCATTTGAGTGTGCATGGAACTCCATATAGCAAGACTTGAAGGTGAAATAGTTTCTACAAAATGAAAATGGTGCTTATGTTTTGATACTAAACCTCTCAGCAGGTGGTGCAGAAAATTATGTCCTAGCATTGTGCCACATTATTATTATTGAAATTCAGCAGTCCACTGGATCCATGGGAATAGAGTTTTGACAGGTTATTTAACCTGTGTTCCATGTTTGTGAGACAAAAGTAAATGTAGACCAAGTGTTTTTTTTGTATTTGAATATGTGTTTGCTGCCACAAATAAGGTGGTGGCTGTTATTGAATAACGTGATTATTCATTGAGTATATATTTAAAATAAATATATATTCTTTTTGTACCCTGGCCAGGTTCTTGGCACACTGTGAGCACAGGGGAGAGATTTAGGAGACTCTATATGATTCTTCAGTAAGGCCAGTGCTAGTAAATGTAAGAAAGTATTGCAGGTCTCCTTGAATGTGGGTGGGAAGGAACTCCCCAGGTTAAGGGTGGTTTCAATATGATGCCAAAATTTGGGAACTTGTGTGCCGGGATCTGGTCTATTAATGCTGACTCATGACAAGTGTATTGGTGACAGGATATTCATTTTGGTTTAACTGCATTGATTTAGATATAAGGTTGTTGTTCATTGTTAAAAGCTCACTGTAACGCTTCACCCCTGAGTTCCAGGGAGGTGTAGAAAAATACGACTGTGTAGGGTGCTAAGGCAAAAAGGAGATTGAGCAAGAATTCATGTTTGATTTGGCATTGTGTGTGGAAACCAAGCAGGAACAAGGTGGTTTTTTCCCCTCTGCATGGAAAGTTTGACAAAATGTTGCAAACAACCATTTTAAAAGGGCCACCATAGAAGTGTGTGATGCCAGGAAACATCTCCTGGATAAGCTATTCATTCGAGGAGAATGTGCACAAAGCATTAGAGGCATTTTATATGACTCAAAATGCTTGTGAAGAACTCAGATGGCTGAGCTCACAGCTTATTTATACTTCCACTTGCAGTTCATGGAAGAGCGAGTGCAAAAGAGTGAGGCTGATGTGATGAAGGAGACTGAGGCCTGGAAACAGGCTCAGAAAGAACTCACAGAGCTTGGAGAAAAAGTGCAGCAGAGCGAAGGTTTTGAGTTACAAGAAAGGCTCATTGAGCAATTATAGGATGAACTGAAAACACAACAGCAAGCCAGTGCAAAGAGAGAGATAGAGTTTGCTGCACTTCAGAATGTATGCAGTGATGGTGCAGACACTAAGTCGCCTGCATTCCCAATTGAATGACCTAACTGGTCATAACAGAGGGATGTTAGATGACTTTATGGCCCTCAAACAACAAATTAGGGAATTGAAAAGGGAAAATAGTCACTTCATTAATAAAGAGATCGATTCACAAAAGGAGTATGATGAAATGTGACAGAATGTAGATATTCTGAAACAATGGAATTTACAACTGGTCAAAGATCAAGATGCATTCAGGTTGAAACGGGATGCACAAAAGGAACAGTCCAGTTCTCAGGAACTGACCAGAATTAGAGAAGAAAGGAATGAGCGAGTAGAGCGAGTGGGCCAAATAGAGGCTGAACTATTAGAGGCAGAGAATTGTAGGGATGATCGAGAGAAATAGAATAGTCTCCTGAAGGAAAAGTGGCTTGAATATTTTGAGAAATTCATGGAGACAACAAGTAAGAAAGACCCAAGTGATCACAGTTCAAGGGTCTTCATTGAACCAGGAAATGTTATGTGCATGTTGGAAAAATGCTTAATATAAACCGAACTCTAAGATGGGAACAAGAGTCAACCATCAAATGAAAATTAAGGCAGTCCTAGTAGTGTTGTATCAAACCAAAAGGGCCTATACTAAGAAACCTATTTCTAAACCTCACAACTAATGCACAAAGGGGTGTGGGAGAGTTCTCAAGAAAAGAAAGAAGTGTTCTCAAAGAATAAGTCAGGATGTGGTAGCTTGGGTATCCCTTCCGCATGCTTTGGACACGGGGAACGATGGGAGCTTGGAGCACAGCACTGTCTCTGGCTTCTCCACCATGAGACGCCAGTTCCAATGGCAGTTCTCAGGACCGTTGCTGGCCAAGTCTCGTTTTCTTAGAATGTCTCTTGCCTTCGGGGCCTGATGTGTTCAGACAACAAAAACAAATGTTCTTTTAAAAAATTAAAGTTTTTTTCCCAAAGTTCTATATGGATGATGGTTTCATCCCTCGGCCCCCCTCTTCTGGGCTGACCCTTTCTTAATTATAATCCAAAAGTTCCGAGAGGATGGTGGTTTCACCCCTGGATCCACCTCTTCTGAGCTGACCCTTCTCAATTGTATTCCTACATTTTATATAATTTCTTCTCTTGAAGTTTGGATGATAGCTTTACCCCTGGATCTCCCACTGCCGTGCTCGGACTTCTCCTGACTGCTAGTACTTGGGTGTTAGCCTCATCTCTGACATCCCTCCTTTAAGTTCACTCTTGCTGTCTTTTTATCTTCTGCTTTTAGGTTTCTTAATGTTAGGGTAACAACTTTTCACCCTTGGATCTCCCTCCGCCGGGCTCCAACCCCTCTTGATTCTTAGCCTCCCTTCTCTCCTTTGGGTTTACTTTGGCACTCGATCAGGATGCTAGTGGCTCACCCCTCTTCACTTTCAATGTTCACTTTCTTTATCTTTTATGCAGTTCAAAGGTTTCTGCATTCACTTCCCTTTCTTTCACAGTGCTTGTAGATCAAAGTCTTTTGATTGTACAGAGATTTTGCTTGACTCTCTGTATGACTACTCTGACCTATTTCGCCAGCCTTCTGGTTCTTGACATTTTTCTCATATGGGGCTCAACGGAGTCCCTTGAGTAAGCACCCATGTGGTGCCACTTGCCCTCTGTAACTGTTCTCCTCTTTACACTTTTTACAGTTCATTCAAAGTTCACTAGCTTTGGGTTGAAGCTTGCCACTCCTGCGATTGTCACTCAACACAGTCCGGTTCCTATCAGTTCTCCCCTCAACTCACCGGCTGTGATGAACCGCTTGGCTTTTAGCTTCTCTGGAGTCAAGGCCAGTACCAAGGGCTTCAGGAGCTTCCCTTACTCTTGCTTATCAGCATAGGATTCCCAGTGTACCGTTGACATCTATTGCACGGCACCTGCACTATTGTTTGCGGTTTTAGGATCTCTTCTGTGAAGGGTCCACGAGTCTGGGACGAGAAGGGCAAAGTCACTTCTCTCCACGCCACCCTCTCGATTTCTGCCACCTTCTTCCTTCTTGAAAACTGCTGCATGGTAGCCGTCTCATCGTGCTGTCTGCTGTACTCACCTCACTCGTACTGTGCTTGCTTACTGTTTTATCACTGTGGGGGAAAGGAAGGGCTGTCAGGTGTGTGTGGTTCAAGTTAATCACCTAACTTTGCCTGACTCTCGGGTTGGGACATGTCAGGTACACAGGCTTAACATTAGTCCGTTGTTTGTGGTGTGCGTGGGTATTTGTATCAAAAAAGGGAATGTTTGAATGTCCAAGTATCATACAGAGTAGGAAGGGAAAGAGGTGTTGTATGGGATCATATCCTCATATTTGGGTTTGGGGTGCTCTCGGTTTAGGAGTGTTTGTTAAATGGGTGAGAATGACTGGGATGAATAACAGAATATAGGGGATTGTGGGGACAATAGTATTCTGTCATAGAAGATTGGGACTTTGGGAAATGAAAATCAGCAGGCGGGATTGGTAGGGTTTGCATGGTAAGTGGGAATAGCTGGGGTCGTATTGTTTTGTCTGATCATGTAGGGAATGCGGAAAATGATACTCAGATGAATGGAAAAAAGAATGCTAGGGAGTATTAGATTGGAGATCGGTGAAACAAAGATTCGGGAAGTTATGCTACTTGGGTGTAATCAGGTTTGGGACCTTACAGTACTGACTTCGTACGAAGGGTTTGTTGGATCTGGGCCAGAGAGATCTAACAGGAGGAAGGGAGGCAAATGCAATACAGCCCACAAAAGCCTCAGATATTTCACCCTTCTCTCCTTCTCTGGCACAATACTGCATTCACCTGGGACATTCCCGCGAGCATGACCCTGGGTTCCGCTACCCAGGTGATCCTCACCCACTGGTCCACCTACAGGAACTGGATCCAACAGTGATGGCCGTGTCCTGCATACCTAAATAAGGGATTCCCAAGGTCTTACTGGGAGAATACCCTCAGGTTTCTCACAATATGCATGTAGCATGAGAAAGCTTACAGAGGGAGAATGAATCACTTCATCATGAGGTACAGGAAACAGACAATTTGGTTGGTAGCTCAGAGCAGGGTGCTTGACACTATTCAGGCCTTAGTGTCAGCATTAAAAGGTCAGCTCTCTGACTACCAACAGCAAATAAGGAAAGAGAGACACAGGTGTGAGAGTCTCACAAAGGAAATTGACTGATCCAGAGGGCCAGTCCTTGTCTTGTATTCATGAGTATTCATCTCTACCACATAGAAGGGAAGGTAGCTGGACCAGTGTGTCCCGGGAGGCCAAAAGGAACACTATAAGTAGTTCACACCATGAAAACTGCTATGATGAGAAAGTTAGGGAGTTAGATTGGCTGAAGATGGAGCTACAAATAGACCACCTGGCCCACTTCACTAGAAGAGAAAAGCCAGAAACTCAACCCAGGAAGAGCATATTGAAACCATCCATCCATTCAGGAGGATAGGGGGATTTCCCCAGACTACCTGAAGGAGGGAAGAAGAGACTGAGTGTAATCCTTGGCCTAAATGTAGCTACAGGGAAAGGGACCCTAAGAGCTTAGTGTGGTCCAGGCAAGAGGAGTCCGATCCTATGTCTCTGGTAGATATTACCGATCTCACATAGATAGGGGGTGTCTAGAGGACAGGGAATAGAGTACACAGATATTTTCTGAGCCAGAAAATGAATGGACTCAGGTTCAGAGGAAGAGAACAACAGGGAAACAGAGCAAAGGCTTTGTGAAAGAGCCAATAAGGCAAATCAAGGCCAAAAAGAGGTTCCTGACCCCATACCACAAGAATGCCAAGTATTCGGTATGGGAGGACCTGGAACTTTATGAGCAGATGATGGCATTGATTGGAATTGCATAGCATTTTCTAAATGGACAGACTCGTCTGAGTACTCCAGTTTCTTTGCAGGACTAGAGGACCAGGATCATTATAAATGGTCCACTTGTAATGCGGCACACAGGAGAACCATAAGTCTGCATATAATTTGCAATGTGGGGAGGATCAGGCACCAGGGAAATTTGTGCAGGAGCTAAAGCGTGCATTTGCTCAGATTTCCTGGCATGTGAACACAAATAGTAGGGAGTTCATGTCCACTTATTGCCATAAACTCACCAAATACATAAATACTCATCTGATGCATGACTTTCATGGGCACAGGCACCCTGGATTGTGTAATTGAACAAGCCATCAGGATCTATGAGGTCCAGAAGCCCACTGAGTATAAAAACACCCCCAAACTCCCAATTCCAATAACTGTTTCGACATCAGCGATGGTATTCCTCCAGAAAAGATTTTTACTAGGCATGGGGGGAATTTCTTAGTGTACTCTTCCTACCTCTATTGGGTGGAAGAGGTGACCTGTGACATCAGGAAGTGGTGTTCAGAGTCAAGGACCACTACCTTGAATCCCTAGAACCTCCATCAAAAGAGATCTCTGCACCCAGCTGGAGGATACTGCTGAAATTGCCAAGCCCAAAGTCTTTCCAGGTTTCAAGCAAATGGTCGAGGAAAGGATCAATCTTGCTGGTGCCTTTGAGACAGAGGAGCAAAGATAAAAGATGAAACAGGTCTTCCTGGAATTCCAAGACATCTTTTCAGTGGACTCATATGACTGGGACGTACCTCTATCAATTCAACCACCATACCCACAGACCCTGAGATGGCTCCAGTATTTGTGAAACAATACCAGTTACCTCGCACGTCCATGGAGTCACTCACTGAGATTATTTTAGAATGTACAATCCTGTGGGATAATTTGTCCGATCCACAGTGCCTTCAACAACCCAGTACTGTGTATACTCAAACCAAACGGCCAATGGAGACTATGTGCAGACCTGAGGGAGTTGAAAACATGGGTCCACATGTCAAGAGGCCACTACCCTACATCGAACAGGGGCTGGCACAGATCCAAGGGTCAAAGGTGTACACCACCATTGACCTGACCAATGACTACGGGACAGTACACATGAGTATGGAAGACCAGTACAAGCTTGCCCTTTCCTTTTTGGGGCAGCAGCAGACCTGAACTCCCTTTCGATACATAAACTCTGCAAATGAGTTCAACATCTTTCTACATAAGGCCATGCCCGACTTGGGCGACAGAGGAAAACTGCCCTATGTAGATGATGTTCTGACCAAGAGCTCAACTGTGGAGAAACATATAACAGAAATCCGCTCTGTTCTAACACAGTTGCAGAAAGCCAAGGCAAAACTGTCCTTTCAGAAGGCACAGTAGTGTAAGACCTTTGTGAACTTCTTAGGGCACGAGATCACCACTGAGTGTCTTAATCCCCGGGCAAAGATTGTGGAAGCCTTACTAATCTGAGAGAATTAAGAAGCCTTCTTGGACACACTAATTATGGTCAGATGTTCATTGAAGACTATGCAGAGGTCACTCAGTCTTTGGTCCATCTATTGAAGGCCTGAATCAAGTGGAAGTGGGGTCCGGAACTAGCCAATGCAGTTCAATAACTGAAAAGAAGCCTTTCCCAGTACTTTACCGGGACATCATGCAGGCTCGGCCCATCACTGCGAGAGGCCGAGTGCCTTGAGCGAGACACCACGCGAGACACCACGCAGAGCGTGGGTGTGGCTTGAACAGAGGACAGGGGCAGGGGGCGGAATATGGAAAATGAGAAACAAGGCAAAATGTGAGCATTTTTGGGGCCAGCTTGCAGGCCGTCCATCGCACACACACTATTGCGTGGAACTATACGTATTCATGGATCTGAGCGTGCACCCTCTCGGCGGGGAAATGGCCATGCAAAGCCCTCATACTATCTGCAACCGAAAGGCATACAGACACGTGCGCATATGATTCACTGCGCGGAGGGAAGATCGGGTGTCAGAGTTAAAGGTGCATGTACGCAGCCAGGGTTCGGATCTAAATTAGGGGTGCGTTTACAACAATTCCATTAATACGCGGAGCACACAGAATAAATTATGCATGCATGCTCGTGCAGTGTCGTTCTTGGCACGCGGCCATTGCGGGATAAATATGCACTTTTCCATTAATTGGGCCATGTCATTTTAAAATGAAAGTGCTGCCACGAAGTGCTCAAGAAAATTAAGAAAGTGAACTCTTCCATAGAATAAACCCCACGTTTAGAGAATAGTACATATTTGAAAATATTTAAAACAATAAACACCATTAGATTATAAAACATAATATTGTATAAGAAACGTGACCCAAGCGCAATTGTCTCCATAGCAGTTGAAATGATGTCCTAAAATTATCTCACCACCTGCATGCAGTAGAGATATTTTATAAATAGTGAGCTTAAAATGTCCACAGAGAATTCGTCCGCCCCACAGCATAATTGAACCCCTGCGTCCAGTGGTTGTTTCTTATGCATTATGTGTTTCTTGGTCTCCCAACATCACGTGATTACATTTCTCGGCATTGCATTGTTGCATTAGGTCCAAGGCTGGCGTGTAGCCCCATGTCACGTTTAACATCTGCGGCCAGTCTAATTGCGAGACCCAAAATACAGTTTCCTTAATAAGAAAGACGAAAGTATCATAATATCGAGGCTCTTTTACTACCTGCATTTCAAATAAGTGAACTGATTTCGGTTCACAAGCCGTTGAACTGCCGAAATGGTTTGATGCAGCACGTGCGTGTGTTGTGACTTGAACTATCATAGTGTTAAAACTGGTGAAACTAAAGATGCTGCAGCATACTGTGTTGGGTGGAAGTCAAAGTTGAATAAGGCTCCAAGGTGTCTGAAAGGTGCTCTGCGATTAAGAACACTCTAATTAGTTTACATTTGGCCTGGATCTACCTTAAACTGAGATGCAAGCCAGATGGAAATCTATTCCTTGAAACTCCTTTGCATCCCGTGGCGCTGAAACCTAATACAGAGGCCTTGCCCTTGGCTCATAATTTGGGAATTAATGAAAGTTATTTCACAGGCTAAACCATGAAGAGAGATTATGTTGAAGTAGGGGGATCTGGGAAAGGTTCAAAATCACAAAAACCCGTTAGGTGATGAAATCCTTGCCCCAGGGGTTACCTAGCACTACCTCTACTGGGCATGGCATCTGTAATCATGTGTTGGGCAGCCCCGTGCAATCAACCACAGGCACGTATTGGGCATGAAGAAAGGTTTGCTCTAATGTGACAGCTCTGAATTCCGCTTTACAGACTCACCAATGCACTTGGTACTTGAGCCGTCTCCCCTAACGTCTCACTCTGCTCTATTGACTCTGGGTGCAGGTGGATAGGCCAGCGAGTTAATTGTCCCCCTCAGACATGAGGTCAGCCAGGATCAATTCTGCCATTAATCCTCCTCTCCATAAACTTAGTACTATTTGGTAATGATAACATCTAACATTACAGCCCTTAGAACTGGTGGATTCTGACATGAAGCACTATATTTCTTTATGTATATTATATTTTATGTATAAAATAATTCTTGATCTCTTAGCTGTTGCTATCAGTTCATTAGCTACACATGAGTACTTTTAAATGATCTTTATTGATGTAAAAGATGAACAATAATTACAAATTTAGCATAACTTGTATCCTCCTTATGAACTAGTACCAACCTCTTCTTGCCCCAAGCTGTTGTATCAATGAAACTCTCCCACTTTGGCCCTCAGGGTTTGTGTCGGCAGAGTAAAGTCACTTTTCAGCAGTGCAAAGTCACTTTGAATCATGCAAAAAATTCCATGAATCGGGCCCTTATACGTTCCCGGAGCCGAAGCTCCTCCATCTCCCGCTGCAAATGAAATAATTGTTTATTTCCTTTCAACCCGAGATGAAGGAGACGAAGCGTCACCATTTTTGCATTTTTGCAGTGCAAAGTCTCAGTACGACTTTGCACTGACTTTGCACAGCAAAAATACACTTTGCACAGTTCTATGAATCAGGGTTTGTGTCAGCAGTGTAAAGTCACTTTTCAGCAGTGCTAAGTCACTTGGAACCGTGCAAAAAATTCCATGAATCAGGCCCTATATCTCCCGCTGCAAAGGAACAAATTGATTATTTCTTTTAATGCGCAAGATGAAAGCACTCCGGCTCCTTCATCTCGTTCTGCAAAGAAAACAATATTTATTTTCTCCAATGGGTGATGGAGGTGGACCAGAGTGACTCCTCGAGCTGCAAAGGAAATAGCTAGAGGCGCTATCCAACTCGTGCCGCAAAGCAAATATGAATTATGCTGCAAAGGAAATACAAATGATTTCCTTTGCGGTACTAGATGGAGTCGCCCCGGCTCCACTGGGCATGTCACAAACCTGGAAGCTCTCCCTGCTTGAGAGCTTCCTGGTTCCTGTCTGCGAGGTAAAGCGCAGAGCAGGGGGCCCTGCTGGAGAAGAGTCCCTCAGAAGACAAGCAACTGGAACAGGTACGAAAATAAAATTAATGTGCATGTGAATTTGAGGATGTTTATGATGCATGTTTGTATGTATTTATGCTTGTGTCCATGCAAGGGGTTTATTATGTATGTGATGGCTGTGTGTGTGAATGAGTGTATGTTGTATGGGTGGCTGGATGCGTTTGTGAATGAGCGAGTGTATGATGTGTGTAAATGAGGGAGTGATTGTTGTGAAATGTGTGTGTGTGTTAGTAAAGATTTCTCTTTTGGAAACTTTCCCTCAGACGTTTGGCTTTGTTTTTCAAACTGTTCTGACTTTTTGAACGGGAGGAAAGCCTTCAGCTTCACTTTTCTTGCCTTTTGCTCATTTGTTATGGGGAACTTATCAGTCCTTCAGACAATCAGTACTGGCAAACTATGTTTCCCTTTTACATTGGTGTGTCTTTTTAACATTCCACACAGCATCTTAAAATGCACTGAAATGGTGAAATATTTGTATCACCCTAGATTTTTACACATGGGATTTTTGGTTACTTTTATATGTGCCTAAAGACAAGCTATTGGTAGCAGATACATTTTTCCAATGTTTGCATTATTTTTAGTGTGCACTTTCGCATTTACCACATATGACTACTAATTCTGGCTAATGCCCTAAAATGCCATGAGATTTTCGCTTGTTCTTTTGGCCATATTGTAGTCTGGCCTTCTTCCTGCCTTGCCAGATCAGGAAATCCCATTTAAGGTAATGCAGTTCGCCGTAAAGCTGCTGCTTTTGTAGGCTAGGGATGCCTTTGCATGTGTGTGTGTCCTAGGAAGGGGGTGGGACTATATGGTCCCATTGCAAATACATATTGCCAAAAAAAAGTCTAGGTGTGGGGCATGAGTAAAACCAATATTTGTCCCTGATTGGACAACTACTGGCTATTTGAATGGTGGAGATCCTCACCACTGGCGGGCTTGGACTTGCTTCCAGGCTGGATTTTGAAGAAGAGGACTCCTGCAGCCATTTCTTCAGATCAGCTTTGGAGCCAAGAGTCCCTCATAGACAAACAGCCAACTGAAGATCTGATGAAGACGCCTGGCATGCCTTCTGTTGTCTGGCCCGCTGAAGCCCTGTTGGACAACTTAATCTTTGAAGAACCTGAGAAGTGCCTCAGCCCTTGGACTAGGGGGACCAACTACTCTCAATGACTCCTCAAGAATACAGACGCCCTGAGCCATCTGAAGTGTCCCTGGACCACCTGGTGGACTGGCCAGCTCTCTGGCAGACTGAGTCGCAAGGAGAATCGCTGTTCTGCGGTTGCACACAGAACTTTGGTCATCACATGGTTATGGTGTAAGTCGCCATCCCTCCAGATTACAGTGTCCCAGCATCAAGGGACCTTGTCCTAGAGGAGCATTTGCAACCACAACTGGAAGGTTACCTGTCGTCACCTCTGTGCGGCGACCATAGCTGGAACTCGTTTTCCCTGTCCTGTGAAGAGTCCTGAAGAGACCTGCATCTGTGAATCTTGCATATCTTCATTGCCAGGGTTTACATCTGGACCTGACCAGAGGAATCCTTGCACCCGCAACACTTAGGCACCTCTCTCTGGAACCAATGGCTGGAAATCCAACCTCCAGTGACCGTCAGTCAACCCATCAAGTCATCTGGGAAAATCGGAGTCAGGGGGGTAAGTAAATGCAAAGCATTTGTGTCCCCTGTCCTCCACGAAGTCTCTTGTCCCCTAATCTTCCATTGCAGTACCTTTTGGTTGTTGAACCTCGGTTGTATTTTCTGAAAGATATTAACACATTTACTTATCTTAGTAACCTTGTTGAATATCTTCTTTGAACCCTCACCAACACAGGTCAAATCTAACTTACCTGCAAAATCTCATTCTGGGGGGAAGCATTGCGGCTTCTGTGACTTTTTGGGCAAAAGTTCCCATTCATCTTTGGGATTGGATGGCTCGAGCTAGATAAATCACTTGTGAATTGGTTCTATTATTGTGGGATGTTTTACCCATGCATCCAAGCCCTACCATAAAACTGTGCAGTACTGGCATGGAAAACATCATGATGGCCAGAACTCCCCAGAGAGTGCACAGGGAAAACATGAAGAATAGGCTGCCACCCATTTTTGCCTATGTTGTGAGCACAGGAGGGCACTGCCTAAAACCACCATTGGGCTACACACACAGTAGCCTGAAACCATTGGGAATGGCAATGCTGATTGCCAAAAAGCAACTCAGAACTGTGGGGAATTCATTTTCTTAATCCCAAAAATGTTTGCAATACCGGTACTCACCACTATCAGAAAGCCGGTGTTTTAAAACCACCAGACTTTTGGGTAAAACTGAACAAATGAACCGAAACCAGGCCAAGGAAAGACTTGCTAAGAGGTGGATACAATGTAAAACTATATTCTGAAATGACTTGAAGGAAGTCATTATTTAATGTATATGTAAAAAGTCTAAGTTTGATTTAAACTGGGAACTAAAGTGACATTTAGCTGAATTCTGCCTGACAACTACCCCCGACAGGAGAAACCTGCTCAGCCACTCTTCCCAGGCCTGGCTGCATCCTACTGCCCCTGCCAAAAGGAGCTCACACCTCCCTGATTGAATTAAGGGAGGGGACCTGCAGACTGCAGGAGGTTGAACAAAGCCTTGTCCTGGACTCAGGCAAATGTTATATTGGGGGGGCCGTAAAGTGGCTTCCTCTTGGGAAAACTGGGAGGGGCAGTGCCTCTGCTAGCAGCTGAGCTTGGGGGAAGTGGATAAACCAGTTATTCCACCCTGTGATGTGGGAAGCCACACCCCTTTTTGACCAGGGCATCATTTTAAAAAGATAGATAACTCATAGTGCGGACTGGTCAAAATTATATAAATAATACCATTATTCTTGTGATTTTTCGGTGCACATTTTAAGAGGTGTTAGGACCCTGTGGCATGTTCCTGGGGATAGCAGCGGAAAAAAGGTTGTTACTCCAAATGTCTGCATGTTAAAAATCTGACACTTTATCATCTGAAACCCATATCCCTGGTGCAAATTTGTGTAAAATCTGGAAAGGTTTAGAGGTCGTTATCTGGATGAAAAGGGGAGAATTCTGTCATCAGTGGACACGACATCGTACAAAGACAGGGATCGGATGGTTTGGTGCTACAGAAAATATGTTAACTGGACCTATAATATGAGAAAATTGGTACATAGAGAAATATGTATTTGGATCAGAAATAGATTTGTGTGCAATTTGACAAGGGGAGGTTCCTCTGACCATAAAACCTACAGCATCACTCTGACAATCCATTTCCTTCCCCCAATCATGGGAGAGGGGAGAATTGGGCCAATGACAAGTAGAGAGGGGCAGGCTCAGTTATGCCACGCACACACCCACTTCCAAAACACATAAAAAGAGACTGCTGGGACAGGTAGAGACATTCAATTCCATTTTCTGCGGGACGCTCTGCCGGGAGACTCCAGAATTCACATCCATCAATCTCCAAAGACCAGAACTTTACTTCAGAACTTAAAGCAAGGGCCTAAACCCACAAACTGAGAACTCTTCTCAGCAGGCCTCAGCATCCTTGAAATCATTTGCAAACTATTCCACAGCCGGGCGAGCTGTCTGAATTCTTTTGCCAAGAACTTTTGCCAGTACCCAGAAAGCAGTGTTACATCCAGAATCCACTTGATCCGGACCGGAAAGCAGAGCAGAGCTGACCCAGACCGCTGTGAGCAGAACCAGAGATCCGGATCGCTGTGAAGTGCCGAGACCAGAACCCGGAGTCCAGTCCAAAACCTGACCAGATCCGTGACGAGGCCTATTTCAAATTGATATTGTGAGTACCTAGCAGAACTGTGTAGAACCAATCTCTTAGTTAAAATAATCTAATCCAAACTATTTTAACCTAAGTAGAACAGCCTTCTAGAAATCGTGTCATCTGTCATTTTTAAAGCTGCACAACTGTCGCCTGTCAATTCTGAAGCTGCAAGCTGTCACCTGTCATTTTGAGTTTTACTTTAAATCCGAAAATCTACCTTAATGAAATCGTCCGTATCTCTTGAACCGTTTGGGCTAGGAACGAAACCCTATACTTTTTCCGTAATCGCGAGACACGTACTCGCGAAATTTACAGCGATTTGCGATTTGGCTCAATTTCTCCACTTGTCAAAATAGCAGCTCCATTCTTTCCTTTGTTAAAATCTGTTTGCAACCTGGTAATAACTCATAGAGCATTGCTAAAGTGAGCCTGAACTAATACCAACAAGCATCTCTCACTCACCCTGAACCTCTAGAGGGAATTAAAAGCAATTTTAGCACCTTTTCACTTCCTTACAAACCACATTAAAGTAATTCACCTGTGTTTAAAACTCATCCCTGTTTTCTCTAAGCTTGCTGGGGGAACTGGAACTGTGTATTGCATTATAAAATGTGATTTGTTGGGATTCTTGAAGACTGTGTGCTCTCCTTCCATTTCTTACATTGCATGGGGGGGAGTGAATTGTCAAGAAAAAGTGATCATATTACCTTTTGCTAAAATCATAAGTTATTTCTGTACTGCATTTTATTCCACCTTGCATTTCCTTGAAACCATAAAGCATTTCAGCTACCTCATCCTCTATACTACTCCTAAGTAATCAAGTGTACCACTGTAACATTACCCATTGTGGATCCACATTATATGTCTAAGTGTACTATCAGATATTAATTTGTTATAAAAGTGTGATAGATATATATTGTTGAATTGTCCAAATAAACCTTTTAAATTTGCAAAACAAACCTACTTCTTGGCTCAGTGGGGTCAGGGGGATTCTAAGAGGGGGGTGTTATACAAGGGTTGTCATCCAGAGTAACTGAACTGGACATAAAAATACATCAATAAGGGTTTTCCTCAGCATCCCAGACTAGGCATTGACTTAGCTGTAGTGTTGATTGAATATCGCTTACAAAAGTGGGGGCTCGGAGCCGGGATATTCTGGGTTAGACTTACCACTTGTGCAGATTAATACAGTGTGCCAACTGACCAGATACACATATCCGGTTAGATCCCCACGCTGTTTTACACTGTGAAAGCATCCCTCAAAGGAACGCTCTAAGGAAATGGTCTGTTTTGCAAAATAAAATACAAACTTCTGTAAGTCAGGAAGGAACTCAAATTCCAGAATGACGACCTTGGTAGATATGAAAATAGCCAGAGAGCACTTCTTACATAAGCTATTTGTGGGAGGTGAGTGGACTCATCTGGACCAAACGGTCTGGTTGCAGGCAATCGCGCAACAGGTCACTGAAACAGGGTCAGAGACATGGAGAGATCAGGGTCCATTACATGTGGCCCTGAGTGAATTATATATGGCTTCTAAGGCCAAAGATGAACACAGTAAGATTGCCAGGATAGCGGCATATTTGTATCTATATATGGGAGCCATGCAGGACAAATCTGCTGAAGGCCAAGATCTGGCAAATAGGCAACAGATGGCGTTAGAAAAGGCCCAATCTGACCTCGTCTCTTCTGAGCAGAGGCTGCAGAGGAGGCAGGAGTCAGAAAATGATAGTAGGCAGTATATCATTAAAATAAAAGAGGACATGGATATACTGCAACAGGAAAAGACAGACCAGGATACCAGAATTCTGGCTTTGCAGAAGGAGCACCAAGACAGTTTGGACTCCTTACTGCAGAGCCAGAAAAAGCTGGAGCAACAGATCAATTTCAACAGGGCATGCACAGAGCAGGTAGCCACCCTGCAAATCCAACTAGACAGAGAGAAAGAGGAAAGCAATAAATTGATTTTGAAAGACCTGAATGCCCAGGCAGAGTTTGATGAAGAACGCCAGAAAGCTGGTGCCTTTCAAAGGCAGAGGGACGACCTGGCGTCACAAATGCAGGCTCTTGGTCAGGAAAGGGATACCTTAGGCCAGGAAGTCTGCCATTTAAAAAGAAAAATTGAAGAAAATCACTTGGCCCTCCAGGGGCTGGGTGACCTCCAAAAAGAGCATCAGGGCTTGCTAGATCACACCAGGAGGGTGGAGGAGGCTCTGGCAAGAAAGGAGCAGGCCAGTAGGGATGGAACTGAGGAGGTAACCCTCCTGCAGCAGAGACTGGCCCAGTACTCCAGGACCAATCAGGA
The DNA here is from genome assembly GCF_040938575.1 of Ambystoma mexicanum. Lineage (NCBI taxonomy): Eukaryota > Metazoa > Chordata > Amphibia > Caudata > Ambystomatidae > Ambystoma > Ambystoma mexicanum. Next base: position 433,569,363 of record NC_090932.1, on the reverse strand, counting down.
GGCACAGAGAGAAAATGAGGCTCTCTGTCAGCACAATGATAGGCTCCAGCAACAGGTAGCCATGCAGGAGAGACTGATAGATTCTAGTAAGGCCTTAACTGAGGAACTGAAAGTGCAGGCTCTTGCATTGCAACAGGGAGCAGGGGCGGATAGAACTGAGCATAACCTCAGGAGCCCTAGTGCCAGAGGCCTTCACCTCTACCAGTCCCTGGACTCTGCCACCCCCATGTTCCCTGGCGCACATGAGCACGGGGCCACAGGATGGCAGATTACTATCCAGCTAAAAGTATGGGGCTCATAGGCCAGTACCACCCAGGAATGGAGGGGCGGGCATCCGGGTATGGGCACCCAAGCACAGTGCAATTTAGTGGGGAACCCCAGGAGAGTAGGCCCACTAAGGGCATCCTGAAAACCTCTGCCCAGTTAGGTCAGTGGGGGGGATACCCAGCAAATCCTGGCAGCAAGGAGGGATCTGAAGACTCCTCTGGGCATTACAGGACACAGGAGACCAGGTCCCCACATTCTGCCAGCCATTCCCAGGCTCGCAGAATCCGGGAAAACCTGGAAGATCAGACGGGCACCTCTGGGAGCAGTGCTTCTGAGTCAGAGGATGAATGGACCAGGGTTACCCGAACCAAAAAGGCCAATAAGGCAAAAAGGGCCTTGCTTAAGGACCCATTGAAACAAATAAAGGCAATAAGGAGTGTCATCACGCCTTATCATAAGAACGCCAAGTATTCTGTTTGGGAACACTTGGAGCTCTATGAGCAAATGATGGAGACTTTCCATTTGAAGGACAGCAGTAGCTGCATCCAGTACGTAAAGTGGACCTTCTCAACAGAATACTCCAGTTTCTTTGCAGGGCTGGAGGATCAAAACCATTCAAGGATTTCCACATACAGGGCGGCCATCTTGAAACATTTTTCTGTGCACAGAAATCCTCAAGAAGCTCGCAAGGCAGCCTACAATTTGCAATGTGGGGAGGATCAGGCCCCACAAGAGTTTGTGCAAGAATTAAAGCGTGCTTTTGCGCAGACCACCAGAAGGGTGCGCACGGATAGCAGAGAATTTATCAATACGTTTTTCCATGCCTTACCCAAATACATAATGACCCAGCTCGTGAGAGATTTTCATGAGAAAAGATCTTTAGACTGGGTCATTGAACAGGCTACCCGGATCTATGAGGTGCAGAAGCCCATCGAAAATAAAAATAATGCGCCGAAAAACCCCAAAACCAACAGCACCCCTGCTGCTGCCAAGGTGGCAGAGGTAAAGGTTGCCCCCGTTTTATATTTGGAGATGGGGGGGCCTAAAAACCTGCCTGCACCAAATAATTCACAGCCCAGAAGGCCCTCGGGCCAGTCACAGACAGGGAGTCGAGGAGGTAGTCCCACAAATGGGGTCCCCCGCTCCCCTGACTATGTAAATCCCTGCTACAAGGGAAACCGACCAATCCTGGGTTATGTGTGGACTCCTCCAGCCCAAGGGGGGGGATCCAGCCAAGCACCTAACCCAGGGAACTTCCCTTCCAACTTCCCACAGGAGGGCAGAAATTCTCCAAATCCTGGGCAGAACTTTTTCCCCAGGTATCCACCCAATTTCCAGCCCCAAAATCATCCATCCTTCTTTCCCCAATTCCCTGAGCCCAGACAACCTAATCCGGGAGAGGGGAGGCCAAGGGTGGAGGGGTACCAAAATCTTCCCAACCAGGAGTACTACCAGAGAAGGGATAGCTACCCTTCCCGGGATCAGCCCAGGGGAGAAAATAGAGCCCCGTATCAGCCTGAGCGGGTTTCACAACTTGAGCGCCAGGTCCAAAATATGGCATGGGATCTGGGTCTCCTACTGAGGGCTCAACAGAACCCTCAGATGAGCATGCCACCGCAGAATGCCCCAAACTCTGGACCTGGTGCTCCAGAACAATGACGGGGGCAGCACCCCGATAACCCACCGGTTCCCAGGGAGGAGGCGCAAGGGGAAGGGGGGTGTAAAGCCTTGGAGGAAGCTTCCTTCCCAACTTGTAAACAGCCCCTGGAAAACCAGGAACCGGAAACAAAATCTCCTGCCCCTGAAAGCCTGCCTCCCAAGGAGCAGAGGGGGGGGTAGGAGAAACAAAGGACCCAAACAGGCCCAGTTTGTGGAGGAAGTACAGATCTTCCAATTTGAGGGAGAGGGATCCCAAGAGGATCCTGGGGAAAGGATATTCTCCTTCAGAGATGGGGGAACTCCTCCCAAGGAAAAATGGGTCCCAAGGGATGTCAATTCAGACTGGGGAGATGTGGAGACTGAGCTACCGCCGCCCATCATCTCATCCCAGAACCGACAATACCAAAATCCCCTGGTTCAAACCAATCCTGGTGACTGCCTCCAAAAAGGGGGGGGGCGGCCCAGAACCGGAACCAGGGGAACCCACAATGGCTCTGATCTCTAGTTGCCAACTTTTTCTTTCAGATTCCCAAGGCTCTCCACAGAATTCTGCCCAAATCTCTTCGCTAGCAATGTCCAAAACCAGAAAGTTAGCCCACCAGTTGTCCAAAAATGTGCATTATCTGTGCCCCCTTGAGGAGAAGGAGGGAAGATATTATGCCCCGGTACAAGTACAGGAGCAGGGTACAATTTCGGCACTGGTGGACACTGGATCCCAAGCAACCCTTCTTTCCAAAATGGCCTTTGACGAATTAAATGGAGAAAGGGTGGAGAATTACCATATTCCTCTCACCTCTCTTCCTGGACAACTGCAGAACTTTGACGGAAAGGAAATTCCTGTCGAGGGGACTGCAGATTTGGACATCAAAATTGGGCGACACAAGGTGAAACACCCGGTCATAGTAGTGACTCCAGAGGGCACCCCTTGTTTACTAGGGAATGACCTCCTGATAGATTGCGTAAACAAGGTCCTCTGGACCCAGACTAGCCGACCAATAAAATTAAAACAGAGTGTCAACCATGTTAGTTTAAATGGCACCTGCCACATGGTTGAACAAAAATCTGACCAAGTAGAATTTCACTTCCAGAATAGCCACATTCCAGATGTGACAGTAATAGCAGTAGGACAACGGACTGGTGATGGGGGGTCCTCTCTATTTCTGAAAATCAACCTCCCTTCCAGTTTAAGGTGGTATTCCACACTGGAAGGAAACACTCTGAAATTCTTTACCAATCCACAACCAGACATTCCCACCCCAATAGTTCAGAAAGATGTGAGATCAGCTCAGAGCCTGGCTGATATTCAGCAAATTGGAGAGCAGTTGTTCATCCCTGTTCAGTTAAATGATGGAAAGGACTCTGTTCTCGCTCGAGTGTGTGTGAACAACGGTAAGAGCTTCATCAGCAAAGCCATGTTCCGCCAACTCCCACAAGATCCAGCCAGTCCCACATTCAAACTGATAGACAAATGGGAAATGGACCTGGAAGCACCTAATTCCAAACATCTCCTGCCAAGCAGGTGTATGCTCAAAATCTCCATCAGCAACAAGAGCATAGTCCATAATTGTTGGGTCGTGCGAGACGTCACTGCCGCCTTTTACTTAGGCAGTGACATTCTCAATCACTTTGCCATTAGTTTGGACCTAATAAACTTCAAAGCTTGGTCCTCATTAAAGGATAATCCCATGGGCTTTGATGATCCAGAAAAAGCATTTAGGTCAGCTCAATTGCTACCTTATGCAGTTGAAATTCAGATCAAAGAGGATGTCACCATCCCAGAAAGGACCTGACAATTCTCCCTGGAAGTGAAAGTTAAAAGAGGACAAAAATTGAAAAACCCTGATGGTTACATACATCTAAATGCTTCTCTCCAACAGCAAGGGTTGGGGGTAAACCCAACACCATTAGTCAACATAGAACATGACACCATTCCAATAGAGGTGGATAACAGCGACTTAAAGAGTATTACTCTAGCCGCAGGCACCATTATTGGAATGGCGGTTGATGACCGACATTTCTCCATTGATTTAGGAAATGAACTGTTAGGACCAATCCCCAAGGACGGTTTTGACAGTAACAGTGAGGACAATACAACACCAGACAGGATTTTCACCCGGCATGGGGGGAACTTCCTGGTGTACACTTCTTGCCCTTATGGTAAGGAAGATGTGACTTGTGACTTCGGGAGGGATGAGGTGATCTTCCAGGTCCATGAGGGCTGCCTTTCCCACCTGAAGCCTCCAGTCCAAATCAGCACTCTGACCAGGGACTTCTCCACCCAGCTGGAGGAGGCCGCTGGGATAGCCAAACCAGAAGTCTTTCCAGGCTTCAGGCAGATGGTGGAAGAGAGAGTCAACCTAGCTGATGCCTGCGTGACTCTGGAACAGAAGCAAAAGTTGAAACAAGTTTTCTTGGATTTCCAAGATCTCTTTGCGGTAGACTCATATGACTGTGGTCGCACCGACATCCACACCACAACAATTCCCACGGACCCTGGAATGACTCCAGTGTTTGTGAAGCAATATCGTTTGCCTCTCGCATCCATGGAGTCCCTTACTGAAATAATTAAGAACCTTGAGTCCCGGGGAATAATCCGTCCAGTACACAGCACCTTCAATAATCTGGTGCTGGGAATATTGAAGCCAAACGGCCAGTGGAGACTCTGCGCCGACCTTAGGGAGCTCAACAAACGGGTCCATACTTCCCTACATTGACCAAGGGCTGGCCCAGATCCAGGGGTCACAGGTATTCACTGCAATAGACCTGACCAATGGGTACTGGACCGAGCCTGTCAGTAGGGAGGACCAATACAAACTGGCTTTTACCTTTGGGGGCTAGCAGTACACCTGGACCCGGACTCCCTTCGGATACCTCAACTCCGGCAATTAATTCAACATTTTCTTACATAAGGCCATGACCGACCTGGGTGCGAGGGGTAACCTGGCTTATGTAGATGATGTCCTCATCAAAAGTTCATCTGTGGAGGAACACATAGCGGAGATCCGTTATGTTCTGACACAGTTGAGGGCCGCCGGAGCAAAACTTTCCTTTCAGAAAGCACAGTGGTGTAGAACCCGTGTTAATTTCTTAGGGCATGAGATTACTCCTCAGGGTCTCTGTCCCCAGGAAAAGAAAATGGAAGCACTCCAGAAACTGAAGGATCCAACAACTCTGCGGGAACTAAGGAGCCTCCTTGGACTGACTAATTACAGCAGAAAGTTCATTGAAGGCTACACAGAGATCACTAGACCCCTGATTCATCTCTTGAAGGGGGGGGTCAAGTGGGAATGGGGTCCAGAACAATCCGAGGCAGTAAGACAACTCAAGAGAAGCCTCTCACAAGCGCCTTGCCTAGCTTACCCTGTCAGAAACAAGGAGTTCTTCCTGGAGACAGGGTTCTCTAATACGTGCTTGACGGCAGTATTATACCAAAAGCATGACAAGGTCAATAAAGTAATCTCCTATGCGAGCAAAACTTTATCCTCTGTGGAGGAAAAATTCAACGATTGTGAGAAGGCACTCCTGGCAACGGTGTGGGCATTGAAGAATTACCGCCCGTTCATCCAGGGGGAACACATCATAGTGGAGACTTCACACCAGCCTCTGCAATATCTCCAAAGTGACAGGATCCGGGCCGGAAATGTGAGTAATTCCCGAATTACTTCCTGGATTCTGTCAATGCAAGGCTTTCGTGTAGAGGTCAGACATGGCCAAAACAAGAAGAGTCCCCTCGCGCAAGGTCTGGCTGACTTGCATGATTGTGCCAGAGAAAACTGTCTCGAGGACGAAAGTCTAAAAACCAAGGACAACATGGAGGCATACCTTAATTCCCCACACAAAGTCTTTGAAGAAGACAAGTGTGAGGGAATGCCCACTGTCTATGTGGATGGATGCTCTTACCATGTTGACAACAACGGGGAGAAAGAACTGGTGGGCTACGGAGGGAATGCATGGGTGAGGGAGTTTCCAGAACCCACCGCTGGATACAAAATTGGTCCCCGAAGTAGTCAGGTGGCAGAGTTGATGGCTGTGCATCAGGCCATCCTCACTGCTGTCAAACATCAACTCCACGAACTGGTCATAATCACCGATTCGGATTATGTACGCAACGGGTTCGTGGAGCACCTGGTTAATTGGAAATCCAGAGGCATGTTATGTGCTAATAACAAACCCCTGAAACATGGGAAGTTAATCCAAAACATTGATGATCTGGTCACCTCGAATGGGATGACCATCTACTGGAAGAAGATCAAGGGTCATTCCAAAGTAGAGGGACCAGACAAAACTGGAAATTACTTAGCTGATCAGCTGGCCAAAACCGGGGCCTTCCAAGGGGATCTAATCGAAATAGAGTCCCTGTTGGGGGAAATCCAGGTCACTGCTATCACTAGGTCCCAGACAAATGCTCACAATGATCTTTCAACTGCCGAATGGAGTAAGGAGACCCGCGATGCTGATTTGATTACAGCTCAGAAGGGGGATCCAATAATTGGTAAGTTTTACAAACACATTGAGGACCCGGAGAACTTTCCCCTGACGGATACCGATTACATTGGGAAGGAGGACCTTAGAGTGTTGATGAAATGTCCAAAGATGTTCCGAATCCAAGACGGTTTGTTGTTAAGGAAATCCCAAGCTGGCCATGATCAGTGGGTGGTTCCTACCTCATTCCGAAGCCTGATGTTAAGTCACGCCCATGATGCGGCCAACGCCGGTCATAGGGGGTTTCACACAACACTGGAAATCTTAAGAGAGGTTGCATACTGGCCACACATGGGGCAAGACCTCGACCAATACTTGAAGGGGTGTCTTGTGTGTGCACAATTTCAGCCATCATCCCTCACACACCATGCGCCTCTCCAAAAGAGGGGGATGACACTGCCATGGTCAGATTTGCAAATCGACTTTGTAGGCCCTGTAATTCACTCGTCTAGAGGAAACAAGTACATGTTGACCGTTACATGCTTGTTTACCAAGTGGGTGGAATGTCTCCCGGCCCCAAACTGCAAGGCAGAAACAGCAGCTGCCCTGATGATTAACCACATCTTTTCCCGTTTTGGTCTACCTCAAAGGATTGAGTCAGACAGAGGTAGCCACTTCACCAGTGAAGTAATGACAAAGATGTGGGAGATACTGGGGGTCAAAAGGAAGCTACATATTGCTTACAGGCCAGCTTCTTCTGGAGCAGTAGAGAGATATAACCGAACCATTGTGAGCATATTAAAAAAGTTTGTGGCAGATTCTGGGCCAAGTTGGGATATCCGACTACCTCTGGTCCTAATGGCCATCAGATCTACCCTTTCATCTGCAACCAAAATGTCACCATTTGAGTTGATGACGGGGCGCAAGATGGTGCTTCCCCAGCATTGGCTCTACAGGACCCAAGAGCAGACACTGATAAATGCCTCCACAACTCATGAGTATGTGGAGAATTTAAGGAAACACCTTCAACATGCTTTTGCCTATGCTCAGCGGAATCTAGAAAGATCAGCCGAGAGCATGAAGACCCACTATGATTTAAAAACTACCCAAAAGGAATATAAGGTGGGTGATCGGGTCTATCTATACAATTTCCAAAGGAACCAGGCCAAACAGCGAAAATTCTTGCCTACATGGAAGGGACCGTTTGAAATTATAGACAAGATCTCCCCTGTTGCCTATAAGATCTGCATCCCCAAAGGCAGTTTGGCAGAGGGGGAAGATAAGTGGGTCCATATAAATCAGCTAAAGTGTTGCCATCCCAGGCACACTCTGCAACAACTGGAGGAGTCCTCTGCAATACCAGAGGGGACCGCTCCAGAGTAATTCAATTCCAACCCTAAAATATCCCACATATAGTCTCTAAAATATTATGATTTGGAAAAAAAAATGTCTTATAATTGTATCTTGTTTTTTGTTAAAATAAGAACGCAAATGTTTTGACTATAAAATGTATATGCCACCCCACTATATCAATGGTGGGGAAGAAATGTCTACGAATAGGTATTGCCGCTTTCCTTTGTCGTCCTAGGAGAAAGAAAACCTGGAGACTGGCCAAGGAGGACGACCGGGGACCGGGAGCAGAGACCCGAGGGGCCCGGGGTACCGCCCAATCCTCCCATCAGGACCAGCAAGGAGAACTGATTGATCGACTGGAGGGAGGAAAAGATGCTGAACTGTGCCATCCATGGAATTGGAAGAAGAGAAGGCGAACATCCCAGATCTTGCGAGTTCCATCAGTGAAAGGACAGAATGGCCATCGCAAGATGGGGGCTTGTGGGATGTTTTACCCATGCATCCAAGCCCTACCAAAAAACTGTGCAGTACTGGCATGGAAAACATCATGATGGCAAGAACTCCCCAGAGAGTGCACAGGGAAAACATGAAGAATAGGCTGCCACCCATTTTTTGCCTATGTTGTGAGCACAGGAGGGCACTGCCTAAAACCACCACTGGGCTACACACACAGTAGCCTGAAACCATTGGGAATGGCAATGCTGATTGCCAAAAAGCAACTCAGAACTGTGGGGAATTAATTTTCTTAATCCCAAAAATGGTTGCAATACCGGTACTCACCACTATCAGAAAGCCGGCGTTTTAAAACCACCAGACTTTTGGGTAAAACTGAACAAATGAACCAAAACCAGGCCAAGGAAAGACTTGCTAAGAGGTTGATACAATGTAAACTATATTCTGAAATGACTTGAAGGAAGTAATTATTTAATGTATATGTAAAAAGTGTAAGTTTGATTTAAACTGGGAACTAAAGTGACATTTAGCTGAATTCTGCCTGACAACTACCCCCGACAGGAGAAACCTGCTCAGCCACTCTTCCCAGGCCTGGCTGCATCCTGCTGCCCCTGCCAAAAGGAGCTCACACCTCCCTGATTGAATTAAGGGAGGGGACCTGCAGACTGCAGGAGGTTGAACAAAGCCTTGTCCTGGACTCAGGCAAATGTTATATTGGGGGGGCCGTAAAGTGGCGTCCTCTTGGGAAAACTGGGAGGGGCAGTGCCTCTGCTAGCAGCTGAGCTTGAGGGAAGTGGATAAACCAGTTATTCCACCCTGTGATGTGGGAAGCCACACCCCTTTTTGACCAGGGCATAATTTTAAAAAGATAGATAACTCATAGTGTGGACTGGTCAAAATTATATAAATAATACCATTATTCTTGTGATTTTTTGTTACTCCAAATGTCTGCATGTTACAAATCTGACACTTTATCATCTGAAACCCATATCCCTGGCGCATATTTGTGTAAAATCTGGAAAGGTTTAGAGGTCGTTATCTGGATGAAAAGGGGAGAATTCTGTCGTCAGTGGACACGACATCGTACAAAGACAGGGATCAGATGGTTTGGTGCTACAGAAAATATGTTAACTGGACCTATAATATGAGAAAAATGGTACATAGATAAATATGTATTTGGATCAGAAATAGATTTGTGTGCAATTTGACAAGGGGAGGTTCCTCTGACCATAAAACCTACAGCATCACTCTGACAATCCATTTCCTTCCCCCAATCATGGGAGAGGGGAGAATTGGGCCAATGACAAGTAGAGAGGGGCAGGCTCAGTTATGCCACGCACACACCCACTTCCAAAACACATAAAAAGAGAATGCTGGGACAGGTAGAGACATTCAATTCCATTTTCTGCGGGACGCTCTGCCGGGAGACTACAGACTTCACATCCATCAATCACCAAAGACCAGAACTTTACTTCAGAACTTAAAGCAAGGGCCTAAACCCACAAACTGAGAACTCTTCTCAGCAGGCCTCAGCATCCTTGAAATCATTTGCAAACTATTCCACAGCCGGGCGAGCTGTCTGAATTCTTTTGCCAAGAACTTTTGCCAGTACCCAGAAAGCAGTGTTACATCCAGAATCCACTTGATCCGGACCGGAAAGCAGAGCAGAGCTGACCCAGACCGTTGTGAGCAGAACCAGAGATCCGGATCGCTGTGAAGTGCCGAGACCAGAACCAGAGTCCAGTCCAAAACCTGACCAGATCTGTGACGAGGCCTATTTCAAATTGATATTGTGAGTACCTAGCAGAACTGTGTAGAACCAATCTCTTAGCTAAAATAATCTAATCCAAACTATTTTAACCTAAGTAGAACAGCCTCCTAGAAATCGTGTCATCTGTCATCTTTAAAGCTGCACAACTGTTGCCTGTCAATTCTGAAGCTGCAAGCTGTCACCTGTCATTTTGAGTTTTACTTTAAATCCGAAAATCTACCTTTATTAAATCGTCCGTATCTCTTGAACCGTTTGGGCTAGGAACGAAACTTAACTTTCATTTTAAAGCTGTGATTCTAGGCTTTCCAACCAACCTAGAACCGACATCCTACTCCCTATACTTTTTCCATAATCGCGAGACACGCACTCACGAAATTTACCGCGATTTGCGATTTGGCTCAATTTCTCCACTTGTCAAAATAGCAGCTCCATTCTTTCCTTTGTTAAAATCCGTTTGCAACCTGGTAATAACTCATAGAGCATTGCTAAAGTGAGCCTGAACTAATACCAACAAGCATCTCTCACTCACCCTGAACCTCTACAGGGAATTAAAAGCAATTTTAGCACCTTTTCACTTCCTTAAAAACCACATTAAAGTAATTCGCCTGTGTTTAAAACTCATCCCTGTTTTCTCTAAGCTTGCTGGGGGAACTGGAACTGTGTATTGCATTATAAAGTGTGATTTGTTGGGATTCTTGAAGACTGTGTGCTCTCCTTCCATTTCTTACATTGCATAGGGGGGGAGTGAATTGTCAAGAAAAATTGATCATATTACCTTCTGCTAAAATCATAACAAGTTATTTCTGTACTGCATTTTATTCCACCTTCCATTTCCTTGTAACCATAAAGCATTTCAGCTACCTCATCCTCTATACTACTCCTAAGTAATCAAGTGTACCACTGTAACATTACCCATTGTGGATCCACATTATACGTCTAAGTGCACTATCAGATATTAATTTGTTATAACAGTGTGATAGATATATATTGTTGAATTGTCCAAATAAACCTTTTAAATTTGCAAAACAAACCTACTTCTTGGCTCAGTGGGGTCAGGGGGATTCTAAGAGGGGGGTGTTATACAAGGGTTGTCATCCAGAGTACTGAACTGGACATAAAGATACATCAATAAGGGTTTTCCTCAGCATCCCAGACTAGGCATTGACTTAGCTGTAGTGTTAAATTGAATATTGCTTACATTATATACTGCATAATTTAACTACCTCCTTTGTTGATTACGTCACTTGAATGCATTTTATGAACCTATGTGAATGTATATAAGTTTATTATTGAGTATTGTGTGATAACATCACCTGCTAGTTTAATTTTCAGTGTGTTTTGTAGGCCTATAAGACATATTGGCCCTCATTCCGAGTTTGGAGGTAAGTAACGCTCCTTAACGGCATGGCGTTAATAGCATGTCTGGGCAGTCATCAGTCTGCTAATAGAGGACTATTACGACTTTGCGGGCACGAGCTTTACGCCATGCTGGTAAGGTCATTAGTGCCATGCACTTAAAGGCACCTAAAATGCCCATAGCGTCATCAAGCATAGCGCAGATACCACTACCGACAAGGTCCAATGCGGCATTAGCGGTGACCGTTATCAACGATGACCGCTAATAACGGTCACCGCTAATAACGGTCACTGCTAATAAGCAGAACCGGAAGTAGCGTCATCGCACAGGAACGGGAAGGAGCACGGCGGCCATCTTTAAAAACACAATCCATTGCCATCCTCACCAGACAGGGCCCTTCGGACTCTGCTGTTGTCGTGAAAAGATCCACCTATTACACCACTATGCCCAAGGCCCTGAAGAAGGGAGCTGCCCGCCAGCGGAAAGAAAGATTCAATGAGGATGAGCTGCAGATGCTGGTTGACACACTGCAGGAGCATGCTGCCATAGTTTTCTCCAATAACATGAAGAGGGAGGCAGTACTGAAGAAGAAGGAGATCTGGGCACTTGTTGCTCAGAAGGTCAGTGCTGTTGGGAACACCCCACACATGATCAAAGACTGCCGCAAGCGCTGGGACGACCTGCGACTTAGGGTATGAAATATCCTCCGAGTGAACCGCAGCCAGGCAATGGGAACAGGAGGAGGTCCCAGTTCCCCAATCAAGCTCACCCCATGGGATGACATCTGCACCAGCATGATAGGAATGGTGGGCATAGAAGGTGTTGGCGAGATGGAGTGTGGCGCCACAACATCGGGCGATGGAGGTGAGTGTCCAAAGTAAATATTGTAATGCCAAATCTGATGAAAGTCAACCAATATGTCAGTCCAAAGAGTCAAGCCATGGTCCAACACACACACACACTCCCAGCAAAGTAGGCGGACGCATCACAGACACATGCAGAGGCCTGCTGCAAGGCAATGGCGTACATGACACATACCACACAAAGATGTAAATGCCATGAGTCACACAGCGTGCAGGCTCAAAATACTATGCATGTCAGATAGCATTGCTCTTGGCCAACATGAGTGACGCTGACGTATAACTGCATAACCCACCCATTTATCAAAGAAGGTGCTCATCCAAACACAAATGCCTATTACCCAAAATTGTGTGGATGATCAATTGTCCTAATGTATGTATGATGCCTATAAAAACATCACTCATGCCGTCCCTCTCTTCGACCCCCACAGGCTCTGACCATGACAGCGATGGGCAGGATGCAACCCCTGCACAGTCCACACCCCAGAAGAGGTCCCGGGATGACAGCAACCGCCCTTCAACCTCGAGGGGACAACCCATGGGCCGCCATGCACCAACAGGCAAGCCACCCCAGGTACCCATTACACCGGTGCCACCAAGGCCCGTAGAGGGCACAGCACCACCACCACCCATTGGCCCATTGGCCATCCAGAGGATTCAGGCAAGGCACCTCAATCATAGGAGTCCCGTGTGGCTGGGGAGGTGGCAGCCACAGCACCCCTGATTGTGGAGGCCCCATAGGACGACATGTGGGTTCCAATTGAGGACGATGTATCGGAAGTGGTCCGTATGCCAAGTCCACCGGCATCCCCTCAAATATCATCCCTTGATACAGAGCACACCACCACCCCGGAGCAGTCTGGTCAGGAGCAGACGGAAGGGCACTTCAGTCCCATTTTGATGACGAGGGAGGCTGAGCAGGCTGGGCAGGGCAGCCAGGGACCGACAACATCCACAGGTGCACCCGCAGGGCCACAGCAGTCTGACCAGTTTACTGCCCTTGTGCGGGAGTTTGTCGAGGACAACAGACTGGCCAGACATGAGTGGCGTGAGGACTTAGCCTCTCTAGGCAGGTCCATCATGGACAACACTGCCTCCATGGCCAAATCCTTTGCTGACAACACCAGCTGCCTCTGCGAGGAGGTCTCAGCCCTCCGCCAGGTCTTAGGCTGCATAGCGGATGCCATGGAGGCAGGACATCCCGCTACACAATCACAGCAGGCGGCCACACCGTCTTCATCCAGTTCCACCCAGACAAGCCTGCTCCACAGGTCGGCACGTACCCTGCGCCAGCAAGACATGCCGCCACCTGGACCAGGGAGTGCCAATTGATCGTCAGGGCAGCCTCATGTAGGCAATGGAGACACAATGGGACATGTGTGGGGGAGCTGTGGGGGGATGGGAGGGGGGCAAGGGTGTGTGGGGGAGTTGTGGGGGGAGGTGGAGGGGGAGTTATGGGGGGAGGGGGAGAGGGGTGACGTTGGTGGAGGGTTTTTGCACTTACATTTACATTGTTATATTTAATACACCCGTTGTGTGAAAAACAAGACCTGAGTGGACATTCATCATTGCGTATGTGTCATTTATTCATTTACAATGCATAGTGTACATATACTCCCACACCCAGAGCCCTCTGTCCAACCATCATGTCACCCTCTGCTGCCACGTGTGTCAGAAATATTGTGCAATCACTGACTGGCACACAGCACGTCCCTCTTGTGCATCGGCACCGCAATGATGTCCAGCCACATCTTCTTCTTCCCCTTCATCATCACCAGGTGGTAGCAGTTCAATGTCAGGGGGCAGGGGCACGTTCCGGCGGATGCACATATTGTGCAGCATGACACATGCCATGATGATCTTGGCCACCTTCTCATGCCTGTAGAGGAGTGCCCCACCCGACCGGCTGAGGCAGCGAAATCGTGCCTTCAACAGGCCAAAGGTCTGCTCGAGGACTACACGGGTACAGGTATGGGAACGATAGTAGTCCTCCTCATGCCTGTTCTGTTTGTTGCAGACAGGGGTGAGGAGCCACGGCTTCAAGGGATAGCCACTATCACCTGCATGAGAGGCAATAAAAGGTAAATGTTAGTCGATTCATGATGGACAGCTGTACTAGTCACACATGCCTGCAGTTTATCGTTGCCCACATGCACATGTTCATGTATGTATTTACGCCATCTTCAGCCCCTCAATGTGTCCTGTGCCATGGACTAATGGTGTGGGTTGCATCTTCAAGATGATACATGGTGTGCACTGACGTATTGTTACACATGCATCATGTACGCATACAGCTGTGTTCGTGTCAGAATTGTGATGTGTTGTGTTCTCTGAGTTTTTCTTAGAGGGAGCATTGGCAGTAGTCTGTGCAATATTATACAATCAGCGCTGATCATTCCCATGGTGACATGCAGCTCTCCTGTGGGTGTGGTGGCCCTGTGACAGACTGTGGATTCCCTAGTTGGTTCAGTTTAATGCACTCCCAGGGATGCTTGTCCTGTGTGGTGATATGCTGGAGACAGCAACATAGTGCATATGCACTGGATGGTGCTGGATGGTGTTACGGAGGGTGAGGGCCGCTAATGAGTGGTGTACATGTTGAGGGATGTGGGGTGGTTTCCTGTTAGTCATGTAGTGATAGGTGTCAACCTTACTTCATTCCTATGGGATTTGGGTGTCATGTACCATTTGTGATGCTTTGGGGCACAGTGTTTGGTGATGTGCACATCGTGCAGTCACATCAACTTTAGCAGCATAGTGGTGCGTGCATCTCTCCCCCCATTTCAATGCCATGTGCCAGTCATGCAACTTACCAAGCAGCCATGCACGTCGTCCAGCATGTCGCTCCAAGGAGAGTGATAGCGTGGAGTTCCGCAGGACAATAGAGTCATGAGTTGATCCGGGATATCGGGCACAACAATGTGTGATGATCTTGCTGGCGTTGCATACCATCTGCACATTGATGGAGTGGTATTGCTTGCGGTTGCGGTACACCACCTCCATGGCATGCGAGACCACCAACTCCAGTGCAGTAGAGGGCACCTACACAATTTGGCATCCCTGCCAGTGCATGGAAGCCAACTTGTGTATCAAACATCTCCTGGGGAATCCGTGGTAGAGATATGTAGTCCCTTGTGTGCTTGAGGAGGGCATCCAGCACTTGGTTCAGAATCCGAGAAAATACGGGTTGTGATATGCCATGCATGTGCCCCACTGTGTGCTGTTAGGTGCCTATAGCAAGGAAGTGGAGCAAAGACACTACCTTCAAGAGGGGGGATGGTAGTCCGTATTTCAATGAGGCTGACAATGTCATCATGTATCAGGTCCACAATGGTGGTGATGGTGTCCCGGTCCAGACGGTACAGGGTTTGGATCTGCTCAGGGGTTAGGTTGAAAGGACTGGCTCTGATGCGAGGGATTGGGGGCTGCCTGTGTGGTAACGGTGGCTGCACTGGTGGGCATGCTGGGCCTGTCTCACCCTCCTTCTCCTCCTGCGTTTCCTCTATGGTGCCGGCTGTTGTTGTTGTTGCTGCTGTTGTGGCAATGCAAGCATGTCCTCCAGCTCCAGTAATGCTTCTACTATTGGAATCATCTTGGTGTGGGAGGGGGTGTGGTGTGTGGGTGTGCTCCTTTTGTAGTGGGCCAGACTCCATTGCCTCCACCTGTGCTGATTGTGTGCACCTGTGGTAGTTGGGATCACTGCACATGGCATTTTACGGTAGGTCTGCGATGCCGGTATTTACGGCATGCCGGTAACCACTTTTAATGCCTTCATGAATCTGTTATTTGCATGTCCGCTTAACTTGTGATGTCCTCCAGTTTATGGCATGCCGCTAATGCCGGCATGGTGGGCCGCGTGCCCGCACACATGCCGCTATTAGAGACGCCGTAAATTACGATGCTGCTAATAGTGGTCAGGCTGGTCAGAATAGCCCGTAGCGGTAATTGATGCCGGTAATCCTTTACCAGCATCGTTTGTCCCATAGCACCAACCTCGGAATGACCCCTATTGCATTTATAAATATTCCTGTCTAAACTAAATTATTGTTTATTATATTGTGTGGACTCATTGAGGGCACTGACTCCACTCACATTCTCTTGAGAATAGCCATGGCTGCCCTCCAGGTTTACCTTGATTGGGTTTCGGATAACCTCTCAGACTTTCCTGTTCACTATAACTAGGGTGGCTTCCTAAAATCTGTTCATCAGGCCAGCTTCTAGAAATACATCTTAACAAGTTGGCACTCAGCAGTGACGATAAGGTCTTGGGTATCCAGTGTTTTTCAGAACACTGATTTAAGGTTAATAGGCTATGTAACCGTTGCCTAGTCTTATTATATATCTAAACATTTACCCTGAGTACTCATTCTTCTCTCAAGATAGAAATGTCACAAAAGTTAAGTCTTACTGGAGGATTTCCATCCTCTGGTTTAAAGGCTGATCTTCCACAGAAAGTGATAGATCATAAAGAATCCAGGATTGTTCCTTTACATGTAGGTAGTGATGCAGTGGGTGCTGGGGCAGGTCCCAGCAGGGGTGGACTGGCCTGTAGGGAACTCTGGAGATTTCCCGGTGGGCCTCTGCACCCTGGGCATCTTTTGTGTGGTATTTCCAAACGTTCTCATAGGAAAAGCATTTGGCTTGCTGAAAATGTGTCATATGAGGCCCCTTTAAACATTATTTCCAGGGCCTCTTTTGGACCCCAGCAATTATTTCCAGGGCCTCTTTTAGTTCCCAGTCCACCCCTGGGTCCCAGCAGTATCAATGGGCTTGTAGTTGCTGCCACTATTGAAAATGCAGATGAGGGGTCTTCTCATGTTTCCATTTCAAATTCAGAGGCTGAAGCTTGGTTTGAGCTGAAGCGAGAAAAAGTTAGGCTCAGAGAAAAATTATTGGAATTTAATATGGCTAAGCTGGAGTTTGACAGGAGAATAACAGAAAGACAGAGAACACCAGCTGGAGTTGGCCAAACTGCAAGGGTCCAAAGGTTCTGGGAGTGGTTCCCGGTCCTCTTCTCATACAAGATTTCCTAAGGATCTGTTAAGTATGTATGATGAGAAAAATTATATCATTGATAGGCTGACTGATTTTTAGTATGCCTGTGAAGTAAAAGAAGTAGGAGAGGCTGATAAGGTTTCTTGGTTGCTCCGCTGACTACACCATTCTGGCTGCAGTGCCATTATGGAAATGACAGAAAATATTTTGAAAAACTGAAACAGGCTCTACTCTTAAAGCTTGGGATGACTCCTGGCCAATAATTCAAGAAGTTTAGAAATTACAAGAACAAAGAGAGTAATATGTGGTTGTCTGTTGTGACTGACTCTTCGAACATCTTGAGTGGCTGGGTAGAAGGCCATCTAGGTAACAACTTTTGAAGGCATGATCAATTTGGTAATGCTGGAACATATTTGTCCTTCTTGTTCCCTTGACCTAAAGCAGCACTTGGCAGGTTCAAATGAGTTAGATCCTCAGAAACTGTCTATTGCTGCTGATCTTTGGGTTTCCCATAGAGTGTCCCATAGGGACAAACATGCTTCGGGTAAGCATGAGGAGAGGAAAAAGCAGAAAGAGAAAAAGGGTGGGTTTACTGATAAAACCGTCTTCCCATAAGGCCCACAAAATGTTCAATAAGGGGAGTAAGCCACATGAACATGGAAAGGGTAGTGGGACTCACCATCCCAAGCGTGAAAGAGGACACTCTAGGCCTCACTATATACAAAGGTCCAGTGGATCTTGTGTAACATATGGAGCAAGTGACCATATGAAGGGGACCATAGATGTAAGGGTAAGAACCTGGGGGTCCACTTTTTGAATCTGGCACTTCCTTCTGAAGAGTAAGAGATTATCACAGGGATGTCCTTCTCTTCAGACACCTTAACCTGTCGTGAAGGATCTGAAGTACATTTTGTTTCCCGAGCATTTAGATTCTAGCATTGCCAGAGCTCCTGCTGCCATACCTGAACATCTTCAGAATTATAATCTTGAGGATAGTGTACTAGTAGATGGTGTTAGTGCATCTACTATTTCAAACAGTGGGCCCAGTACAACTCTGATGTATTCCACATTGGTAAAACAAGAGGATCTGGACAGATCTCCTCTGTTGACTGTTCAGTTGACCGATGGTCCTTCTCTCAACTTCCCACAAAGGACTGTCACTTTAGCTGTCATAAGTGAAGTGTCAGTATGAGGAGGAAAGTTCCTAGAAAAGTTCTGTCAGATATAAAACTCCAAAATCTAGCTCCTGATAGAAACACTGTAGACTTTTGAAGCACTAGCTCTTGAAACCACCCTGCCTTAGCTATGTCTAGAGGCCAGCCTAAGCCAAAGGGGAAAGCTAAAGGAGTTACACTTCTTGTCAGCTTTCTGGCATAAGTGGAACAGTGTTTCAGAATCCATCCAGCACCACTACCAGTGGTGGGTGCATCCCTTGATGAGATGGGCGCTAGCTTAGTTATTCCTCTGCATCCTTTTACATTCTCAGGCAATAGATTTATCCTAATGGTTGCTGATCACACCACCAGTTATCCTGACACCAACCCAATCATAGTAACTGCCAAGTTAGTTACTATAAATGTACTAAACACCTGTACAAGGGGTAGCTTCTGTGAATGAGTTGTGCCTGTCACAGGCAGCAGATCAAATTCTCGGTACAGCCAGGCCATGTGGAAGGAAGATGAGGTGGCCTATCATTTGTCAACCCTATTTTCTCCAAAGTTATCTGGAATGATTGAGAGATTCATTGGAAATCTCAGAAGTGTGATTGGAGCCCATGAAGATGCATAAAGAGGGCCTTTGCATGTTATGCTTATTTTTATTGAAGGCTTTTATCTTTAGGGAGGAAAGAGGAGCCCTGCTCCTGGTTTCATAAAGAGTGGCATAGAACTTTGTACCTCTCGCTGACCTGTTCCAGGGCAGCCCTTCTTATGGCTTAATTGAGGACAACCCCGAGTCTCCTCAACTGACTCTACAACAAGGTGAGGTGAAAACTTTGCTGAGGTAATTTTCTACCTTGTTACTTCTTACTCCAGGCTGAACACCTTGGTGTGAGCTTAACCTTGTCACTGGAAGTAGCAGGCCTACCAAGGTTAGGAGTTGTAGTAGTTCAGAACAAGCAACATCTCTCCTCAAGTCCTAGGTCAACATAAATTTGGATGTAGGTGTGATAGAGCCATCCAGTGGTCCTTGGTCCAGCCCACTGGTCTTGTTACCAAAAGCAGGATCTTCTGACTTAAGATTCTGTGTGGACTACAAAGCTCTAAATGTTGTCACTAAGACAGATTAACATCACGCCTGACGGTCTGATGAGTTGGCAGACAAGCTAGGTGCTGCCAGGCACCTTTTCGCCTTTGACTTTACTGCAGGGTAATGGCAAATAACACTGACAGACAATGCCAAGAAAAAGACAGCATTCTCAACACCTGACCGACTTTACCAGTTCAGGGTAATGGCATTTGCCTTAAAGAATGCACCTTCCACTTTCCCGAGTTTGGTCCACCATGTCCTGAATGAGTTTAATGAATTCTGAATGGCATATCAGGATGATATTGCAATTTTCAGCTGTAGTTGGGAAAAACATGTAAGACACCTTGGGATAGTGTTGCAGGTTCTTCAGCGGGCCCACTTGACCATAAAGTCTACCAAGTACCAGATTGGACATGGCTCAGTGACCTACCTTGGACATGAGGTTGCTGGGGACAGAATTCAGCCTCTGCACAGTAAGGTACATCCTGTACAAGACTAGGCAACCCCCACAAACCAAACCAAGGTGAGAGCTTTCTTTTCTAAGCCTCACTGGGTACAACAGCCGGTTTATGACAGACTATCCCAAGTAACCTCAAAGAATCCTGGGTCCTCCCACTTCTTAAGAAACAATCGCTTGACCCCTCCATACCTACGAATTATAGGCATATCATAACAGTGCCATTCCTCCTAAAGATATTAGACAGGGTGGTTTACCTACACATTCTGAATTATTGGAGCAGAACCAACTTCTTGGACCCAGCTAACAGGATTCAGGCAACAGCATGGTACCGAAACTGCACTTATTGACCTTAAAGCCCAGGTCGACGAGCTGAGAGACAAAGGCAAATCTGCCTTACTACTTCTTCTAGATCTCTCAGCAGCATTTGACCTGGTGGACCATAAGGTCCTCTGTAACCATCTAGAGTCAGCAGAGCACTTCTCGCAACAAGCCACAGCCTGGATCCAATCTTTCTAAAGTAGTAGGACAATGAGAGTCTTCTCTGCCACAGCAGCAGCAGACCCCATCCCCAACACCTGTGGTGTTCCTTAGGGGTCCTGCGTGTCCCCCACCATTTATAATATATTTACCAAGCCCCTTTTTGATGATCTGGATTGTCTCGGTGTCACCTACACTAACTATGCAGACGACACCCAGATTCTCATTCCACTTACAGGCGATTACAACAAGGATTTGGCCTTGGTGAATATAATATACCTCATCATCCAGGCATGGATGGAACTCCATGGTCTATGCCTGAATGATGACAAGACAGAACTCATTATTCTGGGGACCACGTTTAATATTAATAAACTTGGCCACAATTATACCTCCTTTGATATAGATGGCAACACGATCAAGGTTGCCAAGGACGTAAAAACCTTGGGTTTTTACCTTGATTCCAGCCTCACACTGGCAAAACAAGTGAATGCAATGGCATCATCCACAGCCTACACATGTAAGTTGATCAGGTCGGCCACACCCTTGCGTTCAACAAGTAGCTGTACTATATTGGCAAATTCAAACACTTCAAAACAAGGCCTTGAGAGCAGCGCTAGGAATGACTAAAAGAGAACATATCTCGGCGGCAAGGAGACAATCTAACTGGCTCTCCACTATTGATAAAATTAGGCTAAAAACCACTTCACTAACATTCAAGTGCCTCAACAACGCAGCACCACGCTACTTGATAGACAGAATCAATAGAAAACATACTTTCCGACCCACCAGAGCGGCCTACACTAACTGCCTGACAGTCCCCACTTTCAAAATGACGAAAATTGGCGGCAACAGCTTCCCTGTCAAAGCTGCCCAACTTTGGAACTCCCTTCCCCCCTCCTAAGGGTGGACCAAACCTACTCGAACTTCAGACTAAACATTATCAATTGGTTTAAAGAAAATGATCTTTAACCGCAGTACGACCCTTCGAATCCTCATTGCCTTTTGTCATATGTAGTCTGCCCCTTTATAAATGCACTGTTTATAGCTACAACTGTATCTCACTTGTATTGTCACCTTTGACCATGTACTGGGCAACCCACACCCTGTATCATATGTCCTGATTGCCTTTCCGCATGTCTTGACCATCGAACTGTAATCTACGCTGTATTTTGTATTACATTCTGTAACCTGTAAGCTTCAAATATTCTTGTCCTCGCGCCCTGATACCCTCGGATCTGGTGCACGTTATAAATAAATAAACAAACAAACAAACAAACAAACTATGGAACCATAGCTACCCCTCCGATTGCCCTCAGAATTCCTAAGAAACCAAAGAAAGTCACTTGGACTGAGGATTGTGAGAAGGCCTTCCAAGGCTTGAAGGATTCCCTTTGTCAGGCCCCCGTTCTCAGCACACCTTTATTACCAGAGGCCTTTTATAGTGCAGACAGATGCCTCTGACTCTGGGATAGGTCCTGTCCTTTTACAGTTAGATGACAAAGGCAGGGAACATCCTATATATTTTATTAGTTGCCAGCTTAAGGACATAGAGCTCAGGTGGGCAACTGTGGAGAAGGAATATTTCTCTATTGTATGGGCCCTTAGGAGACCCTGCCTCTTTAGGACTCACTTTACTGTACAGGCTGACCAGAAGCCCTTAAAGTGGCTAATGTACATGAAGGGAGGGAAACCTAAATTGCTCTGGTGGTCCTTAAGCCTTCAAATCTTTGACTTCACCATTGAGCATAGGCCAGGTGCACAACATAGCAATGCTGATGGGCTGTCAGGGATTTTTAACCGACTGGAACAGGAAACCCATCCAGGGATGGTTTAGATCCCCCTGCCTCTGGTCTGAGTGGGGGGAGGGCGAGTGTTAAGAAAGATTTCTCTTTTGACAACTTTCACTCCACAGTTTCTACGGATCACCAACATTTTTGCTTTGTTTTCTAACCTGTTCTGACTTTTGAAGAGAAGTAAAGCCGTCAGATTCACTTCCCTTGCCTTTTGCACATTTTTTATGGGGAATCTGATATGTGCTTCAGACTGTCAGTACTGGGAAACTGTGTTTCCTTTTTACATTTCTGTGACGTACCTTACAGTGCATTGGGGATACTTTTGCATGACCTGGATTTTTACACTTCAGATTTTTGGTTACTTTTATATGTGCCTAAAGATAAGCGGGTGGCAGCAGAAATATTTTTACAATTTTTAGCATTATTTTTAGTGTGCACATTCCCGTTTACCACGTAGGTCTACTAAACATGGCTAGTGCCCTAAAATGGCCATCCCATGATGTTTTTGCTTGTTCTTTGGCCATATTGCAGTTTGTCCTTCTTCCTGCTTTGCCAGGTCAGGAAATCAAATATAAGGTCATGCACTTGTCTGGAAAAGCTGTTGCTTTTGCAAGCTTCTAATGCGTGTGTGTGTGTGTGTGTGTGTGTGTGTGTGTGTGTGTGTGTGTGTGAAAATTCTAGGTAAGGGGCATGAGTGAAACTAAATGTTGTCCATGATTGCATTGGGGCCAAGAGTCCCTTGTAGACGAACAGTTGACTGAAGATCCGAAGTCGACTCTTGAAGAGGTTTTGCATCCCTTTCTGCATCTGGCCCGGTGATGCGCCCTTGGACTACTTGACAGCCAAAGACCCTGATTAGTGCATCAGCCCTTGAACTAGTGGGAAGTCTCAATGCCTTCTCGGGGATCCAACTCTCCTGAGCCTTTGGAAGTGTCCCTGGACCAACGAGTGGACTAACCATGTCTCTCATGTGCTATCTCACCAGAAGTATCACCTTTCCATGGTTGCAGCCAGAATTCTGGCAGTTGCCAGTGTGTGATACAATTGGCTGCACTTCTGAATTTTAGCTTCCCAACATCAAGGGATCCTGTCCTAGGGAAGCTTCTACAACCATAATTAGAAGGACACCTGTCATTGTCTGTTTGCGGAGACCATCACTTGGACTTGCCTTCCCCCAATCTGTGAAATATCCTGAATAGGCCGGCATCAGTGAATCTTACATATCTTCATCACCAGGGGTTGCATCTTGCATATGAACCTGACCCAAAGAAGGGGGCAGGTCAGAGGGGGGATGTGTAACTACTGCATTAATGGGCATCCATGATAAAGCAAGCATGATATATTTTATTACATGGCTAGACTGCCATTTTTGGTACAGTCAGTCTATCAATTTTGTACTGTGAAATGACATTTTTTACTGCCCATCTATAATAAAGCAAGGATTATACATGTTATTACATGGCTATACCTGCCTTTGTGTGCACCCCCCCTATCCATTGTTTACTGTGGCATGACATTTTTTTACTGGACATCTATGATAAAGGAAGCATTATAAGTGTTATTACGTGGCTATACTGGTATTTTGGTGCTGCCAGTCCAGCTATTTCTTACTGTGGCATGATATGTTTTTTACTGAGAATATATGATAAACCAAGAATGGTAAGTGTTCACGTGTCAACACTGGAATACATTGGAGCCAGTTTAGATATGTGTTCTTATTGTGGCATGGCATTTGTAATGACAAAGCAAACAGGAGTATGTATTGGGAGAGCCAGCATCAGCATGTTTTACATTAGTATATGTATTGACATTTTGCACAAAGGAAACATGAGTCTGGTATTATATGGGAATACAGGTATATATTGGTGCAGACAGCATGAAAATGTATGGCCAGAGTCAGCGTGAGCATGTTTTTATATTTGGGATATGTTGTGCGGAAAGGCAGGAAAACAACATTGGGAAGTGTGCTATGCACTTTTGGTGACTTGCATCTATTGGATTTTATAAGTTACACTGCACAACCGGTTGCAAACTTTCTGGGCTTTTACTCAATTTATTTAGCAGAAAGTGTGCTGGATCACACACCATTGTGAGCCATTATTACAAAAAACTCTTGTTGTGAAGCCAGTCTGGCTATTCCTTACTGCGGAAAGACATTTCTAATGGGCATGCAACCATGATAAAGCAAGTATGATAGGTTGTTATGACAAGGATAGACTGGCATTTTTGCACAACCAGTCTAGCCATTTCTTACAGTGCCATGACATTGTCGAATTGCTATCTATGATAAAGCTAGTATGATAAGTATTATTAGCTGGCTAGATTGGCATTTGGGTGCAGCCAGTCTAGCCATTTCTTAGTGTGACATGGCATTTTTTTTTATGGAATTTATAATAAAGCAAGCGCCTTGATGCCCAATGGTTAAGTGCGCTATACAAATGTTAAAATAAAAAATTAAAATATGTGTTATTATGCATCCAGTCTAGCTTATTTCTTAAAGTGGCGTGACATTTTTGGTTTTGGCAAATTTCAGTGGCGCTTGTGTGGGACACAATTGCTGAAACCATTGTTACAGATGAGTGAGAGAGGGGATAGGGGTACTGAATTGAGAATATCTGTTTGGCATAGCAACAGGCAATGCCATGGCATGAAACTACCAAATCAAAACAATCTTTTTCCAAACTTCTCTTCCCTAATATCCAATGAGAAGTTTGCTAACAATATTTGCTCCAATCAGCAGCTTTGTAAGAATCAAGTCGGGGGCTGGCTTTCCATTTCCCATCAGCGCAGTGATTTCATATTTGGCGATTTTGGGCAATTTTTCCACTGACAATTACGCTAGTCTTGGGCTAATTCTGATTGCAGATCTGATTTTTAGTCCTCCTGGGGTTGCCTTTTTACAACCACCCCATTCACACACTATCTATACCCCACCCCCACTCTCTCTACCCCCATCAACCCCCATTACATGTGCTGGTTGGGTTTTGTTTGAGCTATTTTGGGCTACTTTTGACAAGTCCTTTTGAGGCTGCTTTGTTCTTAATGTTTGTTGCACCCAACCAACTGCCATCACCCACCCCACACCGACTCTCTTTATCACCCTCATTTCACCTTACTTATACCCACCCTATGCCCAGCCTCTCACTCTACCCGTTCACTGTACCCCTACCCACCCAATCTCCACCCTTTCTACCCTAACCCCCCATTTCCAGCCCTCTCTACCGTAACCCACCAAATCTATACTCTCTCTACCCGTGGACCCTCACACTACCTGTACCCTGTCTATCCCTACCCACCTGCCCTACACCCACCCTCTCTAAGTACCCTCACTCTCTCTACCCCAACCCACATTCCCTACCCTGTTCTCTGTACCCCTACCGACCCTACCCCCACTCTCTTTGCCTCCACCCCCACACTCTATGCCCACTCTCTCTACCACCACCCTCTATACGCCACCTACCCACACTATGCATATGTGTGGTTAGAACCTTTTAGACACAACGCTCTTGTGTGCATGCTTTGAACTATGGCCCATTTCTTGTGAGCTGTTCCGATTACTTTGCATTGATTCTGCATTATTCCAAGCAGTGAGGATTGCACTGAACACTGCCATTCATTCTCCCTGCCATGACCTTTTTCTCCTTCCTGCGCTTGCATTTATGACAACAATTCGACTCTATCGATTCAGTCACGACTGGCATTTGAACTGGATAGTTCCCTCGAACTACATTTCCAACGACCACCGTGTCCTCATAAACACGTCGCTGGTGCATTTGCAAGGCTGGTTAATGCCGGTTTACGGCAGGAGTGCGGCATGTGCGTCCAGACCAATTACTGATAGTCTATCAGGTATTGCATCTGCCCGCTCGGTACTTTTGTGAGTATGTCCAATATCCATGACACCATTGCAAGGTTCTGTGCCACAACCACGACATACCATCTGCCGATTCTTTCCAACTATAAAAGGAGACAGACAGACATTCTGGCAGCACGTAGCCCCCTGATTACCCCCTCTTGCACAGGGTCATCTGTCCCGGTCAATAACTCTATGATTAAGGTCAGAACCTCCCCCCCCTCTCCGTCCGTGCTTCTTGGAAACACAGCCCACCTCACCCTCACTGACGCCTCGCTTTCAAGAACCCTGAACACCAACTCTATCCAGACAGACCCTGCACACTCTGACTCCTGTGAGTTACTAGAAAATGCACAGGACCTTGGGGTGTTGCACGCCATGGACTCCTCTCCTCACAGCCAGGTAATAAAAGAACTCCCACCTAACGACTCTAGAGCCCTTCCATCTGCCCTGCCCACCCACACCAACGTCACTAGCAGATCTGTCCTGTCTACAGCCCAATTGCGCCTGTCTTTTCTAAATACACGCTCATTGATGCGCCATTGGGCTGAAATCCATCACCTGCTTATGGAGACCACGCCCGATGTTCTGGCCATCACAGAATCCTGGTTTAATGAAGCAATACCTACCAGTGCCACTCTGGCCCTCCTGCCCGACATCTTGATCGCCTGTGCTGATAGTTCGGGCCAGAGGGGGGAGGCGGTGCAGCTGCTCTCTTTGACAAACCCTTAAACTTTCATGTTATTGCAAGTGATTCCCCTGAAGGCTGCGAAAGCCTACTGACTAAATTAAAAATCAATGATAATACCTCCCTCATTATCCTTACCATCTACCACCCCACTAGAAAGATGGCTTTGTTTAAGGAGCAGTTTATTAATCTACTTAATAATATCTCAAAACCCAACTCCTCTGTAATCATTCTTGGGGATTTCAACCTCTGGGATAACAATCCCAATGACAAGACAAACCCGTGGTATCTCTTCTTGAGTCCCTGGGCTCCATTGGATTTGTACAATCTCTCTTCCATCAGCCCCCTTAAGACGCAATGTGGTACAAAGATTTCAGAAAATTACCAGGAATATCAAACACGTCACCATTTCTGACCGTCTTGTCGCCGGGCTTTCCCCGCTTGACTCTTTCAGCAACTCCGACAATCTGGCTAGTCATCTGTCCACTACAATCAAGGAAGCCATAACTGACCTGCTCCAGAAAAAACGGAAGCTAGTTAAACCAGAAGCTAATAGAACCTGTGGTTTAGTGAAGATATCCTGCACCTGAGGCACCTCAAAAGGTCAACAGAAAGGGAATGGCTGAAGCACCCATCTTCCTCTACCCTTCTTTCAAATTAACATGCAGCCAAACAATTTAAAGCAGCAATCATTGAGGCAAAATACGTCCGTTTCAATAACAGAATTACCATGGCCAAATCAAGCTCCAAGGAGCTCTTTTCAATTCTAAAAGAATTTGAGGGGAAATAACCTGCACACAAGCACCCCTTAAAGATGCTGCCTGGTGCGAATCAATTCACAAGGAATTTTCCTCAAAAATCTCTGTCCACCAGCAGGCTATCTTGGCCAAACAGCGCATTCTCCTCACAGACAGACCATGAATCCTTCCTCGCTCAGTCCACCTGCAACTCAGAATAAGAAAACCTTTGCTCCATTTGAATTCAAACAATGCTCCGAAGCCCAAATCTCCAAAATGGTGGCCTACATGAAACCCACTGCTTGCCAAGGATATAGTTGTCCTTCAAACATCTTCCAAGACTGCATGAATGTCCTAGCCACTTGGGTCAACAAACTGGTTAACAATTCTTTCATGGAAGGCAATGTTCCCTCTTCTCTTTAAAAACCTGGACCCCTCCATTCCTAAACACTACCGGCCCATAACTAACGTCCCTTTCATGCTAAAAATCAAGGATTGTGTGGCCCTTTTAGCAATTTCAAGAGTTCTTAGAATGCAACAACATTCTCAACACATGGCAGTCCGGTTTCAGAGCTAAGCATGTCACAGAAACTGCCATGTTGGATCTCAAAGCCAAT
Organism: Ambystoma mexicanum; assembly: GCF_040938575.1. Taxonomy (NCBI): domain Eukaryota; kingdom Metazoa; phylum Chordata; class Amphibia; order Caudata; family Ambystomatidae; genus Ambystoma; species Ambystoma mexicanum. Next base: position 433,541,351 of record NC_090932.1, on the reverse strand, counting down.
CTTGCCAGTATTATCGATCAAGGTCAGCCTGCCCACTTCATGCTTTTGGACCTCTCAGCGGCTTTTGACCTGGTCGATTATTCCCTACTCATGACCACGCTTCGGGAACACACGCACTGCATGGATTCCGCTAACCAATGGATCTCTTCCTTTTTGGACCCAGGTCCGCCAGCGTGGCTATTGATGGCATTAGCTCTACACCCTCGGCTATCACCTCTGGGGTTTCACAAGGGTCTTTTATTTTCCCCTACGTCTATGTCATGCCCCTGCCTTCTCTCCTGGATTACATGGGTGTCTGGTACACCAACTATGCTGATGACACCCAGGTCATCCTGGAGCTTTCGGGCATTTATGCACAGGATGTGCTTGCCATAAACGCAATCTATGACTCAATCCAGATCTGGATGATGACCAATTCACTTGCCCTCAACACAGGTAAAACCGAGGTCCTGATTATGCCCTCCTCCGACCGACTTAAAAAACTACACACTGACTTTAAGTCCTTTACCAACGCCCGCAGCAGAATTATAGTCGCCAGTAGTGTAAAAACTGTGGGGGTTATTCTTGACGCTGATCTTACTATGAAGCTGCATATTGCCACCATTTGTGCAACATGTGGCTACATCAATACACTGCCACACTACATCCGCCCCTATATCTCCATCAGTAATATCTCGCTGCTTGCCACTGCTCATCTGAATTCCCATCTAGACAATTGCAATAGTCTACTGCTGGGCACATCACTTGACAAACTCAAAGCTTTGCAGACTGTCCACAATCGAGCTGTGAGGGCCATTTATGGTCTGTCCCACAGATATGATGTGATATGATATGATATGGCATTTATAACGCGCCTATACACAGGTGTTTCAAGACGCGACAAAGAGATCATGTCACTGAGGTTAGGAGAGGGCTTCACTGGCTTCCTGTGAAACATTGCGTGACACATGAACTACTCACTTTGACTCACAAATGGCAGAACCACAAGGCACCTCAATACCTCATAGACCATCTCAAGGTCACCCGCCCCTGTTGTGTCGTCCGGTCCCAAGACCGGCACAGTTGGTACAGCACAGGTTCAAGCTGGCGAAATTCGGCAGTACTATCTTTGACGTCCATGCACCTTCTGCCTGGAATAAGCTTCCCCTAGCTCTCAGATAAGTAAACTCTCTCAAAGATTTCAAGAAACTGATCAAGACGCATCTGTTCAACTTAAACCTCTCAGTCCCTTGTTCTCCGGCTTGCCCTGTCTCCAGGGCTCCCCAGTGGTGTGCTGTCTGTCTTGTCTCTGTTCTATGTGTGCCCTGAGGCCTATGGGCGAGTGGCACTTCCCAAAAATTGTAATTAATAAATATATCCTCCCTCTCTACTCCATAGACACCCTACCCCCACTCTCTCTACCCCCACCCACCCACTCTAACTGTAGTCTCTCTATAGCCACCTACCCTACTTCCACTCTCTACCACCACACACCCACCATACCTTTACTCTCTGTACCTTCACCCACCCACCTACCTCCACTCCTTCCACCACCACCTGCCCACCCAATCCACTCTGTCTCTACCCCCAAAAACCTACCCACCCAACCTCCTTTCTCTCTACCCCCATCCACCCTATTGACACCCTATCTACCACCACCCACCAACCCTACCTCAGCACTCTTTACCCCTACCCAACCTCCCTAACCCCATTCTGTTTACCCCCACCCACCCTACCCCAGTCTCCATACTCCCACCCACTCTCCCTACCTCACTTTCTATACCACCACCCATCCACCCTACCCCCACTCTCTGTACCCTCACCAGCCCTTACCCAACTCTCTCTACCCCACACACTCTTCCCCCACTCTCTCTACCTCCACACACCCATTGTACCCCACCCTAACTCTTGCTATCCCCACCCACCCTATCCTACCCCCATTCTCTCTACCCCAACCACCCACTCTAACTGTAGTCTCTCTATAGCCACCTACCCTACTTCCACTCTCTACCACCACACACCCACCATACCTTTACTCTCTGTACCTTCACCCACCCACCTACCTCCACTCCTTCCACCCCCACCTGGCCACCCAATCCACTCTGTCTCTACCCCAAAAACCTACCCACCCAATCTCTTTTCTCTCAACCCCATCCACCCTACTGACACCCTATCTACCACCACCCATCAACCCTACCCCAACACTCTTTACCCCAACCCAACCTCCCTAACCCCACTCTGTTTACCCCCACCCACCCTACCCAAGTCTCCATACTCCCACCCACTCTCCCTACCTCACTTTCCATAACACCACCCATCCACCCTACCCCCACTCTCTGTACCCTCACCAGCCCTTACACAACTCTCTCTACCCCATGCACCCCACCCCCACTCTCTCTACACCCACCCTCCCCCACTCTCTCTACCCCACACACTCTTCCCCCACCCTCTCTACCTCCACACACCCATTGTACCCTACCCTAGCCCTTGCTATCGCCACCCACCCTATCCTACCCCCACTCTCTCTACCCCAACCACCCACTCTAACTGTAGTCTCTCTATAGCCACCTACCCTACTTCCACTCTCTACCACCATCCACCCACCATACCCCCACTCTCTGTACCCTCACCAGCCCTTACCCAACTCTCTCTACCCCACGCACCCTACCCCCACTCTCTCTACACCCACCCTCCCCCACTCTCTCTACCCGACAGACTCTTCCTCCACTCTCTCTACCTCCACACACCCATTGTACCCTACCCTAACTCTTGCTATCCCCACCCACCCTATCCTACCCCCACTCTCTCTACCCCTACCACCCACTCTAACTGTAGTCTCTCTATAGCCATCTACCCTACTTCCACTCTCTACCACCACACACCCACCATACTTTTACTCTCTGTACCTTCACCCACCCACCTACCTCCACTCCTTCCACCCCCACCTGGACACCCAATCCACTCTGTCTCTACCCCCAAAAACCTACCCACCCAATCTCCTTTCTCTCTACCCCCATCCACCCTACTGACACCCTATCTACCATCACCCACCAACCCTACCCCAACACTCTTTACCTCAACCCAACCACCCTACCCCCACTCTGTTTACCCCCACCCACCCTACCCCAGTCTCCATACTCCCACCCATCCACCCTACCCCCACTCTCTGTACGCTCACAAGCCCTTACCCAACTCTCTCTACCCCACGCACCCTACGCCCACTCTCTCTACACCCACCCTCCCCCACTCTCTCTACCCCACACACTCTTCCCCCACTCTCTCTACCTCCACACACCCATTGTATCCTACCCTAACTCTTGCTATCCCCACCCATCCTATCCTACCCCCTCTCTCTCTACCCCAACCACCCACTCTAACACTAGTCTCTCTATAGCCACCTACCCTACTTCCACTCTCTACCACCACCCACCCACCATACCTTCACTCTCTGTACCTTCACCCACCCACCCACCTACCTCCACTCCTTCTACCCCCACCTACCCACCCAATCCACTCTGTCTCAACCCCATAAAACCCACCGACCCACTCCCCTTTCTCTCTAACCCATCCACCCTACTGACACCCTATCTACCTCCACCCACCCAAACTACCACTACCCACCAACCCTACCCCAACACTCTTTACCCCAACCCAACCTCCCTAACCCCACTCTATTTACCACCACCCACCCTACCCCTCTTTCTCTACCACCATCCATCTATCCTACCCCCAGTCGCTGTACCCCCACATGCCCTAACCAAACTCTTTCTACTCCACTCACCCTACCCCCACTCTCTCTATGCCCACCCACCCTCTCTACCCCACACACTCACCCCCCACTCTCTCTACCTCCACCCACACATTGTACCCTACCCTAACTCTCTTTACCCCACCCACCCTAGCCTACCCCAACCTCTCTACCCCAACCACCCTACTCCTACTCTTTCTACCCCACACAAGCTACCCCAGTCCCTCTACCTCCACCTACCAACCTGCCCTCCAAACATTCTACCACAACCCACGCTAACCCCATTCTCTCTACCCCCACCCACCCAGGCTATCCCCTCTCTCTACCCACCCACCCAATCCCCACCCTCTATACCCCACCTACCCCCACTATCTCATCTCTCTCTACTCCATAGACACCCTACCCCCACTTTCTATAGCCCCACCAACCCACTCTAACTGTACTCTCTCTATATCCACCACCCTACATCCATTCTCTGTACCACCACACTACCACTGTACCTTCACTCTCTGTACCGTTGTCCACCCACCCACCTCCACTCCTTCTACCCCCACCTACCCACCCAATCCCACTGTCTCTACCCCCACCCACTTAATCTACCCCAGCCCACCCAACCTAACACAACTCTCTCTACCCCAACCCAACCACCCTACCCATGCTCTTGCTACCCCCACCCACACTACACCCAGTCTCTCTAACTACCCCCACCAAAAGTACCCCCACTCGATCAACCCCCACACACCCACTCTACCCCCACTCTAATAATAATAATTTAATAATAATTTGGCATTTATATAGCGCTACGAACCCTCAGGTATCTGAGCGCTGCTTATTATTACCCACGGTGTGTGGTACTCATTTATCGACCTCGGAAGGATGAAACGCTGAGTTTGGCGCTGCCGGGATTCGAACCTGCGTTCGCAGGCTCTGCACTGATGTCAAAGCGAGCGCTCTACTCGCTGTGCCACTTGACCGGCTATATACCACATTACACCCAACCTACTCCCACTCTGTCTACCCCACCCACCGTACCCCCACTCTCTCTTCCCCCACCTGCCCACCATTCCTCCACTCCTTCTACCCCCACCCACCATACTCCAAATCTCCCTCCTCCAATCACACACCCTATCCCCACTCTCTCTCCACTCATGCACCATACCCCTACTCTCTTTACCCCCACTCATCCTTTCCCAAATCTCTCTACCCCCACCCTACCCTAGCCCCACTCCTTCTACCACACTCACTCTACCCTCCTCTCTATACCCCACCCAACCTTCCCCCAATATCTCTACCCTTGCCCACCCAGCCTTACCCCACCCTCTCTACCCCAACTAACGACCCTCCCCCCAAATGTTCTACCACAACCCACACTAACTCCCACCCAACCAGGCTACCCCCCTCTCTCTACCCACCCACCCAATCCCCACACTCACCTACCCATACTTTCTCCTCTCTCTCTACTCCATAGACACCCTACCCCTACACTCTCTAGCCCTACCCACCCACCCATTCTAACTGTGCTCTCTCTATATCCACCCACCCTACTTCCATTCTCTGTGCCACCACACTACTACTGTACCTTCACTCTCCGTACCCTTACCCACCCACCTACCTCCACTCCTTCTACTCCCACTGACAGACTAAATCCCCTGTGTCTCTACATCACCCACCCACCCAATCCCTTTTATTTCTATTCCTAACCACCCTACTGACACCCTATCTAACACCACCCACCCAGCATCCCCCACCCAGCAACTTTACCCCAACACTTTTTACCCAAACCCACCCACCCTGCCCCCGCTCTATCTACCCACACCCACCCTAACCCAGTCTCCATACTCCCACTCATTCACCCTACCCCACTCTCTCTACCACCACCCATCCTACCCCAACACTCTATCAGCTCCCACCCACCTTAGCCCCACTCGCTGTACCCCCACCTGCCCTACAACAAATCTCTCTTCTCCATTCACCCTAACCCAACTCTCGCTACACCCACTGACCCTCCCCCACTCTCTCTACCTCAGCCACCCACAATACCCTACCCTAAATCTCTCTACCCCACCCACCCTGTCCTACCCCCACTCTCTCTATCCCAACCACCCTACCCCCACTCCCTCTATCCCACCCAACCTACCCCCACTCTCTCTATCCCACCTAGTGACCCTCCCCCATGCTTTCTACCACCACCCACCCAAGCCCCACTCTCTTTACCCACACCCACGCAGGCTACCCCCAATCTCTCGCCCACCAACCCATTCCCCACACTCTATACCCCACCTGCCCACACTATCTCCTCTCTCTCGACCCCATAGTCACCATACCCTCAATCTCTCTGCCCCCACACACACGGACTCTAACTCTGCTCTCTCTATACCCACCCACCCACCATACTTCCACTCTCTCTACTACCAAATAACCACCGAATTCAACTCTTTGTACCCTCACTGATGCACCTACTGCCACTCTTTGTACACCCACCTACTCACTCTAGCCTCACTCTCTCTACCCCACCCACTCAACTGCTTCTCTCTCTATCCCCACCCCCGACCCGACCTCCAATCTCTGAACCACCACTTATCCCTACCATCACTCTCATCCCTATCTACCCATCATACCCACACTCGCTAACCCATCCACCTTACCCCCACTCTCTATTCCGCATTCCAAAACACTCTACCGCCACACACCCACCCTACCTCCAATCTCTCTACCCCCACCCACCCCACCCCCAATCTCTCTACCTCACCCACTCACCTCTACCCCAACTTCTCTACCCCACCTACCCTTCTGCCTCTCTCTTTAACAACCCAACCACCCTACCTCCACTCTCTACCCCCACCCACACACCCTACCTCTTAATCACTCTACCCCCACCCACCCACCCTACCTCCAATATCTCTACTCCCACCCATCCTACATTCAATATCTCTACCCGGATCCACCCCATCTACCTACCTCTACTCTTTCTACCCCCATCCATCCACCCTACCTCTCCCCTCTACCCCCATGCACACACCATACCCCCACTATCTACCCCACCCAGCCACTCTACCTCCAACCTCTCTAACCCCGCCAACCCTTCTGCCACTCTCTCTACCCCCAACCCCAACCAAGCCCACTCAATCTACCCCCACCCACCCACCCTACCTCCAGTCTCTCTACTCCCACCCACCCTACCTTCAATATCTCTATCTGGACTCACCCACCCTACCTCTACTTTGTCTACCCCATCCATCCACCCTACCTCTACTCTCTACCCCCGCCTACACACCATACCCCACTATCTACTCCACCCACCCACTCTACCTCCAATCTCTCTAACCCCACCCAGCCTACTCACACTCTCCCTACCCAAACCCCCACTTTTTCTACCCCTACGCACCCACTCTGCTCCCACCCACCTTTCCTCCACTGCTATACCCCCACACACGATAGCTCCGCTCTCTCTAGCCCCAGCCGCCCTATCCCCACTCTCACTACCCCCCACCCACACTACACCCACTCTCTCTACCCACCCTACAGCCACTCTCTCTACCGCACTCACCCATCCAATCCCCACTCTCTATACCCCACACACTGTACCTCTATTCTCACTACCCCCACCAACCCAACCTACCTCTAATCTCTCTACACCCACCCACCCACTGTCACTCTTTCTACCCACACCCACATGCCAAACACCCACTCTCTCTACCTCACTCTCTCTACCCCCAACCCACCCACCCTACCTCCCCTCACTCTACCACCATTCACCTATCCGACCAGCACTCTCTCCAACCTCACCCTCACCCACCCACACTACCCCACTGTCTCTTCCCCACCCAACATACCCCCACTCTCTCTGCACCCACCTACCCACCCTAGCCCCACCCTCTTTACCATCACCCACCCATCCTAACGCCACTCTTTCTTGCTGCTGCCCATGCTAACCCCACTTTCCCTACCCACCCTACACCCACTCTATCTACCCCCACCCAGCTCCCCAATCCCTACTCTGTCTACCCCACCCACCTGATCCCCACTCTTTCTACCCCCACCCACACTAACCCCACCCTCCCAACACCCACCCACCAACCCCTGCTCTCTCTACCCCACCCATCAATCCACCATACCCCCACTCTTTCTACCCATACTAGCTCCCTAGACCCCATATCTCTACCTACACCCACCCCACCAACACTCTCTCTACCCCACCCACCCACTCTACCTCCAATCTCCCTAACCCCACCTACCCTTCTGACACTCTCTTTAGCCACCCACCCACCCTGCCTCCACTCTCTACCCCCACCAACACACCCTACCTCCAATCACTCTACCACAATTCACCTATCCTACCACCACTCTCTCATCCTCACCCACCCACCCTACCCCACTCTCTCTTCCCCACCCAACATACCCCCACTCTTTCTTCCCCCACCCACACTACCCCCACCCTACCAACACCCACCCACCCAACCCCTGCTCTCTCTACCCCACCCACCAATCCACCCTACCTCCACTCTTTTTACCCATACTAGCTCCCTAGACCCCATATCTCTACCCCCAACCTACACTCTCTCTACCCCACCCACCCACTCTACCTTCAATCTCTCTAACACCACCTACCCTTCTGACACTCTCTTAACCCACCCACCCTACCTCCACTCTCTACCCCCACCCACACACCCTATCTCCAATCACTCTACCACCATTCACCTATCCTACCACAACTCTCTCCATCCTCACCTACCCACCCTACCCCACTATCTCTTCCCCACCCAACATACCCCCACTCTCTCTACAACCACCTACCCACCTACCCCCACCCTCCTTACCATCACACACCCAGCCTAACCCCACTCTTTCTTTCTGCCACCCATGCTACCCTCACTCTCCCCACTCTCTCTACCCAGCCTACACCCACTCTCTCTACCCCCACTCAGCTCCCCAATCCCTACTCTGTCTACCGCACCCACATGATCCCCACTCTTTCTACCGCCATCCACACTACCCCCACCCTCCCAACACCCACCCACCCAACCCCTGCTCTCTCTACCCCACCCGCCTACCCACCCTACATCCAATCTCTACCCCCACCCATACACCCTACCTCCAATCACTCTACCACCATTCACCTATCCTACCATCACTCTCTCCACCCTCACCCAAAGACCCAAACCCCACTCTCTCTACCCCACTCTCTCTACCCCCAACCCACCACCCTACCTTCACTCTCTCCACCTCCTGTACATCCCACCTCCACTCTCTATCCCCACTGACCCACCATACCCTCACTCTCTACCCCCACCTTACCCACAGTCTCTTTTCCCCCACCAACCACCCTAACCCACACTCTATCCTCACCACCCACCATTCCCCCACTCTCTCTACCCCCACCCACCCTATCGTTACTCTCTCTACCCTCAATCGCACCCATTCCCACTCTCTCTACCCCCACCTAGCCTCCATACCTCCATTATCGGTACCCCTACCCAGCCACACTACCTAGACTCTCTAACCCCACCCACACACCCTACCTACAATCACTCTACCACCACCCACCCACCCAAGTCCAATCTCTCTACCCCCACCCACCCTACCTCCAATATCTCTACTCAGACCCACCCAACCTACCTCTACTTTTTCTACCTCCACCCATCCACCCTACCTGCACTCTCTACCCCCACCCATACACCATACCCCCACTATCTACCCCACTCACTCACTCTACCTCCAATCTCTAACCCCACCCACCCTTCTGGCACTCTCTTTACCCCAACCACCCTAGCCCCACTCTTTCTAATCCTTCTCACCCTACCCCACTCTCCCCATCCAAACCCCCACTTTCCCTACCCCTACCCACCCACTCTGCTCCCACCCACCCTACCTCCACTGCTCTAACCCCACCCACGATAGCTCTACTCTCTCTAGCCCCACCCACCCATTCCCCACTCTCTCTACCCCCATCCACACTACCCCACTCTCTCTACCCACTCACCCTACAACCACTCTCTGTATGCCCACTCGCCCATAAAATCCCCACTCTCTATACCCACCCCACACAACCGCTATTCTCTCTCCCCCACCAACCCAACCTACCTCTAATCTCTGTACACCCACCCACCCACTGCCACTCTTTCTACCCACACACCCACTATCTACTCTCTCTATCCCACTCTCTCCACCCACAACCCACCCACCCTACCTTCACTCTCTTTTCTCCAATCAACCACCCTACCCACACTCTCTCTACCCTCACACACCCACCATTCTCCCACTCCCTCTACCCCCACCCACCCTACCCCCACTCGTTCTTCCCCACCCACCCTATCCTGACTCTCTCTACCCCCACCTGCCCACCCAATCCACTCTGTCTCTACCCCATAAACCCACCCACCCAATCCCATTTCTCTCTACCCCATCCACCCTACTGACACCCTATCTACCACCACCCACCCAACCCCTAGCCACCAACCCTACCCCAACTCTTAACCCCAACCCACCCACCCTAACCCTGCTCTATTTACCCCCACCCACCGTACCCCATTCTCCATACTCCCACCCACTCACCCTACCCATTTTCAATACCACCACCGAAACGTCCCCAACACTCTACCAGATGCCACCCACCCTACCTCTAATCTCGCTATGCCCATGCACCCACCATACCCTTGCTTTCTCTACCCCCACCCATCCACCCTACCCCTACTTTCTGTGCCTCCACCTGCCGTTACCCAACACCCTCTACCCAAACTCACTCTACCCCACTCTCTCTACACCCATCCACCCTTCCCCACTCTCTCAACCCCACCCACTCTTCCCCCACTCTCTCACTCTCTCTAACTACACCCATCCACCCTACCTCCACTATCTACCCCACCCACCCACTCTACCTCCAATCTCTCTATCCCCACCACCCTTCTGCCACTCTCTTTACCCCTACCCACCCTACCTCCAATCTCTACCCCCCCCCATACACCCTACCTCCAATCACTCTACCACCATTCACCTATCCTACCACCACTCTCTCCACCCTCACCCAAAGACCCAAACCCCACTCTCTCTACCCCACTCTCTCTACCCCCAACCCACCATCCTACCTTCACTCTCCACCTCCTGTACATCCCACCTCCACTCTCTATCCCCACTGACCCACCATACCCTCACTCTCTACCCCCACCTTACCCACAGTCTCTTTTCCCCCACCAACCACCCTACCCCACACTCTATCCTCACCACCCACCATTCCCCCACTCTCTCTGCCCCCACCCACCCTATCATTACTCTCTCTACCCTCAATCGCACCCATTCCCACTCTCTCTACCCCCACCCAGCCTCCATACCTCCAATATCGGTACCCCTACCCACCCACACTACCTAGACTCTCTAACCCCACCCACACACCCTACCTACAATCACTCTACCATACGTCCAATCTCTCTACCCCCACCCACCCTACCTCCAATATCTCTACTCAGACCCACCCAACCTACCTCTACTCTTTCTACCTCCACCCATCCACCCTACCTACACTCTCTACCCCCACCCATACACCATACCCCCATTATCTACCCCACTCACTCACTCTACCTCCAATCTCTCTAACCCCACCCACCCTTCTGGCACTCTCTTTACCCCAACCACCCTAGCCCCACTCTTTCTAATCCTTCTCACCCTACCCCACTCTCCCCATCCAAACTCCCACTTTCCCTACCCCTACCCACCCACTCTGCTCCCACCCACCCTACCTCCACTGCTCTACCCCCACCCACGATAGCTCTACTCTCTCTAGCCCCACCCACCCATTCCCCACTCTCTCTATCCCCACCCACACTACCCCACTCTCTCTACCCACTCACCCTACAACCACTCTCTGTATGCCCACTCGCCCATAAAATCCCCACTCTCTATACCCACCCCACACAACCCCTATTCTCTCTCCCCCACCAACCCAACCTACCTCTAATCTCTGTACAACTGCCACTCTTTCTACCCACACACCCACTATCTACTCTCTCTATCCCACTCTCTCTACCCCCAACCCACCCACCCTACCTTCACTCTCTTTTCTCCAATCAACCACCCTACCCACACTCTCTCTACCCTCACACACCCACCATTCTCCCACTCCCTCTACCCCCACCCACCCTACCCCCACTTGTTCTTCCCCACCCACCCTATCCTGACTCTCTCTACCCCCACCTGCCCACCCAATCCACTCTGTCTCTACCCCCATAAAACCCACCCACCCAATCCCATTTCTCTCTACCCCATCCACCCTACTGACACCCTATCTACCACCACCCACCCACCCAACCCCTACCCACCAACCCTACCCCAACTCTTAACCCCAACCCACCCAACCTAACCCTGCTCTATTTACCCCCACCCACCGTACCCCAGTCTCCATACTCCCACCCACTCACCCTACCCATTTTCTCTACCACCACCGAAACGTCCCCAACACTCTACCAGATCCCACGCACCCTACCTCCAATCTCGCTATGCCCATGCACCCACCATACCCTTGCTTTCTCTACCCCCACCCATCCACTTATCCACCCTACCCCCACTTTCTGTGCCCCCACCTGCCGTTACCCAACACTCTCTACCCAAACTCACTCTACCTCCACTCTCTCTACACCCATTCACCCTTCCCCACTCTCTCAACCCCACCCACTCTTCCCCCACTCTCTCACTCTCTCCAACTACACCCATCCACCCTACCTCCACTATCTACACCACCCACCCACTCTACCTCCAATCTCTCTATCCCCACCACCTTTCTGCCACACTCTTTACCCCTGACTGCCCTAGCCCCACTCTCTCTACCTCCACTTACCTTACCCCAACTCTCCCTACCCAAACCCTCACTTTCCCTACCCCCACCCACCCACTCTACTCCCCCACCCTACCTCCATTGGTCTGCCCCCACCCACCATAGCTTCACTCGCTCTATCCCCACCTATCCTACCCCACTCTCTCTACCCCACCAACCCTTCACTTTCTCTATCAACACCCACCCACCCACCCTACCTCTACTTTCTCTCTCTACCTCATTCACCTATCCACTCTCCACTCTCTACTTACCACCCACCCACACTACCTCTGCTCGCTGTACCCCCACCCACCCTACCTCTTTTCTCTCTTCCCCCACCCACTCTACCTTCACTCTCTCTCTCTCTACACCCACTCAGCCTACACTAAATCTCTCTACAGTCCTCCCACAATACCCCATTTTCTCTATCCCCACACACCCACCTTGCATCCACTCTCTCTGCCCTCACCCACACTACATCTACTTTCTACCCCCCCAGCGCACCTCCACTCTCTCTACCTCCACCCACTCAATTTACTGCCACTCTCTTTGTCCCACCCACTTATCCTACCTCCACTCTCTCTACCCCCATCCTCCCTATCTCCACTCTCCCTACCTTCACCCGTCCACTCTACCTCCACTCTCCTTACCCCCACCCACTCAATCTACCTCCACTCTCTCTACCACCCCTCATCCACCCTACCTCCACTCTATATCCCCACCCACCCATGTTCCCCCACTCTCACCTTCCCCAACCGCCCAGCCACCCTATCCCCAGTCTCTCTACCAAAACCTAGTCACCCTATTGCCACACTCTTTACCCGACCCACCCTACCCCCATTCTCTCTACCCCATCCACCCACAATACCACCAGTCTATCTTTCCCCAAGTACCCACCCACCCTACCCCAACTCTCTCTTTACCCAACCACCCTATCCCCACTCTCTCTACCCACACCCTCTCAACCTACTGCCACTTTCTCTATCCTATCCATCCACCTTACCCCCACTCTCTCTACCCCATCCACCCACCGTACCACCACTCTCCTACCCCCACCTACACTATCCCCACTCGCTCTACCTACAACCACCCACCATAGCCCCACTCTCTCTTCCCCCACCAAAGCTCCCCGACACTCTCTACCCACCCACTCTAACCCATCTCTCTCAACCCCCACCTCCTACTCTACTCCCGCTTTCTTTACCTCCACTCACCCAACTTTCTCTACAATCAACCCACCCATTACAGCCCCACTCTCTAACCCATCTCATCCTTCCTTGCACACTCTTGCTTTATTTCATGTCTCTAACTTTCAACCTTTCTTGTTCATATTTCCTCTTGCTCATCATCGATGGCACCCTCTCTCAATCGGTTCCTCCCTTGCTCTTTTCTCCTTCTTTCTTATTCTCTTGCGCACCTGCACCCCTTATCGCATTGTCCTTTGAAACTTTGCACTCCCCTCCCTGCACTCTGGTGCATCTAAATGCAAAATGCAAAGAACTATAGTAAACGCCAACACTGTTGGCTTTGCCCATGCTTATTTTTTCTGGGCACTGTGATAAATTAAGCATGATAATTGTCATTACATGGCTAGACTGGCATTTTGGTGCAGCCAGTTTGGAGCATGACATTACTAGTGGCAAAGCCAACATGGGTATGGCCTTACATAGGGATCCTGCCCTATATTGGTAGAGCCATCCTGGACATGTGTTCATATAGTGTCATTACTGGTATTAAGTGCAAAGCAAACATGAGTTTGTTCTTCTATGAGAGTACTGACATATATTGGTTCAGCCATCATGGACATGTATGGGCCCAGCCAGTGTAAACATGTTTTATACTGGCCTATATTGTGGACAAAGGCATCATGAAAATGTGCTGAGGAAATGCTCCTATGCACTGGTGAATTGCATCTATTGGGATTTTGGATTGGAGTCACTCTACAAAACCAATTGCAAGCTGCCTGCTTTTTACCCAATTGTTCACAGAAAGAGTACTGGGTAATGACCATTTAACCCATTTGTCAAAAAATTATCTCCATGGGTTGTAGACTCACTGATCTCCCGTTGGTCGGTTTGGTCTGACTTGCTAGGATCAGTTGCTCTGGCATATTTGTCAGAAATGTTTACACTGCACCAATAACAAATTCACCAAACACCAATGGGTGCATGGCTAATGGGTGAATGGGTATCAATGTGTGCATGCAAGGATGGGGCCCAGGCCAGGGGCATTTGAGTATGGATGTTTTCTTACATGTTTTACTGATATTTTTGGGCAAAGCCAACTTGATGAATGCTAGTACATGGAGGAGCGTTTTGGGTCTGGGTTCATAGCACAATGGGGCAGGCAGATTGGATATTTCTGTAGCATGGCATTTTTTACTTACATAAGGGGCAAGGGCAATATGATGTGTGTTCTTACATGGGGCGGGTGATAGCACTTGTGTGGTCAGCAAGTGTATGTTTTCTTAATGTGGTATTGCATGATTTAATGGTGTTAAGGGCAAAGTCAACATGAGTGTTCTTACATGGTGGGTTGTGGGTGGAGATATTTATGCAACCAAAAAAGGAAATGGTTCCTTACTGAGCATTGCATGTTTTACTGCTGTTGAGGGCAAAGCTAACAAGAGAATGTTTGTTCATGGGCATATTGGCATATAATGTTAGAACCAGCATAAAAATCTTTTCTTATGGTATCATTAATGTGCATAGTATTACTTGTCACGCACAGAGATGGCTAGTACATTTGGATGTCAGGGCTCAGGAGCAAGGCACAACCCCCTTGTCTTAATGCTAGGTGAAATATCCAAGGGTTGATTAAAACACATACTTGCATGTTTCAACTAGTACAGTTTGCGGCATGCCCCTCCATCAGCAAGATCATCATGCGCATCGTGGATGTGTGGTGGTCCAGGCCGGCAAAGAGTGTGGTTTGTCCCGTACTTTGTTGCACAACTTTGGGGGCTAAGTCGGACTCGCAGGGGGGCCCATCATTTTGTGTTACACCACTGATGCAGAGACAGCACCTTTGATCACATGAAAACATCGAGGAAGAGAGGGTCCATCCGTAGGGCAGGATCATGCACCCCACTCCCAATAGCGGTCCGAAAAGTCAACAAGGCAAGCAGATTGGCCTGCAAAAAAGATAGCCCTTGAAAGAAAGATGTCCTTGTTCCTTTCCCGTTTTTGCAACCGTTTGACAGGTACAGTAATGGAGGGGAAGAGGTAAGCCCATGTCCCATTCCCAGGGCACCACTAACAACCTGGCAACCAGCAGCCAGTATGTTTTTGCTACCACCAACTGGAACGGACCCACAGATTGCAAAAAAAGTGTCACTTTGCAATGCTATACGAGCTACTCCAGGTTCATTGCTCCGGCATCATTATACTGTAATGATCCCATTTCTATACATTAGCTTATTTGACAAGGGTAAATGGATACACTTTCTGGATCCCTCTAAAAGTGTGCTGCATGAACCCCTTTAACTATGTTAAGATAAAAAAAAACTGTTTACATAAAAGGTAGCAGGCGCCCCTCTCTAGAAAGAACATGGCATGATAGCCAGTTCTGTGGTCTTTTCCTACTTTGATAGTCCGCAGCCATTGCTTTTTGCTCACTGTACTTTTCACAAAGGAGGAATCACCATTTGCATATCAGTCTTTGTGCCACCCATAAGGGCAGTCCAGCACCAAAATGCCAGGCAAACTTCCTTTGAACGAGGGCACCAGCAGCAAACCCAGACATGTGTTTCAGCCTTGTTGGGCCTCATCAGTGAGGTGGAGCTGTTCCTCTCTGAGCACTGTGACCAAGGTGTCCATGTCTGGGTTCCCCCAGGTAACTCAGGGTGACCAACCCCAAGTTCCTTGCAAAAATACAAAAAAAAGGTAGCAGGCGTCCCTCTCTAGAAAGAACATGGCATGATAACCTCTTCTGTGTTTTTTTCCCACGTTGAGAGTCCACGTTGAGAGTCCACAGCCTTCGCTTTTTGCTCACTGTACTGTTTCTCCACTAGCCGGAAAAAGCACCCACTAAATACCTTCAATAGCTCCCTATAGAAGGAGGGAAGAATGTCAAAGCAAACACCTGTCCTCCTTTTTAGGAGGTAATGGGCATCACATCCAATTAACGGTTTGTGTTAGAGGTGTTTTAACCATTCAATCTCTGTCCTTCATGAAATTAGATGCTGATCGTTTTTAACTTGGTGTTCCATAAAGATTATAACGCGCCACCGCAGCAGCCACAACAATGCTCACCACATCTTCCACAACAATGCTCACCACATCTTCCGTCCTGCGGCCACAAATGTGCTGGACTCGCACATCAAAGCCGACCGGACAAGAACCTTGCCTCTTCAAAGGTCTAGAACCTTGTTGTTATTGCTTTCAAAATGGGGCGACAATAGTGCTGATCCTGTTGCTGACCTTCAACGTGTTCACTTCCTGTTCTGCTCTAGAATGAAGGGAATTTCAGAAAATAAAGGCCGAACGGCTGATCTGCAAGTGCAGCCGTCTAACACGCAGCCACGTGCTAACCATAACAAGGCCCCGCTATCCGAGTCTGTCTGCATTCCTCCCCTGCTTCAGCCGTGAGTGTTTCTCAGAGATAAATTCTCTTGCTGACCTTTTTACAGAGCCGTGTCTTCATGCACTCATTTAAATATGCTTGGCAACGTTCATTCTCTTTCAAAATAGTGAATATATAAAATTATCCGAATAGAACCAAAGCTGCGAACCTGAGACAGCAAAGACTAAGCAGCTAGAATAATTCATGATTTAACATATATTCATGGAAGCGTATTAAAGATGCAGCAAATAGCAAGGACAATGTGACCCGGGTAATAAGTGGTTTCAGGGCAGCAAACTAGATCGCTGGGAGGGGATTGGTGTATTTTTTAGGACCCTCTAAGCAGGCTTCCCCACAAACGTGGGGGTATTATTAACTAATCTCAAACCAATCAAAACATATTTGGAAAAAATGCTGAATTGTGGGTTAGGACATCCAGGGCGAATTACATCAACCACCAGCGATTGAAATCAGGAATTTAAGTCACTGCAATGAAACCATCGTACAATCATGACACCAATGAGGTTGAACATTTTACCCTTTGATAATGCTGAAATAGCAAGTCCGTTCAAGCAATATCGGCCTGTCCCTTAAAAAAGTGCTTCAGAATTATTAGCGGACACAATTAATAAAACAAGCACTAGCAAAGTCAAAGGTTTTGGCTTTTGCAGTTGTTTTTTGCATTTTAGGTTTGTAAGCATGAATTTGAGTTGAACGCGAAAGCAACAAGCCCAGCTCAAAGAATATGCAGGCAGAAGGGATGGCCATAACGGTGCACTTATAATTTGAGCAGTTAGCTTATGCTGGCTGATTAAATACTTCTAACATTTTACATTGACAGCTGAGGCACCAAGTCTGCGGCTTACCACAATTTAGGGCAAATTACCCTAGGCTGCAAGGCATTTGCAGATAATCCAGCTCATAGCGAGTTGGCGATTTGCAAATAAACTGCAAAAATGGCTGATTGCTGCTCGTCCTGCGAAATTCAATGGAGTGAAAGAGAAAAATGCCCCCTCATAGTGTTAAACGGGAAATCATAGTGTGCCTCCTTTATCGTATATATTGGCCTAAGCCAGTCGCTTTGCGAAGAAATCCGCGTTGCAAAGTTCTGATCTCAGATCTGTCGAAACTGATATAATATTACTTTTTTGTCTCCATTGTAAATGTTGGCCTATGCCCAGTTGCTTTGCGAGGAAATCTGTATTGCAAGGTCGTGACCTTAAATTAATCAAGCCTCCATTTTAGGTTAAAGCCGCCATTTTGGCTTATCGTGCAAAGTCACCCTGGGGCCTAAAATGGCCGACCTGTGTTCTCTTGTTCTTACATTAACCTCTTCAACCTCTGTAGGCGAGTTAATGTCCAACCTGCCTGCAGGCTACATGTTAGGGTCAGGTAGACCTTGTCCTTTGTTGACCTCGGGATCAGGGGATTACTTGAATCGGCGATGTTAACCTACAAGTATACAAGAACAATAACGCTATTTAAACATGACATGCGAAACATCTGTTTGACCTGCATTGAAGCAAATGTGTAAAGAGTGTAAAGTTAAACCTAGAGAATAATAGTGCTTGTTAGTAAATGTATTAAGAAGTAAACCGCATGCACGAGATATGTAAATTAGGAATGAACCTGGCGCGAACCCTAGCCCAGTACATGATTAACTTGTAGGAGGCGGGACATCGTTATGAAGAAACTGTATAAATATGCTGATGTCCAGCTAGCAATTCCTGTTCACTGCTCACATTGAACCTGCTGGTGGTCTCTGTGAAGTACTGATGGCCAAATAGCTATTTGTGTACTTTGTTTTGTAAACTGTCCAGTATTGCAATAAAGAATCTGGGAATCTTTACAAGCCCGTGTTGGTGTTTTTCTCTTTGCATGGTGTAAAAGCCTTAATATTGTATTTTCTGATTCAACAGATGGCGCCCGAATAGGGACCCTCAAGATTGACTTTGTCTCGTTGAAGGTTGGCTCGGCTATCGGACCGGGATTGGACGGTGCCAACAAAACGGTCCCTCTGGACGAGAAGCGAATTCCTCGACAGAACAGCACGATCCGATCCCTGAACGGTGAGCTGTAGCCCGAGACGACGTCTTGACGAGGGTCTATATATCGAGGTGGGTAAATTTGCCAAAATCACCAGACACGTGGGTCCTTATAATTGTTCTTAGTAACCCGATCGGGCCTCCCAGTCCTTTGGTCAGGTGAATCGTGACCCGATTCTTAATTTAACCCTGACAATTTGAATTTGGCGCATTGTACTCGCGAGCACAAATATTTGACCAGGTAACACCAGAATTGTGATATGCCTGGGAAATTGTCTGCCTGCTTCAGGGCATTATTACGCAGCGACAGACAATCTTTGGAAGATAGCCGTTCCACACCACAGGAGGGGTCGCCGGCATGTACTATGTACTGTAAGAAAGGCTTTGTTAGCATAGCATTTAATGATATTTGGCACAGACAGACCAGACATAACTCTAATCTTGGGTGGCCAACCAATGATAGCTTTGAAATCCCTTGTATAGAATATCTAGAGTGTGTATTGGTAAAGAAAAAGGCTAGACCTGCAGCATTTGACGCATTGCACAGTTGGAAAACAGAAGCTTTGCAGCAACAAAAGAGTAGAGAGAAACATATGTGTCGACATATTACGAATGCCGAAAAGGCACTGTTATATGATCAGAATAAACAATTGGAATCGGTTAGGAACACGGACAGAGCGTTTCAATTAGGCATTTAGAAAATGTACCCTTCAAAAGATTTTCATACGTCCGATGAATTGATTAACAAACGTTTGCATGAACGAAGGCCCGATGCCTCTGCGCCACCCCCGTACGTCCCTCCTCCCGGTGCTTTGCCCCTTCCTGTCGTTATTCCTCCTCCTATAGTTCCTCCGGTCCTCCCTATTGTTCTTCCTGTTGTTCCTCCAGCCTTCGCTCCTTTGCCTGCCCCCTTGCCTCCACCTATTGACATTCAAAATGTGCCTACTCTTCCTCTTCCAAGTGATTCCGCATCGCTTGTAGTAGACCAGGGAACGGATCAAGGGTTGTGACTCGTAATACTGTGTCCCCAGATAAAAAGAATGAATTGATTGCTTGGGCTAAACATTGTATGTAGAAGGGTGAACAAGCTGATGTTTTTTCCACAGTCGAAAATGTAAAAAGTATTCCTGAGAAAAATGTTTTTATTGAAGGGTTAGGGATTCATTTGAGTATAATGTGGAATAGATTAAACGATGTAGATCTCCCACAAGGGTTACGGGATTTGAACACATTAGCGTTGTCTAGAGATACTGCGTAGAAAGTATATGAGCATGTCAAGAGGATTTTTGTGTATAGGAAGGAGTTGGAAGAGTTACAGAATGAAGAAGCAGACGGTGATACTTTAGGTACTATGTTCTTACAGAAACGGTTTTCTCCTCGCCGTGAATTGATAGGTGAGGAAGCGCGAATTTGTACAAAGGATGCGATAAGATGGATTTCGGATATGTCGATAACTCCAGATGAAGTATATGACACGTATGGTCAGTATACGTTAGAAATGCAAAAGAAAGTCATACAGGTTATGGTAGAATACCTGCAGAATGAGTGTGTAAAAAGAAAGATTTGTTGTCCCGCAGAATTGTTGAGTGTTTATAAGAGAGCCTTTTCGATTGATACTTCTTCGACTGCCTTAGCGCTTGATTTGGCTCTGTTGCTTAGTAAGCGTTCGGAGCTACCTACTTCTCAATTGCCAATGAGAGAGGTCCCTCTGACATTTGTCCCAAAAGTTGAGATTGCGGCCGATGCTGCACGAGGTATAGTCACTGTGGACATTCCTACACATTACGTATCGCAGTTTGTTCATGTCCCGTTCTCGAGACAGGAAGTGAAAACCATAAAGCAATCTATTCCTGATATAAGAAAGAATCCGACGGGGTTCTATAAAGAAATAGAGTCGGTCTTACAATCATCGGTATTCACCTTAAGTGATATTGATTTATTATTTCCCGTACTCCTGCCAGTTGATTTGTGGAAACAGATTAGGACTGTAGATGATGTACCTGGGTTAGGAGATACATGGGATAACATGGTTAGGCTCAACAGAGAAAGACCAGCTGGCGAGCGACCGCCTAAAGTGATATTAACTTTGCCTGATAGGATTATTGTAAAATTAAAAACTATAGTTCCTGAAAAAAGAATCATTTGGGACAAGCTTACGGCCTGTGTCCAAGGAAAGTCTGAGGGTGCTACCGAGTTCTTCAATCGGTTCGAACAGGTATTTTCAAATTTCAGTGAACAAGACTTAGGCACAGAGTCAGGGAAAAGGCTGTTTGTTGACAATTTTGTACGTGGATTGCTGCCTGACATCCAGTTACAGATTATGTCTTCCGAAAGCGCTTGGCAGGCAAAATCTCAATCAGAAGTACTGCACATGGCTCAGTACTATGAAAATCGTGTGAATATTGAAAAGGAAAAACTTGAGAAAAGAAAGGGTGACCTGAAAACAAAAGTACTATTAAAACAGATCGTTAGAAACCCTAGAGGGGGTAATCAATTTAGAGGTCAATACGTTCCACAGGGAAGTACGCCCCTGGCTCCGGTAACCATTAACCAGTGTGCCTATTGTCAACAGGAAGGTCACTGGCGCACACAATGTACGACCTTGCATCAAAGGTCATTTGGGAACATGGGTAGACGATCCAGAGGTCGCTCAGGTGTAGGGGGCCCTGGCAGAGGTCATTTTGCGCCAGAATCACAGCAACTTTCTTCACAGGATAAACAAGTTTCGAATGTGGATAATAGAAACATTTTTGATCATCCTTCTGCCGCGTACCTCTCTGAAGAGCTTCCTTTTGATGACATTCTATTTCGTTAGGATTGCCCGAAGCAGGATTTGGAACCAACGCCTATTCCCGTTCATCAGAAAGGTCCCTACGTTGAGATGGCAGTGGGAAATAGGAAGCATCTATTTTTAGTAGATACGGGAGCACAAAAGTGTTCCATTGACCATTCACGAGTTCCAAACATTCCCCTGTCAGGGCAGTCCAACGTTTCTGTAGGGTTTTCAGGCATACCTGTAGTTTTTCCAGTCTCTTTGCCGGTACCGATAACACTGGGTCCCTTCAAGGAGCAGTGTCCATTTCTACTTACAACAAACTGTGGAGAGAATTTGCTGGGGTTAAATTTGCTTAAGGAATTGAATGCAGTAATACATTGCTCCTCGGACGGAGTTTGGTTAACAATTTCACCTCAGCAATCACTCGCCTCTCAGTTTTTGACTCGACCTTTACCGCCAGAATTCAGTAACATTCAGGAATGCTTATGGGCAATTGACGATAATGATGTGGGCATTCTTCAAATTGAATCTGTTAAAATTATTCTGAAGCATGGTGTAAAATTGCCTCGCATTCCACAATATAAGATCTCAGTTGAAGGCGAACAGGCTTTGAAATGTATAGTTTCTGATTTTGTACATCGTGGAGTAATTGAGGAAATTACAGGTAGTTTGTGTAACAGCCCGATTTTGCCAGTATACAAAAAAGGTGATGATGCGATTCCTTTTCGGTTTATAATTGATTTGCGTGCTATTAACAAAATTGTGGCTCCTCAATTTCCCATTGTACCTGATGTTACAACGATACTATGTTTTCCGGCTTCTGCCACTCACTTTAGCGTTGTTGACCTCAAAAACGTGTTTTTCAGTATCCCTATACACAAGGATAGTAGGTATTTGTTCGCGTTTACCCTAGGTGGACGCTCGTTCACATTCACTCATGCACCACAAGGGTACACTGAGAGTCCAAGTATTTATAGTAGAGCATTAAAAGAGCAACTCGATACTCTCGAGTTGCTTACTACTTGCACGTTACTACAGTATGTAGATGATCTCCTCTTGGCTGCTGATTCTGAGAGTGCCTGTAAAGAAGGCACCATGTTGTTGCTTTGTCATCTAGCAAAACATGTCCACAAAGCTTCACTCAAAAAATTCCAATATTGTTGTCAGGAGGTCGCCTATTTAGGCTATCTCCTGTCAAAGGAGGGAAGAAGGTTGACACCTGAATGAATAAAAACTATTTCTGGCATGTCTGTCCCAAATGCGCAGAAGGAAGTTAGAGCCCTGATAGGTATGGCTTCTTATTGTAGAATGTGGATCCCTAACTTTTCGTTAACGATTAAACCAATGCTGGCTTTGACAAAAAAGGGCATTTCTTTGCCATTGCCATGGACTTTGGAACACCAGACAGCATTTGATTTGCTCAAAACCACGCTGTGTTCGGCACCGGTTTTATGAACTCCAAATTATGAAAAGGCCTTCGTGTTGTATGTGCATGAACGTGATGGATGTGCTTTGGCTGTGTTAACGCAAGAACATGGTGGGAAGAATAGGCCGTGCGGCTATTTCTCATCCGTCCTTGATCCTGTTGCATGCGCTTTGCCGAGATGTTTGAGAGCTGTCGCTGCTGCTGCTGCGTCTGTAAAACAGAGCGAGGGAATGGTCCTGGGTCATGCGTTAACCCTAATGGTACCTCACTCTGTAGATATTCTATTAAATAGAACTCAAACGCAACACCTTACTTCCGCACGATTGACAAGATACAAATTGATCTTGTTTGCTCCCCACATTCAAATTCAGAGGTGTTGTGTATTAAATCCGGCTGAACTTTTACCTGTCCTGCAAGATACTGTTGATGGTGACGAAACGTCACGCGATTGCCTTTACACTACAGAACAAGAGACTAAAGGTAGAATCGATTTGAAAGCCACGCCTTTGAATAGCCCACAAGGAGAGCTATTTTGTGATGGCTCCTGTTTCAAACTTCCGAATGGTACATCCACGGCTGCTTATGCCGTCACTACCTTAAGCACGATTGTGGAAACCAAAAGAATTATGCATAATTCCGCGCAGGCCGCAGAAATTATAGCATTAACTCGAGCTTGTGAACTTTCTGAAGGGCTTACAGTAAATATATATACCGACAGTCAGTATGTCTTTGGGGTAGTTCACAACTTCAGTAGACTTTGGAAAGAACGAGGTTTCTTGACCTCGCATGGCACGAAAATTCAGCATGGCACTTTAATAGTGCGATTACTTTCAGCGCTCGCACTCCCTGTTCAGTTAGCCATTGTAAAATGTACAGCACATCAAAAGGTTACAGATGATATAGGAAAAGGGAATGCTTTCGCTGATCAGATAGCTAAACAAACTGCCACTGATTTTAGTTCAGAAATGTATGCTGTAAGGGAAACTGTAAATGTTTGCACTTTTGGTGAAAGTATCGATTCTGTAAAAGACATTCAAGCAGATGCTACTGTAGAGGAGACCAAGAAATGGGTCGAGGGTGCAGGGAGATTGGATGGTGATGGGTGTTGGGTGGACAGTGTTGAAGGAAAATGTTTACTCCCTGACGCCTATATTACAATGATGGTCATTATGGCTCATGGTCCGACCCATGTTTGTGCGTGTAAATTGACTAAAATGTTACACAGTGTATGGACCAATGATAACATTTTCAAAATTGCGGAGCGCTTTGTCCAAGGGTGCATGGTCTGCTTGCAGCACAATGTAGGAAAAGGTACCTCGACTCCTAGAGGAAGTTTCGCTCCACCTTCTGTTCTGTTTGAGGTCATCCACTTTGATTTTATTGAGATGGAACGTTGCAACAATCTTAAATACGTGTTGGTTGTCATTTGTGCATTTAGCAAGTGAGTTGAGTCCTTCCCTGTTAGAGATGCAACGGCCATAACCACGGCAAAAACTCTGTTGAAAGAGTTCTTTCCTAGGTTCGGGCTGCCGAGAGTCATCTGGTCGGATAATGGGCCACACTTTATCGCTGCTGTAATCCTACAAATATGTGAAGGATTACAGATTGATAAACGGTTCCATTCGGCCAGACATGCCCAAAGTGCCGGATTAGTGGAAAGGCATAACGGCATTATAAAGAACAAGCTCGCTAAGACGTGTGCTGGCACCAAGTTACAATGGCCGGACGCCTTACCGATCGTGTTGCTGCAGATGAGAACAACCCCTCAAACTAAGACTGGGCTCTCTCCCTTTGAGGTGGTAATGGGGAGGCCTGCTAATATGTGGGGTATGCCAAAGAGTCGCTCATTGCGGGATATAGAGAATGTGCTTCTTTCAGATTACTGTAACCAGTTGACTAAAAATCTATTTTCAATTTATCACCAGGTGCGAGAGGCATTACCTGTACGGTACGAGGGTCCCGGTCAGAGTCTACGACTGGGGGACTGGATCCTCACGAAAGTTTTTGAAAGGTCGTCTTGCCTTGCACCTCGGTGGAGAGGTCCCTACCAGGTCCTGCTAGTCACCCAGACTGCGGTGCGGGTAGCAGGGCAGAAGAACTGGATACACGCAACGCACACCAAACAGATCCCGCAGCCCGTGCCATACGATACAGAAGACACAGAATCCCTTTCCAATGCTGTAATCAACATGCCCGAAACAGCAACAACTGACACGAGAGTATTGGAGACCATTCCAGAGTTTGTAAGGCCAGACAAAATGGCCATCTTGTCTCCACACTCTCCAACAGTGGTTCTTCCAGATCATCCATTTTCTGATCCCATTTCCGTTCACTCGCCACCTCCAGTGGGAAGTGACGACATACTGTTTTCTGATCCTTCATCACCGGAAATTGTGAAATATAATTTACGTCAAAGAAGATAGACGTACGGCACGGTTTGACTGTGCGATTGAGGAAATCATTTGAGGGCTTGCCTTTTGGCCCGACTATACGAATGGATTCCGTTGGCTAAGGGTTGTGGGAAAGACATTAAGAAGACGCGCGACTCGAGTCGCCAGCAAACGAACAATTGGTGTTTTTCGATTGAAGACTACGATGCCTGCACCCGCTACCGCTCGTACCGAACTTTTAGATAAATATGTGACTAGCAGAGACAATGATCAATCGTGTAAGGGGACCACGAAAATGTATTGTTGCCTTTTTGTAATAATACCTGGGTTTTTAGTAACTATTGGTTTTGGGTTATGGTACATGGAGGAAGCCTATCCGCTAGAGGACTTTTTACCTGTTGAAAATGTATCTGTTTTACCCACTCCTTCCGTGCAATTGCATACCTTGTCGCCTAGAGATTCTTCGCATAGACGGAACTATCAGAATAATACTCTTTTGTTAATAATGAATGCCACTCATGCAATTTTTAATAGGACCAACTACTGGCTCTGCTCGCATTTACCGCAACATGGGGATAAGGGGCTAGGTTGGTACATTCATCCTTTATCTTTGACAACTGCTTGTTATGCTTCTCTTAGAGCACTATTCTTTGGCCGATGGAATGACAGCATCTCAGGGAACTTTGATGGTACAAATTTGAATAGTTTTGAAAAACGTGTTTTGATGCCCCTTGGATGCTCACTTTTTGCAAATAGGAGTAAGCCAAACATTTCTTCTGTTAGGCCTTCTGATAGATTGTCTCGTCCTTTTCAGTCTTTGATCTCTTTCAAAATGGCTCCTATAGGCAATAAGGATGCCACGCCTCCATCTTATTCTGTTAACCATAGCCCTGATTCAGTTTCCTTCTGCATACAGAGGAATGGAACACGGTCAATGGGTGATTTTAGAAGATGCGCCAACGTTGCAAATTTGACTAGTGAGAACAGACCTCTGTATGTAGGTGAACCTGTCTATTTTGTGTGCGGTAATGTGGCATTTCGATGGTTGCCCAGGGATTGGCAAGGAACTTGCTATTTAGGGATTCTATTTCATGGGGTATTTATTGCCAGTACTGCATAAATTTCGAAGACTCGTCCACGATGAGATGTGAAGGGGGATACTCCAGCGCAAACTCTAGGAGACATCATGAAATCCTTTGTGCCATTTTTTGGGCAAATTGTGAATTCAGAAGATATCAGGGGACTAGCGAGAGTACTGGAGAGAACCATCAACCGGACCACTGACATACTCTATAATATGACGTTAGAACAGAAAGCGATAAGATTAGTAGCTCTTCAGAACCGGATGGAATTAGATGTCATTCTGGCTGAGCGTGGAGGAGTATGTAAATTAGTGTGGTCCACGTGGAGTTAGTCGCAAAGTGATTGAAGGTAGTTTAGCGCTTGGCATAGGCCAAAAGGAGGGTTTGTCGAAACTGATATAATATTACTTTTTTGTCTCCATTGTAAATGTTAGCCTATGCCCAGTCGCTTTGCGAGGAAATCCGTATTGCAAGGTTGTGACCTTCAGTTAATCAAGCCTCCATTTTAGGTTAAAGCCACCATTTTGGCTTATCGTGCAAAGTCACCCTGTGGCCTAAAATGGCCGACCTGTGTTCTCTTGTTCTTACTTTAACCTCTTCAACCTCTGTAGGTGAGTTAATGTCCAACCTGCCTGCAGGCTACATGTTAGGGTCATGTAGACCTTGTCCTTTGTTGACCTCGGGATCAGGGGATTACTTGAATCGGCGATGTTAACCTACAAGTATACAAGAACAATAACGCTATTTAAACATGACATGCGAAACATCTGTTTGACCTGAATTGAAGCAAATGTGTAAAGAGTGTAAAGTTAAACCCAGAGAATAATAGTGCTTGTTAGTAAATGTATTAAGAAGTAAACCGCATGCACGAGATATGTAAATTAGGAATGAACCTGGCGCGAACCCTAGCCCAGTAGATGATTAACTTGTAGGAGGCTGGACATCGTTATGAAGAAACTGTATAAATATGCTGATGTCCAGCTAGCAATTCCTGTTCACTGCTCACATTGAACCTGCTGGTGGTCTCTGTGAAGTACTGATGGCCAAATAGCTATTTGTGTACTTTGTTTTGTAAACTGTTCAGTATTGCAATAAAGATTCTGGGAATCTTTACAAGCCCGTGTTGGTGTATTTCTCTTTGCATGGTGTAAAAGCCTTAATGTTGTATTTTCTGATTCAATAGATCGACTTAGCCGCCATTTTAGGTGCATCCGCCATTTTGATTTCCATTTCAAAGGTCACTCTGTGTTCTAAAATGGTGGACAGTGTTTCTCGTTTGTAACTTGCCCGTCCTGACCTTCGCGCATAAGTTAATGTCTAAACTGCCCGTAGGCCAAATGCTTGGGTCGTGTAATGAGACCTTGGGCCTCATTACGACCCAGGCGGTAAGTTACCGCCTGGGTCGTACCTTTACCACCATGGCGTAAACTACGTTTACGCCATGGTGGTTGGCGGACTTACCGCCCCATTCCGAGGTTGGCGGGGCGGTAAGTCCCCAATCCCCATTTACCCTTCCCCATTCCCATTTTTGCCCCATAGGGCATAATGGGAGTGGGGAAGGCGTTAATTACGCCACCGTAAATTACGGTGACGTAATTAACAACAAGGTCCCTTAGCGCCATGGATTTTAACACCTGCTAAAAGCAGGTGTTAAATCCTCCATGGCGCTAAGGGACCTCGGAATCAGGCGGTAAGGGTCGGCGCTGTTTACGCTGCCGTAAACCCCTTACCGCCTGGGTCCTAAT
Source organism: Ambystoma mexicanum (assembly GCF_040938575.1). NCBI lineage: Eukaryota > Metazoa > Chordata > Amphibia > Caudata > Ambystomatidae > Ambystoma > Ambystoma mexicanum. The sequence continues at coordinate 433,512,797 of NC_090932.1, read as the reverse complement.
GAGGCCCCTTGTCCTACAATTGACCTGTAGATAGAGGATTACCTGCGCCAACTAACCTGATCCACGGACATACATCGAGTACAATGTAATGCCAATACTAACGTGGACATTTGTTGAACTATATTGTATAGGACATATGTTTAGGCTTAATGTTAAAATCGAACGAAGATACACTGTTGCCATTGTGACTTGTTTATGCACAAACTGAGATTAATCCACATGCATATAGTTGGACTAATTAGAAGTGAACTAGGCACGAACCCTAGATCTGAGATTCATTAACTTGTAGAAGGGCTGGATATGACGATTGGAAAATGTATAAAAGATGTGAATGTTTAGACGTCCAGTACCTCTCAATGCTCACACCGAAAGGGCTGGTATTCGCTATGATATACTGAGGGCCAGATAGCTATCTGTATCAGATCTGACTTTGTTTCTTTGTAAACTGTACAGTTTTTGGAATAAAGATCCGAGAATCTTTATAAGCCCGTGTTTGGTGTATTTTCTTTTGGGGTACTCAGCCTCGATATTTCCTTTTGTTTTTACAGATGGCGCCCGAATAGGGACCCTCAAGATTGATGCCAGCTCGTTGAAGGTTGACGCAGCTATCGGACTGGGATCGGACGGTGTAAAAGGGGGTCCCTTTCTTGGAAGAGACGCGACACCTCAACAGCGCTGCATGATCCGATCCCTGGACGGTGAGCAAGCGGTCCGAGTCGCCATCTTGACGAGGGTCCATATATCAAGGCGGGCAGATTTGCCGAAATCACCAACCACGTGGAAACCTTTGTTAGTTAGAAACTTTGAAATCTGATCGGACCTCCTTAGGATTGATCAGGTGAGTCGTGACCCGATTCTTAAGTATCCTGATAATTTGTTTTGGCGCATTGCACTCGCAAGTACAATTATTGACCAGGGAACACCAGTATTCTGATATGCCTGAGAAATTGTCTGCCTGCTTCAGGGCATTATTCCGCAAGGACAGACAATCTTTGGAATTTGGCCGACCGGCACCAATGGAGGGGTTGCCGGCGTGTACTATGTACTGTAAGCACGGCATTGATAGAATAGTATTTAATGATATTTGACACAGACACACTAGACATGCTTCCGAACTTCAGTGGCCAATCAATGGTAGTTTTGAAATCCCTCATATTGAATACTTAGAATCTATATTATTAAAGAGAAAGGCTAGACCTGCAGCATTCGATGTATTACAGAATTGGAAGAAACAAGCTATGCAGCAGCTTAACAGTAGAGAAAAGCATGCGCGCCGTCATATGACGATCGCCGAAAAAGCGTTGTTATATGACCAGAATAAACAGTCTGAGTCAGTTAGGAATATGGATAGGGCTTTATCACTTGGTGTCCAGAAAATGTATCCTTCTAAAGACTTTCATATATCTATTGAACTTATCGATAAACTTTTAAATGAACGAAGGCCTGGTGCCACTGCACCACCCCCGTATGTTCCTCTTCCTGCTGTTATTCCTCCTCCCGTAGTTCCCCTGTCTCTTCCTATTGCTCCTCTTGTTGTTCCTCTTCCTCCGGTTGTTGTTCCTCCTCTTGTCGTTGCTCCTCCACCTGCTCCTCCACCTTTGCCTGCTGTTATGGGCCCGGTGGGCTTGCCTGCCGCGCCGGTGATAGGACTTCTGTATTCGGATGTTTAAAATTTGCCTACTCTCCCTCTTCCAAGTGGTTCTACACCGCTTGTAGTAGATCAGGGAGTGGGATTGAGGGAATGTAACTCGTAATACCGTATCTTCAGAGAAAATGGTGAACTAACTGCGTGGGCTAAACGTTGCATGGAGAAGGGTGAACGTGCCGATGATTTTTGCCGCACTTTGTAATTTAGATAATTTTCCTGAGAAAAACGTTTTTATTGAAGGATTAGGAATTCATTTGTGTGTAATGTGGAACAGGCTAAGTGATATGGATCCCCCCCCAAGGGTGAAGGCAAGCGTCCCCACACAGCACGATCCTCCCCGCAATGAGAGACAATAAAGGACTCTCCCAAGATGGGAATAAGGCCAAGAAAGAGTGCGGGTGAGCGTAAATGGGAGTTTATCAATCAGAATAGGGCATGCAAAGAACTCTGCAAACTCCGAGAGCGCTCTGTCTGACAATAGCAAAGACAGGCGTATATATTTACAAAAAACGTCATAAGAACCTACACACTATAGGGGGCACAAGTTCATGGGGATAGGGTGGCGACGACTAACTATAGGTGCTGCTGTGATGTGGTTGGCTTTGGCTGGAAGACGTCACTGGGCAGCCTCGTGGGTTGGGCTGGGCCTGGCCGGGTGGCGGGGTTCATCCAGGCGGTGTTGTGGGGCCATCGTGGCCAGTGGCAGAGATGAATGTCTTTTCCTGACTTGTTAGCCCTAAGCCGTGCACACCGCAGTCATTCAAACATTCTGGTATTATTTTCTTTAGTAAATCTTTCGATAGGTTATACAACAGGTTAATGCAACACAGGAGGAATGCACCTTGTGAGGGGACTGGAGGCAATACGTCAGGGCATGGTTACCAGTGTCCTGTTGACCGGGGCCATAGGTCGTGGGGCTAAGCTTCAGGGCCTGGGACGGGCGGTACATGCCTTTCTGTCTTGTTAGAAGTTGTTATGGATGTTCCGCTGTGTGTTGTCAAAGTGTTGGGTGTCTTGATTGCACAGGGCCATAAGTCTGCGATGGTCCGGTGGGTTGTGAGGTTTACGAGGGGGTGCGTGTGTTCAGGCAGAGGTTTACTGCTGTGTTGTAAATAATGCAGGTGGCGGGTGGTGGCCTTGGGTGCTACAGAGGGGGTTACAAATCTTTGAAGCGGCTCCAGTCTGGTTGGGGGAGGTAAAGCAGTGCGGCGCGGCCTCTGCTCTCATGCCTTGGCAGCCTTCGCAGGGTGGGAGGGGGAATGGCCTTGCACGTATTTCACAAAGGTATCTCCCTCGTGTGTTGCCGAATTAGGTAAAAACATCACAAACATCTGAACACTCTTACAATACTTATTCAGCGTGATACAACACATGCATTTAAGCTTTGCTGGATGTGTCTCGATTATACCCAGTCTGAACACCTTATTCATACATTATGTTTTAACAAGTACAGTATTTAGTTATATGCATATATATTTGCAGTAAGTGAGGTAGAATTAGGATTGGAGGAGAACATAGAAAGTAACCCGCCACTGTTCGTGACGGTGGTGGCACATGTGCGGCCTGGACATGCACACATGACATGCGCCTTCCCATGCATTCTTCACATAGGCTCTTTGTATGGTTACATTCGTTTTCTTGTGTCCTCTAGCAGCATTAGTTCAGTTATGGTACGAGCCCATGGGGTGTAAGTTTTCCAGTCATGCACGTAACAACCAGATTCCTGGTGCGTGCCGTTATTATTAGTACCCAACTGCAATGGTACATGCTCCCCATCGCTTATATCATGGGGGCATGATCTCTTGTAATTATACATTTTACAGGCTTTTGTAATATAAGGGATTTTATGAGAGGAAAGCATTCTTTGCAAGTAGTCTCAACATTAATATACAAATATTGTCTGGCATGTGACGACCATTTTACTGTTCTTTTCATTTGCCTAGGCCTGCTGGCCGGGTCATGCTGGGAGCGATGATACGATACACTGCGGGAGGTGAACTGTTACAATGTTAGTGTATTACACTAGCTCATGTCCGTCTGGTTCGTGGGAACGTGCTCGCAGCGGATCTACCAGGGTGCTGCGGCAACAAGGATGACTGAAACCCTCCAAGGGTGGGGGCCGCGCTACAGTGCACTGAGCTCACACCATCTTTACCAGACAAAATGGTTTCTAGGCCTAGCTGAATTTTAATACGTGTGGGCAATTAATACGTGCGGGCAACGTCTCCAGTGGGTGAGCCCTCCACCACCTGGGCCCGGGTGGCATGAGGGGACGCCCAAGAGAGCCATAGTCCTCACCTGGGGAGAAAGTGCAGGCGAGGGGGGTCGTCTTGGACCAGTCCTCCCCTACATTTCCCCCCTTTCGTTACTAAAGTAACGAATTCTTTAAATCTTCTATCCTCCTACATTCTGCCTCGTCCATCACCGCCTCATCCCATGCCGGAGTTCCTTTGATGGGCATCCATGCTCTGCACACTGCTCTTAAGCTCTCACCTCTCCGGGCATATTCATCTGGAGTACACGTTAGATATATGCACCCACCATCTGCTTCTAAATCTACCCAAACTTCCTCATACCATTCTAGTATACGGGGCTCTTTGATGGTGGTGTGCCACAACTTATCTACAATATCTTTATCGTGGTATATGGGCACCAGTTGGTACCTGGGCGAATTATCTATCCCTGTTTGTACTTGTGCTTCTTGCATTGTTTTTATTGTACCGTGTGAGTTGCCCATTGTCACCATCATCATTGCACCATTTGGTACTGCGTTAGCACAAACTCGAAGACCCACCTGGCACAGGCAAAAAAGTAGAAGGAGGAACACAACAGCTGGTATTAAAAATTTCACAGTTGTTCCAAGCCATGAGGGAACCCAGGAGAAGATGTTGTCGAACCAGGTACTCGCTTCTGCTCCACCTTCCATTTTCATTTTTTCTCCTAGGTTGTGGACTGCTTCGATCACGTGGGACAGGGAGCCATTCTCTGCGTCTTCAGAAGGTACGAAAGTGCAGCAGGCACTTCCTATTTTTCGGCAAACACCACCGTCCATCGCTGTCAACAGGTCCAGAACATACCTGTTTTGCATGGTCATTAGTCGTAAAGCTCTTAGTTCAACTCTGATGATATTGAATCCTTCTTCAGTGTCGTTCGCCAGCTGAATCAATTCCCAGCGTGTTATCTGGAGCCATTTTGCGTTTGCCCGTGCTTGGACACTTGAGACGAGTGAGGCAAAAAATGTTTCTGCTGAGCTGAATAATCGATATTTGTCTGGGATCTGAGCCAATAGTTCTGATGATGCCTTTGATATGTAATTTGATGCTCGCCTGTTACGGGTCAGCACTTCTTCCTTGTTTCCAGAAGACAGGACATATATTTGTGTCTCTGCAGTTGGTTGAGCCACACTCTGCATGCGTTCCTGTGTCCCATCGACGTGGCTTTCTGGTATCACCATCAGGGCTGAGTGCAGAGTGGCCATTGAGCAGCTGCCACTCCATGACTGGGGGAGGTGTAGGTATGCCTGTTTGCCGCACACCCAGTACGTGTCCATCAGGGCCGCTGTCCCTTTCTTTAGGTCTGGGATGGTGAGGGTCTTGTTGCAGTTCTTGTTTGTTCCCATGGGGGTTCTCCCTTCTCCTTTAAAGCACAGTTTAGAGTCCATTTCGCTCTGTAGTTTGAACGGCTTTTCAATGGCAGTTACCCAAGTTAGCTTTGAAATGTGTTCTCTCCATACTGGTGTACATGTTTCCTCTATCCACTGTAATTTATCCGGCGCCACACCTCTTAGTGCTTCCGCTTTGCACAGTACTTCTTCATCCTTCCGCTTGTTGTCAGAAAAAAGTGTCCCTCCTATCACAAAAAATGGTTCTTTCAAACATACTACTCCTGCCGTTTTTGGGTAACACGTTTTCTCGTTCTGCAGCATTTGAAAAGTCACTTCGTGTGCCTGGAAGGTGTTCTTAATCCTGCACAGCGTGAGATGAAGGAGACATTGGGCATCCACAATAGGCAACTCTTTGGGTAACAACACTTTGGGTGTACCTGATGCATGGGGGATGAGGGAACAGACATAACAGCTCTCGTTTGTTGTCTGTTTAGCTGTGGCACTCATGTCTGCATACCACTTATTTGTTTGATGGGGGTGTCGTGGGTCTTCCATCTCATCTAGACCTAGCCCATAGTACTCATCGTACTTTCTCCTCCCTGCTTCTCTCTTTCGTCTGTTGTTCTTGTTGCTCATGTACTTCCCACCCCCCTGGGCAGTGGACAAACTAGACCCCCCTTTCTCATTCCCGCCCCCCTTGACCCATTCATCATATAATATTTCGTGCATTTCTAGTAGCTTTTTGTCTTCTTTCCTGACGTTATCTGGCATATTGTTTTCTGGGGTGGGGGCAAGCTGGCTGGTGGGGGTGTTATATAACCATGATATGGCAGACGGGTTTCGGTCATTGAGACTGTGGGCATTGTAAGTGGATACCCCTGGTGGAGACACTGTGTTGCTCTGTATTCCACCTTGTGGCTTTTCTCTTTGTGAGGTCACAACACTGGATGGTGTGGTATGATACCCCCACACAAGTTTAGTTCCGTCCCATATCAAAAAATCACCTTCCCTGGTATTGACACCTGCAGTTGTATCGGGCCCGGTGGTACTGTTAATTGGTCCAGTAGTGTTATTACTCCCTCCCCCCTCGTATATCTCGATAGAGATGAACGCTATAAACCAATATGTAACCAAGCCAAACATTATCATAAAAAACAATGTGATGCATATTGATAATCCACACTCATACGAATATCTACATCTCTCATATACTAATTCTCTCATTCTACTAATTCTATCCGTTGCAGGCTGCCCGTTAGATGCCATGGAAGCTCCTGTTTGAGATATAAAAGTGCATTAAGTGCATGCATGTAAACGTTTTGCTGGCACCATCTGTGCCAATACATTTGACGGGGAATGGAAGCGGGTGGGGGTGCGGGGGAGGGGTATTCACAGACAAGGGTATATACAAGCTATAATATTATTATTTCATTAATTATATACCACTCAACGAGATAAAAAAAGAAATCCCACACAAACCCTTTTTTTTTTTTTTTTTTTTTTGTAATATCCTTGTCAGGCATTATTTCATTCAATTCCAGTGCTGACATTATTCCATTCAGGTCCAGTGCTGACACACACACTCACGCAAGTCGATATTTAGACATCCTACTCATTTGCATCCTTTGCTGTTGTCTGTGCCTCCTCTTCTATCTCCTCGTGTACATTGCTGTATGCTTTTCGTACGTCGGTCAAGTGCACCCAGTACCTCAAGCCCTTCACCTTTACTGCCGTGGGCGTGCAAAATATTACTTCGTATGGGCCATGAAATCGTGGTGCATTCCACCGACGCACGAAGCTTCTGACATAAATTGAGTCGCCTGGCATTAGCTGTAGCTGTTGCTCTGGCTCCGTGACAGATCCTGTTACATTTCCCTCTTCTCTAGTGAAGGGTGGGGAGAGTTGCTTCGATATTGCGCGCGCTGCCCTTGTTAATTTTCTTAGGTAGTCTGTGAACTCATCTCCCAATATTGCGGCGCTTCTGTGAGCATCTGAGTGTTCACGCAGTGGAGAGTGTGCTGTGTTCATTCGTCTCCCAGTCACGATCTCGTGTGGGGACAAGTGGTGGTCTTTACTTGGTTGATTTCTCAACTCAAATAGTGCCAGGGGTAGACAGTAAATCCAATTTTTCTTTAATGAGAAGCATAGTTTTGATAACCTGCCCTTTAACAGGCCGTTCATCTTTTCCACTACGCCATTACTTTGTGGATGATAAATCGAACACAATTTATGTTTTATACCCAATAACGTGGTAACTTCCTTGAAAAGTTCATTCACAAAGTGAGAGCCGTTGTCTGAGCGAATTACGTCACAAATTCCCCAGCGCGGGAACACTTCCCTTACTAGGAACTTGGCGGCGCTTTTGGCATCAGGTCGCGCACATGGTCCCGCTTCCACCCACCTTGAAAATGGGCACACCACCACGATCATGTACCGCGAGCCATTACACCTTTCCCCCATGTCTGCATAATCTATATGCAGTTCTCTGAAGGGGCCAATGGGTTTGGGAATTGTTCCCCGGAGTGTGCGTAATGTCATTCCTGAGTTGTATATTTGGCATGTTGTACATTCCATTGCCAATCGAGACACATGCTCCTGGAGACAGGGCACAAACCATTCTTCCTGTATCTCTGCTGCGATGTGCTGCTTGGTGTTGTGTGCGGGGAAGTGTAACTGTTGAAATGCAACTTCTAGTAACTGCAGTGGCATTACCACTTTCCCTGAGTTATTTTGCCGCCATAGTAGGTCTGTCCCTGATTGGCTGCATCCCCGTTTTGTCCATGTTACTTTTTCTTCTGCACTAGCTCCTTCCTGCAATTCTAGTATTTGTGATAAGGACATCATGTTATACCCTTCTGACAGTTCTTTGGTTGTTGTGTTCTTGATCATGAACTCACCGGTGTCGTATTTCTGAAAATAGGAAGCCTCCTTGGCGGCAGCGTCCGCTGCCGCGTTCCCTAAAGACACAACGTCTGAGTTGGAGGTATGGGCCTGGCACTTCACTATTGCTACGGCAGTAGGGTTTTGTAGGGCCTCAATTAATTCTTTTAACAATTCTGCATGCTGCACTGGTGTTCCATCTGCCCTTCTGAATCCCCTACGGCCCCATCTTGCTAGACCTCCATGTACTGTCGTCGTCATGTAAGCTGAGTCTGTGTATATTGTAACTGCACAGCCCTTTGCTGCGTGTAGTGCTTCTATGAGCGCAATCAGTTCTGCTGCTTGTGCAGAGTAGTGCGACGGGAGGCGGTACTGTACTAGTGTTTCCAATTCACCTTCCTCTAATCTCACTACCGCCATGCCAACGTGCTTTTCTCCCGTGTCCATATCAATTGATGCGGACCCATCCACAAAGTACACTTCCCCCTCGCTGAAAGCGTTTTCACACACAACTGTGCCCTCCCCTCCGTCTCTGGTGTGGGTTGCGCAGTCGTGATTTTGCATATCCTCTAATGTGCACGCTTCTGTAATGAATGTGGCGGGGTTCACTGTTTTGCATCTCACTATATGGATGTTGGCGCTGGACAATATAATCTCGTATGCTGTTGCCCGCTGTGTGGTCAGTGTGCTTTTTGATCTTTCAAGTATTGCAAATAATGAGTGTTCCACAAACAATGTCACAGGGCACCCCATCACTATTGTGGCACTTTTCTCAATCGCAAATGCGGCTGCTGCGAGCGATTGTTCGCATGCGAAATGACCCTGCATCACGGCATCCAAAGTACCACTATAGTAAGCCAGGGGCTTGTGTCCTAAGGATGTCTTTTGTGTCAGTACCGCTGTCATAAGTGTTCCTTTGCAATGGGAAAATAGGTAAAATTCGTGTCCATAATCAGGGTTTGCTAGTACTGGAGCGCTTGAAATTAGCTCTTTCAGTGATTTGAACGATATGCTCATTTCTTCTGACCATTTTATTTTTACATTCTCCTGTTGTGCTTCTTTGAGTGCTTGTAGGAGGGGCCTGGTGTATGCTGCATAGTCTAGTATCCATGCTCGGCAATAATTGCACATCCCCAAAAATTTTTGCATGTCTTTCACCGTCGTGGGCTCTCCTACTGACCTTATTGCCTCCACCCTGTCGGGAATTATTCTTTTTCCATCTTTTGATATGAGCTGTCCCAGGTATAGGACCTCAGTCAGGCAATACTGTAGCTTCTCCCTGTCTACCTTGTATCCCTTGTTGGCTAGTAAAGTCAGGAGCATTGTTGAATCTTTTCTACATGTTGCTTCGTCTTGTGCACACACCAATAAATCATCCACGTACTGAATAATCGTACTCTCTACTGATAGGTTTCCCAAGTCTTCATGCAATATGCGGTTGAATATGCTCGGGCTCTCACAGTATCCCTGTGGCAGTCTGCAATGTTCATATCTTCTTCCCCCCAGTGTGAACGCTGTAAGATATCTACTCTCTTCAGCCAGGGGTATTGAGAAAAATGCGTTTTTCAAGTCCACTACTGTAAAATGTGATGCTGCTTTTGGGATGCTGCATAGTATTGACGCAGGGTTCGGGACTAGAGGGAACTCTTTCTGTATTACATCATTGAGGGGGCGTAAGTCCTGTATCATCCTCCAAGACCCCCCTTTCGCTTTTTTGATTGGATAAATACATGTGTTACATGGTGAGTTTGAAGGCACTATTATCCCTTGTGCTAGTAGTGCATTTATAGTTTCTTTTATCCCTTCTTCAGCCTCACGGGACAGTGGATATTGTTTGACTCGGGGTAAGATAGCTCCTTGTTTTAGTTTTATTATCACAGGTTGTACTCCATGCAACAGCCCTACATCATGGGGGCCTGTTGTCCATAAATTGTTTGGTACTAACCTCATGTCGTCATCAAAAAATGACGGTGGTTTTCCTACCACTGCCATCAATTGGACGGGGATCTCTCTGGCTTGGATCAAAATGTCACAGGGCATCGCTATTTCCATTACTATCTCACCATCTGCTTCTGTGTCTAAAAAGAGATCCTCATCTGTTACTTCGCGTAGGGCGAGGTTTGCGTTTGTACACAGTACGGTGCGCCACTCACATCCTTCACTGTCCATTCCAATCACAGCGATCCGTTTCGTTGATACCTGCACAGCGTGCAAATCCAACGACACCACTGATCCTGGTGCTGCATTTGGACACACTATGGGGCGGAAGAGGAATTCTGCTGGAATCCTCCAATCCATGTTTTTTAGCTCTGGGACTATAAGGGCCAAAGTCTTTAGCCCTGCAATAAACATCTCTTCCTTTTGTGGCAGCCCTCGTATTTCCTGTGTGGTTGTGTAGGCTTGCACTACCAACATTGCACGCAAGGGGCATATCCCGGGTGTAGAACACACTATTCCTCCTTCGGTAAATGATATGGTCATGTTAAGTTTACTCATAAGGTCCCTCCCCAGCAAATTTATCGGGGACTGTTCATAATACAGTAAGGGTGCTTTTACAGTCTTGCCCCCTATGGTTACATCCAAAGCTTCTGTGTAAGGAACTTCAATTACAGCCCCAGAGAACCCCTGCGTCTCTAACTTCCTGTTAGATAACGGGAACCGGCCCTCCCTGACACATGATTTCTCCGCTCCCGAATCAACCATGAATATAAATTGCCTGTCTCCTATCTGCGCCCCCACCAATGGTTCCTCTGCTGCACTGTGGGTGGTAGATAGAACTGGACACGCAAGTGTTTTCTGTGGGCTGTCCTATGCGGGGTGTCTCATCGCCCCCCCTTCATTGAATACGTTACCTGAGACCACTGACATGCCGTTGTAAGGTGCTGGTGCGGGGGCCCCGTTAGCTGCTGTCGCGAAAGGGTTGCCTGGTGTATATTTCATGCTGTCGTTGTTAGCCATGTTTTGTGGGTGGTTCTGTGTTCTATACTGGGGTCCCTGTTGCTGGCCCGTGTTACCCTGGCTTGGGTCTCTCAGTTGCTGTTGTCCCATTGGAAGGCCATATGGGCTTCCCGGGTGGGGATGGCCATACTGTTCCACCTCCTGGAACCCGTTGTTTTGTCTACTTCTGCACTCCCTGGAGTAATGTCCCCATCGTCCACAGTTCCAGCAACTCCCCTGAGGGCCCCTGGGACCCTGCCATCCACTTCCTCCCATTCCCCCGTACCCCTGTGGTCCACCTCCTCTTCGGCTCCTGTACCCACCTCGTCCCCCTCGAGGGGTCCACTCTTGCCACTGCGGACCTCCACCCTGCTCCTGCTCGTTCCACTGCCGCTGTCCTGTTCCCGCCCAATTAGTTGCCATCCTTCCTTGTATTGCTATCAGCCCCTCCTCCTCATCTTCTCCCTCCCTGCTGTGTGGGAGCGTGGCTACTGCTGCTGCAACCTTCACTAACTTTGTCTGCACCAACTTCGCCTCGTCTGCCAATCTTTTCTGCGCCACCTCCTTCTCCCTTTCCTTGATTCGTTTACAATGGTGTACTATTATGCTCTGAATTTCCGGCCATCCCTTTGCTTCTATACCTGCTATTTTGTCAAGCGCCTTCTGCACTTCCTTTGGGAGCCCCCTTTTTATAATGAAGTAAAATAAAGATGTCGATTGATACCAGGGCGTGCCCGTTTCCGCTCTCCACATCTCTTGGACCCGAAAAATGTAATCCATAGCCTCCTCCCCGTCATTCATTGCACACTGCATCACGGACTGTAAGTCAGGTGTGTCTGGAAATGTTTCGCGTAAGGCGTCCCACACCCTAGCCCGCACTGTGTTAAAGGAAGCCCCATCATGGCGGTCGCAGTCTAATTTTACTCCCGGGAAACCGGCTTTAACCCATACTCTTTCAGCCTGGTCGCCCACCGCTGATACGAGCAGACTTTTCACATCTCCTACAGCTAGGGGTACCCCAGCTGTATGTTTTTCGAAGGCGTATATCCACTTACTTGCCCCTCCTGATAACGGGGGCAATAGCTTTAATAAATTAGCTTTATCCATCTGTGCCCATGGGATATAGTTAGGCCTCCCTCCTCCCCTATGTATCAACGGGAGCTGTAGCTTTCCTTTCGTTGTTGCATCCGGACCCGTTTTGGCTGCTGATGTTCCCAGTGATGCCATCTTCCCCACTCTGTTCCTCAGTCGCCCCGCCCACTCATCATCTAGGGTTCTCATAGAACATGCACCTTCCTCCCCCTCGCTTCCCCCTCCTATTGCCATACTCAACCTGTCGCTTTCGTCTAGCTCTTCTCTAATATCACATAGTAATTCCTCTCTAAGTCCCCCAAGCCTTTCTTCGTTACCACCATCTTCCTCTCGGGTCCCTACTTCTATTATTCGCGTTGGTTCTTCCTCAATCCTAAACAGGATCTCGCCCTTCTTCCACCCCTCTTCGGGCCTTCTGCTTTCATCCGATGCTCTAGACGTACGTCCAGCTCTAGTTGTATCCAGTGCTGTTCGTTCGCATATGTTTTTTATCCTCGAGAGCTCATCTTTTGCTATCGACAGTCTTGATTCTAGATCATCTGTGAGTTTCTCTATGTCCACCCTTTGTGTACCCGTCTGGCCTCGCTCCCTTGTACTTTCATATGGTGGGGGTGCAGTGGGCCGGTGGGGTGTAGTAGTTGTCGGGGGAGGTACATACGTTGGATCACTGTATCCTTCCGCGGGTACAGGTTTCTTTAATATCGGGTATAAACTTATTACCTCTACTGGTGGTGCTACACCTGGCAATTCTTTGATATCTTTCTGTAACACCAGTGGATTGTCTGTAGTAGATGGGAGATCAGGATTTGGTGCTGGCGCTTTAGGCGGTGGTACCTCTTCAAATAACCGCCAAAGATCTAATATTTCCCTCCTATTCTGCAGCTATTTCCCTCGGTACTTCAAGAAAATACATGTCATTACCGTATCTAGAATGCTTTTGTCAAATGATCCTCCCTCTGGCCATAACTGGGGTAGCCCCTCTCCTTTCAACTCGGTCACCCATTGGTCGTGATATTTCTTAATCCGCTCTGCGTACCCTGGAAGATTTTTACAAATATGTGATAAGGGTGTTTCAGCCCCCATCTCTGTGTCCTCCTAGTGCTTATGTGTCGCTGTGTATGTCTACAGCTACAATGTGAATGTAGTATCGATATTATTTTTTAGTATTCTACTTCACATTCAATGTTATGCTCGGTTGGGCTCTCCCTCCCTTGACTGCACAACATGGAACAGACTGTACACAGTTTCTAATTTGTTCTCTTTGGGGGACACATACAACAGCAACCCATCATTTATTTTGACAACATCAACCCGGAAATCAAAAGGCACCCACTCACGTCACTGTCTCAACGTTGCCTTCAAGAAGTTTCATCCGGTCACACTTACCATGACCATTTGACAATTATACATTTATAGCCGTTTTACACATTCGCAACATCAAAGTCGTCCCTTGACACATACGAGGTGCACAAACCTCTTGGTAACACTCAGTACACCATTCACGCTGCCCTCCCTTTCCTCCCTAGCCGGCTGTCCCTGTCTATCTTACTTAGCGCATATGCATATATTTATAGGTTTTAACCTGCTCTCCCCCCTCTAGTAGGACCCTTGTTCTCTTACTTTTCTCCCAAGTTCGTGCTAATTCCGTTTTTATTCTCCCCCTACCCCTAAAGAAAAAAGAAAAAGAAGTAGTAGCGATCACTAATATATTCTCAGTGCCCCCTTTTGCTGAACACTTTTATCTTGTATTTCACTTCGTCATATATTCCCAGCACTAGTCAATATAGCACTATGCGGCGCCGCCTTCCACCCCCTTTCGGAGCTAGGTTCCCGTCACTTCTATCTCTTTATTCACCTCGTAATCCTAATGGCCATATGCAAAGAAAAAAGAAAGGAAATTTTAGAATAATCTTTAGTATATCTCCGTACCCCCTTCTCGTTCCCTGTCCTACGCTTCTCTCCCCGCTCCCTTTACAATCGCTCACACTCAGTACTCACGTGCCCGTCTTGAACCGATAGTCTCCGAAACTGGGTCCGTCCAGGCAGTGTCGCCGTCAGCTCAACAGTCAGCCCCGGCTCCGGCGAGCGGTACTCAAAGGGGATTTTTCAACCGGGATCCCGTACCCTTTCTCTATTGAGTGCGCACTTCTTAGTGTACCGGTCGCCGTTGGCGGGCAGCCTCCCGGAGCCGGCTCACCGTGCGTATCCCTTTTCGACCGGAGATTCTCGTGCCAAAAGGGGACGGTTATAATGGGTTTAGGAAGAAATAAAATCACGCTATCGGGGTCACCACTGAAGGCAAGCGTCCCCACACAGCACGATCCTCCCCGCAATGAGAGACAATAAAGGACTCTCCCAAGATGGGAATAAGGCCAAGACAGAGTGCGGGTGAGCGTAAATGGGAGTTTATCAATCAGAATAGGGCATGCAAAGAACTCTGCAAACTCCGAGAGCGCTCTGTCTGACAATAGCAAAGACAGGCGTATATATTTACAAAAAACGTCATAAGAACCTACACACTATAGGGGGCACAAGTTCATGGGGATAGGGTGGCGACGACTAACTATAGGTGCTGCTGTGATGTGGTTGGCTTTGGCTGGAAGACGTCACTGGGCAGCCTCGTGGGTTGGGCTGGGCCTGGCCGGGTGGCGGGGTTCATCCAGGCGGTGTTGTGGGGCCATCGTGGCCAGTGGCAGAGATGAATGTCTTTTCCTGACTTGTTAGCCCTAAGCCGTGCACACCGCAGTCATTCAAACATTCTGGTATTATTTTCTTTAGTAAATCTTTCGATAGGTTATACAACAGGTTAATGCAACACAGGAGGAATGCACCTTGTGAGGGGACTGGAGGCAATACGTCAGGGCATGGTTACCAGTGTCCTGTTGACCGGGGCCATAGGTCGTGGGGCTAAGCTTCAGGGCCTGGGACGGGCGGTACATGCCTTTCTGTCTTGTTAGAAGTTGTTATGGATGTTCCGCTGTGTGTTGTCAAAGTGTTGGGTGTCTTGATTGCACAGGGCCATAAGTCTGCGATGGTCCGGTGGGTTGTGAGGTTTACGAGGGGGTGCGTGTGTTCAGGCAGAGGTTTACTGCTGTGTTGTAAATAATGCAGGTGGCGGGTGGTGGCCTTGGGTGCTACAGAGGGGGTTACAAATCTTTGAAGCGGCTCCAGTCTGGTTGGGGGAGGTAAAGCAGTGCGGCGCGGCCTCTGCTCTCATGCCTTGGCAGCCTTCGCAGGGTGGGAGGGGGAATGGCCTTGCACGTATTTCACAAAGGTATCTCCCTCGTGTGTTGCCGAATTAGGTAAAAACATCACAAACATCTGAACACTCTTACAATACTTATTCAGCGTGATACAACACATGCATTTAAGCTTTGCTGGATGTGTCTCGATTATACCCAGTCTGAACACCTTATTCATACATTATGTTTTAACAAGTACAGTATTTAGTTATATGCATATATATTTGCAGTAAGTGAGGTAGAATTAGGATTGGAGGAGAACATAGAAAGTAACCCGCCACTGTTCGTGACGGTGGTGGCACATGTGCGGCCTGGACATGCACACATGACATGCGCCTTCCCATGCATTCTTCACATAGGCTCTTTGTATGGTTACATTCGTTTTCTTGTGTCCTCTAGCAGCATTAGTTCAGTTATGGTACGAGCCCATGGGGTGTAAGTTTTCCAGTCATGCACGTAACAACCAGATTCCTGGTGCGTGCCGTTATTATTAGTACCCAACTGCAATGGTACATGCTCCCCATCGCTTATATCATGGGGGCATGATCTCTTGTAATTATACATTTTACAGGCTTTTGTAATATAAGGGATTTTATGAGAGGAAAGCATTCTTTGCAAGTAGTCTCAACATTAATATACAAATATTGTCTGGCATGTGACGACCATTTTACTGTTCTTTTCATTTGCCTAGGCCTGCTGGCCGGGTCATGCTGGGAGCGATGATACGATACACTGCGGGAGGTGAACTGTTACAATGTTAGTGTATTACACTAGCTCATGTCCGTCTGGTTCGTGGGAACGTGCTCGCAGCGGATCTACGAGGGTGCTGCGGCAACAAGGATGACTGAAACCCTCCAAGGGTGGGGGCCGCGCTACAGTGCACTGAGCTCACACCATCTTTACCAGACAAAATGGTTTCTAGGCCTAGCTAAATTTTAATACGTGTGGGCAATTAATACGTGCGGGCAACGTCTCCAGTGGGTGAGCCCTCCACCACCTGGGCCCGGGTGGCATGAGGGGACGCCCAAGAGAGCCATAGTCCTCACCTGGGGAGAAAGTGCAGGCGAGGGGGGTCGTCTTGGACCAGTCCTCCCCTACAAGGGTTAAGGGATCTGAATACTTTAGCATTCTCTAGAGACACTGTGGAGAAAGTACAAGAGCATGTTGAGAGGGTTCTTGAGTATAGAAGGGAGTTGGAAGGGTTAAAGAATGAAGATGTAGATGGTGATAGTTTGTATGTAATGTTCGTAAAGAAACGGTTCTCTCCTTGTCGTAAATCGATAAACGAGGAAACGCAAATTTGTACGAAAGATGCGATTAGGTGGATCTCAGACACATCGATAAATCCTGTTGAAGTATATGACACGTATAGTCAGTAAACGCCAGAAATGCTGAGGAAAGTGATACAGGTGAATGCGTAAAAAGGAAGATGTGTTGTCCCGCAGAGTTATTGGGTATTTATAAGAGGGCTTTTTCGTTTGACACTTCTTCAGCTGCTTTAGCGCTCGATCTAGCTCTGTTGCTTAGTAAGCGTTTCGGAGTTGCCTATTTCTCAGTTCCCTATGAGAGAGGTTCCTCCGACATTTGTCCCAAAAGTTGAGATTCCTGCTAATGTTGCAGCCGGTACACTTGCTCAGGATATTCCTGCACATTATGTGTCACAGTTCGTTCACGTCCCGTTCTCAAGACAGGAAGTGAACACCATTAAACAATCTATTCCCAATATTAGGAAGAATCCGACAGGGTTCTACAAAGAAATAGAGTCTGTCTTGCAATCATCAGTGTTTACCTTAAGCGACATCGATCTGTTATTTCCTGTACTCCTGCCTGCTGACTTGTGGAAACAGATTAGGACTGTAGACGATGTGCTAGGGTTAGGAGATACATGGAATAATATGATTAGGCTCGATAGAGAAAGACCAGCTGGCGAGAGACCACCACAGGTAATACTAACTTTGCCTGACAGGATAGCTACAAAATTGAAAGCTATAATTCCTGAAAGAAGGATTATTTGGGACAAGCATACTGCCTGTGTCCAAGGAAAATCTGAGGGTGCAACCGAGTTCTTTAATTGGTTCGAACAAGTAGTTTCAGATTTCAGTGGGCTAGACTTGAGCACAGAGTCTGGGAAACGACTATTCGTGGCCAAATTTGTGCGTGGATTGCTGCCTGACATCCAGTCACAGATTATGCCCTCGGAAAGCGCTTGGCAAGCAAAGTCTCAGTCAGAAGTATTGCATATGGCTCAGTACTATGAGAATCGTGTCAATAACGAAAAGGAAAGAGGTGAAAAGAGAAAAGGTGACTTGAAGACAAAAGTACTAGTGCAACAAATTGTTAGAGGCCCTTTAGGGGGTAATTCACAATTTAGGGGTCAGTATGTTCCACAGGGAAATGTGCCATTAGGTCCTGTAAACATAAACCAGTGTGCTTATTGCAGACAAGAGGGTCATTGGCCTGCACAATGCCCGATCCTCCAGCAGAGGTCAAATAACGCATTTGGGAACACTGGTAGATGATCCAGAGGCCGCCCTGGGGCAGGGGGTTCTGGTAGAAGTCAGTTTTCACAGGATTCACAGCAACCTTATTCACAGGACAATCAGGCACCAAGTGTGGATAGTAGAAACATTTTTGATCATCCTTCTGCTGCATATCTCTCTGAAGAACTTCCTTTTGACGGCATTTTGTTTCGCTAGGATTGCCCGAAGCAGGGTTTGGAACCAACGACTATTCCCGTTAATCAGAAAGGTCCCTATGTTGAGATGTTATCGGGAAATAGGAAACATCTATTCATAATAGATACGGGGGCACAGAAGTGTTCCATTGTCAAGGCAAACCAATGTTTCTGTAGGGTTTTCTGGCACACAAGTTATTTGTCCGGTTTCTTCGCAGGTACCTATTACTTTGGGTCCGTTTATGGACCACTGTCCATTCCTTTTGACTACGAATTGTGGAGAGAATCTCTTGGGGTTGAATCTGTTGAAGGAATTAAATGTG
Organism: Ambystoma mexicanum; assembly: GCF_040938575.1. Lineage (NCBI taxonomy): Eukaryota > Metazoa > Chordata > Amphibia > Caudata > Ambystomatidae > Ambystoma > Ambystoma mexicanum. The sequence continues at coordinate 433,494,397 of NC_090932.1, read as the reverse complement.
GTAATTCATTGTTCTTCTAATGGAGTGCATTTGACGATTTCAACACAGCAACTTTCTGTCTCTCAGTTCTTAACCAGACCTTTGCCGCCGGAATTCAGTGATGTTCCGGAGTGTTTGTGGGCAATTGATGACAATGATGGCGGTGTTTTGCAAATTGAGCCTGTTAAGATTGTTCTGAAACATGGAGTGAAGTTGCCACATATTCCCCAGTATAAGATCTCGGTCGATGGTGAGCAAGCTTTGAAATGCATAGTCTCCAATTTTGTGCATCGTGGGGTGATTAAGGAAATTGCAGGTAGTTTGTGCAATAGTCCGATTTTTCTGTGTACAAAAAGGTGATAACGCAATTTCTTTCCATTTCATTATTGATTTGCGTGTCATTAACAAGATTGTTGCTCCACAATTTCCCATTGTGCCTGACGTGACAACAATATTACCATGATTCCGGCTTCGGCTACTCACTTTAGTGTAGTGGATCTAAAGAACGCCTTCTTTAGTATCCCTATACATAAAGACAGTAGATACTTGTTTGCGTTCACCTTAGGGGGACGTTCATTTACCTTCACCCGTGCGCCGCAAGGTTACACAGAAAGTACTAGCATCTACAGAAGGGCTTTGAAAGAGCAGCTCGACACACTCGAGTTGCCTACTACTTGTACACTGTTTCAGTATGTCAATGATCTACTCCTAGCTGCTGACTCAGAGAGTGCTTGTAAGGAGGGCACCGTGTTGTTGCTTATCCATCTAGCACAACATGGACATAAAGCTTTGCTTAAGAAATTTCAATATTGTCGACAGGAGGTCACCTATCTAGGCTATCTCCTGTCAAAGGAGGGAAGAAGGTTGACACCGGAATGGATACAAATAATTTCTAGCATGTCTGTCCCAAATACACAGAAGGAAGTTAGAGCCTTGATAGGAATGGCTTCTTACTGTAGGCAGTAGATCGCCAACTTCTCCCTAGTGATTAAACCAATGTTGGCCTTGACAAAGAAGGGCATTTCTTCGCCATTGCCGTGGAACTTGGAAAACCCGCAAGCATTTGATCTGCTCAAGACTGCATTGTGCTCGGCACCGGTTTTGGGCACACCAAACTATGAAAAGGCCTTAGTGTTGTATCTGCATGAATGTGATGGATGCGCTTTGGCTGTATTAACGCAGGAACATGGCGGGAAGAATAGGCCGTGCGGATACTTTTCTTCCGCCCTTGATCCTGTTGCATGCGCTTTGCCAAGATGTTTGAGAGCTGTCACTGCTGCTGCTGCATCTGTAAAACAGAGTGAGGGAATGGTCCTAGGCATGCTTTAACCCTGATGGTACCTCACTCTGTAGATGTTCTATTAAACAGAACACAAACGCAACACCTCACCTCCACACAATTAACGAGATATGAATTGATCTTTTTTGCACCGCACATCCAAATTAAGAGGTGTGTGTCCTTAATCCGGCTGAACTTTTCCCTCTCCTGCAAGGTACTGCTTGTAGTGACGAAGATTCACATGACTGTCTCTACACTGCAGATCAAGAGACAAAAGGCAGAATCAATATGAAAGCCACTCCTTTGAATAATCCACAAGGGAAGCTATTTTGTGATGGCTCCTGTTTCAAACTCCCAGATGGTACATCCACAGCTGCTTATGCAATCACCACATTGAGCACGGTCGTGGAGACCAAAAGAATCACGCATAATTCTGCACAGGCCGCAGAGATTATTGCATTGACCCGAGCTTGTGAACTTTCCGAAGGGCTTACCGTGAATATATATACTGACAGTCAGTATGCCTTTGGGGTGGTGGTTCACAACTTCGACAGACTTTGGGCAGAAAGCGGTTTCTTGACATCACACCGCACAAAAATTCAGCATGGCTCCTTGATAGTACGGCTACTTTCAGCGCTTGCACTCCCTACTCAGTTAGCCATTATGAAATATACAGCGCATCAGAAATCATAGATAATGTAGGAAAAGGGAATGCTTTCGTTGACCAGATAGCCAAACAGACTGCCACTGATCTCTCTTCAGAAATGTATACTTCAAGGGAAGCCACAAATGCCTGTACTTTGGATGAGGGTATCAAAACCGTGAAAAATATTCAAGCCGATGCTTCGTTAGAAGAATCTAAGAAATGGGCTGAGGGTTGGGCAAAATTGGATGATGATGGGTGTTGGGTGGACAAATTTGAAGGGAAGTGGTTATTGCCCGACGCGTATATTATGGTGATGGTTGTTATGGCTCATGGTCCTACCCATATTTGTGCTCGTAAGGTCACTAGAATGTTGCAAAAAGTATGGGTAAATGACAAAATCCCTAAGGTAGCTGAGCGCTTCGTTCAAGGGTGCATGATTTGTTTGCAGCATAATGTGGGAAAGGGCACATCAACTCCTAGGGGTCGTTTTGGTCCACCTTCTGTCCCCTTAGAGGTCATCCACTTTGATTTTATTGAAATGGAGCATTGTAATAACTATAGATACGTGTTAGTTGTTATCTGCGCCTTTTGCAAATGGGTCGAAGCTTTTCCTGTCAAAGATGCAACACGGCAAAGACTATTTTGAAGGAATATTTTCCTAGATTTGGTCTGCGAAGAGTCATCTTGTCGGACAATGGTCCACACTTTATCGCTGCTGTAATTCTGCAGATATGCACGGGATTACAGATCGGTAAACGGTTCCATTTGGCTAGACATGCACAGAGTGCTGGTTTAGTAGAAATACACAACGGCATCATCAAGAACAAGCTCGCTAAGACGTGTGCCGGCACCAAACTAAAATGGCCGGACGCCTTACCAATCGTGTTATTATCCATGAGGATGACCCCTCAAACTAAGACTGGGTTCTCTCCCTTTGAGGTGGTCATGGGTAGGCCAGCCAACATTTGGAATGTCCCAAGGCCCCATTCTTTATGCAAGGTCAAAAATGTACTTCTTCTTGATTACTGTGACCAGTTGACTAAAAATCTGTATTTGATTTATCACCAGGTGCGAGAGGCTTTACCTGTCAGGTATGAGGGCCCAGGTCACAGCATACGTCCGGGGGACTGGGTCTTCACTAAGTCGTTTGAGCGATCTTCTTGCCTCGCGCGTCGTTGGTGGGGCCCACACCAGGTCCTCCTGGTCACACAGACGGCGGTGCGGGTAGCAGGAAGGAAGCACTGGATACACGCGTCGCATATCAAAATAATTCCTCACCCTGTACCACACGCTGCAGTAGATACAGAACCCCTCACCAGTACTGCAACCAACAATCACGAAGCAGTAAACAGCATCAAGAGTGCATCAGAGACTCTCCCTGAGCCTGTGAGGACTGGGGAACCAGCCATTTCATCTCCCCCCTCTCCAACAGTTCTGTCTTTTGCTCCAAATCTTGCATCAGACCTTGCTTTGGATTTGTCACTTCCATCAGGAAGTGACGACACATTGTTCACAGATCACTCAGTACCAGGAGTCACATGGTACGATCTGTGTCCGAGGAAATAGTCTTACTGCACGGTTCGGCTGTGCCATCAAGGAAATTCATCAAAAGGGCTTGTCTCTTTGGCCCGATCTTTTGTACATAAGGGGATTCTGTTGGCTAGGGTTTGTGAAAGGTCTAAGAAGACGCTCGGCCTAGAGGTCGACAGCAAATAAAATTGGTGCAAATCGTTTGAAGAACAACGCCTGCAACCGCTCCCGCCCATACGAAACAGATAAGAGACTGTGTGACCGGACATGAAAACGAACAGTTTAAAAGTATGGGCCCCAAAAACGTATTGTTGTATTATAATCATGTTAACTGGTTTCACAATAGTCATTGCTTTAGGATTCTGGTATCTGGAGGAAGTACATCCGCTTGAAAATGTATTACCCACTGAAAATGTACCCATTGTTTCTATGCCTTCTGTACATCTGCATACTCTATCTCCTACAGACTCTCAGCACAGACAGAGTTATCACAATAACACTTTATTACTTATCATGAATGCTACACATGCCATTTTCAATAAGTCCAATTGTTGGGTCTGTTCATATGTACCGCAACACGGAGATAAGGGGCAGGGTTGGTATATTCATCCTCTACCTTTGACAACTGCCTGCTATGCTTCATTATGGGCACTATTCTTTGGCCGATGGAATGAAAGCATCTCAGGGAACTTTGATGGAACTAATCTGAATGAGTTTGAGAAACATGTTCTAACACCCCTGGGATGCTCACTCTTTGCAAATAGGAGCAAGCATAATATTGCTTCTATTAGGCCTTCTGATAGACTGTCCCGTCCTTTTCATTCTTTGATCTCTTTCAAGATGGCTGCTATAGGCAATAAGGATGCCACGCCACCTTCTTACTCTGTCAGCCACAGCCCCGAGTCAGTTTCTTTCTGCATACAAAGGAATGGTTCTCAGTCAATGGGGGATTCCAAGGGTGGCACCAATGTTGTGAAATTGACTAGTGAGGACAGACCTTTGTATGTAGGCGAACCTGTCTACTTTGTTTGCGGTAATGTAGCATTTCCATGGTTACCCAGGGATGGGCAGGGAACCTGTTATTTAGGGATTCTGTTACCCGGGGTATTCATTGCCAGCACTGTAGAAATTTCAAAGGCTTGTCCACAGAGGGACGAGAATGGCGATACTTCAGCACAAGTTCTGGGCAATGTAGCTAAATCCTTTGTGCTATTTTGGGGGTAAATACTGTACTCTGAAGATATCAGGAGACTAGCGAGAGTACTGGAGAAGACCATCAACCGGACCACTGACATACTCTTTAATAGAACAAAAAGCAATAAGGTTAGTAGCACTTCAGAACCGGATGGCATTAGAGGTCATTCTGGCTGAACGTGGTGAGGAATGTAAATTAGTGGGGTCCGCTTGCTGTGTCTTTGTGCCAGATTACTCCCCAACTATCTTTAGAGCGATTCAAAATCTGCATGTTCTCAGTTCAGAAGCGCATGTTCCTGAGAGAAACTGGGATCTTAGCGCTTGGTTCTGGGACCTTCTTGCGATCTTGGGGATGGAAGCTACGTTCGGTCTTACTGATCATTTTAGGTATTCTGTTGTTCTTCTGCTGTTGTATACAATGTCTTCCTGGTGTGTGTTCGATGCTAGGAGGATGTTGTGTACAAGCGATGAGTACATTAGGAAATAAGGTATACGCCCCAGAGAAAATATCGAATTCATTCGTGCTGAATGAAATCTTAATATCTGATCTTATGGCAATTGATATCTCCGATAGTAATTCAGGATGTATGGACATTGAGACGTGGAGTTACTCGTAAAGTGACTAGAAGTAGTTTAGCGCTTGGCTTAGGCCAAAAGGAGGTTTTGCTAAACAGGAAATCACATTGTGCCTCCTTTATCGTATATATTGGCCTAAGCCCAGTCGCTCTGCGAAGAAATCAGCGTTGAAAAGTTCCGATCTCAGATCGACTTAGCCGCCATTTTAGGTCCATCCGCCATTTTGATTTCCATTTCAAAGGTCACTCTGTGTTCTAAAATGGTGGACAGTGTTTCTCCTTTGTAACTTGGCCGTCCTGACCTTCGTGCATAAGTTAATGTCTAAACTGCCCGTAGGCCACATGCTTTGGTCGTGTAATGAGACCGTGTCCTACAATTGACCTGTAGATAGAGGATTACCTGCGCCAATGAACCTGATCCACGGACATACATCGAGTACAATGTAATGCCAATACTGAACGTGGACATTTGTTAAACTATATTGTATAGGACATATGTTTAGGCTTAATGTTAAAATCGAAGATACACTGTTGCCATTGTGACTTGTTTATGCACAAACTGAGATTAATCCACATGCATATAGTTGGACTAATTAGAAATGAACTCGGCACGAACCCTAGACTTTGTTTCTTTGTAAACTGTGCAGTTTTTAGAATAAAGATTCGAGAATCTTTATAAGCCCGTTTTTGGTGTATTTCCTTTTGGGGTACTCAGCCTTTTGTTTCTGCAATTGGCCTGAAGCAGCTGCTACAAGCAGCAGGAGTCTTCCCACCTTCTTCAGAAGACTTGGTAAGTATTTTCATCTCTGTGCTGGGTGCATGACGTCACTGTGTCTGTGCAGACAGGGGCTGGAAGGCGGAAAGCTAAATCCTACAATGATCTGGCCAGAGACCCTGTGCCTCTACGCTAGTATCTAGCAGGCCCTCCTTGCTTTGACCAACTTCCTGGATCTGAAATATGTTTTATCCATCCATCACCTGGCCTGTTCATCCAAGAGCTCTCAATTTCTGTCTCTCCTCTCATCACACACAACATGCCTTCAATCCACACTTTTTGTCCCCATCCCACTCTATTAACTCTGTTTCATGTTTAACCTGTTTCATTTTCTACCCTTTTCTATTAACACCTGTTTCTCTGGCTCTTTGTTGGGTCTCGTTTCACCCCTAATTCCCTTGCTCCTTTTATGGCCCTCCTCCTTCGCCAAATCCTACCCCCAGTGCCACTTCCCTCTGTGTGCCTCAGCTATCACATACACTTGCATGCATATATTCACACACTAGTCGTCCACACACGATCTTGCATCCTTCCAAGCACACTCGCATGAACCCTCTATCTCACACCTCACCGCAGGCCTCAGTGGCTGTGCCGTCCACAGCAACATCATCAACCTGGACTCCATAACCTCATTGTTTTTTACTCCAAAGCATGCATCACCCCATCACACTCAATCACCTCATTGCTCCCCAGTTGCAGATCATCCCATCGCCCCAATCACACATTACCACCCTCACCTCCAAACACTCTAATCACACCCGATTCCCTGTAATCACCCTTCACTGTCCTCATTCCCACCTCGATCACTATCTATCATACCTTCTCATTCACCAGTTGCACATCACCACCATCACCCCCATGCAATAATCACAGCACCACAGCTCACCATATCCCGTGAGTCTCAATCACGCATCACCACCATCACTCTCCACCACACACTTCAATGCCCTCATCCCAATTGCCAGATCACTCCCCAGTCATATAACACCAACCTCAAACTCCATCACTCCATTGCCCCAACATCCCCACTGTAACTCTTCATCAAACCCACACACCCTTTGCTGCTCCCATCCAGACTCCATTGCCCTATCACCCCTTCACTCTCCTTCACTCTCACACCCCATCTACACTTCCCACAATCTCCATCATCCCCCACAGTCACACTCATTACCATCCATCCCCTCTGTCACCATCGCCTATATCATTGATCATCACCCCTATCAGGCACCATCACTATCCCTCAGTCTCCATCCCCCCAGTGAACACCCCCTAAGTCTCCATCTCCCCTCAGTTATTCTCTCGCAACATCACCTTCAAGAACCTGCACTCTCCAACACCCCTTACTCTCTCATCACACCCCTTTCTCCACCACTCACTCTATCACCACTCTCTCCATTAATTCTCAGCGCTTTGGTGTAAAGCGCTATATAAACAAAAATAAATACAAATACAAATACCTCTGTCTCACATCAGCTTTGCTTTCTCTTCATCACTGTCTCTCCCGTAAAGACATGTTCACACTCTCTGTCTCCCTCAACACCCCACACTTTCCTCACCACCTCCCTTTTCTCCCTCACCTCCTTTCTCTCCTTCTCCCCATCCCCTTCTCTCTCCACCCCTCTTTCTCTGTCTCTACCCCCTCTATCTCTATCAGTCCCCTGTCTCTCACAACCCCTTTATGTCTAAAAACGACACTCTCTCTCACCAACACCCTTTCTCTCCCCACACCTCGCTTGCACTCTCCATTCCTTCCCTCTCTCACCAACTCTCTCGCACTACCCCTCTCATCACCCCTATTCCTCTCCCCCTCCCTCTTTCCCAACCCCTCTTTCTCTCACCACCCATCCACCTCTCTCTCACACAACCCTCCCTCACTACCCCTCACTCGTTCACCACTCCTCTCTCTCTTACTACACCTCTCTATCATTTCCCCTCTCCCTCACACCCTCAACTGTCATTCCTCTGCATTGGACGTATTTTCACCTCCCAGCAATACACACGTATGCTCCGTTTTCCTTCTTTGACTCTTCCTTTCTTTTACATGCCCTTGCTCTCTCCCTCTTGCACCCCTCTCTCACACACTTGTAGCCAGTCTCTCTTGCCACTCCACAAAAAAAACCTTTTCCTTGCTATGTGTCCCTCTATCCAACACCTGAAAGCTTTTGGGGGTCATTAGAACCCTGCCAGTCCGGAAACAACGGTACCAGTAAGCTTGCCGGTACCGTTGTCTCCGGACCGGCATATTACGAGTTCTGCTTGCGGGTGCCTTTTTGCCTGACCTGGCGGGCAGACCGGCACCCGCGAGCAGAGCAAGTCGGATGCACCGGCACCATTCAGAATGGTGCCGGTGCATCAGGCCTCCCCATTCCATTGAGCTCTAAGAGGCTCAAATGGGAATGGGGAGCATTTTTTACTGGCTCACGGGAATGGCCATTTACAGGGTCCGGTAAGGCAGCAATGACCCGGTAATTGCCCATTCCTGGGTGCCGGTATAAAAACAACTCCGGCGGCAGCCGTACCGGTTTTACCAGCACGGCTCCCGCCAGAGTCGTAATGAGGCCCATTGTCTTCTTTGCACTTGCATAGACTCCAACTCTTTCTCGCACCATAGTTCTCATTTTCTCACCAGAGCTTTCACTCTTGCACCACAGCTTTTGCTCTCAAAGGATCGCCCTGACGTTCACACCATAGTTCTCACTAGTTACTGCATCCTTGCTCACATACCTTTGTTTTTGTACATGCTCCTTTTCTCTCTCACATTCCCTCGTTCTCTCCTGCACCATTTCTCACACACTTGCACCATTGCCCCTTTGCATTCTCACAAACACACACCCCCTCTCTCTCTCAAAATCTTGCACATTGGTGTGTTTTCTTGCACTATGGGGGTCATCACGAGAATCGCGGTAAAAATCAGTTTTTACCGGCATGGAGGCAATACCGGGTCCGGGTATCACTGACGCCGCTAACAGCGGACGATTACGAGTATGCGTGCACGCGCGTAGCAGCATGCCGGTATCGACAGTAACTGCTTGCCGCAAAAGTCACAAAAACATCCCTTAGCGGTATCATGGAAAGCACTGACACTCCTTCCGCCTCCGTCCACCCCTAAATAATGGGGTCGGTATTAGAAGGCCCAGCATTAGCGGACCCGGCATTAGCGGGCCCGCTAATAGCGGGCCTGTTAATACCGGAACCGGAAGTAACGTAATCACGCCGGAACGGGAAATGGCACGGCGGCCATCTTGAAAAACACAATCCATTTCCATCCTCGATATACAGGACCTGGAGCCTCAAACCAACACTCAGATCAGCATCTGCACCACCAGCACTATGCCAAAGGCCATAAAGAAAGGGGCATCCCATCAACGGAAGGAGCGGTTCTCCAAGGATGAACTTAACATGCTCGCTGACACTCTAGCTGAGAATGCAGAGGTGGTCTTTGCCTCAGACCTGAAGAGAGCAGCACAGCTCAAAAAGAAAGAGATATGGGAGCTAGTGGCCCAGAAAGTCAGTGCGGTTGGCAGCACCTCCCGCACTGTAAAGGATGTAAAAAAACGCTGGGACGACCTGCTCCTCAGAGTGCACAATATCTTGTCTGCCAACGGGAGCCTGGGCTGGCTACTGGCGGTGGCTCAAACTCACTGATCAAACTCAGCCGCTGGGAAGAAACCTGCACCAGCACCATCGGTATGGAGTGCATAGAAGGAGTGTGAGAAATGGAACGTGGAGCCTCGTCATCGGCAGATGGAGGTGAGTGTCCAAAGAAAACACTGTAGTGCAAAGTATGATGATAGTCCACCAATGTGACCGTGACATGAGGCAATGCATGGGCCATTACACACACATGGACACATTCCTGCCTAGATGCCGTCCCCAGCACTGACATGTCCACATGCATGCACCATGCCAATGCCATTCCTGAGACACACAACATAAACAGGGAAATGGCATGTGTCACACTGCACGCAGTCCACAACACAAAGGCCTGTCACACAGCAGACACCACCTCACACATGTGTGAACCTAACGTATGCCTGAACAACCCCACCATATGCCAGACAACCTGTATGCCACAACAGTAGGACAGCAAGTCATCAAATGTGTACAACTGCACTAATACCATTGTATGCATGATGCATGTACAGCCATCACTGATGCCGTCCCTCTTTTGGTCCCCCACAGGCCGTGATACCGACAGCGATGCAGAGGACTCTGCAGCACAGGCCACCACTCCTACGAAGAGGGCCAGGTCCAGGGAAGACACTAACAGGCCTTCCACATCCAAGGGCACTGGAAAGGCACATCAGCAACCGAGAACAAAGGCACCACTGGATGGCAGGGAACAGGGGCTTCATAGGTCAGCCACTACTCCAACAGTTCCAACACCTGTGGAATCCGCAGCTGTAGATGGGACCCTGTCTGCAGCTACCAGTTCGGTTGGGAAGGCAGCTGCCACTGTGCCACAGAGTGGCAATGAGGTACTTTCCCAAGGAGAGGGAGGGGGTGTGTGGGGGAGTTGTGGGGGAAGGGGGTATGTGTGAGGTGGAGGGTCTGAGCAATTTTTACTTTTTCCTGTTAAATACACCCGTTGTGTACCAGAAAAACCCTTGACTGGACATTTCGTATTGTGTATGTGATTTATTGGTTTACAGTGCATAGTGTCCATTTACCCCCACACACAGTGCCCTGAGTCCCACATTCATGGCACCCTCTGCATCCATGTGTCTTAGAAATATTGGCCTATCACACACTGGCACACTGCACGTCCCACCTGTGCATCACCACCGGGATTATGTACAACCCTGTCTTCTTCATCCTCACCTGGTGGTTGCTGTTCAATGTCAGGGGGCAGAGGCACGTTCCGTCGGATGCACATGTTGTGCAGCATGACACATGCCATGATGATCTTGGCCACCTTCTCATGCCTGTACAGGAGTGCCCCACCCAACCAGCTAAGACAGCGAAAACGTGCTTTCAACAGGCCAAAAGTCTGCTCGATCCCCACACGGGTACGGGTATGGGCACGATTGTAGTCCTCTTCGTGCCTGTTCTGTGGGTTCCGGACAGGGGTGAGGAGCCACGTCTTCAAGGGATAGCCACTATCACCTGCATGGGTGCATAATAAGGTATGTGTAAGTCAATTCCTGATAGACACCTGTGCTTATCACACATGCCTGCAGATATTTGTTGTTCACATGCACATGTCCTTGGATGTATGCACACATTTTACCTTGCCACAATTTGTGCTATGCCATGGTCTAATGGTGTGGGTTGCGTCTTCCAGATGATACAGGATGTCCACTCCCTTGCTGGTGTTCATGCACTGTGGATGCATACCGCTGTGTTTGGTATCATAATGTGATGTGTAGTGATTAGTATGATTTTATTACTGGCAGCGTTGGCACAAGTCTCAGCATGATTTATCATTCAGCGCTTATTATTCCCATGATGACATGCAGCGTTACTGTGGTGGTGGCCCTGTGACAAGCAGTGTATTCCCTTGGTGGGATTGATTTGTGCACTCTCATGGATGCTTGTCCTGTGTTGTGATTTGCTGTGGACATTTACATTGTGCATACTCACAGCATGATGCTGGATTGTGTTAAGGAGGGTGAGGTCTGATGATATGTGGTGGGCGTGTTGTGGGATGTGGGCTGGTTGGAAGTTAGGCATGTTGTAATTGGTGTGCAGCTTCCGTTTACTATGTGGATTGGTTGCCATGTTCAGTTTGGGATGCTTTGGAGCACAGTGTTTTGCTATGTGGACATTGTGCTGTCACCACAACAATGACGCCAGGGTGGTGTGTGCATCTCTCCCCCCATTACACTGCCATGTGCCTGTCATGCGACTTATCAAGCAGCCAGGCACGTCATCCTGCATGTCGCTCCATGTAGCATGGTAGCGTGGAGTTCCGCAGGAACATTGAGTCATGAGTTGATCCGGGAAATCGGACACAACAATGTGTGATGATCTTACTGGAGTCACATACCATCTGTACATCGATGGAGTGATATAGTTTACGATTGTGGTACACCACCTCCGTGGCATGCGGGATCACCAATTCAAGATGGGTGCAGTCAAGTGCACCAATACAATTTGGCATGCCTGCCAGTGCATGGAAGCCAACTATCGTGGCAAAGATCTCCTGGGCAGTCCATGGTAGGGATATGTAGTTGCTTGAGTGCTTCAGGAGGGCATCCAGCACTTTGTTCAGCATGCGAGAAAATTAGGGTTGTAATATGCCATGCATGTGCCCCACTGTGTGCTGGTAGGTGCCTGTGGCCAAGAAGTGGAGCACAGACAATACCTTTAGTAGAGTGGGGATGGCGGTGCGTATTTCAATCAGGCTGACAATGTCGTTGTGTATCATGTCTACAATGGTGGTGATGGTGTCCCGGTCCAGACGGTACAGGGTGTGGATCTGCTCACGGGTTAGGTTGAATGGACTGGCTCTGATGCAAGGGTTTGGGGGCTGCCTGCGTAGTACCACTGGCTGCACTGGTGGGGCTTGCTGGGCCTGTCTCACCCTCCTTCTCCTCCTGCATCTCCTCTGTGGTGCCTGTTGTTGTTGTTGCTGGTGGAACAATGCAAGCATGTCCTCCAGCCCCAATATTGCTACTGCAAGTGGAATCATTTTGGTGTGGAAAGGGGTGTGGTGTGTGGATGTGCTCCTTTTGTGCTGGGCCAGACTCCATTGCCTCCACCTGTGCTGATTGTGTGCACCTGTGGCAGTTGGGAACACTGCACATTGCTGTTTGCGGGTGGTTCGCAATGCCGGTGATGCCGGCATCCCGGTATCCCTTATTACGGCCTTTATGATGCCGCTATTTGTATGTCCGCATGACTTGTGATGTCCTCCTGTTAGCGCCATCCCGGTATTGCCGGGCTGAAGGGCATGCCCACGCGCATGCCGGTACGGGGGTGCACGGTATAGCCTGGAGCAGTTTGTGGTGCCGGTATTCCCTTACCGGCATCGTTTTTCCATTACCGCGATTCTCGTAATGACCCCCTATGTCTCTCTCTTGTACCCTTGACTAAATTAAAGTTGTGCCACAAGCATGCAGCACAATATACAGTTTTGTGACTCAAAACTTCCTTATTATGCCACAAAATATCCTTTATAGTGCCACAATTTAATGGGGACCCTGGCAGAACGATGTTGCACCAAAATCTGTTTACTAAAAGGCAGAACGCATCACTGCAACACTCTGAAATAGAATACAGGTATATATTGTAGGGGAGACCCAGTATAGGAGGCCTTGACTGCCTGAAACCTATTGTTTACAGCAAAATGAGAATATTGTGCTGTGCCAGGACCCATCACCTGTTTACCAGAAATGTTCATCCATGGTGGTTATTAACATTCATGTGACCGTGCTACTTATGAGTGAAGTAAGGAAGATCCCATAGCATGAAGACCTTATGGCCATTTCTGTCTGAGAATTAAATGAGAAGCATTTCTTACCGTTTACTTCTGGGACAACTGGGGAAGCTGCTCTATGCAGTGCTTGCCTGCAAGTTCCATGCTTGGTATCAGAGGTAAAGTTCTGTGCATACCTCAAACCCTCCAAAGAAGACCCCTGATTGCTCACTGAAGAAATGCCAAGAGCAGATTCAAATGCAGGCGTATGGGGTCTGTTTCAGCATAGCAGAGAGAACCTCTCAAAGATTTCAACACATGATATGCTTTCAGCCTTCACCCCTCTTACAAGCTCCCCATTCAGCTTTTCTTTCTTCATCCTCTCTTGCATTATTTCCACCCCAAGTAGCACCACACACCCTAATAGGGAAAGGAAATAAGGCAAAGAGAGAGAAAGTGAGAGGACAAAAAGACAGAAAGAAAGACAGAGAGAGATATGGAGGGGAATACAATAGAAGATAGTTGAAGTGGTACCGAGGGACTAGAGGGGAGACTGTGGCTGTGACTGAAAGACTGTGATGTAGGCGAGGGATTATGGCAAATATTATAAGGAAGAAGGGGTATAACCAGCGGCTATAAACAAGGACTATGACGAAGGAGAAGGACTATGAGAATTTGCTATGATGAGGGAGAAGGACAGGGACAAAGGTTTATGTTAAAGTAGAAGATCTATGACAAATGACTAAGTAGAATGAATAGGATAAAGAAATAGGACAAAGGACTATAATGACGCAGAAGGGATATGACAATGGACTATGTTGAAGGAGAAGTGTTATGATGAAGAAAAAGGAATGTTATGAGGAGAAGGACTAGATGAAAGACTATGATAAAGGGATACAAAGAAGAGCTATGACATAGGAGGACTAGAATGAAGGTTTATCATGAAGTTGACACACTATGATTGGTGACTGTTTTGAAGCAGAAGGACTAGAATGAAGGTATGTAATGAAGAGGAAAAACTAGAATGAAGGAGGACTATGATGATATGATATGGCATTTATAACGCGCCTATACACAAGTGTTTCAAGGCGTGACAAGGCAAGGGAGGGGAAACAGAGGGAAGACAGACAACGATCCTACTAGGCCAGGTGACATTCAGATTCCACAAGTGCAAGGGAAGGGGGAAAAGGAAAAGTGTGTGGGGGTAGGGGTAGACGAAAGTGCAGTACATGGGAAATAAAATAATAAGATAAATAATAGAACGGCCAGCTGGTGGCATGTGCAGGGAGAGTGCAGACATAAGTTCTGGTGGGGGGACTGTAGGGATACAGAAAACAGTCCCCGGTGCAAGGGTTGCCAGGGAGGCAGTGCAGGCGTGCATCTGGCAGGGCTTGGGCCCGAGATCAGATGGGTGGCAAGGTAACCAGTGCAGTCTCAGTATCAGCTAGGACTTCAGCAGGGGAGAGGGGGAGAGAAGGCAGAAGCAAAGAGGAAGGTTTTAAGGTACTTCCGGAACCGAAGATGGTTCTCCTCAAGTTTCAGGGAGTGCAAGGTCTATCATGAAGGGCAACAGTGAAAGACTATGGAGAAGCAAACAGGCTAGTAAGAAGGGCTATGATGAAGGTAACTATGAAGACAATGGCGTAGATGCCCCGGTCCTAGCAAAAGATAATATACCGGTTCTTATGTTTGCTGAGGATGCAGTACTCCTATCCCTAACACATATGGGGCTCAAAAAGGAAACTCCAAGTATTTGTGGAATTCTGTAGCAAAAGCGGGTTGTCCGTTAATGTCTCTAAGACAAAATCAATGATATTCTGTAGCAGCAAATGGAAGACAAAGCTGTCGCTGATGTTCAAGCTGAATGTGGGGGCCATTGAACAGATTGAGTATTATGATTACCTCATATTGAGAGTTAAGGCAAACTATCGATGGGATGGACATTTGGCAAAAGCAGGAGTGACATTGGCGAGGTATAGTGAAGCACTCACAAAATTTACCAGTGAACATGAGAACGGGCAGTGCAGGTGTCACTTGAGGCCTATAAAGCTCAAGCGAGACAAGCAGCAATTTTTGGTGCTGAGTGGGACATTGGGTGCTCGACCCTTTCAGTTATAGAAAATAAATATTTGAAAAACATCCTTGCTTTACTCTATAGTACACTGAATCTACCGGTATTCCTGGAGACGGGATTGCAATGCATAGAGTCGATCAGCCACGCAAGGCCAGTCTTTTACTTGGTCAGACTGTGGTCAAGTGAGCAGCTGGGTAAGAACAAAGAAGCACTCGCTGACCTTATATCCCAGGATGGTGGAACATTACTTCCATGACTTTCCCACATAAGACGTGAACTCAGTGCTATAGGACTGAGCAAGCTTTGGACGAGCCCTGTCAAGTGAAGGCTCTTAAGTAACATGCCAATCTACCGTCCTGTCAAGATAGTGGGACCATAAGAAAGTACTAGGTTGCGAGGCATATCTTGATTATGTCAATCCAAAATATGAAACAGCTTTGTATCTCAAACTTAGAATATGGACTTTACCGCTAGCCAGCCTCTGCAATAGGTGGAACACTAATGCCACAGCAGAATGTCCATTTTGCACTGAAATAACTGAAACTATTATCCATTTTGTCCTGATTTGTCCTCACTATCAAATACCAAGATGCAGATTCCCAAGACTATTATTCAGTGAGAGAAAGTACGTAACACAACGGATGCAATGATCCCATGTTATAGTACCAATGATGCTTTGGCAGTCTATTCAACTTCCAAGAACTTGGTATGGGCTGGGCATATAAGGCAGAAAACGTTGTACAGACAATTATCTTGAACATGTTTATTCATATATATAATGCTTTGACATGATCATGCTGCTATTTTTTCTTGAAGTATTTTACAAATATCATAGGTTTTATCCGTTATTATATGTCTATGTATCTTTTGTGGAACTATTTATTGATGTTTTGAGATGTTCAGGCAGCTATTCTGCTAATTGCCTGATTTAAATATCATTTTATTTTTGCTACTAGATATGGATGAACCTATTTTAAACTGTGATTTGATGTTGTTGCTTTTATGGTATTTCATATATCGAAATAAATGTAAATAAAGGTGTATTGACTGACTGAAGATCGAGAATGACTATAGTCAAGAATGATGATCAAGGAGAAGGATTATGATGAAGAATGATCCAGATAAAGAAGATGGACTATGATGAAGGACCATGATGAAGGATCTGGAGAGGCATAATGGATTTTAATGAAGGACATTAATGATGTAAAAGGACTATTATGAAGCACTATGCAGGAGAAGAATCTCTAGTATGAAGGACTTTGGTGATGAAGAAGGTCTAGGATGAGGAACTATAATACAGGAGAAAGGCTATTTTGAAGTAGAATGAGTATGGCAAAGCACGATGATAAGGGACTTTGAAGAACATGAATGACTATTACAAAGGAGTATGACAAAGATTGATAAAGGAAAAAGTCTACAATGAACAAGAAGGACATGGGCAAAGGATAATGACTGTAATGAAGGCATTTGATGAAGGTGAAGGAATATGATTAAAGAGAAATACTATGGCAGAGGACTATGATGAATGAGAAGGGCTAGAATAAAGAACTATGTTGCATGTAAAGGAGTGTGATGGAGGGCTATTCTGAGGACAATGATGAAGAAGAAGGACCAGGATGAAGGACAATGATGGAGGAGAAGAACTACGACAAAGGGCAATTATGATGGTCTGTGTTGAAGGAGGGGACTATGGTGAAGGACTATGATGAATGAGACAGACTTTGACAAAGGAAGTATTTTGATATAGGACTATGACAAGAAGTACTATGATAGAAGACAATGATGAATGAGACAGAATGTCTTGAAGGACTATGATAAATTGTATGAGTAAGGACATGCCAACATAGATGGACTAGGAGGGAGAAATAAGATGAATTCAAAGAACTATAATGAAAGTATATACCACAATCTAGGACTATAATTAAGGTAATGCCCCGGGGCCGTAGTTATAGGCCCGAGCGAAGCGAGGGCCTTAACAAAGGCCCCGGGGTATTACCTGAGTCGGTAATGCACCCGCCGCGAGGGTCATATTGCTATTAGTATCCCGGCTCGCAATATTTGCGTGACCGGGGTACTAAAAGCAATTTTTGAGCTGCAGCGTTTCGGGACAGAAAAAAAACGACCAAGAAAATGGCCGCCGCCATGGAAAGGGAAAACGGAGTCCGTTTTCCCTTTCCATGGCGGTCATCGGGAGCGGACGCGCTGGGAACACATGTGTGCCCAGCGCGTCCGCTCCCAAAAAAGGATCAAGAAAAAGGTAAGTGCGGTTGGGAGGGGGAAAAAAAATAAAAAAAATTAAAAAAGTACCTGCGTCCCCGGCGGGGGATGAGGAGAGGAAAGCCCCAAGCCGGGTGGAGGCGCGGAGCGGGGATGGCCCCGCTCCGAGTCTCCACACGGCTGGAGACTTCCCTCGTCCCCTGCCGGGGACACAAAAAAGGATCAAGAAAAAGGTAAGTGGGGTTGGGAGGGTGGGAGTGGGAGGGGAAAAAAAAAACAACGTACCTGCGTCCCTGGCGGGGGACGAGGAAAGCCCCCAGCTGTGTGGAGGCGGGGATGGCCCCGCTCCGAGTCTCCACACGGCTGGAGACTTCCCTCGTCCCCTGCCGGGGATGCAGAAACAAGAGGGTAAGTTGGGGGGGCGGGTGGGAGGGAGGACAGGGAAGGGGAAAAAAAAATACTTACCCGAGTCCCCGGCGGGGGGCGAAGGCAGCCTCTCAGCAGCGGGGAGGCCCCGCTTCGAGCCTCCCCATAGGCTGAGGGGTTGCCACGCCCCCCACTGGGGAAAAAGGCCGTGGAATCCCGACGGAGGGATTCCCGGCCGGGTATGGACCTGGCGAGAGCCAATCAGAATGCTTGTTTCATTTTGATTGTCTCTCGCCGGGGTACTAATGAAGAATAAGGGCTAGAACAAAATAGAATGATGAGGTGCTATGACATTGAAGAAGGATGAGGACAAAGGAGGAGAACTATGATGACGGATTATCAAACAGATGAAGAGCTATGATGAAGGACTGTGGTAAAGGAGAATTACTTTTGTGAAAGAGTTGGATGAAGACGAAGGACTTGGACGAAGGTCTATGATGAAGAATATGTTGAAGGAGAAAGACTATGACTAAGAACTGTGATTTTGGAGAAGCACTATGATTGAGGATGAGGACTAGGGCAAAGGACTATGATGAAGGGGAAGGACAAAGATGAAATGAAGGAGAAGGACTACGACAAATGACTATGATGAAGGACTCTGATGAAGAAGGACCAGGGAAAATTAGAAGAACCGGAAGAAAGAAGAATGACTGTTTGAGATGACTATAATTATTTAAAAGGACTATGAAGAAGAAGAAGGACCAGGACAAAGAACATCAAGTATGACAAAGAACTATTATGAAGGACAATGTAGCAGAACTTTGATACATAAGGACTATGATGATGACTATGATGAAGGAGAAGGGCTAAGATGAAGCACTATTGTTAGACGCTATTTCAGGCTAAAGTCTGAACCAACTCTCTCTTGGTAACACCACTGAGCAGTAAGGCTGAGACTAAGGTGATCTGCATGTTTTTAAAATACAGTTTAATAACAACATACATTGACAAATACTAGACTATCCACATATATGTAAATACAATGATACTATTTGTTAAAAACACACTGCAGTAAGATCACAAAACTAACTAAAACAATATCTACATATACACAAATCACAATTTGATAACCCTGCATGGGTTACACACCACCTTAGTATTAATCATTTTCAAAGCAACACTGTTAAATTATTCTAAAGTGAGAGAAAACGATGTTACATACACATTACAGGCCTTGTAATGTTATAAGTTACCACAATTCTTGTTACTAAACGTAAACACGTCCAAGCCATTTCTTTTTACAATGCTCACAGTATCATAGGTTAGTAACCCTATCATGTGGGTTACTTATAGGGCTGTTGAAAAAAACCTGTGGCTCAACTGGCTTGATGATAGGAAAACACAGGAAAAAACTTGCCTCAAAAAGCAGAGAGTATTTAGAGTTATTCAAAGTTAGGGTTCCAACAAAGACAAAGGAAGATGTCCAATGCTAAATGTCTAAGGGGGGGCCCGTTAGTCAGGATTCCTTAACCCCAGCTCCACCACCTATTGTAAGTTAAGGTTAGCTGCATTTGATGACACTCAACTCACTCATTTTCAGGCTCCCTTTAGCCACTGTTTCTCCTTATCTCATCTCTGACTGTCTGTCCGCTATCCAGGAGTGGTGTGCCGCCAATGATCTCTGCCTTAATGCCACTAAGACTGTGTTTCTCCACATCAACACTCCTGCTCCTTCCTTTCCTGTCACTCTCTGGCCAGCCTCTCTTGGCCCTCTTCCTGCTCCCACCTGTGAGGCTGAAAACCTTGGGGTCATCTTCGACTCCACACTTTCCTTCTTTCCTCACATCTCTGACATCTCTAAGAAGTCACAGTACCAGCTGCACCTTCTCAGAGGTATTGTTCCTTCCCTCTCCTTCCCCCAGAAGCTCACTGTCTCCAGAGCTCTGGTTCTCTCTAGGCTGGACTATTGCAAAAGCCTCTTTGTAAATCTGCCTGCCTCTACTCTCTGCCCTCTGCAACTCATCCAAAACAGGACTGCAAGACTTGTCCTTGGCCTCAAGCCCAGGGATCGTATCTCTACAGTACTGAAAACTCTGCACTGGCTCCCAGTGGCGGTGAGGATTAGGTTCAAAACCCTCTTCATTGTCCACAAGGCCTTCTGGGGCCTGGGGCCTCAATACCTTCAACTCTCTCTGCCTGAGTATCTTCCTTCTCGAGCTCTTCGCTCATCCGCCTCAAACTCCCTCAGGGTCAGACACTTCTCCAAATAATGAGTTGGTGGAATATATCTTTCTTCTGCTGGGGCCTCCCTCTGGAATAACCTCCCTGCCTGTCTGAAACTTTAGGAGAACCATCTCCGGTTCCGGAAACACCTCAAGATCTTCCTCTTTGCTTCTGCTTTTTCTCCTCTTCTCCCATACTGATCTCCTAGTGTGAAACTACACTGGTTACCTGGCTACCCTCTGATCTCGGGCCCAGGTCCCCTCCCCACCAGTTGCACACCTGCACCACACCCCTGGCAACCCTTGGACTCTGGGACTGTTTCTGTACCACTACAGCCCCCTACCAGCACTTGACACCTTATTTCTGCACTTACCCATGCACTTGCCACCAGCTGGCCGCACTATTTATTCATTGTCTTTATTTATTTTACTGTTATCCTGTGTACTGCACTGCCCCTCCACATTTCCCCCTGCACTTTTCCCCTTCTCCCCTCCCCTGCACTTGCGTGATCTCAATTATCACCTGGCCTAGTAAGATCGTTGTCTCTGCCTTCCCTCTGTCCCCCCATCCTTTGCCTCGTCGCACCTTGAAAAACTTGTCTATAGGCATATCATACTTCATAGCATATGTATTCCAATTGGGAATGGGGGGCTTAAGGACATATAGGCACACAGAGTCTGTTTGGAAAACGAATCACCCCAGCAAACAATGGATGGTTGGGGATGACAGGGATCACAATTGAATCCACAACAGCATGCTCACTGGTCACAGATGTGATCATTCTTCCCACATTCAGGTCCGACACCAACAGATACTCTTGAAAGGGATGAAGCCAGCTTGTCTTTTATTCCCACAATGTTGGAGGTCCCCATAAGAGCAGCAGATGGGAGCAGAAGTTGATTCAACCCATCACCGGGTCAGCAGCACACACAGCAGAAGGGCGGTTGGACTTTGGTTCCAGGTAGGCTTCTCTGAGTGATGAAGAGCAGCAGCAGCAGCAAGGTGATGTGGTGCCAGTCATACAGAAAAGATGGTTGCAGAGTTTCCAGCACCAAGACTAGACAGTGCTCAAGCACATGTGCAGTCTAGTTCCTGGAGGATGCAGGCCAACTACAAACCTGATGACCCTTCAGTGCTCAAGCAGGAGAACAGAACAAATCTGCCCAGCAGTCCAAGGGATGGAGACACCTGGTTCAGAATTCTCTTGTCAATAGGAAGGCAAAGATGATCTTCACAGTGGCAAGCTTAACAAACACTGGTTGAAGCAGCAGTCCTACAATGTCCCCTGTTCGCCTTTCAGCATTGGGTACTTGGCTCAATTGAGAATGCCTCTGGATCCTCTCCTTTTATCCTAAGTTTGGGCTGAAAGAGAGCCCATCCATCCAATGAAGTGGACATGTAACATTCAAACAGGTACTGGCTAAACAATGGTGGATAGCCAGGTACCTCACACAGGGCTCAAGTCGAGGGTACACCCGGGTGGAAGAGTCCACCCACTTTTTTCAGAGGATGGACTTAGTCCCCCACCCCCAGCTAAAAGGAGGAACATTGAATGTCCTTTCTGAATTTATGAAATAAAGCCAACCTCAGGGATCGACCGCAGTCGTCAGGTTTGCAGGACAGACACTTCAGCACTGCACTATATAACCTGATCAAAAATAATAAACAACTCAAGGTGAAATGTCTTATTTCGGTACTGCAAGTTCCAGGGAAAACATTTCTATTGGTTCTGCACACCTCTTAACGTTTTCAAAAACACAATTAGAACAAAATATCCTCTCTTGGTTTTGTGTGTGTGTTGATTTTATGAAAGACAAATGCCATTCGTCCTGTGCAATTTGGGTGGTTATGCAAAGCCAATTTAATCAAATGAGCATATTTCACCTTGATATGCTAATTTCTGGTGACGTCACATTCCATTGCGTTTGTTGATGAGTCCCCCCAATTTAATTTTAGGACTTGACCCCTGACCTCAAATCTCCCCCGCAAAATGCCATCACTCTGGCTGGCATGTGGATTTGGGCCAGACCGACCCCATCCCCAGTTTCCACCAGTTCATGAACACAAAGCAATGGCCGAACTTCCTTTGCTGGAACCCAGAAAAAGTGGATGACCATTTAGAGTCAGTTATGACCTGAGCGGGCCGAAAGATGCCAACAAAGAATATATGTTAACGAACAGGCTTCAAATGTGTAGGACCAGCGACTTTATTTTAACAGAACAGTGAGGGGGAAAGTGGATCAGTATATTTAAATCTGTTTTTCTTAGTACGCATTAGTTCTTTCTTTTAATACTCACAGTCACTCACATATGATCCCGGTTCTGTTTTGCCTATTTGCCTCATTAGGTCCTCATTTTCTGCAGTGCCTGATCAATCGTAAGCGCAACGCAGGGTATATATTTATTTTTCTATGCCTCTGCTCTTGTTTTACTTTTTATAGCTGTTAATTCTGCCAGCTGAGATATCTCCCCAAATGCTTTCTAGTCACCCACCGAACAAGGTTTCTTGTGGACGCTCACAGGACCTGTTTGGGTCTGTTCAGGAAGTGTGGGTGTTTGCACAGAATGTTGTTCATTTGCTCCGGTATCTCTATTCTGAGCAAGTCTGGATTGCTGAATTGTAATTCATAGTCCGGATTAAATGATCCAGCAGTACTCACTAATAGGGCTCACACCGATATGAATTTGTATTTGTAGGCTATGCTGATTAATTGGTACTATTCTTTCCTGCACTATTATAATTTAATAACTTCGCAGGACACCTTCCCAATAGGCATTCAGAAAAAAAGAATGATTTAAAATGTTTGTCACAAACCACAAGAGGCTGATCAAAGTATAATCTTGAACCCCCTGCAGCCTGTTTTAGACATGAACGTCCCCAGGTTAAAAAAGTGGCTTAATCAATGCCTAAATTGTCGTTTAAAATGTACTGCTGATCCCATTTTTTAAAATATCCTGAGTTTATTTTTGTAGTTTGAACCTGGCTCCAAGGTTAAAAGGCCGTGTGTTCGTCAATTTAGCGGCTACAAACTATAATATTAAATATCTACAGAAACTTGACAATCGAAGAGGCAGTCATACACCGATACTTGCTATCACTCTTCTACCATATTCTGATTTGGGGGGATGTGGTGGAAACATCAGCACGTCATGTTATTGTAGCGGTATATTGACAGACCACCCGTAACAAGGGGAGTTTCATCCCCCTTCAGTTGCGCTGCCACACAACACATCTGTTATTTCATTTTGTTCAAGCTAGCCCTGTCTATGACTCAGCTAGAGTCATGTAGATTCCTCCTCCACTCCCCTGTGTCACCAATGAGCCAAGAACCAGGCCGGGGTACCAAAAGAATATATGTTTATTGGATAATGCGATCAATGAATATTTGCACTGAATGATTACACACGCCACATTCTCTGTGTTAGAAAACAAAGCTTAAATACAAAACTATTTTTATCTTGGAATTTCATTGTTGAACACAGGCCAAATAGAACACAGGCCAAATAAACAGTTCAAACCTATTGTCCCACAAAGCCCTTTATGTCAAAATTAACCAATACCATGGAACCTTACCAGATCATGACCATTAGCCTGATAAGTTTTAGATTTAAATCATCTGTAACATTTTCTGTGTTCAAAAGAAACATCACACATGCAGCACTTTGTATGTTGAATTTCCTTGCACACTGGAAAATGCTAGCAGTTTTGAAATCACAACAGACTTTTGGTAATACTTTGGATTGATATAGCCCTTCTTCCTTCTTCACTCTGAAGCAATACAAAATCTCCCCTTTATCAGGGTCATGTACTCACTCTCAGGAGAGAGTGTGCAGATATCACTTAGAAATTAGACTTAGTTTCACTTAGCAAAAGGACTTTGCCTCCCTAGCACCAAACCCTGACCTTCCGTGACTTTCAGCACACCTCTGCTTAAAGGCCAGATCCAAGGAATGGTGGAAGTTGGGAATTTCATTTTCGGGCAACGGCCTGTGTAAAGATGAGGCCGACGCCGGAGGATTAAGGTAACTTGTCGAGTTTATTACGGCTAGCCCGCCGAGGCACCCTTACTATCCTCTCCCACCACCAAATGTTGCTCCCATCACGCGAGCTCTCCGCCTCGAATACTAACAAGAGGCAGAGACTCGCGCAGCGACACGTGCACACTAGGCATACAATTCTCTACACATCTTCCCCCTTAGAGGAATAAAACAATTCCAACTGTTCTATCAATATAAACTTATAGAGGTATCAACTAAAATCTACATAAGAAAATGTGAAATAACAGAAAAGAAATCTACATCATATAACAACAATGAATGCAGATATAAATGTATGAAAATACAATAATTGCAAATCACGATACATAGTCTCTCATCCATGCTGGTCTGGACCTCATCCTGCAAGCATCGCCAATTTTATTCTCACTGCTTCTAACCTCAATTTCACTTCCTTTCTTGCGTGGTAGTCCTGAAGCCTCAACTCTACCATTCATTCCATGTGCCTTCGCAATTTTACCTTTTGACCACACCTCGCCTCCCTCCAGAATTACTACCGACTTTTTGACTGCAGAAATCTTCTTCGGCCCCAAATATTTACTTTCTGAACATTTATTTACCAACCTGGGGTTCTTAACATACACACTCTCTCCCACATTCCACTCACGTTCTTTCACTTTCTCATGAGCATTGAATACAGTAGTATTTCTTTTTTGGCTGGCATAGATAAGTTTCATTATTTGTTCCCTGTCCACCTGAACTACTTTGGCTGTCCCTAACCAACCTGGACATAATTTGGTCCCCGGCTCCCTACCTTTCAGGGACATGAAAGGTGAAACTTTTCTCACTGAGTGTGGAGTAGTTACATAACTCCAAGTCAACATATTTAGAACTTCTCTCCATGGTTGCCCCCCTCTCATCGCTAACTGCAACACTTCTTTCAGCCAACGGTTGACCCTCTCCAGAAGACCATTTGCTCTAGGGTGATATAAGACAGTCTTTATGTGTTTTATACCATAACTGCTGAGAAACTTCTTCATTGCTTCTGACACGAACTGAACTCTGTTGTCTGAGACAAGTTCCATTGGTACTCCTTCACTAAGAAACACTTTCTCTAAGAATGTTATCAGCTCTCTAGCTGTGACCTCCTTGACCGCTTCCCATTCTACCCATCTCGAATGATAATCAATTAGTATAAACAAAAACCTCAGACCCCCTCTTAAACCCTTTATGGGACCTACAATATCCACAGCCACTTTGGACCAAGGTTGAACAGGGACATGACTGGGAATCATAGGAGTTTCACGCACAACTTTGGTTTTGTCACTCATTTGACAACTCAAGCAGTCTTTCACCCACCTGTCAGCCATCTTGTCAATCTTCGGCCACCAATAATTCTGACGAAGTCTTCTTTTCATAGCTCCTTCCCCCGGGTGACCCTCATGAGCAAGTTCTATTAACTCCGATCTGACTGATTCCGGAGGAACAATACATCTCCCTCTCCTTAGCTTATCTTCAAAAATATTCAATTCCTCCTTTATCTCCCACCACACATCAACATTCTTTTCCAAAGCTCTCTTTTGAGGCCATCCTTTCACCGTCCACTCCTTGACAAACTTGAGTTCCTGATCAGCCTCTTCACCTTGTAACCATTTCTCTTGACTGATTGCATCTTTGACTTCTGCTACAACAGATTCAACCATTCCACTATCACCACCCACAACTTCTGTGTCCTCAATCGGCAACCTGGATAGGCAATCCGCCACCACATTTTTTTTTCCAGGTAGAAAACTCATCACAAAATGATGTGCTTGCAAGCCTAAACCCCACCTACTTATTCTGGGAGAACCTAAGGCCCACCTTCCACTCTCAAATATTTGTACTAACGGCTTGTGGTCTGATCTAACAACGAACCGCCTGCCCCACAGAAAGTACTTAAAGTGCATAATGGCCCAGAACATAGCCAAAGTCTCCCTTTCGATAACAGAGTATTTAGATTCCGCCCCCTTCAATGCCCTTGATGCAAAAGCAATAACTCTTTCCACATTTTCACTGTCATATTGTACCAAGGTTGCCCCTAACCCTAGGATACTGGCATCTACAACTACTACTGTCTTATCAGATGGATCAAACCTTTCAATGGAGGGAGCTTCGCTAATAGCTACCTTAATTTTTTCAAATGCCGCATCACAATCTGGAGACCATTCAAACTTGGCACCCTTTTTGAGTATCATCCTTATTGGGGCGGAGACTATAGCAAAATCTTTAACGAACCTATGGTAATACTCAGCAAGACACAAGAAGGATCTCACTTGATCCTTGTTAGATGGAACTGGTGCACTCTTCACTGCTTCTACTAAGCATTTCTTCGGTTTCACTCCACACACATCTATTTCATGCCCAAGGTATTCCACACTCTGAACTTCAATCTTGCATTTATCTCTTCTCACTGTCAAACCAGCTTCAGACAGTTTACTCAACACCTCTGACAAGGTCACATTATGTTCATCCACACTACTCGCATATATATGCACGTCATCCTGAAGCACTACTATGTTTTTATCCCTTCTAAAATAATGTCCATCACTCTCTGAAATACTGATGCCGCCGAAGCAAGCCCAAACGGCATCCTACAATAGTTGAAAGTACCAAAGGGCGTTATACACGCAGTCAGATGTTGGCAGTCTTCCTTCAACGGAATCTGGTGGTATGCCTGAGGAAAGGTCGATCACTGAAAACACCTTGGCACTTATGAGAGTCGACAGAGTATCTACAATATTTGGTAAAGTATGTTTGTCAACAATTATGTTCTTATTAACATCTCTCATGTCGACGCAAAGCCTTATCTGTCCATTTGGTTTTGTGGCCACCACTATAGGAGACAACCACTCCGAACTCTCACAATGCACTATGATCCCTTTCTGCAGCAGAGTCTCAATTTCTAACTTCAGTTTCTCTCATATCGTGAGGTATTGGTCTCATTTTGTGCACTTTTGGTACTGTTCCCGATCTCAGTCGAATTTCATGTTCAAACCCTTTGAGCATTCCTAATTCTTCTTGGAACACTCCTGAAAATTCCTTTTCCCACTTGCCTTTTACTTCTGCAACTGTGACTGGCTCTTCTGCACTTGCTTGAATGCGAATGCCTAGATTGCGTTGCTCATTCCAACCTAAAAGAGAAGAGCCCTCTTGTGTCACATATATTTCCGATTCACAACATCTTCCTTTATATTTAATACTTGCTTGAAACTTTCCCAAGACTTCAGTCCTCACATTACCATACGCATTTGGTTCAATATTGTGCTGTTTTATATCAGTGATATTGCCTTGTAAACGTGTCTCGTAGGTTCTTCTAGATACTAGAGTCCATGGTGAGCAACTGTCAACTTTTAACGTAACCACTCTTCCATCAATCAAAAACACATCCATGGGAGAACTCCCTCTTTTGTAGACCTCTGCTATCTCCAAGACATGCCTGGTTTGTACATTTTGGACTGTGTTCGCTCAATCTTCCTGTTCCGGAACTCTCGCTCCATGTTCTATGTCTTGTACTTGACCTACATCACGACAGACCCTCGCGAAATGCCCCTTTTTCTTGCATTTCAGACAATAAATATTCCTCGCTGGACAGAATGTGTTTGTTGAAATATGACGATTGCTGCCACATTTATAGCCTTTGACTTCCTTATTCATATTCATTCTTCTGAACCCCCTCACAGTTGCCACTTCTCCTTCTTGCTTGTCCCCTTTCATAGTCGACATGTACTTATGCGTTTGTTCCATTCCCCTGGCAGTCTCTACTGCTACTTCTAGGGACACATCTTTAGTCAGCAGTCTTTCCTGAATCTTCATATTGTTAGTACAACGTACCAACTGATCACGTATCAAAGAGTCTGTCAACTGACCAAATTCACATGTGTGGCTCAGGGACCTTAATGCTGCTATGAAATTCTCAACAGGTTCAGCGGGATCTTGTATTCTCTGAAAAAACTTGTGTCTCTCAAATGTTATATTTTTCTTGGCTTCAAAATGAATTTCTAATTTCTTTTCAGCTAAAGTATACTGGTCAACTTCCCCTTGGCCTTCAATTGGGGGTTGCGGCAATCCATCATATACGCTTCGAACTTCTGTGCCCAGATTGTGCAGGAGTATTGCCTCTTTTCTTGCCGCAGCAAACTTGTCCCCTCCAATCGCCACCAGATAGGTGTCAAACAGTTGTTTCCACCTGTCCCACCTTATTGGTGGACACCTGGTTTCATAAGAAAAGGTGGAGGCGGGGCCATACTAGCCGCAGCCATCTTTAAATTGTTCTGCTATAGTGTCTGTTGTAATGCTCAATTTTAAGTTCCATTCTCAGTTAATTTCAATTTAAGACACAATGTGCTTTATCCTCCACTTATGGTCTGATTATGCACATAAATCTCAGTCACTTGTGAGAAAAACTTTCACTCTTGCACAGTTTCAATGCGTGTGCACATCACTTTTCTGTGTTCGGGTACACTTCCCACTCTGTATTTTCTTCCACAAGCACGAATAAATCTAAAGACAATGTTTACTTCATATAGTTGTCTCCCTTCGATTGAAAGTCAGTTGGGCTTGTATTCCTTACACCCAAGGACGTGCTGAGGAAGGCGCGGCCAGCATCAGTGCTCATCTGCTCATATGCCGCTCTTGTGGTGGGAAACGCCCCTTCTTGTCCACCATCTCCTCCCCGCTCCCTTGTGCCCCTCCTCACCTGGTGGACGTGTGAGCAAACGGGAAACAGGGCCAGGGTTATTCGGCGCCGGAGTAAGGGGTCTGCTGTGGGTCTCTGCATCGCTTCTCTCTGCGCTCACGGCGGCGCCTCTCACTGCGCTAGGGGCAGGAGGTGCCGGAGCACACCGGTGGACGTTGTTACAACGTCGCTCGATCGTCTCACCGCGGGGCTGCCTGCTGCCACGGGCCTGCGTAGATCCTCGTCGCCAATATGTAAAGATGAGGCCGACGCAGGAGGATTAAGGTAACTTGTCGAGTTTATTACGGCGAGCCCGCCGAGGCACCCTTACTATCCTCTCCCACCACCAACTGTCGCTCCCATCACGCAAGCTCTCCACCTCGAATACTAACAAGAGGCAGAGACTCGTGCAGCGACGGGTGCACACTAGGCATACAATTCTCTACAGCCTGCCTGGGGTTGACAAGAAAAATAGGTGTACCCAATTGCCTTACAGGCAATAGTTTTGAAAGAACACTGGGAATGAAATGTGTTAATTGAAAGTTTTAACAAAATCGCCATGTGGTATTTGGCTATAGGGGAATTACTTGAATTATTATTTATTAAATATACTAAGGATCTACTTCCATACCCCCACTGTGATAAGGCGGTGGAAAGAAAGGAAGATCAGAGCCAGATCAGTTCCACCTCATGTAAGAAGCAAATCAGACCTTGGGGATGAGGTCATAATGGAGAGAGGGACATCACAGCCTATGCTTATGAGAGACGGCCAGCTGGACCAATGATCATTCTGCTGAACAAGAGAGAAGTTCTTTTCTCTGAGAATGCGGTTCTGATGGGAGTTGTTCTGTGTTTTGTTTTGAAATAGAGAGGGAAGTAGGAAGAGTGCCGGTTCCAGAGGAGGAGGCAACGTATGAATGGGCCTACTCATTTGAGGCCGTCCTGAGGTTAAGTTCGTAAGGCACCCGTTGTGCCCCCCAGTTGTGTTGAATCCCGTTGAAGATATCCAGTTAAGATTACTGGGCAAGAGAAGAAAGTAATTGGGGAAACGCAGCGCGGACCGAACTGACGGTCTTGTTTCCCTTCGGTGAGAGTGTCTGTTATACTGCAACCTCGACAGAGGAGCCATCGGGTCCGCGGCTCTCCTCCATAGCCCCCACCTTCCCGGAGGTGGAGCCGCGGCATAAGCCTTCCCTGTTTGTGCTTTGGCAGGGGGAGAGGGCCCGACCTTGACAGCCAATCGCCTACAGTGACCGAGTGAACAGCTGGCGGCCTGCCGGAGCCGTACGAGGAGATCGAATGAAGTAAAGAAAGGAAGCGGAAAGCTGCCGTGTGCCGAGGGCTACTGACAATAAAAGGTGAGCGGCAACAAAAGCTCAGATAGGAACGTGTTGTGAAAGGAAGTAGACAGCCGTATTAACTGTTTCAAGGAAAGTCTTTAAGGAAAGAAGTAAAAATGAAAGGGAAATGAGACTGGAGAAGGTCATAATCCCAAAGCTTGTCCAATAGAGACGCCTTCTCTGTCGACAATGCAGAAAGACAGTAGGTTGATCTGAAATCGTTTTGAAGTTATAAAGATTTGAAGGGATATAAGGACTTTGGGGATAACTACAAGAACTGATTCAAATAGAGTCTTTCCTCTGGATGAACCCAACAAATCTCTTAAAATATTAACTCTTCTGAAGGCGCTCTCTTACACCTGCCTTATTAGGCTTAATATGACTTTGCCTACACTGAAGTTTTGTTTAAGAAGGAACGAATAATATAGTTTTGTTCAACTCCTGAGTTAATGAAGGTCTGCTTCTTACCATTTACTCACATTTTTTGGCAGCGGTGGGATTGAAAGAAACATGATGGAAGAGCTAATAAAATCATTGCAACAATTATTGCAACAAGCTCTTCAGCTCCAAAGTCAACTTAGAAATTAGACTTAGTTTCACTTAGCAAAAGGACTTTGCCTCCCCAGCACCAAACCCTGACCTTCTGTGACATTCAGCACACCTCTGCTTGAAGGCCAGATCTAAGGAATGGTGACAGTTGTGAATTTCATTTTCGGGCAAGGGCCTCTCTGGGGTTGACAAGAAAAATAGGTGTACCCAATTGCCTTACAGGCAATATTTTTTAAAGTACACTGGGAATGAAATGTGTTAACTGAACATTTTTAAAAAATCGCCCTGTGGTATTTGGCTATAGGGGAATTACTTGAATTATTATTTATTAAATATACTATGGATCTACTTCCATACCCCCACCTAATAACTTAGGGGAAGATAATAAATCAAACAAATGCCCACACCCCACACACTTGGTTCTGTTGGACAAGCTACTTACGTTGGATTTGTCTGGGTTTGGCATGTAGAAAAGTCAGCAGCATTTCAGGACCCTCTCTTGTGGAAGCTCAGAGATCTGTTCAGGTACTTCAGTCAAAGATAGCCACCAGCATTCATCCCTCGATTTGGCTCTCTTTGGTACTAGGGCCCAGTCAGCTTTTAGGCTTTCTCAATCGCTGTCTCCCAGGTAAAAATAATCCTGCAGCAATTGTTAGTCCTTTCCATCCCAGGTAGTACCCTCCCCCAAGGCCCAGTGCCTCTCTAAGGATAGGCCCCTCTGAGTTATGAATTTGAATTGATGGGAAAGATGATCCCACCCACCGGTCATCATTTGACTTTTTTTTAACACATGTAGTTTTGCACAGAAAAAGTCCTACGTGAGAAATAAATGTGTTTTACAAATATACATAACAACATTTATTTTTGTGTTTCTCTACTCATGCTCGTCTGAATAAGATGACTCCTGTCTCGGCAGGAGGTTGCAGATTCAAATGCCAATTTTCACACTTTAGACAACAATTTTAACAGTTACCAAACTGAAATGTTCGATGCCGATATCTAATTTAATCAACAACCAGCTCCCCAACTTTTGGCTTCATAACATTTTTGGGAGCTAGAAATGCATTTTAGTTTGTAACTTAAGTTCCCAAAATCACATTTGAGTATGAATTACATCAATAAATAGGCATGTCCAGCAGCTTTTTGGTGATGCCTGAACCATTACAGTGCAACCTATGATTCATGAGAAAATGAACAACTATGATAGTCCATTTAAACTAATGGGAATCTTCAAACATATATGCTCTACTGATGAGGCCTTACTCTTCTTCAAACTCTGTGGCTCTTTCTCCTTCACCATTCCTACCTCTGGTCTAACTCACTCCGCAGGGCACACTCTGGATGCGCTCATCATGGCTGACCTCTCTCTCTCACTATCTCTACCCCTCTGAGTTTACCACTCTCTTGGTCTGATCATTCTCTCCTCTACTCTCATCTGGAGCTCCTGGACTCCCCAACTAAGCCTCTGCACACACTGCCAGCCTCCTTCTCTGTCATATGACTGATGAAGCGAGTGCCAGTAGCTGCCTCAGCCGCATCTTTTATTCCCCCCCGCCACCACACTATGGACTCTCACCCTGACTCAGTCCTTGCTAACCCTCACCTCTCCATCTCCAATACCTTTGGCACCCATGTCCCTGTCATGAGAATCTGCATGAAGCCTGCCTCCAAGTGCAACAGTTGGTGTGATTTTGGGCTAACCTTGCTGAAAAGCAAGTGCAGAATTGCAGAACAGAAACGCTTGGCTTCTCGCACATCCCCTGACAAACTGACCTGTCTCCTTCTCCAGAGACACTACAGACTCTCCATCCGGTCCAAGAAGCAGGCTTATATTCAAGCCTGCATCTCTGGGACCACCAACAACCCAGCTGAACTTTTCAAAATCTGTAAGAAACCTGCCAATCCTACTGCAGTTTCTACTTCTCCTCCACCTACCCAGGCTCTCTGCATGGCCATGGCCTCCCACTTCACAACCAAAGCTCAGGACATCCTGTCCTCGCTCTCCTCTACTTACCTCAATCCTCTTCCTGCACCTAAGAGTCAAATGGCCCTTCTCTCTCCATCCACTAGAGTGTCCTGAATAGAACTGACTCCTTCTCAGGAAAACGAAACTTACAGTCCTGCCTCTAGCAAGAGACACTTATATTTGTGAAGGTTACATGTCCTTGGACACATGAGTCCTTTGTAATGTTGCATCAGAAATAAAAATACTGCCTTTTGTATCTGTTGCATTTACATTTCATGTGAAGCCTTCTTACTATCTCTCTTCATGACATTAATGTCCACTTCACTTTATGATCTTTATTTGAAGGGTTTAGGCCAGAGAGTTTCACTCTAAAACGATTCCTTTCTATCCAAACTGTAAATTGCCCACATTTCCAAGGCACCTTTCTTTTTTTCAGTAAGGTTGCCGGTGTTGAAAAATAGGCCTTATGAGTACTGACAATGGCATGCAAAGCCCTTTTTAATCAGGGATCTTCTTTTGATTTGCACACAGCATTTCTAATGTGCAGCTGAAAATGAAAGTCTGACGTTTTATCTGTCAACTCACAATGTGCCTTTTCAGTTCCTTTGTGCAGTCTGGTTTTATTGTTCACATATTCCTTGTTTCAACTGCAGAAATACAAAGGGGGTCATTCCGAGATTGGAGGTAAGGGAAAAACGATGCCGGTAAGGGATTACCGGCATCGCTTACCGCTATGGGGCATTCTAACCAACCAGACCGCTATTTACAGCACCGTAAAGTACGATGCCGTAAATAGCGGTCAGGGTGTGCGCGCGCGACACACCAAGCCGACATTAGCGGCATGCCGTAAACCGGAGCTGATCCCAAGTAATGCGGACATGCAAATAACGGCCTCCTGAAGGCCTAAAAAGACCTTGCCGGCATGGAGTAAATACCGGTATCTCCGAGAAGGTGTTAAGAACCCTGAGCAGCGTTTACAAGTGCCATAGGTGCACACAATCAGCACAGGTGGAGGCAATGGAGTCAGGGCCAGTACAAAAGGAGCACGCCCACACACCACACCCCCTCCCACACCAAGACGATACCAATAGTGGTAGCATTACTGGAGCTGGAGGCCCTGCTTGCAAGGCCTCAACAACAACAACAGGCCCCACCACAGAGGAGACACAGGAGGAGAAGGAGGGTGAGACAGGCCCAGCATGCCCCACACAGTGCAGCCACCATTACCACTCCGGCAGCCCCCAATCCCTCGCATCAGAGCCACCCCTTCAACCTAACCCCTGAGCAGATCCACATCCTGTACCGGCTTGACCGTGACACCATCACCACCGTAGTGGACCTGATACACAACGACATGGTGAGCCTCATAGAAATACGCACCGCCATTCCCCCTCTACTGAAGGTAGTGTCTGTCCTGCACTTCCTTGCCACAGGCACCTACCAGCGCACAGTGGGGCACATGCATGGCATATCACAACCCTTATTTTCCCGGATACTGACCCAAGTGCTGGATGCCCTCCTCAAGCACACAAGGGACTACATATCCCTACCACAGACTCCCCAGGAGATATTCGATACAAAAGTCGCCTTCCATGCACTGGCAGGCATGCCAAATTGTATAGGTGCACTCGACTGCACCCATGTGGAGTTGGTGGTCCTGCATGCAATGGAGGTGACGTATCGCAACCGCAAGCAATACCACTCCATCAACGTGCAGATGGTATGTAATGCCAGAAAGATCATCACACATTGATGTGCCCGATATCCAGGATCAACTCATGACTCTTTGGTACTGCGGAACTCCACAATACCACGCTATATGGAGCGACATGCTGGACGACGTGCCTGGCTGCTTGCCTGACTGGGCCATGGCAGTACATCGGGGTTGTGAGGTGGGTGGCTGCATACTCCACCTGGGTGGGATGGGGCAGGGAGATGCATACTCCACCTGGGTGGAAATGTTGAAGCCAGTGCACGATATGCACCTCACCGAACACTGTGCCCCAAAGCAAGTGAAACGTCACATGACTACCAAATCCCATAGTGATGAAGTAAGGCTGACACCTAGCACTACATGACTAACAGGTAACCAGGCCGCATTCAACAACACATGCACCACTCATCGGCGGCCCTCACATATCGTAAGGGCTTCCTGTACTATGCACTGCATATGCACTATGTCGCTGCCTCCAGCATATCACCACACAGGACAGTCATCCCTGGGAGTGCATTGAGGTGAGCCTAACAGGGATACCACAGCGCATCACTGGTTCCGCACACCCATAGGAGTGCTGCAAGTCACCATGGTACCGATCAGTGCAGAATGACGAATATGCTACTGACTACAGCCAACACTCCCTACTACCAAATCTCACAGAACACAGCACATCAATGATTTTACCCCAAGACTGCTGCATGCATATACGATGCACGTGCAACAAGAGGTGAGTGCAAACCATAAACCATCTTGAAGATGCTACCCCCTCCATCATTCCATTGCACAGGACACATAGCGGGGCCAGAAATGGGGTCAATGCATCATGGGACATGTGCGTATGGGCAGAAATCACCTGCTGCCGTGTAAGACTAGTTCAGTTGTCCACCATGAATGTACAAACACTTACCTTCATTCCCCTCTCATGCAGGTGATGGTGGCTATCCCTTGAAGCCGTGGCTCATGAACCCTGTCCGAAACCCACAGAACAGACACGAGGAGGACTACAATCGTTCCCATACCCGTACACGTGTGGTGATTGAGCAGACCTTTGGCCTGTTGAAGGCACGATTTTGTTGCCTCAGCCGGTCGGGTGGGGCACTCATCTACAGCCATGAGAAGGTGTCCAAGATCACCATGGCATGTGTAATGCTGCACAATATGTGCATCCGTCGGAACGTGCCCCTGCCCCCTGACATGGAACTGCTACCACCTGATGATGATGACAGGGAGGAGGAGGAAGAAGGGGCAGGACAGCATCACGGTGCCGATGCACAGGAGGGACGTGCTGTGCGGCAAGCATTGATTGGACAATATTTCTGATACACAAGTCAGCAGAGGGTGTGAGGATGTCAGGACATCGGGCACTGGGTGTGGGGATCCATGTACACTATGCACTGTGCAATATTAAATGACACATGCGCAATGATGAATGTCCACTCTGTTTTTTTTAGCTGAACAACCAGTGTATTGAAATCATAGGTTCAAACGTGAAAATCAAACCCTCGACCACCCTTCCCCCTCCCCCTCCCACCACAACTCCCAAACACACCCTCACCCCCCTCCGCCTCCCACCACAACTCCCAAACACACCCTCACCCCCTCCCCCTCCAACCACAACTCCCAAACACACCCTCATCCCCTCCCACCACAACAACCCCACACTAGTCCCATAAGGACCACATAGGCCACATGTGGATGGCAGCATTGTCACTGTGTGCTCCCAGAG
This sequence comes from Ambystoma mexicanum, assembly GCF_040938575.1. Classification (NCBI taxonomy): domain Eukaryota; kingdom Metazoa; phylum Chordata; class Amphibia; order Caudata; family Ambystomatidae; genus Ambystoma; species Ambystoma mexicanum. The sequence continues at coordinate 433,458,171 of NC_090932.1, read as the reverse complement.
CCAGGGGGAGGCGTGTCCTGGTGGTGCATTGTACGTTGGGACCAACGGAGCGGGCTGGTCTGGGTGGAGGAGCATGCAGAAGCTGTGTCCTCCTGCTGGGGCTGTCGTGCAGGATGTGCAGCCTCCAGAGCTTCTGCTATCCGGCCAAGGACCTCACAGAGCCGGTTTGTGCTATCCGTAATGACCTTGCCCAGTGCCCTCAGTTACTTCCGCCACTCCTCCCTGGCCTGCCGATTGTCCTGCATGAAGTCATTGATCAGGCCTGTGAGCTGCTCAGCCCGCTCTGCATCAATGGCTGATGTTGTGGGCCTGCTGGGAATCGGGCTCACATGTGTTTCCGGTGCTTCACTAAGGGAACTGGCCACAAGACTGTCATGTCCCTGTGTTGCTCCTTGCCCCGTAAGCCCAGGTGTGTCACTCTCACCTGAGTCAATATAGGAGACCTGGGGGTCGGTTTGGGCATCAGGGGTAGACGATCTCATATGTGTCCTCCTCAGTTGCTCTGCATATGGATAAGGGGCTGTCGGCAACATCGAGGGGGGCCGTGGCGCAATCTCCCCAGCCACACTAGACTCCTCAGAGCGCAGCGTAGGGCATGTGACTACCGCCAGTGCAGGGTGGGGTAGGGGCGGAGGTTGTGCACCCTCCACGGGACTTGCTTGAGCCGGTGGTGTGCCTCCAGGTGTTTTCCTGCTCGCAGGTAGACGGCGGCCCCTGCCTTGGCCCCTGGAGGTGCTGGGCCGGTTGCTTGCCTGTTCCTCGGTGTCATGCTCGCTGCCTGTGGGGGTGGAAGAGAGGGACGGCATGAGTGATGATTTGAGAGCCAGCATTTGGACATGGCTACAATATCACAATCAGATACTAGTGGGTTATCGGCATTTGGGTGGAGAACGGCACATTATTCTATGCTTGGCGGTAAATGCATGCATATGTCTGTGTCACTCATGTTGGCCGGGTACTGTGCTGGCTCACATGCACACTGTTTACATCAACTGCCCTGTGTGCCTCACGGAATGGCCCACTTTGTGTGGTATGTGTCATGTAGGTTACAGCCTCGCACCTGGCACTAGCCTGGGTCTCACTTGTTTCGGCATGATTTAAAGGGGAGGGGGAGGCCGACCATGCCGTGGTTCGATTTTTTCTCATAGCACATTTTGAACTTGCGTACATTTCAGGTATTCATTAGCCCTGTCCATCCATACCTGACTGGTTTGACTTCATTTCTTAGTCAATGCATTTTCCGCATTGCATTCTACTTTTGTCTCTTTTAAGTATTATCTTTACACTCCATCACTTTTGATGCACTTTTCATTTTTCCCTTTGCTTTACTGTCGTAGGTGGCTTTTGTCTCAGCACCCTATTACCATCACTTTTGTCTACAGAGTCTAAGTGCCCCACGAATTCTACATCCTTTATTTTTTGATCATTTAGTTTCTCGAATGTTGTTCAGGTTTTATCCTGTTATATTCATTATTTTTATCTGCCTCATTACTTTCACTTTCTTCTTACCATCCATTTCGACGAGTGTAATCTTGCACATAGGGGGGCTTGTTCCCTTGCTACAATGTGCACGCTCGCAAGTTTGTCACGTGTCAGGAATTCTTTTAACTATTATCATGGTTTTATGGCACTTATGGTTATTATTAGTTTCTTACTTCTCTTCTAATACATTTTTTCTTTACACATTTCCCTCTCATGACGATATTCATGGTGACTTAAGTGTGGATTTGCCACTGCACATGGTCATCTCTTCCATGCATGTGACATCGCCACGTGTAAAACATTCCTCCTAAATCATTTTACCTGGGTTTATAGATAGGCTAGTTGGCGACCGCAGCATCGGCTTTGTTGTGGCATGCCACTTCAATACGATTTATAGCAACTTTAATATGTATTCGTCATCATATGCGGCTAGAATTTCCATACATGTGACCCTGCCACGTGATAGACACTCTCTATCTAAGTGTTGCAATTGGCCAGTAAGACGGCCATCCAATGACCGCATTTTTTTCCTGCCGTTCACGCTGACAGTACATCAGATCACGTGACTGTGTCACATGACTCCAAGTAGAGATCAAAAAGCATCAGAATCAAGGGAGACACTAGGCAGTATGAGCCATGGTGAGCGTCAGAACCAGTGTTCCCTATATTGAGGTGAGTTAGATGAATAGATGTGCTATTTCTCTTTTGATTCATCTGGTATACACATGCAAGTTGAGTCTATCTATATCTACCTGTCGGTTTGTAAATATCGACAATAGGGTAATTTTTTCTCCTGTCTTTGTCATGGGTTATTTAAGATCTTTTTAAATGTCTTTCAGACTACAAGTGGAAGGCTTGACACATGAATAGACTGACTAAATATCTCTTTTTTTATCTTTTTATTGTCTTTCTCTATATACAGTGGTGTATCCTGTCCGTGTGGGTATCTACACAGTATTTCATACAGTGAAAGTGTACATATATGGTTAGATAGCTACCATCCAGTCGATACGGTTCCGCTTAGGTTTACTAGCATTGCCGGACGAATGTTTTAGTGCCTGTTGACTTAGCATTGGTAAGCATCATGTTTTGATCCTTGAAAAGGTGTACCTTGAGTTCCTGAGCTCTAAGTTAGTGATCTATAAGCACCCATTGCACATATCTTTGTTTCTTGAACAGGGTATACACAACATCTGGAGCCGTTGTATCACAGGTTTCCTGCATTTTGGCTATACACCCTATAGGGTCTTTTGACACATTGAAGTTGCGAGTCCAAGATTGTTGTTGTTCTTTTTTGATCAGGTGCATTTGGTTCCCGTATATTTCCTACACTCTAATGCCGGTTTGAGGTTTATGGATATTCTTTTTTGGAGTCACACCTACAGGATGTTAGATGGACACACCTATACTTCTGAATTTTGACTGCATATACTTGATTAAAATGAATGTGGATGGTTGTGGACAATGGCCCTCATTACGACCTTGGCGGAGGACCATGGTGCTATTAGCACCATGGTCCATGGCGCTAAGGTTGCAATTCCGCCATGGTGGTTGGCGGACTTACCGCCCCATTCCGACCTTGGCGGGGCGGTAAGTCCCCAATCCCCATTTACCCTTCCCCATTCCCATTTTTGCCCCATAGGGCATAATGGGAGTGGGGAAGGCGTTAATTACGCCACCGTAAATTACGGTGGCGTAATTAACTCCATGGTCCCTTAGCGCCATGGATTTTAACACCTGCTAAAAGCAGGTGTTAAATCCGCCATGGCGCTAAGGGACCTCGTACTCAGGCGGTAAGGGTCGGCGCTGTTAACGCTGGCGTAAACCCCTTACCGCCTGGGTCGTAATGAGGCCCAATGTATTAATTGTTCCAGCAATTGGGTAAAAATGTGTTAATTAAAATGCTCTGTGTTCTTCTTCTTTGTGTATATTGTATAATGCTATGATGAGTTTCTGAAACTGATGGTTTTCTAATATATATACTTCCAGATCATTTTGCTCCTGAAGAAGGGGGTGTTCCCCGAAACGCGTAGAGCCCTTCAGTTCATTGCAAGAATATTGCATTTTGTTATTTCTCTTTATTTGAAAGATTATTATATTTGTAGATTGCCTTGTCTCATTTTGGCCTTTTTGAATTTTTTGAACTTTTTGATATTTAAATGTTAACCAGAAGTGTCTGGTCATGATTTACTTTGTTAAACTTGTTTGTTTTGGCAACTATTCATTTATCTTTTGAAGTAAAAATTATCAATACATTTGACTGATTTTGTATCAGCTTTAATGGTGTGCAGGGGATGGGAGTGTCTTTAGTTCTAGACACTTTTTTTTTGTTTCATGTTTTTCACAAGCCCCGTGTCAGGGCCTGTATTCCTCCCCAGCACCCGGAATCATCAAGTTTCCAATTTACTAGATAATATTGGTTCCTTAATTTGGTGTGCACCTATTGAATTCTACTTTATTTACGACCATGCCGTGACACCTTGGCCAGCCCTTAGCAGTGACTTTCAAAACATTGGCGTTGGCAGTATTGACTTTGGACACTCACCTCCATCAGCGGCTGACATTGCCCCTCACTCCATCTCTCCAACCCCTTTGATGGCTTTGGGGCCTATCATTGCTGCACATGTCTCCTCCCACGGCATTAATTTCATGGGCGAACCTGGGCCTCCTCCTGTCTCCAGGGCCTGGCTTCTATTAGCCGAGAGGATGCTCCACACCCTCAGCCGCAGGTCGTCCCACCTTTTTCTGCAATCCTTAGTGGTGCGGGGGGTGTTGCCCATGGCGCTCACCTTCTGTGCTACCATAGCCCAGATCTCTTTTTTGTTTATCCCTGCCACCCTTCGAATGTCACTGCTGAAAATGGTGTCGGCATGCTCGTGGAGGGTATCCACCATCATTTGGAGTTCATCAGGGCTGAAGCGCTCCTTTCGGAGGTGGGCAGCTCCCTTTTTTGGCGCTTTGGGCATTCCTCCTTGATGATGGGATCTTTCCAGTGTGTCGAAAGTTTGCCAGGGGTCCTGTCTGGTGAGAATGGCAATGGATTGTGTTTTTAAAGATGGCAGCCATGCTCCTTCCAGTTCCTGTGCGATGACGTTGTTTCTGGTTCCGCAATTTAACAGTGACTGTAAATAACGGTGACCGCTATTTCAGGTCACCGCTAATGCGTGTTACTCTACGGCGGTAGTGTTCGCTACGGTGCGATTCATGCCGGTAGAGGGTTTTTCCGCCGTTTTTGTTGCATGGCGCTAGGTTCATTACCGGCATGGTGCAAAGCTCATGCCAGCGAACTCGTAATAGGGCGCTTTTAGCGGCCTATTGCCAGCTTAGACACGCTATTTGCACCATGCCGGTAATGAACGGAACTTACCTCCGAACTCGGAATGAGGCCCAAACTGTTAGTAATTCACAAGGCACCTTTACTGTGCGTTTGGAAGCTGGCTTTTCATTCTGCCAGTGTGCCTTTCCATGAAAAGAATGCACTTCAGCACATTTGGGCCTAACATGGCCTTCTCTTAATTTGATCCTGTGGCTGCCATTAAACCCCACATGATCGTCTCTAACTACTTTGCAGCCAAGGTCTTTCTTCACTATCGACCTTTTGGTCCCAGCCAAGCTCTTCAAGCTACCACTAACCTATTCCGGGGAACTCAAAGCCTTGGGATGTAAAATGTGATAATTCTGGGGGAATTTAATATCCCAATTAATTGCCTTATCAGTGAGAATATATACACTCTTTAAGCACCATTAGCCCATCGCTTTAGTTCTTTGATAGATTCCCTGTCACACAATAAAGGTAAATGCTTAGACTTAATTCTCCCTTAGAATCTTACTTTGGGTTTGATGTCTACTAGCCCAATGGCTTCGTCAGAGCATTATTTAAGACATCCCAGTGTCTTTCTTCCCAGACACCTGACATCAAATCAAATTCAAATCAATTTCCAGATTCAAAAATAAACTGTCATGTCAAGAATATGGGGCTTTCATAATCTCCCATTTTCTAAAGCTATAACTGGACCCTACTTCTTCCAACATTGATTTTGTCACTGCCTCACAGTAAGCATGTGAGAAGCCCAGCAGTGCAATTGATCCCCCTGCAAGAACCTAGGAAAAAAGAAAACAACTGGTTCACATCTGAACTTATTCTGAAAAAAATAGAATACAGAAAGAATGAATCTCGATGGTGAAAATCACTTGGATTAAGTGATCTCGTTATTTTGAAATCCTCACTAACATGTTACAAAAGATGATTTTTGAACCCAAACAAAATAGTCTTAGAGCACGTTGCAGGCAGCCTTAAACAAAACACAGGAAGCTTTTTCAAATTGCTCAATCTGCCCCCGCACTTGCCTGCAACCAATAAGAAACTCTGAAATTCCTTCAATTGGCTCTTCATTGAAAAAATCAAATTGATCAGGTTAGAAATTAGACCAGAACTTTAGACCATCCTCTCACCAGACCCTGCTGAGGAATTGGGAATTTCTGAAGGATTGATCAAGTTTAATGCAGTCTTTAGTGTGTACATATTTCCTCTTCTGATACTACTTCACCCTACCTATTTTAAAGAAGCAACACAGAGGTTCCCAAGTGTTTGAAGCAGTCAGTTTAGAGCCCACCTTCCAGGCAAAATAAAACCTTCCTTAGGCCCCGTGGCCCTGAACATGTATGAATTTATTGTTGGTGTTCCATGGCCATGTAAAGTTCTGGAGAAGATTGTAAACAAACAATTGCAGATTTTGTTGAAGAACAAGGTACTCTTGATTGATTTCACTCTGGCTTCCACCCTGGACATTGAATAGAGAAACCTCTTTCTGGGGTGTGGGATATTGTCTTGTGGTTTGCAAGAATGGGGGGTCTGTGTCTATTTTAGAGCTACTGAACTTATCAGCGTCATTCAACATTATGGATCACAATATTATTTTACATTGATTATCCTTCATCTCCCATGGCTATGGGGGTGCAGTTTAGTAATTCAGTACTTTGTAACAGACAGGAAACAATGTGTGAAACTGGAAAATTACATTTGGAGCCCAGCCTTAGTAGGCTGTGAGATCTATTAGTGGTCACCCCTCTCGCCACTACTTTTAAATATATACATGCATCCCTTTCTCTCAAACATTAGTGCAGGTGGATTCTGTTTTCACTCATTCGCTGATGATACTGGACAACACAAGTGCTTCTCCACCCTTATGAATTACACGTTCAGAGTTACAACTTGGATGAAGTTGTGACAAATGAAGCTATATGCTTTTAAGACTGAGGTGATCATGTTGGGACCTAGGAACATGATGCGTTCTGATCACATTTCCACCCCATTGCCATCTAGAGTCTAGACTATTCAGACTTGATTCTTCATTTTCCACAAAAGTCAGAAACCTAGGAAATATGCAAGAAACTGATTGGAGAACGTAAATGCAGATTATGGAGATAGTAAAAAGCAATTGTTTTGGAATTAGACAGTTGCACAATGTTAATTATTGGCGCAGTGGTCAACTCAAAATGCCACTACACCACCTCCCTTTATATCAGGTTCCCTGCCTGCCAACTCCAACGTTGCAGCAGTCAGATTGATTTTACATAATTTTCAATTATTACATTAGCTACCAGTCCATAGTCGATTAGTTTTTAAGATTTTGTATTTGAATTTTAAAAATTATGGTTGGGCTTACACCTGCATGAGTAACCGGATAATTCCCTGTGGCACACGTTGTAATCTTTACTCTACTAAATAATATCTACTTACTTTCCCCCCATCTATTCTACCCGTGGCAACAAGAGATTTTTCTGTCTAAGTCCGTTGCTTATTGAATGATATTCCTGTAGAAATCCACTCTTCAGCCAATTTTCTAGCTTATCAGAAAGATCCTCCTGTTCCCTCTCGACTCACCTTGATGATTTGTTGTGAGCATAGGGGCAATTAAGTTCTCAATAAGTGGATTACAATCACCAAATCATATCAAATCAAAAAGCATTTTTGGAATAAAAATATTGGTGCATGATAGGACACTTTTAAAAAGTGTATAAATACGTTCCACTGCCACCAGCCTGTTCAGGATACATATGTAAAACAACAAAATGGAACTTAAAGAAAAGAAAAGGAACACTACATGGCATTGCAGGACTCATCTTAAGGAGGGTTCTGCTGCTATATGAAAGGATAGGTGGGAGAAAAATGGGGGAAACTCTCCCTACAATGGTAACCATTAGGACTGACTGGTGCACCCAAAATGATGTAAATTGAGCAGGTGAGTAAGGCATAAAAGACCTCACTCACCCCATAGAAGAGTTGGGATCTAAATCAAATAGCAACGGTGCTGGACGTTCCATTGAAGTGAATAGGAAAGATACATTAAGACAAATCTTCCCAATTACTATTTAAATCCAATATGCTAAAAAAACAGTCACCATAAAACTGACCATAAAAATGGGAGACTTGGCAATACAGAACTGCCTTGCTCTGAGAAAATTCATATGCCTAGTGTCCCCCAAGTTGCACTTGGAGAGAAACTCCAAAGATGAAGGGCTTAGGATGAAAATCTTCAACATTCTTTACCTTTAAATTTGAATTTGGAGCAACCAGGAACAGCTGACTTGCCAATCCTAGGACACCTTTCATTGGCCAGAGAGAGAAAGGCCTTCCCATGAATACATTTAAAATGAAGACAGATTAGACTGTGAATAATCAATTGACAACCTGCGAGCCAATGGAGAGCTCTTTGAGACAGTGAGACTGAGTCTTTTTTTGAAAGAAGGAAATCAAGACACACTACTGCATTTTGGACTCCCCAAAGGCTTTGTAGTTAAGTCTGGTAGTACAATAAGGAGAGAGTTTGCACCATACAACTCGAAATTCACAAGGGCTCCAAATCCCACGGTCGATTTGAGAAGAGACTTGAGGATCCATTGGAGCTCACCAAGTCTAAGGAAATCACTTGTTCCAAACCATCCGAATTTGTGACATCATCATTACATTTGTATAACAGAATGTTTTCAGCTTTTTTGCTGTTGCCGAAAGAAAAAGTTGATTCTTAAACATGTGAAGCTGGCCCCGCAGCAAGAACTCTGTTGCAGTGGTCTTGCATTTGATCCCACTAGCCCCATTCAGTCACTTTAAGTCTCTTACTTTATTCACATAATCAGCCACATCTGGAAACTCATTCTGTGCCCTGCTGACACTCAGATAGATGTGTGTGTTGGCCACATATGAATGGCACTGCACTGTGCTGTTTAGAGATGTTGAGAAGAGGTAGCACATGAATGTTAATAGAAAATAGAAGTGACATAGTGTACTTTTAGGGCATCTTACAATGTACATGATTTTAGGTGGAAATATAGGTCTCTTGCTAAACCCACTCTCCTCTGGTACTTCATAAAGCTTGGAACCAAGGCAGATCTTGAGAATTGTGCAAGAGAAGCCAGGACAAATAGAAGTAACTGATTTTCCAGAGTGTTGAATACTGCAAAGAGGTCTAACATGATCAAGAGTGTGGGCATCATTACGAGTCTGGCGGTAATGCTGGTGCTACCTGCAGGTTGCCACTGTACTTGTAACACAGTATCCGCCGTCTGAGATCCCGGTGCCACCAGTCTAGGATATCAGGTGGCGGAAAATGTAAGTTCCCATGGAGTCCACTAGGACTCCATGGGAATGGGTACACAGAATTACTGGCACTGTTGCTAACGGTGCCAGTGCTTCTGTGACAACGCTGCTTACCTGGGCCGGTGTGCCCAGCATGTCAGACCTGCCTGGCACAATGGCCCAGGAAAGGCAGTGTTGTAGTGTGGCGGTCTGGAAAGGGGACCGGTATGTTCTCCCTCATCTGCCTGGGCCATGTTGTCAACCCAAACCTCTACTAGAGCGGTTCCATCCCATGATTGGGATGAAAACCAGATTGGAAGAAAAAAGTATCCCATCATTTTCAATTAAGCCCTGAAGTTATGGCACCACAACTTTGTGCAATTTTATAGGGTGGGTATTGTCAAACAAAGCATGATCAAGAGTAGAATTTTCATAAATGAGGAATAACAATTGTTTGAAAGAAAATTGAAATATTCTTTTTTCCACAGATTAATATGTAAATCATATAGTATATAGACATTCGACTATGTCGTGCTCTTTGGCTGCTATAGTAGGTGTGAGTCTTCTATTTTACATGCTTATTGGAGAGTTTTCAGAAAGGGTATCATATTTGTATGTTATTGTATATTGTGTTGCTATATATTTATTTATTGAATTCTTTTTTACCCAGAACATAAAAAGACTTTCAGAAACACTTATAAAGTGGGCAATCCTGAATCAGGTGTTGTGCATTAGAAAGGTAGAGACAAATTACTGGTTGATGAGGGGGAATACGTTACATGTGTTAATATCCCCGCAAAAATATTGCGATACAAAAATATTGCCATATTTTTGTGCCGATATTGAGCCATGTACCCTGCGGGGAAGACACCCCCGCATTATTTTTAAATGTGCAGGGGAAACCCCTGCAAACCCCGCTCCCACAAATGATCCCCCCAAAAATATTGCCTATGGCGAGACAGACGACCATATGTACAGCGATATTTTTGCTGGGGATAATATGTAGGGATACCAGTGAATACATAATACTGAAACCAGGGCCAGTTTAGGACACATGATAACAGCAGCCTGAGTGGAGTGAATATGTGCAAGGTCATATATATTAATCAAAACCAAATGAACAGGGTCAATGGAACCAACCACCCACTCCTTATAGTGGAATAACAAATCTGGACAAAAAATCTCAATTCATTCAAAGATATTTATATGGGTCACAAGGTGAAATGTGTCTGTAATACACAAAACACAGAACACTCAATAAATACAAACATAGAACAATAAATGGGAAGTACACTGAATGCCTACACGCACGCGAACCACACGTATTCATGGAATCGAATAGGGCAAACTCGTGCACGGGCAAAGACACGCTCAGGCCTAAACACGTCCGCCACACGAAGGCAGGCGGTAGCACCCCTGCGCATTACAAAAGTGTGCACAAATAAAAAGCATGCATATACTGAGTGGGTTACGTGTATTCCTGGGGTTCGCGTGAAGTTTCACACGCGATAGGCCCTGTGGGAGTGGGGTACATGTATTTCGGGGGTGCGCAGGAAGTTTTACACGCGATTGGCCTGGGTACGTGTATTTCAGGGGTGCGCGGGAAGTTTTACATGCGATTTCAGCAGGGTACGTGTATTTCAGGGGTGTGCGGGAAGTTTTACATGCGATTGGCCTGGGTACGTGTATTTAGGGGTGTGCGGGAAGTTTGACACACGATTTCAGCAGGGTACGTGTATTTCAGGGGTGCGCATGAAGTTTTACACGCGATTGGCCAGGGTATGTGTATTCCTAGGGTTCGCGTGAAGTTTCACACGCGATAGGCTCTGTGCGAGTGGGGTACGTGTATTTCAGGGGTGCGCGGGAAGTTTTACACGCGATTGGCCTGGGTATGTGTATTTCAGGGGTGCGCGAGAAGTGTTACACGCGATTTCAGCAGGGTACGTGTATTTCAGGGGTGCGCTGGAGTTTCACACGCGATTGGCCTGGGTACGTGTATTTCAGGGGTGCGCGGGAAGTTTCACACGCGATTTCAGCAGGGTATGTGTATTCCTGGGGTTCGCGGGAAGTCTTACACGCGAAAGGGCAACGACTGTGCATGATACGTCACAGACGCGCTTACGTGCTAAGGGCCTGTCCAATGAAATCGCATACGTGTGCTGACGTGCTTACGCGCTAAGGGCCTTTCCTCGAATTACACGCTGCAGTTTAGGACACATGATAACAGCAGCCTGAGTGGAGTGAATATGTGCAAGGTCATATATATTAATCAAAACCAAATGAACAGGGTCAAGGGAACCAACCACCCACTCCTTATAGTGGAATAACAAATCTGGACAAAAAAATCTCAATTCATTCAAAGATATTTATATGGGTCACAAGGTGAAATGTGTCTGTAATAGACAAAACACAGAACACTCAATAAATACAAACATAGAACAATAAATGATGCAAGTAGTGTTACCCCAAGGTGGCTGCCTTGGAATGTGATTCATACAGGGAAACAATACAAATCCGACTGTCAAGAAATGAGAATGATAGGGGTCACAATGATATCTAAACAAAACAATACATAGTGCTGCACCGCACTATCATAAAACAGTGTGCGTTTCCAAACACTGAGAGTGAAAGTCTACACTTAGGTGTTTTGGCTCTTGAGGGCTGTGTTATGAGCCATACTTGTGTGGGCCTTCATCAGGACGGGAGGATTGAGGAGTCGGGGTATTCTGTCAAAAAATGGGACATGAAAAAGGTTCAGGTAGGAGGATATGGTTCCATAATGTATCAGTTATTTATAAATCAACTCACAATGAATGTGTGAATGAATAGAGCCTGTCTCATCAAGAGACGGATCTTACTGTGTCACAAATGCTTGAGGCAACGTAGAGGATTCACGGGATGTCCAGAATCGATCAGGGGTCCGGGCATGGACATCAAAAGTCTCAGGGGCCGATTCATGGAACAAACGAGCGCCGAAAATCCCAGCGCAAGCAGGTTCAAGGAGGTGCAAGCGTGAGAAAGCAAGCACACGCGCACGCGTGCGATTCAAGGAAGGCGCTGCGCTACTTTCCCACTAGTTGTGCGCCACATCCGTGCATGGTGCACGCTGGCGCACACGTCTCCAAACAGCGTGCGCTAAGCGCACAGTGAAAGCGCACATAGCACAGCACACACATCAAAAGTCGGCGGAACAGGGGGCGTAACACGTGGAATGGGGAATAACGCGTGAAAAAGAAGGCGTAACGGGGGAAGTACTGCTGGGAAGTACACTGAACGGCGACACGCACGCGAACCACACATATTCATGGAATCGAATAGGGCAAACCCGTGCACGGGCAAAGACACGCTCAGGCCTAAACACGTCCGCCACACGAAGGCAGGCGGTAGCGTCCCTGCGCATTACAAAAGTGTGCACAAATAAAAAGCACGCATATACTGAGTGGGTTACGTGTATTCCTGGGGTTCGCGTGAAGTTTCACATGCGAAAGGCCCTGTGGGAGTGGGGTACATGTATTTCGGGGGTGCGCAGGAAGTTTTACACGCGATTGGCCTGGGTATGTGTATTTCAGGGGTGCGCGGGAAGTTTTACATGCGATTTCAGCAGTGTACGTGTATTTCAGCGGTGTGCGGGAAGTTTTACATGCGATAGGCCTGGGTACGTGTATTTCAGGGGTGCGTGGGAAGTTTGACACACGATTTCAGCAGGGTACGTGTATTTCAGGGGTGTGCAGGAAGTTTTACACGCGATTGGCCTGGGTATGTGTATTCCTAGGGTTCGCGTGAAGTTTCACACGCGATAGGCCCTGTGCGAGTGGGGTACGTGTATTTCGGGGTGCGCGGGAAGTTTTACACGCGATTGGCCTGGGTACGTGTATTTCAGGGGTGCGCGGGAAGTTTTACACGCGATTTCAGCAGGGTACGTGTATTTCAGGGGTGCGCTGGAAGTTTCACACGCGATTGGCCTGGATATGTGTATTCCAAGGGTTCACTTGAAGTTTCACACGCGATAGGCCCTGTGCGAGTGGGGTACGTGTATTTCGGGGGTGCGCGGGAAGTTTTACACGCGATTGGCCTGGGTACGTGTATTTCAGGGGTACACTGGAACTTTTACACGCGATTTCAGCAGGATACGTGTATTTCAGGGGTGCGCTGGAAGTTTCACACGCGATTGGCCTGGGTACGTGTATTTCAGGGGTGCGCGGGAAGTTTCACACGCGATTTCAGCAGGGTATGTGTATTCCTGTGGTTCGCGTGAAGTTTCACACACAAAAGGGCCCTGTGCGAGTGGGGTACGTGTATTCCTGGGGTTCGCGGGAAGTTTTACACGCGAAAGGGCAACGCCTGTGCGTGATATGTCACAGACGCGCTTACGTGCTAAGGGCCTGTCCAATGAAATCGCATACGTGTGCTGACGTGCTTACGCGCTAAGGGCCTTTCCTCGAATTACACGCTGACGTGCAATTTTTTCACGTGCCAAATCACTCCGTATCAAGCTGGCCACGCAAAAACACACGGAAGACCACGCTCCTGCCCTGAAGGTCATTTTCCTGCCCCCCAGAGCCCCGAGCACGCTCCCACCTGCCATCTGCTGCTGCCTGACTGCCTGCTGCCCATGTGCCCTGCTATTTGGTGCCTGCACATCAGCCATCTGCAGGGGTCCAGTTGCTGTGTCCACCCCTGCTGGAACAGAAGACTCCTGACTGGGATACCATCGCTCCACAGCCCAGCCCCAGGACCCAGTTGCCCACCCACGCCTGCCTCGGGGGTCGCCATGTCGGGGCAAACACCATCTGAGACCACTAGCGACCCCGAGCCAGAGGGGCAGAGGGCCACCAGCTTCAGTCAGAAGGAAGTTGGTGTCCTGGTGGAGCATGTCCTGGGGCATTATGATGCCCTCTTCAGAACATCACGCGCCAACAAGGAAGGACGGGATAGGATCTGGGACGACTTTGTGGTTGCCATCAACGCAGAGGGGGTGGCAACCCTCAACATCAAGCAAGTCAAGAAGCGCTGGGAGGACTTGAGGTCCAGGACCCTCGTAAAGGCCCAGCGCCTCATGGAGTGGGGCCGGGGCAGCATGAGTACCATCCAGATGAGGGTCCTGGAAGCATAGCGCCAGCACTCCACGCCCAGATCCTTCAGAGGCAGATCCATCTGGAGTTGAGCGGTAAGTGGCCAAGCATTGCTGTGTGAGACAGGGCATGTTGCAGGGTGCTGGTTGTCTGATACTTGCCTGTATGTCTGACATAGGCCATGTACATATGTGTGTGTGCAGGGACATCATGGTCGTGCATGTGAGACCAGTAATGTGTGAACCACATGGTAGGTGCATGTGTTACAATGCAACATGCGGAGCAGCATGCGGAATGCACACATTAATGCATGCCAGACTCTGTTATTGGACATGGATGGGGTGTGAGGGATAGGTGCTGCGGTCATGGACATGTATGGTGTCCATGTCTGTGTGTCTGACTTTCGTGTCTGTGACTTGTAAATGCCATGGATACATGACACGTCTGTGACAATGTTCAGATTCACTGATGCAGCCTACTCATCCTTGTATCCACTGTGTCTGGGGTGTACAAGGCCAGATCGATGAAACTACGGTGAAGTGTGAGCATGTGATAGGCATGACCCATGATCCATGTGAGTTTCAAACCAGCATTGTATGTTTCAAGAGCCCCTTGGACATGTTTGCTAATGTTCATTGCATGCGCCATGCCTGTTACTGCATGTGTTTTGCCTACACTGACCCATGTGTTGTGGAGGGACATGATGGAAGTGATGTTTGCAGTGCCACTCATCTGCTATTGCTTCCTGTCTAGGGGACCATTGTACAGTATCCTGATGCTTGTGTTCTATGTCTCCCTCTACACAGCGGCAAGTGATGAAGAGGGCGGAGAAGGCGCTGTGGAGCAAAGCGGCAGGGATGCCCCCACCGGACGACGATGCAAGGCCCAGTCACCCTCCCAGAATGTACCATCGTCCGGGACCGAGGGGACTGGTACTGAGTCTGCCACTACGGCTGCCGCGGAAGGGGTGGGTGAGCCCCCACAGAGGCTTGCAACGGCAGAAGACGGTGTGGAGCCATCTAGGTTGGTGGTTTCCACAGAGGAGGAGGAGGCCGCTACTGAGCCGCACATGGGGCCTGGTGGGGGTGGTACCACTGGTACAAGTGGTGCAGTCCAGGGGCAGAGGCAGGTGGCAGCACGAGTCGCCGTGGAGGGGCCTGTGCATGTCACTGTCCCTGACACTGTGACTGCACCATCATGCACCAGCAGGGATGCCACATCCCAGGCCCATCCGCAGGTAGGGGGGATGTCCATGTCATCTGACACTCCTCTACCTGCAGACGAGGGGACCCCTAGCCGTATGGAGAAGGTCCTGATTGGTGTCGCGTTGCGCACGCGTGACATTCGTGATGATGTGCGTGCTTCCCGGGGGGAGCACGCATGTCATCACGAAGAGCAGTGTGCCGACGTGGCCCAGTTGGGAGTGTCCATGGTCGGGGGGTTTTGTACATGTGTCGGCCCCTCTGGCGGCCCTCTCCTCCTCTGTGGAGACTATGCGCCTGTCGTTCTCCATGCCGTCTTCCGGCCCAGATGCCACCAGGGCCCCCTGTGGACCTTCCCTGACCAACGCAGCCAGCTCGGTGGGGATCCCATCCCAGCCACAGTCGGGAGTCGGAGGTCCAGCAGGGGTGGACACCACAGCAACTGGACCCCAGCATATGGAGGATGTGCCGGCATCATCGGGCAGGGCATGTGCACGACGGCGTCGGTGGATTCCATCAGCCTGGATGTCGTCATGCTGGCAGAGGCAGTTGCGTCGGAGGAAGCGGCAGGCTCAACGTGGGAGGCATCATGGCTCGGGGCCATCTACATCAGAGGGGCAGGCATCGGCCGGAGGGCAGGAGGACCCTGGAATGGGAGTGTCTTCCGTGTGGCAGCGGTTGGGCCAGCAGATAAGTGCGGAGCGGTGGCGGGCGGAGGAGGCACGGCTCACAATGGTCAGGGCGGAAATCTCCATGCGCAGGACGCTGAGGCGGGCTGAGTGCCTCGAGGGAATTCGCAGGGAGTTGGAGGTGGACATGGGGTTATCCCTGCGAGACCTCGGGGCCAGAGAACAGGCCCACCTCCAAGACATTGAACAGGAGTTCGATGATGCCCTGGCCCATGACATCAACAAGAGAGCCGTTGGACTTGCCTGCCGCCATTTTATATAGTTCATTAGTGTTAAGTTTAATTTCTTTTTTCTTTCATTTGGGCCGCATGGACTATGCCCCACATTTTGTATATAGTTAGTAATTAGGTAGGTTTCATTGTAGGTTTCATTTATGTCGTTGGGCTCATGGACCCTGGATTTGCTATTTGTACATAGTTTTACAGTGAATTTTTCTCCTTCATCTTTTTTTTTCTTCACCATGGAGCAATGGATATTACGCTTTTCTTTCCCTTTGGATTGGCTTTCTTGGACGGTGACTTTGGACACATTTTCATTTGGATTATTTTGGATTTGCATTTTATTTATTTATCATTTTTTGGGACATGCTGCATTTTGATTATTATTGGCATTATTGTGTGTTTTGATTTCATTTCCTTCATTTTGACTTGAATACATTTTCGTTTCTTACTTCAATGTATGGTCTTCTCTCATTGGTTTCATGCATGTCACAATGTGGGTTTTCTCAGTCATGTGTTGCCATTGTGTGGGTCGGACAGACTTGTACTCATGCGCATACTGCTTATTTGTGATCTATCATGTAATAGGGATTTCAATTTGGAGTGAATGTAAAGCTTGGTTGGGTGTTTGGACTGGGGTGGCGTGGGGTGGGATTTGGGTGGCCATAAGAAGCAGGGATCTAGATTGTGATGACGTGTTGGCTGGGGGACATGTGTCAGGGCCTGCTGGCAGGTGCCTGTCAATGCTGGGGGGGTGGGGGTGCTGGGGGACATGTGTCGGAGCCTGCTGGCAGGTGCCTGTCAATGCTAGGGGGGTGGGGGCGCTGGGGGATATGTGTCAGAGCCTGCTGGCAGGTGCCTGTCAATGCTGGGGGGGTGGGGGTGCTGGGGGACATGTGTCGGGGCCTGCTGGCAGGTGCCTGTCAATGCTGGGGGGGTGGGGGTGCTGGGGGATATGTGTCGGGGCATGCTGGCAAGAGCCTGTCAATGCTGGTGGGGTGGGGTTGCTGGGGGACATGTGTCGGGGCCTGCTGGCAGGTGCCTGTCAATGCTGGAGGTGTGGGGGTGCTGGGGGACATGTGTTGGGGCCTGCTGGCAGGTGCCTGTCAATGCTGGGGGGGTGGGGGTGCAGGGGGACATGAGTGGGGGCCTGCTGGCAGGTGCCCCTCACTGCTGGGGTGTGGGGGTGCTGGGGGACATGTGTCTGGGCCTGCTGGCAGGTGCCTGTCAATGCTGGGGGGGTGGGGGTGCTGGGGGACATGTGTCGGGGCCTGCTGGCAGGTGCCTGTCAATGCCGGGTGGGTGGGGGTGCAGGGGGAC
This sequence comes from Ambystoma mexicanum, assembly GCF_040938575.1. Taxonomy (NCBI): domain Eukaryota; kingdom Metazoa; phylum Chordata; class Amphibia; order Caudata; family Ambystomatidae; genus Ambystoma; species Ambystoma mexicanum. Next base: position 433,440,612 of record NC_090932.1, on the reverse strand, counting down.
ATGAGTGGGGGCCTGCTGGCAGGTGCCCCTCACTGCTGGGAGGTGGGGGTGCTGGGGGACATTTGTCGGGGCCTGCTGGCAGATGCCCCTCACTGCTGGGGGTTGGGGTGCTGGGGGACATGTGTCGGGGCCTGCTGGCAGGTGCCTGTCAATGCTGGGGGGGGTGGGGTGCTGGGGGACATGTGTCGGGGCCTGCTGGCAGGTGCCTGTCAATGCTGGGGGGTGGGGGTGCAGGGGGACATGAGTGGGGGCCTGCTGGCAGGTGCCCCTCACTGCTGGGGGGTGGGGGTGCTGGGGGACATGTGTCGGGGCCTGCTGGCAGGTGCCTGTCAATGCTGGGGGGGTGGGGGTGCTGGGGGACATGTGTCGGGGCCTGCTGACAGGTGCCCCTCACTGCTGGGGGGTGGAGGTGCTGGGGGACATGACCAGGGGTGCAAGGTAGTGCCCTGTGGTGTGTGCTGCGTGCAGGGGCCATGGAGGGGGTAGAGGGGACACCTGGGAGGACCCACACTGCGAATTCATGTGTAGGACTCCCTGCGCACCCCCGAAATATGCGCTCCCCCCTCTGACAGCAAAATCGCACGTGAATCTTCCCACGCACCCCTGAAATACACGTACCCAGGCCAATCGCATGTAAAACTTCCCGCGCACCCCTGAAATACACGTACGCTGCTGAAATGGCGTGTAAAACTTCCCGCGTACCCCTGAAATACACGTACCCTGCTTAAATCGCGTGTGAAACTTCCCGCGCACCCCTGAAATACACGTACCCTGCTGAAATGGCGTGTAAAACTTCCCGCGCACCCCTGAAATACAAGTATCCTGCTGAAATCACATGTGGAACTTCCTGCGCACCTCGGAAATACACGTACCCTGCTGAAATAGCATGTAAAACTTCCCGCGCACCCCTGAAATACACGTACCCTGCTGAAATCGCGTGTGAAACTTCCCGCACACCCCTGAAATACACGTACCCTGCTGAAATCGCGTGTGAAACTTCCCACGCACCCCTGAAATACACGTACCCTGCTGAAATCGCATGTGAAACTTCCCGCGCACCCCTGAAATACACGTACCCTGCTGAAATCACGTGTGAAACTTCCCGCGCACCCCCGAAATACACGTACCCCACTCGCACAGGGCCTATCGCATGTGAAACTTACCGCGCACCCCTGAAATACACGTACCCTCCTGAAATCGCGTGTGAAACTTCACGCGAACCCCAGTAATACACGTACCCCGCTCGCACAGGGCCAATCACGTGTGAAACTTCCCGCGAACCCCAGTAATACACATACCCCGCTTGCCATGCTGGTACAGGGTTAGCGCAGCCCTTTGCACTAGATTGGGGATTTTGATGGCTTTTCCCTGCGCGAGGGGCGTTCTCGAGGGCATAACTGGCGCTGCTGCAGGGTCGCTGCGCCACTGTGCACCACGGCTGGTTTTGGTAGCTAAAATCCATGAATACGCTGTGCGCGGAAATGGATTTTAGCGCACGCAGTTGGCGCAGACATTCACACGTGCACACTGTGCACCAGCCGCGTGCGCCACTTGTGCACTAAATTCTATGAATTACCCCCTCAGTGTCTCAGAGAAACTACCACGTCCAAAGATGGTCAGAACATCTTACCTTCTGGCTAATTTGAAAGTCAGACAAATGCAAGGGATGGCGTATGCGTGGCCGGTGCTTCCAAGAGATAGCACCTGTATAAACGGAAGTCAGAAACGAGCGGAGAGAACTACGTTATCCTTGGGGAACTCTGCTTGTGTAAGTGATCACATTTGGGAAACTGTCCTGCGAACCCAAGGGTCATCCCACAACACGTGTGGTCCTAAAATGATCTCTAACTAAAACGGAGTGGAGGATTACCTGCATGCTGCAGAAAGCATTCAATTCAGGATGTCAACGCCTCCGGCAGCATGATGCTGTAACCATGGCCACTGTCCTATATGTAGTGGTGGCCATTTTGGAACTGTCAACGTGGCAAGCTCCCAAACTAGACCTAACAGAAGGTCTAATCATGGTGTGTGGTGGTCCTTGGGCCAAATTAAAGAATTTATGGACACAGCCATTGTGTGTCACAAATTGTGGTAAAGTTAGAAACAATGTTGACATGGTAACGAGCAGTAGCCACGCATAATACAAACGCGGGGCTTGACTATCACACGTGATGAATGGGTGATAACTGAGGCAGAATGGGCTGTGCCATGTGTCACTAAGGGCATAAAACAGTGTACACGATGTGATACAACCGGAGTCTATGGACTACTGAAAAAATGGAGAAACCTAAGACTCATGGGTCCATACAATGGTCTTCATGAAATGTGATGCAGACAGGTGGCAGCTGTATTAACAGCATCACAGGGGGTGTCAGGCTCAAAGTAAGCGCAGCGAGGTGCCAGCCTGTCGTGGTTCTGCAGGCAGTTTATTTCAAAATCAACAAAACGGCATGTGGCATCATTGTGGTTGATTTGACATATACAGTCCATCATGGCCGGGCATTTCTTGAGCTAATCTTTGTGTGATATTGTATCTCAAAAAGAAACCACACATAAAAACACAATTTAACAAATCATTAGTCGAGCGGTTTGAGTGAAGCCAAAAGAGCATTCACGTCAGACATCTGTACAAACATTAAGTTAATACATTGGGCCTCATTATGAGTCAGGCGTTAAGGGGTTAACGGCGCCGTAAACGGCGCCGACCCTTAACGCCTGATTACAAGGTCCCTTAGCGCCATGGTGATTTTAACGCCTGCTTTTTGCAGGCGTTAAAATCCATGGCGCTAAGGGACCATGGTGCTAATTACGCAACCGTAATTTACGGTGGCGTAATTAGCGCCTTCCCCACTCCCATTATGCCCTATGGGGCAAAAATGGGAATGGGGAAGGGTAAAATGGGAAATGGGGATTTACCGCCCCACTCACCTTGGAATGGGCCGGTAAATCCGCCATCCACCATGGTGTAAACGTAGTTTACACCATGGTGGTAAGGGTACGACCCAGGCGGTAACTTACCGCCTGGGTCGTAATGAGGCCCATTGTGTTATAAAACCCATCCAGGTTCACATCATGTCAGAAGAACTAAGTCACTATAGTGGAAGATGCCTGTTTACAAGTGGATAGATTTCTATTCATTACCTCGACTCTCACTAGCCTCACATAAAAGTTTTCCATTCATCTGATATGTTGAGTCCCTCTTTAACAGTGTTGAGCTTATGCACCCATTTTTGCACAACTTGAGTAAGTATCTTGTCGACATTTCCTCCTCTTATGGTAGGATTGAGTTTCTGAAGTACAAACCACTTAAGGTCCGAATTGTTGTGCTGTTTCCGAATGTAATGGTCCACTAAGGGTTTGCCGGGTGTTTTGTTCTTAATACATGACCGATACTCGGATATGCTCATTTTGATGCCCCTAACGGTTTTGTCTACATATAACAACCTGCAGGTGCATTCAATAATATAAATCACCAATTTGCTGTTACAGTTGGTATGATCGTTTAAGTCTCATTTGATGTTCTTGTGTTGAAAGACTTTCTTCGGCTCAGTGAAATTACAGGCCAAACACTGCTCACATTTGTAATGACATTTTATCGGTGGAAGATTGCACAACGTACTGGTGGACACAGTAAGCTCCAGGAAGGTGTGAACCAATGATTCTTTCAAGTTTTTGTACTTCTTAAATGCAAAGAAAGGCTTCTTATCCAATGTCCCTGAATGCTTCACCAAGTGCCAATGTCTTTTGACAGTGTTCTGAATCAGGTCAGTCAAGGGGCTGAAAGTTATCACGCAAACCAGACGTTCGAGATTGCGTTTGGGTTTCTCCCTCAGACAGAGGTCTCTGAGCGCGTGGGCCGCTCTTTTTTTGGCATCCTTAATGGCTTTTTGCGTGTACCCTCTATTGGAGAGTCTCTTCTGTAAGTCTTGCGCATGCGTCTTGAACTTCTCTGGGTCGGTGCAATTTCTTCTGAGGCGTAAGAACTGCCCGAAAGGCAAATTATGCTTCAGGCCGTCTGGGTGGTAGCTGTCGAAGTGAAGCAGACTATTACGGTCAGTCGGTTTACGGGATAGTTCTGTCTTCAGTAGGTCACCGGATCTGTAAATATGAAGATCTAGGAAGTCGATGCTGTGATGGTCTCATTGGATCATGAAGTTGATGTGTTCATTGCGTTGGTTGAGCCACTGGCAAACAAGTAGTATATCTTGAATTGTGTCCTTCCAAATTAGTAAAACATCATCTATATAGCGCTTCCAGATGATTATGTTGTCTTTATAGGGGTTTTCCACAGAGGTGATGTTGTCGATTTTATACTTAGCCATGTACAGATTGGCAAAATCTGGGGCAAATATGGCCCCCATGCTGACACCTTTAGTTTGCTTGTACAGCTGGTTCCAGAAGAGAAAGAAATTCTTGGACATGGCAAGCCTTACACACCCAAGGATGAAGTTGGGTGACGTGGAGGAGGTATCTTCCCTCTGGTCAAGGAACATTCTGAGAGCTTCCAAACCTTGTTGCTGTGGTATGGAGGTGTATAGTGCCTCTACATCCATAGTGGCAAGGATGCAATCTTCTTGAATTTTGATCTCGTTCAGTGTATGGATAGCACTGGTACTGTCCTTGAGGTACGAGGCCATTTGGTTGACAAAGGGCTTGAGGAAGAAGTCCGTATATCGGGACAGAGGCTCGAGAAGAGAATCACATGCTGAAACTATCGGTCTGCCGGTGAATTTGCAGCGTTCTTATGTACCTTGGGTAAGATGTAAAAAGCTGATGTCCGAGGGTGTAGTTTGTTGAGGAAGATGCGTTGTTCATCACAAATCCATCCCTTGTCCTCTGCGTGTCGGGTTAGACTCCTGATCTCCTCTTGTAGGTGTTTGGTTGATTTGTGACTTAAAGTCTTGTAGGCTTCCCGATCGCCTAGGAGACACAGGCATTCAGTGTTGTAGTCTGTAGTGTCCATATTGACTATACCGCCGCCTTTGACGGCGGGCTTGATGGTAATGGATGTGTTATTTTTCAGAGATAGAAATGCAGCTCTCTCTTCTTGTTCTAAATTGTAAGGGTATTAGTTGTTTTTACTAAGACCTAAAGAGACCGCTTTCATCACCAACTTTTCAAAGGTTTCTATTTCGCATGGGATGGTGTGTGGCGGAGCATAGAAGGTGGACTTAATCTTCAAACCAGTGATGTTCTAATGGTTGTGCTGGCTGGAGTTACCCACAGACTCTTGTGTACTCCGTTGTTCCGGGAGGTGCACTTTGAAAAAATAGTTCAAACTAATGTTCCAGAAAAATCTTCTCACATTCGAGTTCCGTATCAAAAGGTCTGGGCTTGGCTGCAGGGACAAAAGACAAACCCTTCTCCAGGAGTCTTAGTTCTGCTGGATTTATCAGATGTTTTGATATGTTGAAGATGGGTATCCTGTCCCCTGCCCCTGATTCGAGTACCACTGGCGGGTTCTCATTTGTTGCCCTGACAGTGTAGGTCTCCTTTTCGGGCGGCCTCGCTGCGCGCCCCTTTGAAAAAAAGGATGTTGCTGTTGTGGTCCCGAGATCCCTGCGATATTGGGATCACTGACACTGCTAAATGAACTCCCCAAGAAAGTGACTGCCCTATTCCTCCTGTTATAGTTGCCTTCCCCCTGTTGTAAGTCTGTGTAGTAGGTTGCACGAAGATAGAGGTAGGTCTTTTCTTCAGCATAGTTTTGAAGATCTTTCTTAAACTTCTGTACTTTCCTGTCTATTGTGATGTTCTTAAATTTTTAAATGTCTTTTTCTAATTTCTCTAGTTTATCTTTGGCTCCCTGTAATGATTGATTTTCTAAAAATGTATTTTCTAGTTCCAGTAGTTCAGATCCTTGTTTTTTACACTCTTCATCAGCGGTTACAATAACCAATATCAGCCAATCGCGATAACATTTGTTGCCAACACCGCTGAAGTTTTTGGTGAATTTGGGGTTGTCAGTGAACACCATATGGATGTTTCTGACCTGAAGGCCTTCAGGAATTATCCCGGCTTTGAGATACTCAAGCATAAACTTTCTGTGCATCTCCGTTCTGATGAGTTTTTCTTCTTTTGATTCATTGTTTCCAACTATTCTACCCAGGAGGGCTAAAATTAATCAAAAGCAAATGTTCATTTGGTTTTGATTAATTGTTAGCCCTCTTGGGTAGGATAGGGTCGCAACCAGGAGCCCTTTTTGACAATGGTGTAAGTACAGCCCGTGGCTGTGGGCATAAGATTGACCCCCTTGGCATCATTTTTGTTCATCCTTTCATATGAAACCTTTGATCTTCATATATATTCACATCATGGAGAAGGTCAATATAGTGTCATATACTGATGACTATTTCAAAAAATTGCTAGGAACTACTTCTACACTTAGCAATGGGGAGGGGGTACTGACCAGATGCTTCTCCAAAAGACGGCCTGAATTATAATTTGCCTTAAGGCAGTTCTTACGCCTTATGACATAGAGAAGTTCCAGACACATGCGCAAGACTTACAGAAGAGACTCTCGCATAGAGGGTACCCGCAAAAAGCCATCAAGGACGCAAAAAAAAGAGCGGCCCACACGCCCAGAGACATCTGTCTGAGGGAGAAACCCAAAAGCAATCTCGAACGTCTGGTTTGCGTGACAACTTTCAGCCCCTTGAGTGACCTGATTCAGAAGACCGTCAAACGACATTGGCACTTGGTGAAGCATTCAGGGACTTTGGATAAGAAGCATTTATTTGCATTTAAGAAGAACAAAAAATTGAAAGAATCATTGGTTCACACCTTCCTGGAGCCTACTGTGTCCACCAATATGTTGTGGAATCTTCCACCGGTAAAAGGTCATTACAAGTGTTGGCACTGTTTGGCATGTAATTTCACTGAGCCGAAGAAAGTCTTTCTACACAACATCAAATGGGACTTAAACGATCATACCAACGGTAACAGCAAATTGGTGATTTATATTATTGAATGCCCCTACAGGTTGTTAAATGCAGGCAAAACCATTAGGGGAATCAAAATGAGGATATCCAAGTAACGGTCAGGTATTAAGAACAAAACACCCGACAAACCCTTAGTGGGCATTACATCCGGAAACAGCACACCAATACAGACCTTAAGTGGTTCGTACTTCAGAAACTCAACCCCACCATAAGAGGTGGAGATGTTGACAAGATACTTACTCAACTTGAACAAAAATGAGCGCATAAGCTCAACACTGTTAAAGAGGGAATCCAACATATCAGTCGAATGGAAAACTTTTATGTGAGGCTAGTGAGTGTTGAGGTAATGAATGGAAATCTATCCACTTGTAAACAGGAATCTTCCACTATAGTGACTTAGTTCTTTTGACATGATGTGCCCCTGGATGGGTTTTATTCCACAATGCATTAACTTAATGTTTGAACAGATGTCTGACGTGCATGCTCTTTTGGCTTCACTCAAATCGCACGACTAATGATTTGTTAAGCTGTGCTTTTATGTGTGGTTTCTTTTTGAGATACAATGTCACACAGAGATTATCTCAGGAAATGCCCGGCCATGATGGACTATATATAACAAATGAACCACGATGATGCCACATGCCGTTTTGTTGATTTTGAAATACAATGTTACTCAGAGATTGTCTCAAGAAATATCTGGCCATGATGGACTGTATATGTCAAATGAACCACAATGATGCCACATGACGTTTTGTTGATTTTGAAATACACTACCTGCAGAACCCCGACAGGCTGGCACCTCGCTGTGCTTACTTTGAGCCTGACACCCCCTGTGATGCAATTAACACAGCTGCCACCTGTCTTCATCACATTTCATGAAGATCATTATATGGACCCATGGGTCTTTGGTTTCTCAATTTTTTCAGTAGTCCATGGACTCTGGTTGTATCACATTGTGTACACTGTTTTATGCCCTTAGTGACACATGACACAGCCCATTCTGCCTCGCTTATCACCCATTCATCACGTGTGATAGTCAAGCCTTGCATTTGTATTGTGCGCGGCTGTGTCTCGTTACCATGGCAACCAATGTCAACATTGCTTCTAACTTTACCACAATTTGTGACACAAAATGGCTGTGTCTGAACATTCTTTAATTCGGCCCTAGGACCACCACACACCACGATTAGACCTCTTGTTAGGTCTAGTTCAGGAGCTTGCCACGTAGGCAGTTCCAAAATGGCCACCGCTACATATAGGGCAGTGGCCATGGTTACGGCATCATGCTGCCGGAGGCACTGACATCCTGAATTGAATACTTTCTGCAGCATGCAGGTAATCCTCCACTCTGTCTTAGTGAGAGATTATTTTAGGACCACACATGTTGTGGGATGACCCTTGGGTTCGCAGGACGGTTTCCCGACTGTGATCACTTACACAAGTAGAGTTCCCCAAGGATAACGTAGTTCACTCTGCTCGTTTCTGTCTCTGTTTATACATGTGCTGTCTCTTGGACGCACCGGTCATGCATACGCTATCCCTTGCATTTGTCTGCCTTTCAAATCAACAAGAAGATAAGATATCTTTGGACATGGTAGTTTCTCTGAGACACTGAGTGTTTAGGCGCATCTCTCAGAATTTGATTACTAATTTGGCACTGTCCTCTGTCTTAGATTGGACCCACATATTAGGACTTTTGATGTCCACGTCCGGACCCCTGATCGATTCTGGACATCACGTGAATCCTCTCCTTGGCCTCAAGCATTTGTGACATGGTAAGACCCGTCTCTATGATGAGACAGGCTCTTTTTATTCAAACATTCATTACTACTATAAGGAGTGAGTGGTTGGTTCCATTGACCCTGTTCATTTGGTTTTGATTAATTGTTAGCCCTCCTGAGTAGAATAGGTTCGCAACCAGGAGCCCTTTTTTGACAAGGTCATATATATATACAGTGGAGTTAGGAACAGGATAGTCAGGGAGGAGGAGTCATGCAAGCGTACGTATAGTGTGCTACTTCTTGGTCAAGTAAAATAACTTTTAGTGAAGATTTGAAAGAGTGGATGGTAGAGAAGATTTCTACCATGAAGATTAATTCCAGTGGATTGAGAGGAAGTGCAGAGTGGTGAGGGAATTGAGAGTTTGGGGAGGGTACTACAGTGGTTATTTCGCATACAAGGTAGTGGAAAATAGTCTCAGCTAGGAAGTGGGTGCAAACTCAAACATGGTTTTGGAAACAAGCATTATGAATTTGAAGAGGGACCGGCATGAAGGTTGTGTTTTGAGGTGGGAGAACAGTGGGGACGATTGTAGAAGGTACTGGTGCTGAAGTTAACATTCAGTGGGGAGAAACGGTCACAAGTGAGGCCTGGGAGAAGGGAGCACTAGCCGTCAGGGCAGCTCACTAGCAGGGTCAGTTTGGGGATTGTAGTAGATATTTAAGTGAGGAGCGTGTGTTTTTATCTACATTAAACAGGTTCATTTTTCTCATAGTAGAGGAAGTAGCAATACTGTTGTGTAGATTTAGATTGTTATAACAAAATACCCCAATGTTCATGTCTTAAGGAAATGGAAGTGCAAGGCAGGTGAAAATGAGATTGGAGAAAGAAGGAGGGGTCATTGGAGGCAGGAACGTATATTACTTTGGCCGCAGGATTCCCCGGTTTTCCACAGTTTGAAATTCAAACGTTGTTTTAGGGGTTTGTTTTTCAAACAAATGTCGATGATAAAAAAATACTGATCCTTAGTCTTGATTTCAACTTCGGAAATCAGTCACTTTCAGAATAAAGAACTGATGTAATGGTTGTGTGGGAGGAAAAGAGGTCTACTGACTAAACTGTTGACTGTGGAACAAATACACCTGGGCTAAAATCCAGGATTTTCCATTTGACCATGTGGTGAGATCCCAGACAAATCACTTTACCTGAAACTAGATCATAATTCCGTTTGGTTTGTGCTATACCGTACAAGAAATGCTGAATTACCTTCAACAAAAATGCAACATTGTTACGCACAAGGTCGGTAAAAACCTGCTTACACGAAAAGCCACATCCATCAACTACTAGACATCTATTAACAGTCTTACATCTGAGATATGTGTTTGAAGAGTAGCCACTGCTAGTGGGACAGTGTACACCAGTGGAACACAGTTGTGCTTCAGCAAAATTCGGCTATAATATGCACATGATTGCATCACTTAGGCATATGCCAAAGTATATCTGACAATGACATCTCAGGCTGTAACTGGCATAAAATGACAGTGAGGCATGAGTGCATTTGAGGTTGAAGTTGCAATATATTATATGGTGGCAGCACTTAGGCATCTGAGAGTATATCATGCATATGCTTACTATACCTTGCATATGCGTGGTAGTATTACATAAGATGGTACTTCCTGGGTTTATGAGGATGTATTGTGCAGATTAATTTATTTATTTATTCAATGTTCATTTGTAATGCGCTTACACATCAAGTAAATTGTGTTTCAAAGCACCCACATGGCAACAGGGAGGGAACATGGGAATGAAAGGCAAATATAACAATTAAAGAGAGGGGTGGTCCTACTCGGCCTTGTGAGCATTCAGAGCATGCAAGTGCAGAGAGAGAGGCGGGTGAGAGGTTGGTAAGTGCTAGGAGTAACAAGGAGGGAAGTGCTGCAATACTACAAATATATGTATTAGCTTAAATAAATTATTAGAACTATCAAAAAAGGCACCATACAGAAACAATTGACAACAAGTTGAAAACATACAACCACATTTAATGGCATCAATAGAAAAAACAAATGTGTTCAGGGTTATGATATGATATGGCATTTATAACCTGCCTATACACAAGGGTTTCAAGGCGTGACAAGGCAAGGGAGGGGAACAGAGGGAGGACAAAAACAACGATCTTACTAGGCATAGTGACATTCAGATCATGCACGTGTAGGGGAGCAGAGAGGGGAGAAGTGCTGGGGAGTGAGGATGGAAAAGTGCAGCACAAGCAAAAAAACAGGAAAACAACAAGTAGTGCAGTTAAAGGGTGGCACGTTCACGTGTTATGGGTGTAGACAACAAGTGTCTGATAAGTGCAGGAGAAGGGACTGTAGGGTTACAGATACAGACCAGAAGCGTGGGGCGTGCCGAGAGGCATTGCAGGAATGCAGCTGGACAGGCAGGGAACTGAGCCCGAGGTCAGAGGGTTGCCAGGTGACCAGTGCATGAGTGCATGTAACAGGCAGGAGATCAGCAGGGGAGAGGAAGAGAGAAGCAAAGAGCAAGGTCTTGAGGTGCTACTAGAACCAAAGATGGTTCTGCTCAACTTTCAGCGAGGTAGGAAGGCTGTTCCAGGGGGAGGCACCAACCAAAGAAAGAGATCTGCCCCCAACTCGTTGCTTGGAGAAGCAACTGATCCTCAAGCGGTTGGAGGAGCGTGGGGCTCGAGTAGGAACATATTTCCATAGAGAGAGTTGGAGGTATAGCAGTCCCAGGCCGCAGAAAGCCTTGTGGACGCTGCAGAGGGTCTTGAACTTGATCCTTTCTGCCACTGGGAGCCAATGAAGAGATTTTCAGAGCCGGAGAGATACGATCCCTGGGCTTCAGGCCAAGGACAAGTCTTGCAGTCCCGTTCTGGATGAGTTGTAGAGGACGGAGAGTAGAGGCAGGTAGATTTAGAACGAGGATGTTGCAGTAGTCCAGCCTGAGAGAACCAGAGCTCTGGAGACAGTGATCTTCTGGAGGAAAATGAGAAAGGGAAGAATAACTCTGAGGAGGTGCAGCTGGGAGTTGACTTCTTAGAGACGTCAGAGATGTGAGGAGAGAAGGAGAGTGTGGAGTGGAAGATGACCCCAAGGATCTTAGCCTCACATTTAGGAGTAGGAAGAGGGCCCAGAGTGGGCGGCCAGAGATTAAAAGGAAAGGAGGGTGCTGCTGAGCCAATGAGGAGGATCTCCATCTTAATGGCATTAAGGCAGAGATCTTTGGTGGCACATCACTCCTGGATTGCAGACAGACAATCCGGGATAAGAGAGGGAGAAGAGGCGGCTGAGGGGAGCCTGAAAGTGAGCTGAGTGTTGTCAGCATAGCACGTAAAGTTGGAAGAGAGAGCAGCTATGCAGTGGCCGAGAGGTACTTGGTGTTGGTTGAACAGCCAAGGAGAAAGAGGATAGGAAGGACCCAAGTTGGACATGGGATGGTTGGTCAGAGAGAAAGGAGGTCAGCTAGGCCAAGGCCTGATCAGTGATACCGAGGTTATCACGGAGTCGGTTGCACAGAATGACATGGTTGACAGCCTCAAAAGCAGAAGAGAGATCAAGGAGAATGAGGACAGAGGGATGGTTAGTGTTAAGGTTTCAGAGCAGGTCTTCATGGATGTTCAGGAGAGCAGTTTTCGTGCTTCTTACCGTCTAAAGCCAGACTGGTGATCATGGAGACAACCAACAGATTCAGTGTGAAGGTTAAGCTGGGAGATGGACAGCTTTTCCAAGAGTTTGCCCAGAAAAGGAGTAATGGAGGTCGGGTGATAGTTAGCCAGACAGGAAGGATCAGCTGAGGTTTTCTTAAGAAGAGGGTGTGCAAGGGAGTGCTTCAGGGGGGATGGGAAGGTTCCAGTGGCGAAGGAGTGATTGCAGAAGTCGGCCAATGCTGAAATGAAGGTGGCCAATATGGTCCTTGATGGTTTTGAATAAACAGGGAAGAATCTGTTTTGATGAAACTTTCATAGATCGAACTTGTTTAGAAACCTTGTCAGAGGTGAACAAAGGAAAGGAAGAGAAGGGAGGAGGAGAGGCAGCCACAGGAAGGCCAGAGGTAGAGGAAAGAGTAGAGGAATATGGTGGAGAGGAAGAGAGGGAGGACAGGATGTCCTGGGGTTTTGAGATCTAATGTGAAGCCAAGGGCGTGAAGGAGGCCGGGAGGGAACAGGAGAGGTAGAGACTGAAGCAAGATTGGCCAGCTCCTTGCAGATTTTAAAGAGTTGGCCGAGTTGTTAGATGCCGCAGAGACGTGGGGTTGGAAGTGAACTCTCTTCTTAGTGTGGACAGAGAGTCAGTACTGCCTTTGTAGCAGGCGGCAGGCCAGTTTGTCAGAGGGTGCACAAGACGCCAGCCATTTTGTCATTACAGCAAAGATCACATGCTTAAAACAGACATACACATTTCATCCAGTAGTAACAACAATATAAGTCGACATAGTCATCTAATAACACTAGAACATAACAGGTAAATTCAGGGTTCGCCAAATAAAGTGAAATAAAATGAATTGGTAAACAGCTGGTTCACAATGGAGAAACATATATACAAATAAAATGTTTTAGCACGGGAAGTATAGCTCAGTGGCAATGCGCTCGTCTTGGAAGCAAGACTCTGCAGAGCAACACAGGTTTGAAACCTGAGTAGCTGCTTAGAAACCTCTTCGGTATTACGCGTGTTATAAAAAAAACGATTAGAATTGTTCCTGCTTTGTAACTATTTTCAACACACGTGCTGTTGTATCTTCTGGAGCAAGCTGAGCATTTCCTTCATATGTTTCAACAATAATGAGATAACCATCCATTAGGTTGCTGAGTGTTCTCTTTTGGCTGATATGTGCCATATCAACGTGTCCAGTGACAATTGAAAAACAAATACGTATATGTTATCTAATCAATTATGAGGCAAACTATCTAGTCTTATTTTGAAGCCAAGTCATTTATTATTTGCAAAATAATTTAAACTGATGAAGAAGATCAAGAACCATAGGAAAGAACTTGTGGTGTGTTTGGTGGCGGGTGTCAATCCTACCTCATATCATTATCCTAAATTTTGTCATCCAATATTTATATTGCGCCTTTCAACAACATAGTGGTTTTACAGTGCGTAAACCTTGTCAGAGAATTGGTGTATTGTGACCCCGCTGGGGGTTTCGCAAGACCTTAGTCTGCTGACAGCAACGAAAAAGGTTGGGGGGAATAAGAAAGGGGATGTGCTGTAGACAAACCTCTATTGTAGGGTAAATAACAGGTGGCGTGGGGTAGAAGTGATATGGTTGCAATAGTATGAATGCATTTTTTTTTAAGAACGAGATTAGATTTTTGTAAGCATAAGAAAATGGCAAGAATGGACAGGTCATTTAAAGCAAGGGGTCTATTGTGATGGCTGCAGCTAGACCAGGAGATGTTTGGTAAAAGATGGTGTTGAAAGGAACATTCAATGTTTAGTGGGTGAGAACTGTTTTTTCCAAGCCAGCTGACTGAGATGCCAGCACCAAAAGTTGGGCTTGTAAAGAAGAACCCTTGGTGAAGACATGAGGTAAATATCAAGGGGAGGAAAGAGGAGGCGCACTGAACTGGAGAACATACAGTGTTAAGTTCATGAAGCTGTGAGCTAGATATAATTCGCTATCTGTTTTAAGGCAGCTGATCCACATAGCAAAGGGTTGAAATGTCCTGGTAAGGCGGTATGCTATTGGGTTTGCTATCAGGATATGGGTTATAGTAGAAGATGTGGGGAACCATTTATGGTAAACAGTGCCACAACACCCCGAGTGTGTTGCACCTTAGTAGCTCGATGAGTTGTTACACTCAGTGAACTTGAGCCTGTTGAGCATGCATTCAGTAACAAACCTGCCCCAAACTTTCAACCTTGGCTGACTGTATATAGAACTAGAGGAAAAGCCCCAGATTGATAGTTGAGGATTACATTTGGAATCATTCTAATGATACTGTAGAGGACATGTATAATATACTGCAGGTGAAAATCCCAATGTGACTAGAACCTGAGGAAAATATCGAAGAAGTATATATGAAGCCTTCACGCTAGCACAAGGCATCATTAAGGTAATAACAAAGCCTATATTGCGTTTTAGAAAATGACATTTCGCAATACTTTTTGACCGCTTGCATGAATAAATCTGAACATTTTCCAGAGTAGAATTGTAAGGTAGCCGTCTGTGTATGGACAATTTCGGATTTGTACATTAACAGCTTCATAGTTTAAAAAACGTTTACTATGATCGAGTTTTGATAAGCTTTTGACATATTGGGCCTCATTCCGAGTATTGCGGTAAGGGATAGCGGCCACCGGTAACGAGACCGGTGGCGGTATTCCCTTACCGCCATACTCCGAGTTCCCTCTGCGCCCTCGCCCTTAACGCCTGCTTTGAGCAGGTGTTAAAGTCGAGGGCGCAAAGGGGCCTGCACGCCAATAACGGTGACCGTAATGAACGGTCACCGTTAGTTGCATCTTCCCCATTCCCATTGAGCCCTATGGGGGCTCATTTGGGAATGGGGAAGAGCCTTGGTGAATGGGGAATTACCGCCCCGCCAACCTTGGAATGGTGCGGTGATTCCGCCATCCACCAAGGCGCTGCCGGTCCAGGTACGGCGTCAACCAAGGCGTTAATAGCGCCGTTGGTTAGCGCCGTCGCGGAATGAGGCCCATTGTTTTCATATAGGAAAAAAAATCTTTTCGGACCAAATATCATATGTCTGTTAAATTGTTCTGTTGAAGTGAATAATTGATTTATGATAAATAAGAATAAGGATGGCGCCAGGACACAACTTTGTCAGAGTCCATTAGATGTTTGAACGATTGAAGATGTATTACTGCTCTGACTTAATCTCACACATAAAGTCGTTTCAGAGTGCAGGTTTACCAGGATGGCCACCCCCAATGCTTAAGTTTGTTCCAGAGCAGGTTTCACTCGATCTTGTCACAGCATAGATATCAGCACTTGCCTTTCCCACAGTCTCTGCTGCAGATGGTTAATAATGGACGCTGCAGTGGTAGTCCGACCCCTTTTCGGAAACCAAATTGGTTAGGTTTAAAAATACCGGCTTTCTCTGCTCACGAGGAGAGCTCCCCCAGCACAAGGGAGGCAAAGACTTTAGAATCAGAGTCCAGAGGGCGACTGGCCTACAGTTATGGGGGCTCTGTGTGTCACCTTTTTTAAAGATAGGGACAATAGTGGTGGTGTGCCAGGATTCCGGGAATGTTTGTGTGGCTAGAGCATATTTAAATACTCCTTATAATAAAGAGCGCCCAGAAGGTCGAATCAGACTTGAGGACGGCATTACAGAGCCCACTGGCCCTGGAGCCCCTGAATTACTGAGCTTCATTATTAAATTCTCAATATCCTCAGGAACAAAATCAAGGTCCCAAGAACCCAGCACACCCTCAAAGATGCAATGCTGCAAACTTTGGTTGTATAGCTGAGTGAAATGAGTCACCCATAGCTTTTCCGGAACAGAACATTCTTGTAATATCTCTTGAGCTTCCCCTTTCCCATTTGTAATCTTCCAAAAGCTCTTATCACATTTTTCTTATATGGCCATTAATATTTCCTCCCCTCTCTCCGATTTCTCATTACTTGGAAATCTTTTAGTTTATTACTTTTGCCTTTGCTTCCTTAATGCCTTTTGAGCATTCAGAAGTGGTCAGATTTGAATTTTTAAGGTTTCTCATGGTCCTACGCATATTACTCTTCAATTTTTGTAATTTCTGGCAAATAGATTACCCTATTTACAATGGCACAGAACCCCTCTTTCTTTAAACTTTCGGTGGTCTCTTGCAATACTTTAACGAACAACACGAGGAGGGCTGTAATGTCCTGTGCACTACTCCCATATTATCCCAGGCTTTCACAAATCGTTTCCTGGCGCCACTCTTATTTAACATCTATCTATCAGACATTGAGGAAGAGTTGCCAGAAGCAGTGTTTATTGCCGCCTCTGTGCTTGGTTCCAGGTTAAGCTGGATTACATATGCAGAGGACATCTTGCTTTTGGAACACTGAAAGGTCGGCATCCAGTGTCTTTTGATGGCTTTTGGTAGATGTGCTATGAAAAATGCATTGACTATTAATTCGACCAAAACAAAAATGTTGGTTTTCCATGCTGTTCGAAGGAAGCTTTCAACAAGCTGAAGGTTGACCACAAAAAAAATAGAAGAGATCCGCTATTTAAAATATCTAGGCTTAACATCTACAGGGTGATGGGGAAAAGCCTGCTGATCAAGCAGGTTATCGGTAAGGCCAAACAGATGGTGTGTCAAATTCAGCTGTTGCATCGCCGCTTGGGTACATTATCACTAAAACCACTGCCTAAGTTCTGTCTGCTATGGTTTGGAGGTCAACTGCCAATTAACTGAATACAACTTTGATTACTTGGAGATGTTACTGCAGAAAAAAACGTTGAGTCTGTCAAAATTTGTGCCAATGGTAGTCATCCAGGCGGAATTGGGGTTGACCTCTCTAAATTTCAAGATCTGTGAAAGAGGACACAACTGTGCTTCAAGGTCCACCTACCCCCTTCCAAATTCAATTTTTTACAGATGGATGCTGAGAAAGCTGGTATTGAGAGTGAACTATGTTTTTGAGTCTGGCCTATAACATGTTGGCAAGGAAGATGATCCGACAACAGGATTGGATCAGTATGTGTGAAAAAACAATTTGACTAAGGACTAAAATGTACAAGAACTATATTGATTTAGCCAGGGCAAATTGTAAACTGGGATGCTGCACACCATACTTATTACTCTATCCACATTGGGATTTTGCCAGAACTATGCTCTATGCTGTGCTTCTGTCTTAATTTGCTACCCACCAAGGATAACAGATTTCGATGGATGGAAAGTTAACAACGAGAAGGACTCAAATTGTGGTTGTTGTTTGTCTAAATTAACCAAACAAGCAATAAGGCAACTAGGGTGCAAAAAAGTTGGGCCCTGTCCATAAAGATTTGCACCTTAAGGGAGAGTGTATCTAGTGTTAAGCTGCACCCCCGTTGTTCCCGCACCTGATATCCTCATCCTTAGACAGCTGAGTGCAGCGTTGTTGTCCCGAGCATCCAATATGGTCCTGTGATCTGTCGTCACAGAAAACTTTCCTCGTCTCCAGAGCGAAGAGCAGGACTTTGCCCATGCAGGGCAAAAGGACCCGCAACATCATGGCAAGGGACCACCCATGATTTAATGTGGTGCTGAAGCAGTGCGGACATTGGACTTGGATGCCCAGAGAAAGCTAGGCAGAAAAGGAAGGGACATGACCAAAAGTTTAAAAGTGCAGTAGACATTAGAGGGAGGTGGCAGGATCCCCAAGATAGGGGAGCAAGTAGAAAACAAGCCCCAGTCAGGGTTGAAGAACAGGCAGCAACATGAGGCAAGGGCTGCAGGTCAACACAGCAAATCAGCATCACCTCATGGATAAAGATGCATTGCGACAAAATGTGATTGTGTCAAGAAGCCATGGACCATGCAGTGCGCAATGTGCTTCCATGAAATCACACCATGGGTTCCTGGTGCCTGAGCATTCCAGGAAAGGCCATCGATCTGGCGAACACCGGGACCTTGCTGTGGCAAAATGGCCTCCCAGATACCATAGAGGATACCATCGCAAGACCAGGTAAGGTGTGTGGCCTGCACATGCCATGACATCTAGAGAGGTGACCTGAGCCTCCACACTGGAAGGTATGTGAAAGGGATTGCAAAATTGAACCGGATCACAACGGCCACCAAGCCCTAATGAGGACCTATCGAATGATTATTGTGGCCCCTGAAAATTAGAGACTGTAAGTCATGCAATCAGAGAAATAAGAGTTGTGCAGCCCATACAATGCATCCTGGTTCACATTAGAAACAATTCCAGGAAGGAGAACTGTCTTATTCTTATCAATCAATTATCAGAATGGGCAGGTGTTAAACTCACCAAGGAAATCTGAATCAGATACTTCATCACATTTCTGGACCATTAATTGGGTGGGTTATCCTTCACCATCATTACAGATAATATGGTGCAAAGTAACTCAAGCAAGATGGAAACATAATTAAGTGCCAATGATATCATGCACTGATGCAATGTAGCATGTCACACAGAAATATATAGAATAATAGAGTGATACTATGGAATGCTGAAGATGCAAATCCATATAGCCATTTTAATTGGGCACAATTGAAATGTGACGGCAGTGGAAACAATTACAGTCCTTCAATTTATACCCTGCTGCTGTGAGGTCAGAAACCAAATACTAAGCTTTGTCTAGCATTGGTGCAATGGGAGTAAGTGATTGATATAAATCCAGAGAGTGTGTGTGGGGCAGGTCTCATTAATCCAAGGAAAGTGAGAGAAGATGTTTTAAAAGTAAGTAAACAGCTTTATTCAGAATAAAATCCATAAAAATACAATAAAAAGCCCACAATATAACAATATGTTTCTGCAAAAATCCAAATACAATTACAAAACACACCACACAACACACCACAAGACAACATCATGCAAGCACCAGTGTCTTTAAATCTATGTGGGAATGAGTGCTCACTTGATAAAAAATATATTCTGGCGATTCACAGTCTAAACAAAAATGGGTGTGCGTGATTATGTCGTTTCTGAAAATATCGTATCCGAAAATTACAAATGCAAAATTTCGAAAAGGTAATAAGCACGAACGTCACCCCCGCCTGCCATCCCCCCTCCGTCCACCTCTCTAACCCTTAATACTTAAATACTTACCTCCGGCGCCCAATTTACCTTTTCTCCTTCACCGCAGCGCTCACCCTGCGACATGAATCCCGCCTCCCCATCTAGAAGCATGACTTCTGCCGCCTGGTCCTTTAATTGGTCCCCTTTAAAAAAAAAACTTTCTTTGTTCCCGCTTTCCTTTTTCTGGAAGCAGGGGATACCTCTGCAACCCCCAAAGTCCTTAATGTTGATCATCAGGAGTGGGGGACACCGCTGCAAACCCTGCTCCCCTTGATCTATTTTATGCAACTTTGGCTATTTTTCTAATGCCTGATTCGGCATTTTCGTCTGTTCATTTGTTTATTTTTTATTTTTTCTACGGAACCCTACAAAACTGAACAAAATATATTATAGCTAATGCTTGCACATTTTTTGTCTTACTCTCCAAACCCGTAAAAATATAATTTGGAATACAAATGCAAATGCA
Organism: Ambystoma mexicanum; assembly: GCF_040938575.1. NCBI lineage: Eukaryota > Metazoa > Chordata > Amphibia > Caudata > Ambystomatidae > Ambystoma > Ambystoma mexicanum. Next base: position 433,420,770 of record NC_090932.1, on the reverse strand, counting down.
AATGGTGTTGTAAAAGCAAGAGGAAATATCGAGGCTGAGTACCCCAAAAGGAAATACACCAAACACGGGCTTATAAAGATTCATAGATCTTTATTCTAAAACTGTACAGTTACAAAGAAAACTAAATCAGATAGCTATCTGGCCCTCAGTACATCACAGCGAATACCAGGCTTTTCGGTGTGCGAAGTGAGAGGTACTGGACGTCTAAACAGTTGTACATTTTATACATTTACGACAATAATGTCCAACCCCTCTGCAAGTTAATAATCCATGGTCTAGAGTTTGTGCCGAGTTCACTTCTGGCTTGTCCGACAATATGCACATGGATCATCCTCAATTCGCATACGAACAAGTTACAATGGCAACAGTGTATTCTTGGATTTAACAATAAGCCTTAACACATGTCCTTTACAATGCAGTTCAGCTAGTGTCCACGTTCAGTATTTGTTCGACATTGTGGCCGATGTATGTCCGCAGATCAGACTTATTGATGCAGACAATCCTCTGTCTACAAGTCAGGCATGGGACACGGTCTCTTTACTCAGCCCAAACATTCGGTCAACGGACAGTTTATACATTAACTTTCGTACAAAGTTCAGGACGGCTTAGTTACAAGCGGAAAACACTGCCCACCATTTTAGAACACAGAATTACTTTGGAATGGAAATCAAAATGGCGGATGGACCTAAAATGGCGGCGAAGTCGATCTAAGATCGGAACTTTGCAACGCGGTTTTCTTCGCAGAGCGACTGGGTATAAGCCAATATATACAATACAGGAGGCACAATATAACATCTTGTTTAACAAACCCTCCTTTTGGCCTAAGCCAAACGCTAAACGACTTCTAGTCACTTTACGAGTAATTCCACGTCTCAATGTCCATACATCCTGAATCACTATCGGAGATATCGATTGCCTTGAGGTCAGAAACTGAGATTTCCTTCAGCACAAATTCATTACACATTTTCTCTGGGGCATATACCTTGTGTCCTAATGTACCCATCACTTGTGCACAACATCCTCCTAACATCGAACACATACCAGGAAGACATTGTACACAACAACAGAAAAACAACAGAATACCTAAAATAATCAGCAAGACCGAAAGTGGCTTCCATCCCCAAGATCGCAAGAAGTTCCAGAACCAAGCGCTAAGATCCCAGTTTCCCTCGGAACATGCACTTCTGAACTAAGGGCATGTACATTTTGTATCACCCTAAAGATAGTTGGGGAGGAATCGGGCACGAAAACATAACAAGCGGACCCCACTAATTTACATACCCCACCACACTCAGCCAGGATGACGTCTAATGCCATCCGGTTCTGAAGTGCCACTAACCTTATTGCTTTTTGTTCTAAAGTCATGTTATAGAGTATGTCAGTGGTCCGGTTGATGGTCCGCTCCAGTACTCTCGCTAGTCTTCTGATATCTTCAGAGTTCAGTATTTGCCCCCAAAATGGCACGAAGGCTTTAGCTACATCACCCAGAACTTGTGCTGAAGTATCGCCATTCTCGTCCCGTCTTGGACGAGCCTTTGAAATTTCTACAGTGCTAGCAATGAATACCCCGGGTAACAGAATCCCTAAATAACAGGTTCCCTGCCAATCCCTAGGTAACCATGGGAAAGCTACATTACCTCAAACAAAATAGACAGGTTCGCCTACATACAAAGGCCTGTCCTCACTAGTCAAATTCACAACGTTGGGGCAACCCTTAAAATTACCCATTGACTGAGTACCATTCCTCTGTATGCAGAAAGAAACTGAATCGGGCCAGTGGTTAACAGTGTAAGAAGGTGGCGTGGCATCCCTATTGCCTATAGGAGCCATCTTGAAAGAAATCAAAGATTGAAAAGGACAGGGCAATCTATCAGAAGGCCTAATAGAAGCAAAATTGGGCTTGCTTCTATTCGCAAAAGAGTGAGCATCCCAGGGGTGTTAGAACACATTTCTCGAAATCGTTCAAGTTAGTTCCATCAAAATTCCCCGAGATGCTATAGTTCCATCAGCCAAAGAATAGTGCCCTTAGAGAAGCATAGCATGCAGTCGTCAAAGGTAAAGGATGAATATACAAACCCAGCCCCTTATCTCCGTGTTTGCGGTAAAAGTGAGCAGACCCAACAATTGGATTTATTAAAAATGGCATGTGTGGCATTCATAATGAGTAATAGAGTATTGTTATGGTAACTCTGTCTGTGCTGAGAGTCTCTAGGAGATAGAGTGTGCAGATGCATGAAAGGTGTAGAAACAGTAGGTACATTTTCAGTGGGTAACAGAATTTCGAGCGGATGTACTTCTTCCAAATACTAAAATCCTAAGGCAATGACTATTGTGAAACCAGTTACCATAATCACAAGACAACAATACGTTTTCGGGGCCCATGCATTCGATTGTTCATTTTTACGGTCAGTCACAGTCTCTTATCTGTTCCGTACGAGTGGGAGCGGTTGCAGGCATTGTTTCTTCAAACGAATACACCAAAGTTAATGTGCTGGCGATCTCCAGATCGAGCGTTTTCTTAGTCCTTTCCCAAACCCTAGCCAACAGAATCCCCTTACGTACAAAAGATTGGGCCCAAGAGACAAGCCCTTTGATGATTTTCCTTGATGGCACAGCCGAACCGTACAGTAAGTCTACTTCCTCGGATGCAGATCATACCTTGTGATCCCTGGTACTGAGTGATCTGCAAACAACGTGTCGTTACTTCCTGATGGAAGCGGTGAATTCAAAGCAGGATTTAACACAAGATTCAGAATGGAATTTGAAAAAGGAACTGTTGAAGAGTGTGCAGATAAAGCGTCTGTTTCCCCAGACCCCACGGGCTCAGGGAGAGTCTCCGACGCACTCTCGATGTCGATTGATGCTTCGTGATTGTTGGTTACGGTATTGGTAAGGGGTTCTGTGTCTTCTGTATCATGTGGCAGAGGGAAGGGAATCATCTTGATGTGGGACACGTGGATCCAGTGCTTTCTGCCCTCCACTCGCACCGCAGTCTGTGTGACCAGGAGAACTTGATGCGGGCCCCGCCAACGAGGTGCAAGGCAAGATGATCTTTAAAATGATTTAATCAAGACCCTGCTCCCCGGCCGTATGCTGTGGCCTGGGCCCTCGTACCTAACAAGTAGAGCTTCTCGCACCTGTTGGTAAATCAAATACAGATTTTCTGTTAACTGTCCACAATAATCAGAAAGAAGTACATGTTCAACATCCCGTAGCGAGCAGGGCTTTGGCAAATTCCAAATGTTAGCTGGCCTACCCATGACCATTTCAAATGTAGAGAGCCCAGTCTTAGTTTGAGGGATCGTTCTCATAGACAATAACACGATCGGTAAGGCGTCCGGCCATTTCAGTTTGGTGCCGGCACACGTCTTAGCGAGCTTGTTCTTGATGATGCCATTGTGTCTTTCCACTAAACCAGCACTCTGAGCGTGCCTCGCCAAATGGAACCGTTTATCGATCTGTAATCCCGCGCATATCTGCAGAATTACAGCCGCGATAAAATGTGGACCATTGTCTGACCAGATGACTCTTGGCAAACCAAACCTAGGAATATATTCCTTCAGCATGGTCTTCACCGTTGTCATAGCTGTGGCATCTTTGACAGGAAAGGCTTCAACCCATTTACTAAAGGCGCAGATAACAACTAGAACATACTTGTAATTATTGCAACGCTCCATTTCAATGAAATCAAAGTGTATAACCTCAAATGGGTCAGAAGGTGGACCAAAACTACCCCTAGGAGTCGATGTGCCCTTTCCCACATTATGCTGTAAACAGATCATACACTCCTGGATGAAACGATCAGCTACTTTAGAGATTTTATCATTTACCCCCACATTCTGCAACATTTTGGTAACTTTTCGTGCACAAATATGGGTGGGACCATGAGCCATAGCGACCATCATTGTAATATACGCATCTGGCAGTAACCATTTCCCTTCTACTTTGTCCACCGAACACCCATCATCATCCAACTTTGCCAAACCCTCAGCCCATTTCTTAGATTCCTCTAATGTGGCATCAGCTTGGATGTTTTTCACAGATTCAGTACCCTCATCCAAAGTACAGGTATTTGTAGCTTCCCTTGAAGTATACATTTCTGAAGAAAGATCAGTGGCAGTCTGTTTCTGATCAGCAAAAGCATTCCCACATTATATATAATCTTCTGATGTGCTGTGCATTTCATGATTACTAACTGAGTGGGGAGTGCAAGCACTGAGAGTAACTGTACTATCAAGGAGCCATACTGGATTTTAGTGCCATGTGAGGTCAAGAAACCTCGTTCTGCCCAAAGTCTGCCGAAGTTGTGAACCACCCCAAAAGCATACTGACTGTCAGTATATATATTTACTGTAATCCCTTTGCAAAGTTCACAAGCTCGGGTTAATGCTATAATCTCTGCGGCCTGCGCGGAGTTATGCGTGATTCTTTTGGTCTCCACGACCGTGCTCAATGTGGTGATTGCATAAGCAGCTCTGGATGTACCATTCGGGAGTTTGAAACAGGAGCCATCACAAAACAGCTCCACTTGTGGATTATTCAAAGGAGTATCTTTTAGATCGATTCTGCCTTTTGTCTCTTGCTCTGTAGTATAAAGGAGTCATGTGACTCTTCGCCACAGCAAGCAGTACCTTGCGGTAAAGGTAAAAGTTCAGCCGGATTAAGGACACAACACATCTGTATTTTGATGTGCGGTGCAAACAAGATCAATTCGTATCTCGTTAATCGTGCGGAGGTGAGGTGTTGCGTTTGTGTTCTGTTTAATAGAACATCTACAGAGTGAGGTACCATCAGGGTTAAAGCATGGCCTAGGACGATTCCCTCACTCTGTTTCAGAGACGCAGCAGCAGCAGCAGCAGCGACAGCTCTCAAATATCTTGGCAAAGCGCATGCAACAGGATCAAGGGCGGAAGAAAAGTAGCCGCACGGCCTATTCTTCCCTCCATGTTCCTGCGTTAATACAGCCAAAGCACATCACGTTCATGCACATACAACACGAAGGCCTTTTCATAATTTGCCCTTCTTCGTCAAAGCCAACATTGGTTTAATCACTAAGGAAAAGTTCGGGATCCACTGCCTACAGTAAGAAGCCATTCCTATCAAGGCTCTGCCTTCCTTCTGTGTATTTGGGACAGACATGCTAGAAATGATTTTTATGCGCTCAGGCGTCAACCTTCTTCCGTCCTTTGACAGGAGATAGCCTAAATAGGCGACCTCCTGTCGACAATACTGAAACTTTTTAAGTGAAGCTTTGTGTCCATGTTGTGCTAGATGGATAAGCAACAACATGGTGCCCTCCTTACAGGTGCTCTCTGAGTCAGCAGCTAAGAGTAGATCGTCTACATACCGAAGTAGTGTACATGTGGTGGGCAACTCGAGTGTATCAAGCTGCTCTTTCAAAGCCCTCTGTAGATGCTAGGACTCTCCGTGTAACCTTGTGGTGCACGGTTAAAGGTAAACAAGCGTCCCCCTAATGTGAACGCGAACAAGTATCTACTGTCTTTGTGTATATAAAGCATTCTTAAGATCCACAACACTAAAGTGAGTAGCTGGACCCGGAATCATAGTTAATATTGTCGCCACATCAGGTACAATGGGAAATTGTGGAGCAACAATCTTATTGATGGCAGGTAAATCAATAATGAAACGAAAAGGAATTGCATTATCGCCTTTTTTGTACACGGGCAAAATGGGACTATTGCACAAACTACCTGCAATTTCTTCAATTACCCCACGGTGCACAAAATCGGAGACTATGCCTTTCAAAGCTTGCTCACCATCGATCGAGATCTTGTACTGGGGAATACGTGGTAACTTTACTCCATGATTCAAGATAATCTTAACAGGCTCAATTTGCAAAACACCGACATCATTATCATCAATCGCCCACAAACACTCCGGAACATCACTAAATTCCGACGGCAAAGGTCTGGTCAAAAACTGAGCGACAGAAAGTTTCTGTGGTGAAATCGTCAAATGCACTCCATCAGAAGAACAATGAATTACCACATTTAATTCCTTCAACAGATTCAACACCAACAAATTCTCTCCACAATTCACAGTCAAAAGAAATGGACAGCGGTCTGTAAATGGACCTAAAGTAATCGGTACCAGCGAAGAAACCGGACAGACTACTGGTGTGCCAGAAAACCCTACAGAAACATTGGTTTGCCCTGACAGTGGACTGTTTGAAACCTGTGAATTGTCAATGGAACACCTCTGTGCCCCTGTATCTATCAGGAATAGATGTTTCCTATTTCCCACTATCATCTCAACGTAGGGACCTTTCTGATTAACGGGAATAGGCGTTCGTTCCAAACCCTGCTTCGAACAATCCTAGCAAAGCAGAATGTCGTCAAAAGGAAGTTCTTCAGAGAGGTAAGCAGCAGAAGGATGATCAAAAATGTTTCTATTATCCACACCTGGTGCCTGATTATCCTTTGAAAAAGGTTGCTGCGAATCATGCGAAAACTGACTTCTACCAGGACCCTACTACCCCAGGGCGACCTCTGGATCATCTACCCATGTTGCCAAATGCGTTATTCGTCCTCTGCTGGAGGATCGGGCATTGTGCATGCCAATGACCCTCTTGTCTGCAATAAGCACACTGGTTTATGTTTACAGGACCCAATGGTGCATTTCCCTGTGGAGCATACTGTCCTCTAAATTGCGAATTACCCCCTCTAGGGCCTCTAACAATTTGCTGTAATAGAACTTTTGTTTTCAAGTCTCCTTTTCTCTTTTCAACTCTTTCTTTTTCATTATTGACACGATTCTCATAGTACTGAGCCATATGCAATTCTTCTGACTGAGACTTAGCTTGCCAAGCGCTCTCTGAAGACATTATTTGCGACTGGATGTCAGGCAGTAATCCACGCACCAATGTGTCCACAAATAGTCATTTTCCAAACTCTGTGCTCAAATCTTGTCCACTGAAATCCGAAAACACTTGTTCGAACCGATTAAAAAACTCGATAGCACCCTCAGACTTTCCTTGGACATAGGCAGTAACTTTGTCAAAAATAATCCTTCTTTCAGGAATTATAGTTTTAACTTCGTAAATATTCTATCAGGCAAAGTCAGAATTACCTGTGGTGGTCTCTCGCCAGCTGGCCTTTCTCTATCTAGTCTAACCATATTATCCCATGTATCTCCCAACCCTGGTACATCATCTACAGTCCTAATCTGTTACCACAAATCAACAAGTAGGAGTACGGGAAATAACAAATCAATATCACTCAAGGTAAATACTAATGACTGCAAGACAGACTCTATGGGCCTCATTACACGGATGGCGGTAAGGATTTACCGGTACCGGTAAAATACCGGTACCGGTAAATCCTTACCGCCTTACTACGAGGTCCCTTTGCGGGTTGGGGGATTTAATGCCTGCTTTTTGCAGGCGTTAAAAACCAACCCGCAAAGGGACCCAGGGAGCTAATTACTGTACCGCAATTTGCAGTACCGTAATTAGCGCCTTCCCCATTCCCATTATGCCCTATGGGGCAAAAATGGGAATGGGGAAGGGCAATGGTGGAAGGGGGAATTACCGCCCCGCCAACCTTGGAATGGGGCGGTAATATCCCCTTTCCGCCAAGGCGGTGCCGGTATTTTACCAGCATGAACCATGGCGCTAATAGCACCATGGTTCTCAGCCATCCGTGTAATGAGGCCCTATTTCTTTGTAGAACCCTGTCGGGATTTTTCCTAACATCAGGAATAGATTGTTTAATGGTGTTCACTTCCTGTCTCGAGAATGGGACGTGAACAAACTGCAACACTTAATGTGCAGGGATATCTTGAGCAGGTGTACCTGCGGCAACATTAGCTGGAATCTCAACTTTTGGGACAAATGTCGGCGGAACCTCTCTCATAGGCAACTGAGAAGTAGGATACTCTGAACGCTTACTGAGCAACACAGCTAAATCGAGCGCTAAAGCAGCTGAAGAACTGTCAAACAAAATAGTTGTCTTATAAATATTCAATAATTCTGCGGGACAACAAATCTTTCTTTTTATACATTCATCCTGCAGGTACTCTACCATAACCTGTATCACATTCGTCTGAATTTCTGGCGTATACTGACTATACGTGTCATATACTTCAACGGGAGTTATGGACATGTCTCAAATCCACCTAATCGCATCTTTTGTACAAATTCGTGTTTCCTCATTTATCGATTTACGACAAGGAAAGAACCGTTTCTGTACCAACATAGCGTCCAAACTATCACCATCTGCACCTTCATTCCGCAACCTTTCCAACTCCCTTCTATACTCAAAAACCCTCTCGACGTGCTCATGTAATTTCGCCGCAGTATCTCTTGAAAATGCTAAAATATTCACATCCCTCAACCCTTGTGGGAGATCTATATCAATGAATCTGTTCCACATTATACGTAAATGAACTCCCAATCCTTCAATAAAAACGTTTTTCTCAGGAAAATTGTCTAAGTTAGAGAGTGTGGAAAAAGCATCAGCTTGTTCACCCCTCTCCATGCAGTGTCTAGCCCATGCAGTCAATTCATGCTTTCTCTCTGGAGACACAGTATTACGAGTTACAAACTTTGATCCCACTCCCCGAACAACTACAAGCAGTACAGAACCACTTGGAAGAGGAAGAGTCGGCAAATCTTGTTCATTTGGTAACAAAGGTGCTATTACTGGTACAACAGGCAAACCCCCAAACCCATAACATCATGCAAAGGTGGAGGAGCAGGTGGAAGAGCAACGACAAGAGGAGGAACAACAGCCGGAGGAAGAGGAACATCAAGAGGAGCAATAGGAGGAGCAGGAGGAGCTACTGGAGGAGGAATAACAGCAGGAAGAGGAACATACGGAGGTGGCGCAGTGGCACCAGGCCTTCATTCATTTAAAAGTTTGTCAATCAGCTCATCAGATACATGAAAGTCTTTAGAAGGATACATTTTCTGGATACCAAGTGAAAAAGCCCTATCCATATTCGTAACTGACTCAGACTGTTTATTTTGATCATATAACAATGCTTTTTCGGCGTTCGTCATATGATGGCGCGCATGTTTTTCCCTACTTTTAAGCTGCTGCATAGCTTCTCTTTTCCAATTCTGTAACACATCAATTGCTGCAGGTCTAGCCGTCTTCTTTAATAATATGGATTCTAAGTATTCTTTGCAAGGAATTTCGAAACTACAATTGATTGGCCACTGAAGTTCGGAAGCATGTCTAGTTTGTCTTTGCCAAATATCATTAAACACTATACTACCAATGCCGTGCTTAAAGTACCTAATACATGCCGGCGACCCCTCCATTGGCGCCGGTCGGCCAAATTCCAAAGATTGTCTGTCACCGCGGAATAACGCCCTGAAGCAGGCAGACAATTTCCCAGGCATATCAGAATACTGGTGTCACCTGGTCAATAATTGTACTTGCAAGTGTAATACGCCAAAACGAATCATCAGGATACTTAAGAATCGGGTCACGACTCACCTGATCAAATTCTAAGGAGGTCCGATCGGATATCAAAGAACTATCAAAGGTCCCACGTGGTTGGTGATTTCGGCAAATCTGCCCACCTTGATATATGGACCCTCGTCAAGATGCCATCTCGGACTGCGTGCTCACCGTCCAGGGATCGGGTCGTACAGTACTGCTCAGGTATCGCGTCTCATCCAAGAAAGGGGCCCCCTTTTTCACCTTCGTATCCCGGTCCGATAGCCACGTCAACCTTCAACGAGATGGCATCAATCTTGAGGGTCCCTATTCGGGCGCCATCTGTAAAAGCAAGAGGAAATATTGAGGCTGAGTACCCCAAAAGGAAATACACCTAACACGGGCAGATTCACAGATCTTTATTCTAAAACTGTACATCACAGAGAATACTAGCCCTTTCGGTGTGAGAAGTGAGAGGTACTGGACGTCTAAACAGTTGTACATTTTATACATTTTCAACAATAATGTCCAGCCCCTCTGCAAGTTAATAATCCATGGTCTAGAGTTTGTGCCGAGTTCACTTCTGGCTTGTCCGACAATATGCACATGGATCATCCTCAATTCACATACAAACAAGTTACAATGGCAACAGTGTATTCTTGGATTTAACAATAAGCCTTAACACATGTCCTTTACAATGCAGTTCAGCTAGTGTCCACGTTCAGTATTTGTTCGACATTGTGGCCGATGTATGTCCGCGGATCAGACTTATTGGTGCAGACAATCATTTGTCTACAAGTCAGGCATGGGACAAGGTCTCTTTACTCAGCCCAAACATTCGGTCAACGGACAGTTTATACACTAACTTTCGTACAAAGTCAGGATGGCTTAGTTACAAGTGGAAAACACTGTCCACCATTTTAGAACACAGAATTACTTTGGAATGGAAATCAAAATGGCGGATGGACCTAAAATGGCAGCGAAGTCGATCTAAGATCTAAACTTTGCAACGAAGTTTTCTTCGCAGAACGACTGGTCTTAGGCCAATATATACAATAAAGGAGGCACAATATAATATCTTATTAACAGTGTTTGGCAAGTATAAGGTAGCGGATGATGTTTTTGGTGACATGGTTAGAATTAAACTCCCAAAAGGGCCTTATGTCTATAGCTGGTCATTGGTTGTATCAAGTAGAAGTAGTAGGGAAGTTTCACAATGCCATAAAAAGATCAAGAGGGAAGGGTATGTTATTTCAGAAGAATTTCCCTTTGCATGTGGGCAGATGAGTCCCAGCAATTCTCTCAATGTATCGACTCTTGAGAGCCCTGGCCGGAAAGGATGGTAAACACTGTTCTCTCGAATATAGGTATCTTCCAAGTAACCGCTGTATCTGGTGAGGGATGTCTGATATGTCTGAGCCTCAGCAAACAAGTTCAATCTATATATATAGAATTGATGTGTACTAAATGTTCTTTATATCATGCTTATGTCAAATGGATTTCTGTAAAATATGCTTTGTGGGTAAAGAGGAAGATGCTTGGCATGTCTAAGTCTTTGTTCTACAGCAGGTGATGTCTCTGAAGTGATTTTATCTGCATGCATTAGAATGGTCTCAACACATCATGGCAGTTGATCTGGAGTTGCTCTGGTGACTAAAGTAAATCCATGACGTCCCTGTTGCAGATCCTCATAATGGCATCTCATGTGCAGTTAAACCATTGATGAAATGGCCTTTTCTGATTAGACCTGCTCTTTCAGTTTTAGCATCAATTAGGATAATGATAGGTGTGGGATGAGCTCATTAATTCAAGTTTTATGACAGGGAAGCTTCCATAAGGAACTCACAGGGCCTGTTCCTTACATAGTAGACATCTTCCTTTAAACTGAAGTAGAGAGGTGGAGAAAAGTGACATTGTGCATCTTAGATCAGAGCATTTATAACCAACAACCTAAAAATGAAGCCTGATCCTTAGACTGGCCATAATTCAGATGAACCTGAACGGATAAATGAAATAGATGAGAACTAGAAAGCAAAGAATTGCCATAGAAATCAACAATTTCTATGCATAGATGAAGAAATAGGATGTACAATTCACAGATTCTCTGAAAAATTGCCAAAAAATAGAGAAGGCTACAGTTACACAATGATTTCATAATGATGTATATCAGCATGATATAATGAATTTGAGAAACTCAGGAAAAGACTCATGACATGAATATCATGGTTGATGTTCCAATGTCCATCTGTTTTTTGATAATTATTTGAGATGGCCCCAAGGATACACCAACTGTCTAAGACGGTCCAAAGGTTTTTATTATGATTTTATACAGGGTCAAACTAACAGTTGTTCCTCTCTTGCTCGTCTGCTGTGGGTCCCGCTCCACTCTAGCCCAGACTTCCCTAATCCCTAAGATAGTCACTAGAGATCAGTAACCCCAACACTCTGGAAACTTGCTGGCTAAAGATGAGAGCCTAAAGGCAACCACCTTCACTATCTTACTCCCTCTGGTGTCTTCTAGGTGTAGCCTAACATGGTGTTTCACAATAAGAATGATAACAAGAACTAGTCTCTTCCAACGGCATAGATCTCACTCAATTGTATTCTTCTCACAGTCTCATACTCCTTACCAGGATCTTCTGATGTTACTTTTCTTTTCTTCTACTTGCCTCCCATCCTCCTACTCTCTAGGCTCTCTCTCTCTCTCCCTCTGATGATATCCTGACTTACATATAGACCTGTCCTCCCTCTGCTCGTTAATCTACTGTGCACTATTGTCCACTCCTACTACTGATTACTCTAACCGTATCTGCACTCCAACAACTCTCCACTCCCACTACTCGCCACGTCTCGCCACTGCCAGTGCTCTCTAGTATGCCTACCTCCCACTACTCTGCACTCACACTACTATCCATTCCGACTACTTTGCCACTCCCATCTCTGTCCATTTCTACTACACTCTACTCCCACTACTCTCCACTCCAACTACTTTCCCCCTCATCCTGTAACAGTCACCCTACCTTGACTCTGTCAATCGCCCTTCTCATTCAGCCTCACTTACTCCCTACACTCACACTCCATCTCACTGGCTCACCTTACTCCCCATACACACACTCACACATCCAAGTACCACTTTTACTCTACAAACAATACCTCAGCTCGCACATGCTCTCTGTTAGACTATTCTACGCACTGCTCCACTGATCACATAGATCCGTTGCACATCCCTAGAAGATATGGCACTTCTGTTTCTCAAAATTATCTGTAGAGAAATGTAGAACAGGATTGAAGGCCTCATTACGAGTATTCCGGTTCGGAAACAACGGTACCGGTAAGCTTGCCTGTACCGTGTTTCCAGACCGGCATGATCCGAGATCTGCGGGCGGGTGCTCTCCCGCCTGCCAGGTCTGACCTGGTGGGCGTAACGGCACTCGCATGCAGACCTTAACGGTTTCGCTGGCACCATTCTAGAATGGTGCCGGTGCTACCCTCCTCCCCATTCCCATTGAGTCCAATCAGACTCAAATGGGGATGGGGAGTAATATTTTCCAGCACCCGGAAATGGGCAACTACCGGGTCCGTCCGGGGCTGTAATGCCCTGGTAATTGCCATTCCCAGGCGCTGGAAAAAAAATTACCCCATGATGGCTGCCGCCTCCCCATGCGGGGTGGCCATTTTGGAGTCAGGACCACGTGACTGCGCGACCCGGAGCGCCATGGTAACAAAAACAGAGTGGTGGCACGGGCCGCGGCGAAGAAACTTCTCGCGTGCGGCTCGCAGGACCACCAGAGAGGTTCGGTCAAGGTAAGCGCCCGAGCAGACGCGATCCGCGGCTAGTCACTCCCCCACACGTGGGGTCGAGAGGCAGGCACGCGGACCCTCGAGTGAACGAAGGGATATTTTGTGTGTAGTGTACTTGCTGAAATTCAAGCTGCAACGCGCTGAGCGTGCAGCTTTACAGTGTGATTTACTCAATTTGGTTTAAATGGATAGTATCACAATAGTATCATTGTCGCTTTACTGACCCTATGCTCGTGTGCATCAAACTTGACAGTAATGACTGTTATTTGGCCCCCAGGTCCCAGGCCGTCTCACCCCCCGTAGAGAGCATTATTACCACATGGAGAGGGTAAGCCATTTGCCCCTCTGATTGTTATACTAATAATACAATGCAGTGTTTTGTAATATACCTACAGCTGAGGTTAAAAAGTGGATATTTATCCCTGCTCCATCTCTCACCCCTCCCTCCTGTCATCCATACAGGGAGAGGTACTGAAGTAATGCAGACAACGCTGTTTAATGTGAATAGCAGTGGGCACACACTATGATGCCCCTCGTCTAGCCCTGATGAATGTGGCTCACCCACCTTGTTCCACAGAAACCGGTCGGCTGTAGAACGACCAGACATAGTGCAAATCTCTATCCGCACAGGTCCATCTCGTTCCGAAAAAGGACCCCAACACCAAGCACCTAGGGGTCCACCTTTCAAAAGAGAAAAACCTCAAGAGAGGAACCTACAGAAGAATTTTTCTTCCTTGTGTTTACAAAAATCTGGACCTGCCAACACAGAGAAAACCCATTTAAGTAAACAATACCTTTCATTTGTAAGGCAGCAGACGCATGCAAAGACCGAGGTGGTCTAGCATGTGTTTTTTTTAGCACAACACAGTGCACCAGAGACGAATTGGAAAGCCCAGTCAGAGAAACTGGCCCTTTGAAACCTATTCCCATTCGATAAAACTGTGTGTTATTTTAGTGTGACTGCGATTTTGGGCAACACACAGTTGGAAATCCCACAAACAGTCCTTTTGTTTTGTTTAGCACTTTTTTGTGGAACATAAAAATAATTGAACAAAATACAAAATACAAATACAAACGTGGGTATGTTTTGTCTCCTAAGTTTGTCTCCCCATGAGCAAAACTTGGTTTTGTGTAATACGGGACACAAAACTCAAACATCCAAGTTTACATATTAGGATTGGGCTAAAAGACAATAATCTGCAGTGTCACAAGGCTTTGTAGTAAAAATACAGTATTTACTTTACACTGAAGACCACCAGTCTGGACCCCTGATCCTCTGTTTTCTTGGTAACATTATCCTTTGGTAGAAAGTCCATGTGGCCAGTACTTTTCTCACCAGGTGGCATCAATGGTTTGCCTGCCTCGTGCCGCTTTTCATTAGAGACATTTCCAATAACATTTCACAAGTGTCATGTTATGTCATCTTGCACATGTTTCTTACGCTGGCATCTGCCTGATTGTCAAGGCTGCTTTCATTAAGATTTTGATTTCTTTTTTTGTACAGCCCTCTCGCTCATCACTCTGTCATCTATTATAAGCCAATGGCTCATGTTTGTCCAAAACATTATTAACTCTCCTCTCGCGTTATTGACAAGGTGCAACTGTGGTCGACTCGCAAGTGTGCATATCCAGTTTCGCCCTCTCAATGCATCTACATTTCTCGAAACCTGTAACTTCATTTTGGCTGAGTTCTGGGTTTTAGCTGTATTGCGATGCTTGTGACTGCTCCCTCTACATCTTAAAAATCATCTTGTCAATTTGGTGACAGGATACGGCTGTCATGTCCTTTAATACATTTAACTGGATATATGTGTATGCATTTAGACAGAGAGGATCATTTTAAAATGGGCTGAGTGACACACAGCAAGGCATAAAAGCAAGGCATATAGGACCTGATTCACAGAAGCGTTTTATAATGTTGCAATCCCATAGGAAAACACTCTGTGAGCCAGGCCCATAGTGTTTCACACCTGGCCGTACCGCTCCAAGTTATTTTACAAATGTTTTCTTGCAGGAGTAGTGGGAGGTGAAGTATGATTCCTGCGCTCTACCTGCAAAACCTCTCTGTTAAACAAATAGATTCCTATGGAATCCCACTGCATTTAGCATTGACTGAAAACAAGCGGATCCCATAGGAATCCATTGTAAATGCCATCTGCAAAGTGTTATTAGACGGCTGAATTTACACCCTCCACAGAATGGAGAGCTCAATGAAAGAGTAAAGGCGATTTCACCTGGTTTTTATTCTTTAATGTTCCACTCCACTTCATGAAAGTGTAAATTGAATAAAGCAGATCCAAAAGCAATAAGTGGTTAATATTGACTGTCCCTGACATGCAATTAACACAGTTACAAAAAGGAACACCGGAGTGTTTCATTTACACCCTGCTACTCAACCTCAATGTAACATCTAGCACTGCTATTGCTCTGAATGCTAAAGGTAATCTTTGACGTTTAAAGGTGGGCGTGGTCTCTTATGTAGCGTGTGCTAAAACCATTTATAATGTAATAGTATTCTTCTCATTTGTCATTGATGATGGCACGTGTACATGATGACATTGATAAATCACCCGAAGGCCTTGCAGTTTGGTTTCTCCCAAGAATGTGCATTGTCCTCATCAATTTCACGACATTGCTGCATTTGTTTTTGGATGCTTTATAAAGGTGCCTTGTACTGAATATGTTTGCTAATGTTACCTCGTTGTGTTAAATGAATGCATTTGAGGTGGTTTTTAGAACATGACTCAAATTTGACACACTATGGGCCTCATTCCGAGTTTGGAGGTAACCACGCCGCTATTTGCGGCATGGCTGCCTCCAAACTCGTTCCGATTCCGCCCTGGTGAATGGAGCAATTACCGGTCCATTCCAAGGTTGGCAGGACCAGTAATTCCCCATTCACCAGGGCCCTTCCCCATTCCCATTGAGCCCCGAGAGGGCTCAAGGCGAATGGGGAAGGCGCTAATAACGGTACCGTAAATTATGGTACCGTTATTAGCTCTAAAGTCCCTTTGCCGGTCCCGTCCTTAACGCCTGTTAAAAGCAGGCATTAAGGAAGGACCCGCAAAGGGAACTCGTAGTAGGGCGGTAAGGGTTTAACGGCACCGGTCTCGTTACCGGTGACCGTTAACCCTTACCGCCCTACTTGTAATGAGGCCCAATGAGTTCTTAACAGGAGGAGTTTGATAGGACAGGTGCCATTCATCACACCTTTCCTCTCTACAGCATAATGCACCCCTTGACAAACCACACTATAGAAGACGGTGAGACAGGCAATTGTTTTAATTATAGGCCCTGCACTCTCCAACTCTTACCCACTGCTCCCCTTCCACCCGAGTCAGCCCAGGGATACGTATTTCCTCTTATACATCAAGCCCTCGGGTGCCCCCTGCATGAATATTTAAAAAGAAACATGAAGTACTCTTTAGCATAAGCAGGTATACTGCACTCCTTTGTCAAGACTTACTGCTACCTCTAAACACTTCACTATTGCCTCCCTCCGGTCTCTCCATCCCCTCAACACACTCTCTGCTGCTCTCCATTCCTTGCCTCCTTCTGAGAGGATATAGAAGCCATGACAGTCTTATATTTACATCTCTCAGAATCCCCATTAATAAATGCAAGTTTCAAAACCAAACGCAGGCAGGGAAAGAACAGAATGACCAACCGTTAACCAACATTCACAGATGAACTGTCACTACAACCTAAATGGTAGAACTGGAACTCTGCTTCCTGTATTGACATTCGTTTGATTCATCAAAAGTTACAAAACAAACAAAAAACCGAAGAAGGAGGAGACATTCAATAAAGACAGCCTGATTCACACCAAAACACCAAGTCGTGATTGTCCAATTAGAGCCCTCCCAAACAAACTTAGAAAAGGTGCACATGTGTACACGACCCGCAGAGCCCACCTGGTTATGAAAAGCGAGTGTTCCAGGCAACAATAAAAGAGAGAGAAATCTTCAAAGCACTGATAAAAGGTGGAAAAAAACAAACAACACATACTCCAGGTGAACCTCAGAAGACCATATCTGAAAACTAACAAAGATTTCCAAAGTAAATAAGAGTGTACATTGACCAACTACAATAAACAGTTTGTACCAACTTAAATTAGTAGACATGGGAGTCTGGACACAACAACATTAGAGTAAAGAATAATTGGACTTCATGCAATAGCAGCATCAAAGAGAACCCACAAACAAGGCACGCATAGGGACATTAGCACTATTGGTATCTACAAATGATGGCAAAACAGATCATCAGAACTTAACAAAAACTGACATAAGCAAACTTGACCTGTCAGAATAAAAGTAGCACATAGTTAGATGCCATCACTTAGCCAAGGGGCATGTAAGGTAGGAAAGCACCTATAGACACTCACAAATAAAGTACCTCAACAGTATTTTGAGGCCACATGGATCCTTTAGAAACATAAAGAAGACTACTTAGATTGCAGAAGAGGTATTCAAACCATGTTTCCAAAGGAGACAGCAACCTCTAAACAGTACCCTCAACCAGACATACATCCTAGCCAGTTGTTTGCCACTGCTCATTTCATCAAGGCCAGCACCGCACATGCCATTACCACCATATAGTAACTGGGAATGTAAATCTAAAGAACACTCCTTTTATTGTTTGTTTTCTAACTTAGATATTATTCACATTTTATATCAGCTCAGAATGAAAAAGCAAGAGGAGATGACAAACAAACATTGCATCCAAGAAGTTTGAATGTGGTCATATGAATGACCTGGTGAGAAAGAATAGCCACATATATGGCAGAAAGGGAACTCAAACCACAAACCATGATTTCCAAGGGGACACTTAACTTCTAGACAGTGCCCTCAGCCAGAGGTGCAGCCTGACCAGTCCTTTGCCATTGCAACATTTAATCAAGGCCAACACTCTACTGGTCATTTGCACAATATAACAACTGAGAATATCATTTAAGACAACGTGCATGTTTTTGGAACTAAGATTGTATTATTGAATTTTACATTGAATTTGACATATGTGTAGAACAAAACAAAAGAGATGATAACAAACCAACATTGCATACTAAGAAGTTTGAATGTGGTCAAGCAAAGACCTGACGAGAAAGTACAATCACTTAGAATCTGTCTTGAAATTACCAATCACATTTTACAATGATAATATTAATTGTATCCCTATTAAAGTAGACTGGGTACTCATATGTTATGCCAGGCACCTCAAACATTCTCAGAAAAATATGCAATCCATTTGTTTTTTATATGTATTTTAATTCAGGTCTGTATGACCATGTTTCATCTCGAGACGGGCATAGATTTCAAATGGAGCCAGTCTGACAAATATATAAACCCTTGAAAAAATATGTTCAGCAAAAAGAGGTTAATTGTAACTTGTGTTTCCCCATCTTGAGCAATAACCTAAATGTAATTCATTCTAATTATTCTTTGTAATGCACTAAATACCAGCAAGTGGACTCTAAGCACGGGATCCGGATTTGAACCTGGGTTGTGCTGTGTTGTCTCGTTTCTAAGACAAATGTGTTGCCCCTGAGTTATCCTTCCTCCCCAAACTTATCAGAATGCAAAGCAGCACGAGATGAAATAATGACTTTAGTTGTGTAAATGTTTTGTTAAACTAGCTATATACATATATATTCAATGAAAAAACTTTGTTAAAGGGACGTTATGGTTAAGTTGCGCTACTAAAAACCTATGAAATTCAGTGAAAAAACTTTGTCAAAGGGACGTTATGGTTCCAAGTAAAACCGAAAAACCCTTGTAATTCGCCAGTTATGGTAAGCTAAGCAACCATAACTCACGCCACCACCGTGCACTGCTAAGACTAACACCCAGGACATCAAAGATGACATCACAAATGTCATTGATGACATCAATGATGACATCACATGTGTATGTACTTTTCATGAAATATGTATACAAGGGATTCTTATTATAATGTTGCGAAACAGGTGTCAAGGATCATTGCGATAAATATCATACCCTAATTAGTGCATTGAACGATGCATTGATATAAATAGCATTCTATTATGGGGTTCTATCTAGTATACTAAACTACTCATACAGAAACATAACATTGTGTGCAGCGTACAAGATGAAGGTATAATATTCGTAATGTTAATATGTTGAATAATAAAATGATAATTGTTTTCTTAATAGATTTTTGTGTACTGTGAAATATGTAATAAGTAGCTAATAAAACACATGTATTACATAATTGCATTACTATAGACAAAACACAAAGACACAAGAACACATACCAATATGGGTATATACAGGGAAAGTGAAGTTAGCAAAAAAGCACAAGTAGTAGCAGAAACAATTCATAATTTAACTGATTATATTCATGCAAATAAATGATTGCTCTGTTTCAAAGCTGCTATTTACCCTAGGTATATGTATCACTTGATGTGATTGGACCCTAAGGAAAGTAGTGTGAGTACAATGTATAAAAATATGACCATATACAGGGAAGATACAGCCATTAAAAAAAAAACAACAGAACTATCAGAAAGTGCTCATAAGTCTATTGATTATCTTTATGCACAAAAAGGATTGCTGTCTTTCAAGCTTGTGTCTTCCCGTATGTATATGTTTCATATGATGTTACTGGACTCTAAGGGAATTACTGTAAGAACCTACTTGAAGGATACGTCTACAAATAAAATAACATTTTTAGTTTCTGACTGTTATTGAAGAAAACCATGTGGCCTAGATATGTCAGCAAAAGAAAAAAGAGTGAGCCAGACATGTGATGTCATCAGTGATGTCATCATTGACATTTGTGATGTCATCTTTGATTTCCTGGGTGTTAGTCTTTGCAGTGCACAGTGGTGGCGCGAGTTATGGTTGCTTAGCTTACCATAACTGGCGAATTTCGAGGATTTTTCTGTTTTACTTGGAACCATAACGTCCCTTTGACAAAGTTTTTTCACTGAATTTCATAGGTTTTTAGTAGCACAACTTAACCATAATGTCCATTTAACAAATTTTTTTCATTGAATTTCGTAGGTTTTTAGTAGTGCAACTTAACAATAATGACTTTCACTTTATATACATATCATATGGAACAGACTGAATCTCTTCTACTGTACTTGATGTCCGCAAACTCATTTAATGTTCGCGGACATGTTCGAAGAACAGTACCACTACCTAAAAACTTACTAATACATAAGAAATGTAACCCATATATACAACACACTAACCATTCATTTAAATGCACTATGTTCTAAAATGGAATATACCACAAGAAAATAAATTGGCTTCCAACATAATTACCTCACAAACACGACAGAACTGAGAACAAGAGCAGACCCACTGAGTACATAGGACATATCTTACCTGAAATAGTAAGTGTACTTAATTTTATTCATATATTTATAAACTTTCTGTATTAGATAAAAAAATATATTATCTTTTTTTTTCTCTCACAGAAATGTCTAGTACTCTGGAATGGCTAGAGGGACATTTCCCACATGAAGAAATGTCACAAGATAGTGAAACTAATGGTAAACACTTTATAATATGAACCATTTAATTATTATTATTTTGAATACATTTAACATATATATTTTTTTTGTAGAGAGCATACCAAAATAGAAAGTACTACAGAAAAAGCTGTTATGGATAAGACTCTTCACAGCCTACAAGAAAAAATGGATCTATTGTTGGATAATTTTAATAATTTAAAAATCTTTGTGCAAGATCATTTTAAACAAAAAACCACGTACCATTGTCCCACATGTACCTGTCCCCCCTCACCATATCCTAGTCAATTATCCCCAAACCCTCTCCATAACCCAAAACGTTTTGATGAGACTTCCATCCCTTCTTCACCTAATAGCAATCATGATGAAACCCCTAATTCTCCTGTTTTTGTTTCTGTTTCTGCCTCACCTTCTCTGACATAAATTATTAATATATGTTAAATAAAGTTTAATTTTTATATTGTGTTGTAAATAGTTTCATTTATTTTTTTTAAAAAAACAATGTAGGTGTCCGCGGACAGTGCAGGTGTTCTGAAATGTTCGTAAATAAACGAAAATGGAGATGTCCTGAAGAACACTATACCTGTTCGTACTGTTCGCTAGCAAGATGAAACTGTTCTAAGAACACACGCAGTGTCCTGAAATGTTTGTTTCACGTGTGATGCAATTTTAATTAGTTCATGACCCGTACAGTGTCCGTAGAACATCAACGCTCATGTGCTAGCCAATCTCCATGCATTTGGTGTCCTGCGGACATGCGCTTCCTTCGCGGACTTGTTCGCGAACGGATCATATGACCGCACCCACGCTGATTGCGTGTTCTGAATGCGGACACTGTTCGGGTCCCCGAACAAATTAAAAGTACATTTTCAATTAATCCATAATATTTTTCAATAAAATCTCACCATGACACAAGTCCCACATAGTAATCCTGAGTTTCTACATACCTTTTGAAACTTTTCAAACTTTTTTTGTGTTCGATCTGTCCGCAGACAGCGCGCATGTCCGCGGACCGCGCACAAGCACCCCTATAAAAGACCACGCCCTAGAGCTTATTCTCATTGTGTTTCTGGCTATTCTTCGAAACACAGCGATTTTTGCTGCCACCTGCAGATTACACCATCATCGAGATGGCATCCCTGGCTGCTGAACTGCCACCTGGTGCTGCACCTGCTTCAGCACCACCCCCACCCCCTCCAACACCACCACCTCCCCAAGGGCCTGAAGAGGGGAACAGGAGTGAGGATGCGGAGGAGGAAGAAGAGGATGATGAGAATGAGGTAGAGGAAAACCCTACTACCCGCACTAGGCATGAGTCTTGGGTGTGGCGGTTATTTACCATTCATGGGAATGTTCCTAAGGCTCGTGCGAACCATGTTACCTGCAATGAGTGAAAAATGATACTCAGTCGCGGGAAGCACGGTAAGTACAGCTTTGGGACCACTACTATGAAGCGACACCTGAGGTCATTTCACTCTGGGGCTATTCGCAGGGTTGTACCTTGCGAAGAACTAGCAGGTAGATTTCCTCTACTTCATCCTCTGTTTCTCATCCTGTCACCACAAGGACTACTTCTGTGAACAGCGTCTTCCTCAAGCTGCCTCACAGGCCATACACAAGGCTGATGACCCTTGCCTTTCGAGGCAACAGTCACAGTTGTATGTATGTACTGTGACACAGTACTCTGCAGGGGGTAGCAACTTCGTAGTGCTTTTGAGACTATTGTCTCAGAGCACAAGAAGATCTGCTCTCTACCCAAATAAAACCCACTTTACATCTTCCTCTCTCAGCTCGCCCTTTCTTATCCCTGTGGTTGGTGTCCCCCGCTTTACCTTCCTTTCCCCTCCTCTCCTAGTGTGCCATGTATAAAAAACCAAAAAAAGACAAAATATCAAAAATAAAAAAAAAAATAAGGCTCTTTTCAGAGCCGCCTTTCACAGTTAAAAAATAGAAGTGAAAATAAATGAAGCAGGGCCCTTTGTATTTTTTAGAAGTCCGCGGACAGTTCGCGAACATTTAAAAATTGGGTTGCTACCCCATCACAAACATTGCAATTTTCTATGGGAGGAAGTGGTGGCTCTGAAAAGAGCGTTTGGGAGGTGTTTGTAAGTCAAAAATTATAAATGCTTAACACCTACTTCAAAATGGTTGTTGTAATTCCAAAAAAGGTCGCAATCATTTTGTACATTTCTCAGAAAAATCTGATTGACAGCATAAGTAAGATGGACTCCATCTCTGCGAAAAATGTATGTACTACGAAACATAATATTTTCATTGTGAAAAGAGGACATGCCAAAATCTCTTAGAAAGGCACAAACAGCCTTATTAACATTGCGCTTGCTTTTTCCATTTGTGGACCAAATGAAGAAGAACGAAGCCACATTTGTCTCTGCGCAATCCGTGAAAATATCACTTGAGAATTAGGAAACATGTCCATAACCTTCCGAAGTCCTTCTTTCATAGCAAATTGCAAAAAAATTCCAGTCACATGTCCTAAACTGTCCCCTCCACAATTAATTACAATTATGTCAGGATGTTGCTATGTCTCCAAAGTAGCACAGAGAGGCAGCAAGTCCAACCACTTCATTCCACATACTCCATGCCAGTGTACTTCCACGTGTGGGAATCCAAGATCTACAGCTACTCCACAGCTTTCTGCATGCACCTTCAACCAATGTATCCACGAATCTCCCAAAATCCAAACAATCTGTTTTCTGAAACACTTAGCCATAGCTATCTTTTGTTCTCTCAGCAAAAAGAGTATCTGAGAAACTCTCTCCTGGCACAACACACCCACTAAACTTTCCTGACCAATACCTTTCAGTGCTTATTCTCATTTGCATGACTTCTGAACCCAAAAATCCCCGGATGTAACTCCCGATGTCTGCGAACTACCGCCATGTCCGCTGACATATCGTAACATGAACAGCCCTTCTACCATTTCCACTTCACTCTCTCTGCCATTCACTTATTGGATGTAGCTAAGAAATCACATGACCATGCACCAATCACATTCAAGACCTCTACATCTAACTGCATCATCATAGATCAGCACTGCAAATGTACTGTGAATCTCTCTGAGTACAAGTGTCATATCATTGGCAAGCACCATCTACCAGAAATACTGTACACGTCTCCAAGATTTCTACTTGCAGCTCCATGCATATCCAAATGTATGAACACAAACTTCAGGTATGCATATTTTCTGTACAGTAGATGAACACATTTTCAAACAGACTTTTAGCTTGTGTAATCTGTAAAATGAATTTACTGTATTTTGTTCAATTTCCTAAAATCAACTATCACTTATAAACCTTTATACTATTTACTTTCTTTATACACACACACTCAAATCATGTTAAACTAACATTTTTTAAATGAAATATATAGACTACATA
The DNA here is from genome assembly GCF_040938575.1 of Ambystoma mexicanum. Classification (NCBI taxonomy): domain Eukaryota; kingdom Metazoa; phylum Chordata; class Amphibia; order Caudata; family Ambystomatidae; genus Ambystoma; species Ambystoma mexicanum. Next base: position 433,396,666 of record NC_090932.1, on the reverse strand, counting down.
TATTCGAACAAAATTGCATGCAAGCACAATCTATGTTTAAAACTTTAAAAAAATACTTATACAGTTTCATATTTTTTTGTTTTTATTTATTTATTTACTTAATTACTTTAATTTAGACATGACATTGAGGCGCTATTACCCAGGACAGCTTACTTACAGAAATAGTGGTATTCACTGGTATATTATAAATTTCACAAGACATAGTAAAGATATTTTTTTTGCTACAGTTAGTCATTCAATACAATTTGTTCATTAAGAACATATCATATGTACTGAACTAATGCAATGTATCTTATGTAAATAAATTAGTTTAATGGTTTTAAAGAAGGCACTGAGGATTTCAATTAAAAAAATCAATATCTAATTTAAAAACAGCGCTATATACAAACAAAGTTACTAATTTGAAGATTTTACAATTGCAGTGAAGACCAGTCTCCTGAAAGGAAGCAGCCGAATTCGAAGAACAAAGAAGAACTAAGAAGTTACCTGTTAATTTAAGAAAAAAAGTAAGTAGAATATCACCATAATATTTGTATTATTAATCAAACAAACTATAACGTTAATACAGGCTATTTCGGTGCCTAAAAATAGAGATTGTGTACCATTTTGTCCAAAAATCTCCATGTCTTAAAGAGCGATTTACAGCCAGAATAGCCCACAAATTCCTATTTTTGGGCACACAAATTACCCAACTGAACCGCTACAATTTTCATATTATAGAACAAACAACTGTTTTAATTGTATACATTAGATTTACTATTTGTACTTTTCCACACCACTAGCTTACTTTTTTTTTGCCATCTGAACCCCAGTTTAGTAACACATAAATTCAAGAATACCTATCCCTACTAATTGTAGTTCCCAATGCACAATCACACACCATTACATACATCTTCATCATCTTACTCAAACACTCATGCACACAGCACACATAAATTCCACAACACCCCAACCCATATCTTCTTTATTTTTTTCAACAGACCCTAAAGAATGCTTACCAAAAGTCAAGTCTGTAGAAAGCAACGCAAAAGTAGAGCAAATGAAAATAAAGTGTCCAACATGAGCATCCATCTCTAGCAGAATTTGTAAAAAAAAAGTTTAAACAAAACAGCTAATACAGACATTTAGTGAAACAAAATAAGTTTCAAGTACAAACACTTTGCCTCCTCTATCAAAATGTAAAACAAACCAAAAAACAATTAACAGAAAATCAGCTATCACTACAGATAAAACTTCTTCTTCAAATTTTAATATAGTGCAAAGTAAGCATACCAAGAAAAGTATTTTAGCCAAAATGTACCGTCACAAAGTCCTTCAAAATCTTATAAAAACAGGAGAGAAATCAGGTTCAATGCTTAAAACCTATCGTAGGAAATTAATCTTAGAAGAGTTGATGGACAGTGCAATTCTTCTGAAAAGAAAGTTATTTATTTTACTGTTAAACAAAATGAAACCACTAACAAAACTAATAACTAAATTACAAAAAAGACTTCTCAATAAGCGAAATGTCAACAGAATGAATTTCTTAAGTATCTGCGGAGGTGAATGGAATCACACTACGAGCACAGAACCATATTTTAATGAAGAAGCGTACAAACAAAAGCAAACAAATACAATTGCCATACATAGCAGTGGTCGAAGTTATGAAAAAGTGAATAATACCATAATGGAACAAGAAGTAATCCTTACAAAAATATGCCCTGAAAACTTAGAGTTACCCCTCCATTCAACTGAATCAGAACGTCTAGTGTACAAATGGCCATGCACGTCAATGTGTAACATTCCCAAACAATGTTTCAAATCTTTACGCCAATTCCTCAATAAATATGTAAAAAGCAAAGACAAAATCAAAATTAAATTACTGCAAAATATGGATACCTGTCCAGTGCGCAAGTACACAGGACTACAAGGACATTCATTGGCCTGCATTACAGGACCTACTTGTAAAACCACTTTCCATGATATCAAAAGGATATCAACACATCATTCAACTATAAGAAATCTAGTCTATAAACTCTACTATGCTAAAAGTCCTGCTTTAGCACTAGCAAAGGTAAATAACATCCTTCTACATTGGACAGCAAAAGACCTACTTGAAGAAATTCACTATATCCAGAAAAAATATTTTGGAAGTGAAAGCCATTTACAGAATGAAATAGCTTTAAACCAATTAAGCAACAATTCTACACATGGCAACCTTTTTCTAAACACATACAAAAAAGAAATACTAAAATTTAAAAGTACATCAGCTGAAGTACCAAACCATGTATGTGTATGTTGCCGTAGAACTTTTTATAAAAGTAACACAAAAACTGTAGACCTATCATACAAAATAGAAGACAATGAAGATTCTAAATGGTTTGAATTAGCTCTCTACCTTGTAGCAGAAAACAAATACGAAATAACTGAGCCCTTAATACTTTGCAGTTACTGCACTACAAAACTTGACAACAACCAAACTCCTTCACGTGCTATCACAAATAATTTGGAATTATACCCAGTACCAAAACCCCTACAACAACTTAATTTATATGAGAGCATCATAATTCAAACAGTACACCCATTTCAAGCAATAATACGCCTTCAACCAAAAACAGCAAAATTACCTCCCTCTGAATTGGTAAAAGGCATTCGTGGAAAAGTAGTTTATTTACCATTAGATCTAAAAGAAAATGTGCATACTCTAGGAGTGCAACGTCCAATGCAGCAATCTTTAATTATCTTAGTAAATGGAGTACCTACAAAAGACAAAAAAATATGGCAACAGCTGGTAGATTTATATAAAGTTAGACAAGCCTTCCAATATCTTAAAGAGAATAATGAATAATACAAAGAAATTAATATTGAAGAAAACTTGAAAGATACAACTGAAATCATTCAAGAAACACAAGAAGCTGGTCAATTTGAGCTACTAGATCCTGCTATAATATCAAATACTTTAGACCATTATACAATTCATCCTTTGCACTGTAATGACACCGTAGAAGATGTACTGGAAACTTACCAAAGGCGTCAAACAAAAGGATCGCCAATCAGCATATGGGAAAAAAGTATAGAAGCACGTGCTTTTCCTCTACTTTTTCCTACTGGCAAAGGAGGAAGGTATGATGATAGACCTATTCAAATATCAGCTTCAGAATACCGCTTATTACGGATGTATTCTGAAGATCCCAGATTTAGACAAAATGTGGAATACATATTCCACCTACTCTTTGAAAGTGAACTAGCAACTTTATGTTACGGAGTTGCACACATGTTAAAATCAGGATCACACTTTCAAAATATGACAGCTACACAATTATTAGAAAAAGTGCAACAAAAGGATGAGGTTTTACAATCAAATATTACAAATCTATTAGCAAATATGCGTGGTACTAAAGAGTACTGGTTTCGACTGCATGGAGATGTACGTTGCATGATCAGAAACCTTGGCCCACCCACTTGGTTTGTTACATTAAGTTGTGCAGAATATGCATGGGAAGATTTACATGATTTCCTACGCATATCAAATAAAAACAAAACAAACATAGATATACTAACACCTGGAGAACTTTGTTCTTTGGATCGTGTTAATGTTTCAAGATATTTTGACCATCGCTTCATTGCTATGCTGCATTTTATTTGTAATAAAACTGTTCCTCCCCTTGGAGAAGTGTAACACTTCTTTTGGAGAAAAGAATACCAAGCCAGAGGAGCACCACATATCCACATGCTTTTATGGATTAAAGATGCTCCTAAATTTGGTCAAGACAGTGATGCCACTGTTTTACAGTTTATTGAAAAATATGTCACTTGTGAAATTCCATCAGAAGCCACAAATAGTGATCTTCATGCACAAATTTTACAATTTCAAAGACACAAATGTGGAAAATATTGTCGTCGCAAATACAAAAACAAAGGGAAATACTACACCAAATGCCGATTTGGTTTCCCTAGACCAGTTACAAATACAGGTCAAGTGAACAACCTCATGTCTTCAGTTAGACATAGGGCCTCATTACACGGATGGAGGAGAACCCTGGCGCTATAAGCGCCATGGTTCATGCCGGTAAAATACGGCACCGCCTTGGCGGAAAGGGTAATTACCGCCCCATTCCAAGGTTGGCGGGGCGGTAATTCCCCCTTCCACCATTGCCCTTCCCCATTCCCATTTTTGCCCATAGGGCATAATGGGAATGGGGAAGGCGCTAATTATGGTACCGCAAATTGCGGTACCGTAATTAGCTCCGTGGGTCCCTTTGCTGGCTGGTTTTTAACGCCTGCAAAAAGCAGGCGTTAAATCCCCCAACCCACAAAGGGGCCTCGTAGTAAGGCGGTAAGGATTTACCGGTACCGGTATTTTACCGGTACCGTTAAATCCTTACCGCCATCCGTGTAATGAGGCCCATAGTGTTAAAGGTAAGTCATCTAAAAATACATATTACATTAAAAGAAAAGAAGAAGAAAAATATATCAATGATTATAATGCAATCATTGCCCACTTATGGAATGCAAACATAGATGTGCAGTACATTGCAGACAATTCTACTGCAGTTGCACGATATGTCACAGCATACTTAACTAAAGCAGAAAAGACAGAGCTCCAAGACCACTGGAATGACCTGTCATCAGATAAAACAGTATCTCAGAAATTATACAGCTTGGGCATAAAAATGCTCACCCATAGAGAATGTGGATCATATGAAGCAGCTGATCGTTTAACTGGTACTGCATTGTATGGTAAATCTGAAAATATAGTATGGCTAAGTCTTGGTCCAGCTAAATCTAGAAAAAGAGTTCTAAAATCATATGAAGATATAGAAACAATAGCCAAACATGATCCCAACAACCAAGACATTTTAAAAAAACAATGTATTGGACACATACTACCCAAACAGAAGTAATACTTTGGAAAACATGTGTCTATACCCGATAGCCCAAAACTACACATACAAAAATAATATGAAACCTGATGAAAAAAAAGGTAAATATAGAGTGACAAACTGTGAAGGCAGCTTAGTTAAACTCACTAAACCAAATTTAATTAATCATATCAAATTGTCATTAAAGACTCCTCAACATAAAGAAGTATATTACATGTCCCTGCTACAACTCTTCAAACCATGGAGAAAAGAAGAACAATTACTAGATAACTATGACTCATATGAGGATGCTTTCAAAGCAAATGAAAGCACTATAACTGATGTAAACTTTACACAGTACAAAACAATGTTGCACAATGAACAGCAACACGAAGAAGAACTCCAAGCTCAACTAGATAAGGCACTCTTGACAGTAGTCAACCTTCTGTAACAGGAAGCCAAGAACCACTGGGAGAACCACTAATAATAAATGAGGCAGAATTAGCGGTGATAGAAATAGAAAACACCATGTGTCAGTATGAAGATAAGGAAGACTTAACTATACTACAATCAAAACTAAACAATGAGCAAAGTAGCATTTTTCAAGAAGTAACAAAACAAATTGCACATGGTGTAAAACATGAAAATAAAGAATGTTCCTGTCATAATTATAAACCTATACTACTGTACGTCAGTGGTGAAGCTGGTTCTGGCAAAACATTCCTAATCAAAATCATTAGTAAGTTCCTTCAACAATTGACAAACAACAAACTGGCCCTCATTACGACCCTGGCGGAAATCGAAAAACGATGGCGGAAATGCAATACCGCCATCGAATAGCGCTCGGTGCGACTATGACCCGTCACCGCAAAGTACGAAGCCATTAGCGACACCGTAGTGAACGCCAACGCTAACTGCACCAAGCACGCGCGCGCGCGCCATGCCAAACCGCAAACACCACCATGGTGCAACGGTACGCCAATTCCGACCCTAGCGGACATGTACCTAACGCCATCAGGCATGGCGGAATGTACCATTCCGCCATGGCGAGAAGTACGGCATCGTGAATCAACCGTAAACGGCCCCACTGAGTGCCTGTACACCGCTCCCTGCCCACAAAGTACAACTCCCGGTAGGTGCAATGAAGTCACAATGCAACCATTGAAATGTACAAAGCACCCATGCATGCCAACGAACAAAAGCAACACAAGAGGGGCCAATGGGAGCTGCAGGTCACAGATGGCACGAATACAGAAGCCATCCCAATGGACATGACCACAGTCCCCCACCAAGAAACGCACGCAAACACAGGCACCTGTGCCCAGCAATATTCCGAAAATCACATCATTCCACCAGTCCACCTGGCTGACCGGCATCTGTTACACAAAACCCAATCCCCCGCCCCTGAGCATGACAACATTCAAACTGTCATATAGGCAGCCCCCATCCCTGACCTCACGGGCTCAGTAGGCAAACGCGCCCAGTACAGTACCACGCAACTAAACCCCGAAGCTGGAACCCAATGCAGATCTCCTCACAATACATCGCCCCCCAAATAGGCATATGCCACATCACTTGCAAAGAAAAACGCTACACGGGCCAAATCAGAATAGCAATTTATGCACATCAAAGACACCAAGCCCATACAGCCATCAGGCCATGAACTCCAAAACACTAATCACCATTGTGGGCTGCATCCGCAAGAAATGACCAGCCACTACTTGTGTGTCGCCCTGTACCCCCATGGTACACAGAGCCACATTCACGTACGAAAAGGCAACATGGAAGCGCACAGAACCGCAGGGCTGTCCCAATGGGGAGGCACTAGTCCAGCTGAAAGGCCGAAATGTTGCTCCGAGACACCAGTACTGCGTAAGGGCATGTGGGCCATTGGCGATCGTCCCATAAGATCGTAATGCTGCTCCACCGATTAACACGAAGCAGCAGGTGTCGGGAGTAAAATCCATCTGCAGGAGTGGCATACAGATGGCAGTGGCAAAAGGGGAGGAGATACCTGTCAACCAAAAGAAAAGAAAAAGAACAGAATGGCCATCAGAACTACATTCGAACAACTCACTTCAATGATCACACGAAATCCACAGCCATATGCATGCTAGCCCACTCAAAAGGATCATCACCACCCCAAAACCACTTGCGACTCATAACCATCTATATCGAGGTGCAAACACCATCACAAACGAGTGTACCTGTGCATGCGTCTGTCAAAACAGAATCCATCAGATGGGAATGTCAACATGCATGGACACAAGTGTCTGAGGGCGCCTCGAGACAGGGAGGGCTCAACAAGGCCAGATAGACGATGGTCCCACTATGGCAGCCCTGCATCACATAGCGTAGGGGAGGCGGATAGATCCCAAGAAGCCCTGTACATGGCAAACTCTGTATCAAATCACCTGCCCATGCATCCATTCATCATTCCCTCATCCCGGGATCAAAACGCCTGAATAATTACTCACATGACATTAGAAACATCCATTGAGTCTGTGCGTTATGCAGCCTGCAAAATCCACAGTGCCCCAGCCCGTAATTCCAGTGTTGTGAAGTAACATGTATTTGGGAACGGCCGGCCTCATCGCCCACGTAGCTAATGCGCATCCCAAACTATTCATATCAATCATTGCTCCCTCGCCATGGGCCCTGTTTCAAGGACATTGAACAATAGAACGTTATATTTGCAGTCAGACCTGTGGGCATCTCCTCGCCGCCAGCTGAAGACCGAAAGCGCCGCCCTTCGAATTCCTCATTTGCAACACCACGTCGGAAAGGCATCTGTGGCCGTTTGAAATCACTAATTATTCCATCGAGTGCGGCTGTGTGTGAAAATGGCAACTGCCTTCACCCACGAATGGGACGCCCCGCCCGTCGTTGCAACTCGGTACAGTGATGCATGAGGGCCCACCGTTACTCGAGTACTACGTTCCACTGACCCTTCACAAGTCTGTTCGCGACTGCACAGATAGAATGGGAAACAATGGGACCATAGCCGAATGAACATAACAACCAATCCAACACGGCCATCGGGTACAAATACATGATAGCAATAGCAAGATACCATTCCCCGAATTGCAGCGTTGTGCGCGTGACGTGCTCGGCCAAAGGGGAGGGCAGTTTGCACAGGTGGAATGAATCACCACAGGTGGAGGCCATACAGCCTGAAAACACATACATTGCACAGCCAGTCTCCTCCCACAACCACACCGAAATGCTACCGGCAGGACTCGCGATGTTGGCCCTGGGGGACCTGATAGCACTGCAAGTGCTCCAACTCCAAGAGGAAGACGAACACCAACTACAACCGGCCGCACGGAGGAGACGCAGGAGGAGGAGGAGGGCAAGGCAGGGCCAGCAAGGCCCACCAGCACAGCCACTACCACCACGCAGGCAGCCCGCAATCCCACGCCTCCGAGCACATCCGTTCAACCTCACTGATGAGCAGATCCACACCCTCTACCGTTTGGACCGGGACACCATAGCCGCCATTGTGGACATGACACAGGCTGACCTTGTCAGCATGATAGATAGCCCAACCGCCATCCCACCCCTACTGAAGGTGGTGTCTGTACTCCACTTCCTGGCCACAGGCACCTACCAGCACACAGTCGGACAGTTGCATGGCATTTCTCAGCCACTGTTCTCACGGACACTATTGCAAGTGCTCGATGCCCTCCTGCAGCACGCAGACGACTACATCTCCCTACCACGCTCGGAGCAGGAAATTACAAACACGAAAGTGGGATTCCATGCACTTGCCGGCATACCGGGTTGCATTGGTGCCATCGACTGCACCCATGTGGAATTGGTCGTCCCACATGCCATGGAGGCCCAGTACCGCAACCGAAAACAATTCCATTCCCTGAATGTACAAATGGTGTGTGACTCCAACAGGATCATTACACATTGTTGCGCCCGATTCCCTGGATCAACCCATGATTCTATGGTCTTGAGGAACTCTACAATACCACGCTACATGGAGCGACACGCAGGGAACAGATCCTGGCTACTCGGTGAGTCTCATTACATGCATGATGATGTGGGGTATGTGAATTGGCAATGACCTGGCAGGAAGGGGGGGGGTGTGCGTACGTATCAATGGCATTCCACATCATACGTTTCTCGTCCACATACAGGTGATGCTGGATATCCACTGAAGAGATGGCTCCTCACACCAGTCCGGAACCCACGGGACCAGCATGAGGAGGACTACAACCATGCCCACTCACGTACCCGTGTAGTCATAGAACAGGCATTCGGCCTACTGAAGGGCCGTTTCCGCTGCCTCAGCAGGTCTGGCGGGGCACTCCTGTACCGCCATGAGAAGGTTGCAAAGATGGTGATGGCATGTGTCATGCTCCACAACATGTGCGTACTTAGAAATGTGCCCATGCCCCCTGACGCAGAACTGCAAGCACCTGAAGATGGTCATGATGAGGGTGGGGATGTGGCAGCACCTCATGGAGTCTGCGAGGCACCGGAGGCCCGTGACATTCGTCAGCATCTCATTGATGTATGCTTCTAGCACTCACGCCTGGTGGCTGATACATGGACACGGGACTCGTGGCACTGCGTGTGTCTGGGACATGCACAATATGGACTGTACGCCTATGATGGCCTAGTACACAAAGATCAATGTCCACACATCTCATTGGTTGATCGTGCACTTTTTATGGCATATGTGATGTCATGTTGAACACCCTATCGACCCGCCACCCAAGTGAGCCCAACACACCCCCTCCACCCCCCTACCTCCCCCCGAACACCAGTGTCCAAAGATGCTCATTGTCAGTGGGCTGTCGCTATTGCAAGCCCCCTCTGCGGGTATCAGGGGCACCCCTGCCTGTGGAGCGCAGGTTCCTTCCAGATCTACGTTGGGGGCTGCCCTGGACGGAGCTTGCAACGGATGATGTGTCTGCCTGCTCACGTCCATGCATGTCCCTAAGGGTTTGCGAGAGCTCAGTGAGCACACGGCGCACTGCGGCAAGTTCGGCACATACGTCCTTGGCCGTCGCATGCAGTTCCCCCCTGAGGCTCTCGGTGCTTCTCTCCATTTGGACTCTCAGGCTCTCGGTGCTTCTCTCCATTTGGACTCTCAGGCTCTCGGTGCTACTCTCGATTTGTGCCCTAAGTGTCTCAGTTGATGTTTCTATGTCTGCCTTAGTGCCCCCACATTCATCAGCATGGTCCTTGAGGAGCGTGGCCAGTTGCTGCTGTTGTTCGATCAACTGGTCGAGGGACTGTTGCCTCTGCTGGGCCAAGGCCATTTGCGGGGGTGTCACAGAGGGGCTGTTGTCCTCATGTTGCATTGCCACAGGGCTTGTGGGGGATGGCCAGTCGTCGTCTTGTGGGTGCCCCTGCGTGGTATCCTCATGTTGTACGGGATGGGACAGACAGGGGGATTGGGACAGGTCATGGATGGATCTGACTTCGGCATCCCCGTTTTCTGTGTCGGAGCATGCTGCCATCAATGGGGTGTCACCTATGGTGCTGCTGCCACCGGAGGCAGTGCCTTCTGTGGCATCCATTGGGGGGACCTGTGGTGGTGGTGTTGTGGGCATGCTGGCTGCTGGGGTGCCTGTTGATGTTCCCTCCTCTGTGCTGCCACCTGATTTGTGCTGCTGCCGTGTCTTGATGCGTGCAGCTGAGGTGGAGGGTCTCTGGCCGTTGGTCTTGGCCCTCTTTGCAGGTGTGCTGGTAGGGGTGTCCTGTAGCTCGTCGTTTGGATCGGACCCTGTGGTGGAGTAGAGGAGGGCGAGGGTTATTGGTGGGTCTGTGGGAATTGGAATGGCATTGTATCACATGCATTGGGGTGGTACCTGAGGGTGATTTGGGCCGGGCCCTTGGAGGTGCTTTGATTTGTGTGTGGAGTGAGGGTGCAGTTGTTTGGCAGCCTGCAGTTAGGGTGTGCCTGCTGCACGTGTAGTGCGTGTATTAGGGGTTTTTAATTATTTATGTATTTATTGTGGGTTTTAACGTGCGCTATCAGGCCGATGTGTGTGGACGTTCTCCTGGACATGTGTTTCTGTTGCACTATGTGGACGCATGGTACTTCACATGGATGGACTGTGTGGATTTGGCATTGTTTTTTCTGGCCCACCTACCTGTATCTTCGGATGTCTGCACTCCTTTCTCCATCCCTCCGACTCCCTCTATGCTCTCCATTCCGATGGTGGAGGCACAGATTTCTTCCCAGGGGGTCAACTTGATGGGTGATTCAGGACCTCCCCCGGTGGCTGTGGCAATGTTGCGGTTGGCAGAGAGTATGCTGCGGACGCGTATCCGCAGGTCGTCCCATCGCTTGCGGCATTGCTGTGGGGTGCGGGGTGCGGTCCCCACCGCACTTACCCGCTGTGCCACCAGAGCCCATATGGCCTTCTTGTTTGCAAGTGCCGTCCTGGTCATTTGCGTGCAGAAGACGACGGCAGCATTCTCCTGGAGGGTCTCTGTTAGCACGGTGAGTTCCTCACGGGAGAAGTGGACCTGCCGCTTGCGGTCGCACGCTTTCTTCGCTGCTTTTCCCATTATTCTTGGTTTCGCTAGGGTGGTTGACGGGTTGGGGTGTGTTTCAGGGTAGTGATTTTAGTGGTTGTGTGGTTTTAGTGTATTTATAGGTGTACGCCGGGATGTTTCCCGTTCCGGGCCCATGTTTTAACTTCCGTTTCCGTATATTTCCGGGCACCGTACTTTCCGGTAGGCGCACACTGCGGTGACCGCTAAGAGGGGTGGCGGTATTGCACCTGGGGCGCCGTACGGCGGCGGTGTGGGCCGTTTTGGGGTCATTTCCGCCATCGCGGACTTTGCACTTCCGCCATGCCATGGTGCTCGTGCCCGATGGGTCGGAATGGGCCGCACTTTGCTCCTTCGTGCAATGGCGGAAACGCTATTTACGCTGTGGCGCTCCGGTCAGTCGCTTTCCGCCAGGGTCGTAATGAGGGCCACTGTCAGCTTTTGTCACTGCCCCCACAGGTTTAGCTGCCTACAACATAGGTGGTGTTACATTACACCGATTACTACTATTACCAGTAGAACACCAGAACAAATTAGACTATTACAAACTTTCTGCAGAAGCTGCAATGGAATTACGCAGAGTATTGAAACAAATGAAAATGCTACTAATAGATGAAGTGAGCATGGTCTCCAACCTGATTTTAGCTGATTCACCTCAGATTACAAGAAGTACTCAGAACAGACTATGAAGAGCTCTTTTCAGGAAAACACATTATTGTTTTTGGAGATCTGCTTCAATTAACACCAGTAAAAGGTGAGCCTATTTTTAAAACATTAGGACACAAACTCTGCCGTAAAACTGTTGGCAGCATTGGAAATGTCAACCTTTGGCAACATTTCCAATACAGAGAATTAACAGAAAACATGCGGCAATCTGCAGATCTCACTTATGCCAACATTTTAAAAAGTATCAGAGTTGGTATACGTTCTAAAGAAGCAGAAGCAATATTGAAAACCCGGCACATTAATGCACTTTATGGCGATAATGCATGTGCTACAGATGTTATGGAACAATTAGCCCACAAAAATGTCAATTGTATGGTCTTAATGCCAACTCTTGCAAGCTGTTTCAAATTCAAAGAAATCATGCTAAGTAAAGAAATGCAACCAATCATGGAAATTAGCGCCACAGATAAACTAGATGTACATGGTATGACACTACCCATGTGTGACCAAGCCACAACAAGACTAAATAGTTTGGAAAAATCAATCTCAAACACAGCAGGCTTAGAAAAGATATTAAAATTATCCTTAAATTACAGAGTAATGCTTAAACGTAACCTTGACGTGGACCAAGGACTAGTTAATGGAGCACTGGGTACAGTTGTTGGCTTTCAAACATACCCACGCGACAACAAAATTCAGTTTGTCAATATACTCTTTGACAAACTTTCAGAAGTAAAAAGGATAGGACGCTCAACAGCTAGATTCCTTCTCTTCAAAGATATGTATGTACGCAGAGAACAATTTTCTCTAACTCTTGCATACGCAGTCACGATTCATAAATCACAAGATCTTACCCTAGACAAAGCAATGATGAATATTGGTAACACAGTCTTTAAAGAAGGCATGAGCTATGTAGCACTATCACGCTTACGTACACTTGACGGTCTATTTCTAATCAACTTTGATGCAAGTAAAATAAATGCTGATATTCCTTGCATTTTATAATACAATAGACTTCGCTCACTATACACCCCCACCTAAACACATATTCTGTTCCACAAAAAGTAAAACGTTATAAAAGAAAAATAAATCAAACAAATGCAACAGGATGTCACTGCAAATCCTCCAAAGAGAGTAGAAGAAACTAATACTTCATCAAGTACCACAAGCAAAAAAGAATCAATTAGGGAAAGTAAACCAGGTACTTCTTTAAAGAAGGAAGACAAACTCCAAAAAAAGCAGTTAGATACAGAACGACCTGAACCATTTAAATTCTCAAATATAGTTGGTGTAAGTTGCTACGCAAATGTAGCAATGAATATTCTATTTCAATTTCCACTAATTGTTGACAACATTTACTTACACAGTACAGACCCATTGTGTTTGCAAATGTTAGTACTTCACAGAAATGCAGCAAACAATCCTGACAACACATATACCGGGTAATTCATAGAATTTCGCAGAAAAGTGTCGCAAGCGGCTGACGCAGAGTGTCCACGTGCGATTGTCTGCACCAGGCGCGTGCGCCAAAACCGATTTCCGCGCACAGCGTATTCATGGATTTCAGGCTCCCAAACCAGCCGTGGCGCAGAGTATCGCAGCAACCCTGCAGCAGCGCCAGTAACGCCCCCAAGAACGCCCTCGCGCAAGGAAAAGCCATCAAAATCGCTAAATCATTGCAAAGGGCTGTGCCAACCCTGGACCAGTTTACAGGGCTGCCAAACAAGGAACGCAAAGCGGGTAACGTTCATATCAGGGGTACGCGGGAAGTATTACATGCGATTAGCCAGGGTACGAGTATGACAGGGGTACGCGGGAAGTTTTACACGCGATTAGCCAGGGTACGTGTATTACAGGGGTACACGGGAATTATCACACGCGATTTGGTTGGGTACGTGTATGACAGTGGTACACGTGAAGTTTTACACGCGATTAGCCAGGGTACGTGTATTACAGGGGTACGCGGGAATTGTCACACGCGATTTGGCTGGGTACGGGTATTACAGGGGTGCGCAGGAATAATCACACGCGATTTGGCTGGGTACGTGTATTACAGGGGTGCGCGGGAATTATCACACGCGATTTGGCTGGGTACGTGTATTACAGGGGTGCGCGGGAAGTTACACACGCGATTAGGCTGGGTGGGTCCTCACAGGTGTTTCCTGTACACCCTCCACGGCCCCTGCAGGCAGCCCACAAAACAGGGGACTACCCTGCACACCTGCTCATGTCTCCCACCCCCCACCCCCTCCAGCAGTGTGGGGCACCCTCCACCAGGCCCCCACTCATGTCCCATATCACCCCCACCCCCCAGCCACCATGGGCAGCCCCAACCAGGCTCCACCCATGTCTACCACCACCCCCACCCCTCACCCACCATGGGCAGCCTCCGCCAGGCCCCCACTCATGTCTCCCACCACCCCCACCCCCCCAGCAGTGTGGGGCACCCTCCACCAGGCCCCCACCCATGTCTCCCACCACCCCCACCCCCCACCCACCATGGGCAGCCTCCGCCAGGCCCCCACTCATGTCTCCCACCCACCCCCACCCCCCCAGCAGTGTGGGGCACCCTCCACCAGGCTCCCACCCATGTCTACTACCACCCCCACCCCCCTGCACTGTGGGGCAGCCTCCACCAGGCCCCCACTCATGTCTCCCACCACCCCCACCCCCCAGCCACCATGGGCAGCCCCACCAGGCCCCCACTCATGTCTCCCACCCACCCCCACCCCCCAGCAGTGCAGGGGCACCCTCCGTCAGGCCCCCACTCATGTCTCCCACCCACCCCCACCCCACCCAGCAGTGTGGGGCACCCTCCACCAGGCTCCCACCCATGTCTACCACCACCCCCACCCCCCAGCACTGTGGGGCAGCCTCCACCAGGCCCCCACCCATGTCTCCCCCCACCCCCACCCCCCAGCCACCATGGGCAGCCTCCGCCAGGCCCCCACTCATGTCTCCCACCACCCCCACCCCCCAGCAGTGTGGGGCACCCTCCACCAGGCCCCCACCCATTTCTCCCACCACCCCCACCCCCCACCCACCATGGGCAGCCTCCGCCAGGCCCCCAGTCATGTCTCCCTCCCACCCCCACCCCCCAGCACTGTGGGGCAACCTCCACCAGGCCCCCACCCATGTCTCCCACCACCCCCACCCCCAGCCACCATGGGCAGCCCCCACCAGGCCCCCACTCATGTCTCCCACCCACCCCCACCCCCCAGCAGTGCAGGGGCACCCTCCACCAGGCTCCCACCCGTGTCTACCACCCCCCCACCCCCCAGCCACCATGGGCAGCCCCCACCAGGCCCCCACTCAAGTCTCCCACCACCCCCACCCCCCAGCGTGTGGGGCACCCTCCACCAGGCCCCCACCCATGTCTCCCACCACCCCCACCCCCCACCCACCATGGGCAGCCCCCGCCAGGCCCCCACTCATGTCTCCCACCATCCCCACCCCCCCAGCAGTGTGGGGCACCCTCCACCAGGCCCCCACCCATGTCTCCCACCACCCCCACCCCCCAGCCACCATGGGCAGTCTCCGCCAGGCCCCAACTCATGTCTCCCACCCACCCCCACCCCCCCAGCAGTGTGGGCCACCCTCCACCAGGCTCCCACCCATGTCTACCACCACCCCCACCCCCCAGCCACCATGGGCAGCCCCCGCCAGGCCCCCACTCATGTCTCCCACCACCCCCACCCCCCCAGCAGTGTGGGGCACCCTCCACCAGGCCCCCACTCATGTCTCCCACCCACCCCCACCCCCACCCCCCAGCAGTGCAGGGGCACCCTCCACCAGGCTCCCACCCGTGTCTACCCCCCCAACCCCCAGCCACCATGGGCTGCCCCCGCCAGGCACCCACTCATGTCTCCCACCACCCCCACCCCCCCAGCAGTGCAGGGGCACCCTCCACCAGGCCCCCACTCATGTCTCCCACCACCCCCACCCCCCAGCAGTGCAGGGGCACCCTCCACCAGGCCCCCACCCATGTCTCCCACCACCCCCACCCCCCAGCCACCATGGGCAGCCTCCGCCAGGCCCCCACTCATGTCTCCCACCCACCCACACCCCCCCAGCAGTGTGGGGCACCCTCCACCAGGCTCCCACCCATGTCTACCACCACCCCCACCCCCCAGCCACCATGGGCAGCCCCCGCCAGGCCCCCACTCATGTCTCCCACCACCCCCACCCCCCCAGCAGTGTGGGGCACCCTCCACCAGGCCCCCACCCATGTCTCCCACCACCCCCACCCCCCACCCACCATGGGCAGCCTCCGCCAGGCCCCCACTCATGTCTCCCACCACCCCCACCCCCCCATCAGTGTTGGGCACCCTCCACCAGGCCCCCAGCCATGTCTCCCACCACCCCCACCCCCCACCCAGCATGGGCAGCCTCCGCCAGGCCCCCACTCATGTCTCCCACCACCCCCACCCCTCCAGCAGTGTGGGGCACCCTCCACCAGGCCCCCACCCATGTCTCCCACCACCCCCACCCCCCACCCACCATGGGCAGCCTCTGCCAGGCCCCCACTCATGTCTCCCACCACCCCCACCCCCCATCAGTGTTGGGCACCCTCCACCAGGCCCCCACCCATGTCTCCCACCACCCCCACCCCCACACACCATGGGCAGCCTCCGCCAGGCCCCCACTCATGTCTCCCACCACCCCCACCCCCCCAGCAGTGTGGGGCACCCTCCACCAGGCCCCCACTCATGTTTCCCACCCACTGCCACCCCCCAGTAGTGCAGGGGCACCCTCCACCAGGCTCCCACCCGTGTCTACCCCCCCCACCCCCCAGCCACCATGGGCAGCCCCCGCCAGGCACCCACTCATGTCTCCCACCACCCCCACCCCCCCAGCAGTGCAGGGGCACCCTCCACCAGGCCCCCACTCATGTCTCCCACCACCCCCACCCCCTAGCCACCATGGGCAGCCTCCGCCAGGCCCCCACTCATGTCTCCCACCCCCCCAGCAGTGTGGGGCACCCTCCACCAGGCTCCCACCCATGTCTACCACCACCCCCACCCCCAGCCACCATGGGCAGCCCCCGCCAGGCCCCCACTCAAGTCTCCCACCACCCCCACCCCCCCAGCAGTGTGGGGCACCCTCCACCAGGCCCCCACTCATGTCTCCCACCCACCCCCACCCCCAGCAGTGCAGGGGCACCCTCCACCAGGCTCCCACCCGTGTCTACCCCCCCACCCCCCAGCCACCATGGGTAGCCCCCGCCAGGCACCCACTCATGTCTCCCACCACCCCCACCCCCCCAGCAGTGCAGGGGCACCCTCCACCAGGCCCCCACTCATGTCTCCCACCACCCCCACCCACCAGCATCCAGGGGCACCCTCCGCCAGGCCCCCACTCATGTCTCCCACCACCACCACCCCCCCAGCAGTGCAGGGGCACCCTCCACCAGGACCCCACTCATGCCTCCCACCACCCCCACCCCCCCAGCAGTGCAGGGGCACCCTCCACCAGGCCCCCACTCATGTCTCCCACCACCCCTACCCCCCAGCCACCATGGGCAGCCTCCGCCAGGCCCCCACTCATGTCTCCCACCACCCCCACCCCCCCAGCAGTGCAGGGGCACCCTCCACCAGGCTCCCACCCGTGTCTACCCCCCCACCCCTCAGCCACCATGGGCAGCCTCCGCCAGGCCCCCACTCATGTCTCCCACCACCCCCACCCCCCCAGCAGTTCAGGGGCACCCTCCACCAGGCCCCCACTCATGTATCCCGCCACCCCCACCCCCCAGCAGTGCAGGGGCACCCTCCACCAGGCCCCAACTCATGTCTCCCACCACCCCCACCCCCCAGCCACCATGGGCAGCCTCCGCCAGGCCCCACTCATGTCTCCCACCCACCCCCACCCCCCCAGCAGTGTGGGGCACCCTCCACCAGGCTCCCACCCATGTCTACCACCACCCCCATCCCCCAGCCACCATGGGCAGCCCCCACCAGGCCCCCACTCATGTCTCCCACCCACCCCCACCCCCCTGCAGTGCAGGGGCAGCCCCCACCAGGCCCCCACTCATGTATCCCACCACCCCCACCCCCCAGCAGTGCAGGGGCACCCTCCACCAGGCCCCCACTCATGTCTCCCACCACCCCCACCCCCCAGCCACCATGGGCAGCCTCCGCCAGGCCCCCACTCATGTCTCCCACCCACCCCCACCCCCCAGCAGTGTGGGGCACCCTCCACCAGGCTCCCACCCATGTCTACCACCACCCCCACCCCCCAGCCACCATGGGCAGCCCCTGCCAGGCCCCCACTCATGTCTCCCACCACCCCCAACCCCCCAGCAGTGTGGGGCACCCTCCACAAGGCCCCCACCCATGTCTCCCACCACCCCCACCCCCCACCCACCATGGGCAGCCTCCGCCAGGCCCCCACTCATGTCTCCCACCACCCCCACCCCCCCAGCAGTGTGGGGCACCCTCCACCAGGCCCCCGCCCATGTCTCCCACCACCCCCACCCCCCACCCACCATGGGCAGCCTCCGCCAGGCTCCCACTCATGTCTCCCACCACCCCCACCGCCCCAGCAGTGTGGGGCACCCTCCACCAGGCCCCCACCCATGTCTCCCACCACCCCTACCCCCCACCCACCATGGGCAGCCTCCGCCAGGCCCCCACTCATGTCCCCCTGCCCACAGGCCCTGACAATCCTCAAGCATGTGCCTCATGGCCAGCCACCACAGCCTAAACACACAACCAAGTATTACATGTGCCCATGATACTACTCCAATGGAAACAATGTAAATCAACACATGTGTCTCACACACACACAATGGTTGCAAGTGAACCTGAAAACCCATATCATGACATGCATGAAAACAATGAGATGAAACCACACATTGAAGAATGAAAAAATCCAAATAATGTATTAAAAACAACAGCAATGGCAATCAAAATTAACCAAAATACACAAGTAAAATAATAACAAAATTAAGCTGGCTGTCCCTTTTCAAATTAAAATCAATAAATGATAATCCCAAAAAATATCTTCCAAAGTTCAAGTCCATGAAAAGGAAATGAAGGGAAAAAAGAAATAGAAAACCATTGCTCCATGGGAAAAAATATTCATAGTAAAAAAAATATCCAAATCCAAAGTCCAACTATGTACAAAGTATTCAGGGTCCATCATCCCAAGAGAAGAAATGAAACCTACAAAAAAACCTATCTAAAATGGAACTATATACAAAAGGTGGAGCACTGTCCGTCGACTCCAAATAAAAATAAACTATAAAGGAAACCTATCACTAAATAATTATATACAATGGCGGCGGGCCAGTCCAGCAGCTCACTTAGTGGTGTTCCGGGCCAGGGCATCATCGAACTCCTCGTCTATGTCCCAGAGGCGGTCCTGTTCCATGGCCCCGAGGGTCCGCAGGGACGCCGACATGTTCACCTCCAACTCCCTGCGGATTGCCTCGAGGCACTCGGCCTGCCTCAGGGCCCTCTGCATGGAGTTCTCCGCCCTGACCATCGTGAGCCGGGCCTCTTCCGCCCGCCGCCGCTCCACATCTATGGCGTGGCCCAACCGCTGCCACACGGAAGACACTTCCCGTCCAGGGTCCTCCTGCCCTCCGGCCGATGCCTGCCCCTCCGATGTTGAAGGCCCCGAGCTATTGTGGCTCCCACCTACAGCCTCCTGCTGCTGCAGCTGCTGCTGTTCATGTGCCCTGTCCGATGGTGCCTGCACATCCTCCTCCAGCTGGGGTGCAGTCGTTGATGTGGCCACCCCTGCTGGACGTCCGACTCCCGACTGTGGCAGGGATCTGTTGTCCACCAGCCTGGCCGCACGGTCGGAGGCAGCTCCACAGGGCACCCAGGTGACACATGGGTGAGAGGAGGGCATGGAGGACGACTGGGGCATAAGGGGTTCTGTGGAGAAGGGGGTCGGAACAAGGTCCAGGAAACGGAGGAATCCAGCCCTGGTGAGCTGTCCCAGTGGGTCAACGCGGTCAACGAGCCATGCGAGAAGACGTGCAGACTCATCATGAAAAGACTGCAGGTCAGCTCGCATGGCCCGTTGACGCAACGCCACCCCACCCTGGACAGGCTCAACCTGGTGCAGGATAGCCACATCTGCAGGGAGAGGAAGGCCAGGTGTTGTAAGCCAATCCTCTCCCTGAGAACGGGTCTGGAGGTAGGCATCCCCGCTGGTGCAAGATGATGCAGTGACAGGAGCAGGGACAGGATTGCACACAGGCACCTCCGCGGCGGCCTGTGCTGCCTCCTGTCCCTGATCCTGCACTGCACCACTAGCACCAGTGGAATCCCCACCTCCAGACCCCCCCACTGTCGCTTGCACGGCCTCCTCCTCCATCAAACCCCCCACCAACCTGGATGACTCTGTGCCATCTTCCTCCGTTGGGCCCTGTGGGGTCCCAGCTGCCCCTTCTGCTGCCGAGGAGTCCAACTCCAACCTCCGCCTCTTGGACCTCCCCTCAGCAGCTGCGGCCTGGGACGCGGCACCGGACTCCTCACTCCCTGACGAGATCACAACCTGGGAAGGGATCCGGGCCTTGCGTCTCCGGCTGGTGGTGCGACCGCTGCCGCTGTGCTCCACAGCACCTTCTCCGCCCTCTTCATCAGTTGACACTGCAGACAGGGAGAAAGAAAACACAGGCATCAGGGCACTGTAAAATGGACTCATACACACAAGACAGTTATACATGAGTGGCATTGGTAAACCTCAGACATGGCATCACAATCCCCAACACACATGTCATTTCAACTTGCACACATGAGCCATACCACAGCCATATTGCAACAGCCAGCACCATCCATTCACATACAACAGCATGAGCAGCCAAAGGTCATCCACACATCACATGCAACATAGGGAGTACACTACAAATGCACACACAACACCAAACTTGCATGCATGTGTACTCCTCCGCCAACTGTCGCAGTGTTTTGATCGACATCCATGTCACACCTGACAATCATTCCTCCACATCCTGTGCCATGCAAGCCCACACACACAAGCACCATCCATGTGTCACACATGAGACCCCTCGCATGTGTCACCCTCACGGCCCTGTACAGCCCCCTACTTGGCCACATAAAAATACATGTTCAACCTGCACACTCCTGGCACACCACCACACGCACAGCTTACAATCAGTATGCATGTACACTTACCGCTCGACTCCAGACGGGTCTGCTTCTCAAGGACCTGGATGTGGAGCGCTGGGGATATGCGTTCCAGGGCCCTAATCTGATCTTCCGACAAGTTGCCCCGGCGCCTCTTAGCATCCGCTGCCTTCAGGAGGCGCCGGGCCTTGTTGAGGGTCCTGGACCTGAAGTCCTCCCAGCGCTTCCTGACACGTTCGTAGTCGCGGACTGCCACCTCCTCCGCGTTGATGGCAGTCATGATGTCCATCCAGATCCGAGTCCGTCCTTCCTTGTCGGCGCGCAACCTTCCAAAGAGGGCAGCATACTGCCCCAGGACATGCTCCACCAGGACACCAACTTCGGTGGCAGTGAAGCTGGTGCCCCTCTGCCTCCTTGGCCGGGGGTTGCCACTGGTGCCAGATGTTGCAGTGCCCGACATGGCAATCCCAGAGGCAGGAGTGGGTGGGCAACTGGGTCCTGGGGCTGGGCTGTGGGGTGATGGAAAAGCAGTCGGGAGTCTTCGGTTCCAGCAGGGGTGGTCACAGCAACAGCACCCCTGGCTGATGTGCAGGCAGCAAATGGCAGGGCATGTGGGCAGCAGGCAGTCAGGCAGCAGCAGATGGCAGGTGGGAGCGTGCTCAGGGCTCTGGGGGGCAGTAATTCGGCCTTCTGGGCAGGAGCGTGGTCTTCCGTGTGTGAACGCGTGGCCAGCTTGATACGGAGTGATTTTGCACGTGAAAATCCAACACGTCTGTGTGTAATTCGAGGAAAGGCCCTTAGCGCGTAAACGCGTCAGCACACTGTACATTCATTGGCCCAAAGGCCACCAGCATATGCGCATCTATGAAGTCACGTGCACGTTGAATAGGGCACACGTTGGAAATGTTGCGTGTTAAAAAAATGAAAGACACGTCCGAGTGTCAAAGCGTGTAATTGGTGGAAATGGCCTTAGCGCGTACACGCGGAAGTGACAAAGCATGTAATTGGTCGAAATGGCCCTACACGCAGAAGTGACAAAGCGTGTAATTGGTGGAAATGGCCTTAGCGCGTACACGCGGAAGTGACAAAGCGTGTAATTGGTGGAAATGGCCCTACACGCAGAAGTGACAAAGCGTGTAATTGGTGGAAATGGCCTTAGCGCGTACACGCGGAAGTGACAAAGCGTGTAATTGGTGGAAATGGCCCTACACGCCGAAGTGACAAAGCGTGTAATTGGTGGAAATGGCCCTAGCGCGTACACGCCGCGTAAGTGACGCTGGACGTGTGGGCCTGCATAAAAGGTACGTGTAGAACACCATTTCCTTGTACGTGCTTTTCGTGGAGAGTGAGTGGGTGAATTCTGTACTTCTTGTCATTTCACACGCAATTTACTTCACAGCGTTTCAAGTTCGTACTCCCTGTTACCTCTGACAGCTTTTTCTCTTTTTTCTCTTTTTCTGGTTTTCCTGGGCCTGTTCCCTCAAACAGTGTTCCCTTCTACTGTTGTCCTGTCTCCTCAGACAGCGTACAAATCTTCTTTTGGCGGGGGTGTTGCCAACCAAATGCGCTTCTTTTTCATGCTCTTTTTCCTGGCAGACGGTGAGTCACGCACGTATCTAACATCTGTGCTTGCCCCGTGTGTAGCCTACCCCTTCAGAGGTCATTCTAGGCTGCGTGTGACACGCATACGTTCATTCTTGTGTTACTGGGTGCCACAGCGTAGTGCAGGTTTTTTTTTCCGCACACGTGGTCTAGGAGGGGTTGCGTGCACGTCATCTCCCTTTTTTGGGCTTCCTGTGCGTTGCGTGACCCATCATCTTTCCCCAGGGGTCACATTCAGCCTTGCTAGAGCACTAGGGTACAATTACCATCTGGTACCCAACCCCTTTGACCCCCAATTGCCCAGGACAATAGTTTACAGCCACTCCCATACGCACATTAACATCAGTGCCATGGTTGGGAGGCGAGGATTCCGTAAGGGTGGCAAAGGTGGACGAGCCACAAGTGGTGGCCGTGGTGGATCCGGTAGGGGACGTGGTCGTTACTTGCAGGGTGACCCTGTCCCCCCATGTGTGGAGGACCAGTCAAGGGCACCCATAATCCCCCCCCCGGTTGAGGCTGATGTGGCTGACACCATCCATGCTCAGCCCTTGTTGGACCAGCCCATTGTGGCACCAGACCTGGCTGACTCCATGGCTGACTTCCAGGTCAGCAGGCCTATGACACGTGCGCTGGTGCACGTTGATGTCATCAGGCCACGTGGATCAGGGGCAGCAAGGCCATCTGCTGCCCCAAGTAGGCAGGGTGGAGAGGCTGCAGGGGCAGCTGTGGCTCCATCCACCCCAGCTCTCACACACCCAGCCAGGACAGTGTCGGTCCTAGTCCATCCTGCTGACATTCCCCCTGACACCATTACACTTGAGCCAATGCCTGCACCAACTCCCATGCTGAGTGTGCAATCCCACACTCCTGATACAGAGTCCACCAGGGCTCCTGCCCCTAGTGTCCAGAGCGGCGCAGGACACTCAGGATCACCACCACCTTCCAAGCGGAAGAGGAAGAGTGCTCGTCCGGCACAGGCTGATGCCCCAGACACGGCTACACAGTCTGGCCCGTCGAGGAAGCCCAGCTTCACGGATGCCGAACTGAATGCACTTGTCGAGTATGTGTCCGCACATGATAACGAGATGGTCATTGTTGCAGGATCCAAGACCACACCTGCACACCGCCAGGCACACTGGCAGACCGTTGCGGACATCGTAAGTGCCCTTGGAATCATGAGGCGCACAGCCAATGATTGCTATAAGCGCTGGAATGACCTAAAGCGCAGGGCAAAGAATAAACTGGCCTCAAGTCATGCCGCAACTCTAGTGACTGGAGGTGGGTCTCCAGTAGAAGACATGGAACTCACTCCGCATGAGTCAGTCGCTGGGACCACGGAGGAACAGATCCAAGGCGTGGGAGATCTGCCTGATTATGAGGCATTGTCCGGTGAGTGCACATGCATGTGTGTGTCATCCATGTGCATGGTGTGTGTGTGAGGGCTTCTGTTTGTGTGCCAGGTGAGGGTGTGTGCGCCTGAGTCGTTTGGGTCACCCATGTGCTTCATGCAATACATTCTGCGCAGCAGCATTTGGCCATAGCAGTATCCCTTCTGCCAACAGTAGACATCTAGGCCAACAGCACGCCAGTTGCCCTTGAAGTGTCACCTTGCCACAACATTGTTGCTTATTTTTCTCTGTTCATTCAGGCAGATTGTTTGCATTCCACCACTTTTACTAGGCATTTCTCAGTCCTGTAGTCACATGTCTGACATGGCTATGGTAAAGTGGAGTGACTTTGTTACCTGGATATCATTTGTTCACACATGTCCCTGTGCAATCGGACCATTTTGGACTGGCAGCTCCAGGTGAAAAATCAGACCTGTTTGAATTAGAAAAGCTATTACATGCGGGAACTGGACTGAATGAATAAGTGCTGCCCTCCTCTCCATCTTCACTCAATAGCAATGGTACATGCCATCTGTGTGATGGCATGTGTATTTCACCTGGCAATCACAGGCCAATGTGTGCTGCCACTGCCAGGCAGCATGCAGAAAATGTGTTCATCTTCCATCTTGGTGTCATCAGTGTGTGCCATTTGCCTGCCCTTCATACGCAGTGAGGGTG
Organism: Ambystoma mexicanum; assembly: GCF_040938575.1. Taxonomy (NCBI): domain Eukaryota; kingdom Metazoa; phylum Chordata; class Amphibia; order Caudata; family Ambystomatidae; genus Ambystoma; species Ambystoma mexicanum. Next base: position 433,371,868 of record NC_090932.1, on the reverse strand, counting down.
CATGCATGGGAGGGTTTTAGTCATGTGGGACATGTGTCAATCAAGTACTGGTTCTCTTGCTTCTCAGCCCTCATTGTGTGCCATGGTGCTAATGCCTGTTTCCATTTGTTTTCTTTTATGTCTTTGCAGGGGAAGACGCACCTGATACTGCTGGGGTTGTGGAGATGGTGCAGACCCAGGAGGGGTCCGAGGGCCGACCGACCACCAGTGAGGGACGTGGTGTGGTGGTGGGTGAGAACCCACAACTGCTGCAGGTCGTGCTCTCAAGGGGTGTCTCTGGCTGCACCTCCCCCGAGCTGTACTCAGGTGTTGATTCGGATGATGAGCCCTACGTGCCGTCGCAGGTGAGTGTTCCTGGGAGGGATTCTGTTCTGTCCCACCCACCTGCACCAGGGTCAGAACCCTCAATGGGGATGTCAGTGTTGGCAGCTACGCCTTTGGTGGTTACGGATGCAGGGTCACACTCCGCGACATCTGATCCTGTTCCTGGGCCAGCAGATCAGAGGGGGAATGCAGTCCTGTAGCCTCAGGCAGTGCCGGCACAGCAAGGCGCAGTTCGCCTTGCCCCAGACAGGTGTGGTGCCCGCCGACGTGGTGGCCGTACGCCACCTCGCAATACCGCATGGGAGCAATCCATTTACGGTATGGCAACCCAACAGGCAGCATCATCAGAGATGATGGCACAGGCCATGGATAGGGTGGCCACTTCCATTGTCCCCCCCGAAAGGCTGATGGAGCGACTACAGCAGGCAACTGACTCCATCTGCCAGTCACACAGGGAGGACATGTTGGCGTCCAACAGGGACAGGCGGGCGGCACTGGCGACTCTGCAGGAAGCCATCTCCATAGAGTCCCAGGGCCACAGGGAAGCCCTGAGGCAGGAGCTCCTTCACCTCAGGACGACTCTTGTTGAGCTTGAGGCTTCAACAAACTGAAGGACAGAACAGCAGCTAAAGCTTCTCACCTGTACGCTCTCAGCTGAGATGCAGGCAACTAGGGCGGAGGTCCGGGCATCCCGTGAGTTGTTGCATGGGGACCTTCGCACACTCATCCTCCAGAACGAGACCTACCACACCCGCATGCTTGCAGCCATGGAGGAACAGACTAGGGCCTTGCGTGGGCTGCCTCCCATAGTGCAACCACCTCCGGATGCAGCTGCACAGGGTGATAATAGCGACAGCAGTGATACTCCCACAATAGGGTGGCAGTGTGGGCCATGAGCCCATGGAGGTGTTTTTTTTCCCAAGATCCACACAGGTGGGTTTTGGTGTCCACCCTGTCCTCGGACCTCCTTGGTGGCCTCCCCAACCCCCCCGGGCCCATTAATGGCCATTTTTGATTTTTTTTTTTCTTTTTTTTTTGGGACAATATGTTGCCTTCCGTGGCTCCTGTGGGCATACGCTGCATTGTGGCTGGGCACATGCAGGCTTGTCATGTATTTGGTTCAGATGCTTGGGTTTTTGTCACACACACCCCTCCTGCTTCCCGTTTCCATGGGCTTGCAAAGGGTGTGCCCAAGTGACATTGACGTACATGGTGACATTGGACTCCCACTACATGTGTGGGTAGTCTAGTCAATACTGTGTATACATTCCTAGTGCATATTGCTGTTGTGTTGTACACTGCATGTTGCATTGATGTGTAACTCATCATCCGTGTCTACCTCCTAATTTGCAGGTCCTTTCCTCATGTCTACACAAGGCCCTCTACTTTGGAGATGGGGTCCATCTTGGCAGCAGTGCACCTACAACTCTACATGGCGGCAACACTGTACAGTTGGAAGTGGTGGGAGTGCAGGCATTTCCAGGTGGTGAGACTACTAATTCCTTACATTCGTAATGTCATGTTAATGGTAGTTTTGAGGGTCAGTGGCTAATAAGTGTTATTGCTAAATACCTGCTCAAGTGTGTTGTTGGACCTGCATTACTGTGAGCATTTCAAGTGTCGGGAGTTTCAATTAGGGACACTGTACATTGTGACACTTGTGTCATGTTGTGGGGATTACTTTGTTTACCTGCACATAGCATGACATGGCACGGTGTGTCGTGTGGCAGTGCTGGGGATGGGTTGGGTGACATGGCACTGTCCTCATGTTGCATTTTGCAAGTGGGTATTCATTTTAGCTGCTTGAATGTGTTTTTTCACAAAACTGCATTGGTGGTGTCTGTGTAGGTAGGGATGCACACATTGTAACACTTCCAGGTGAATAATCTCAGGCTGATATGGTTTTGACGGTTGATTCTCCAGACATTCAGGATCAGTGTCAGGTTGAGTCATCATTGATTGTCAGATGGTATGTGCCAGGGCAGTGTGCACTCCACAGGGGTGTGATTTCTAGGTGAAGTAATTAGCCACTAGCTGTGTACGGGCTGCCTCCCCCCGTGCCCTTCCCCTCCCATGCACAGCGGCCGTGCATGTGGTTGGGGATGTGGGGCCACCACCATGTCCACTGCCAGGCTCCGGCGTGTTGCAACGTTGTGCAGGACACATGCTGCCACTATGATCCTGCACACTACTGGGGGAGCGTATAACAGCTGCCCGCCAGAACGGTCAAGGGAGTGAAAGCGTGACTTAAGCACTCCGAATGTGCGCTCCACTATGCCCTGGGTTGCAATGTGGGCTGTGTTATATCTTACCTTGGGTGGCGTGGTGGGGTTCCGAATTGGCGTCATCATGTGGGGGCTGAGAGGGTAGGCACTGTCCCCTGCGGAGGTGGTGATTGGTATCATTGGTGGGGTTGTGACCTTGCTCAGTATCTGACATGCATGCATGTGCAGTGGCATTCATACTCACCAATCAGCCATGTATCGCCATGCCGCCCAGCTTCTAGGTCCCGGCTTAGGGTGGACATTCGGTAAATGAAGCTGTCATGGGTGGACCCAGGATAGTTGGCATATACTGAGGTGATGATTCCCTTGGCATTACATACTACCTGCACGTTGATGGAATGCCAGTGCTTGCGGTTCCTATAGATGTGCTCAGATGCCCTGGGGGGACGTAGTGCCACATGGGTGCAGTCGATGGCACCTAGCACTTTGGGGAATCGTGCCACACCGTGAAAATCCAGGGCGGCAGCATGCCTTTCTGCAGGTGTTCTGGGCAGATATATGTGCCTGCGGACTGATGGGCGTGCAGTGATGATGTTCAAGACCTGGTGTAGGCAGCGTGACTGCGTGGCCTGTGACACCCCACCCACTATGGCACTTTTTTCTGTGCAGACGGCCGTCGCGAGGTAAGGAAGCCCTCCGGGCATGCCTCCGTTTATGGAGCCTACTAGGCCCCCAGGCCCTTGGAGCGTCCCTCTCCCACCCCGCACCCTCTTCCTGTTTCCCGCCCCCCAACCCGCCCACCCCCGCTCTGATTGGGCCGTGAGCCCAAGCTGGAAGGGTCTAGCGACCCTCCTCGCGGCGGCCCCTGCATTTCTGTGCAGACGGCCGTCGCGAGGTAAGGAAGCCTTCCGGGCATGCCTCCGTTTATGGAGCCTACTAGGCCCCCATTCCCTTGGAGCGTCCCTCTCCCACCCCGCACCCTCTTCCTGTTTCCCGCCCCCCAACCCGCCCACCCCCGCTCTGATTGGGCCGTGAGCCCGAGCTGGAAGGGTCTAGCGACCCTCCTCGCGGCGGCCCCTGCATTTCTGTGCAGACGGCCGTCGCGAGGTAAGGAAGCCCTCCGGGCATGCCTCCGTTTATGGCCCGGCAGCCCCCAGCGGCTAAGGGCCCCAAGGCCAAGGGCGGCTCCAACAGAGGCGGCTCCAAGATGTGTCTGCAGGTGTCCGCAGGGGAAGCCAATGAAGCCAGCAACTAACAGACACCACCAAAAACCGTGAGTGTGGTGTGGGTGGGGAATAGAGCAATCACTCCACTCCTGAAAGCCCATGCCACTCTATCTTACATCCAAATAACATAGACTGCCATAATGTTTGCATGTCCACTCTTAGATGGAATTGTGAAAGATAGCATGTCCACTCTTAGATGGAATTGTGAAAGATAGCATGTCCACTCTTGGATGGAATTGTGAGTATTATCATGCCCACTCTTAGATGGAATTGTGAATATTGTCGTGCCCACTCTTAGATGGAGTTGTGAAAGATAGCGTGTCCACTCTTAGATGGAATTGTGAAAGATAGCATGCCCACTCTTGGATGGAATTGTGAAAGATAGCATGTCCGCTCTTGGATGGAATTGTGAATATTAGCATGCCCACACTTGGTTAGAACTGTGAAGGTTAGCATGTCCACTCTTAGATGGAATTGTGAAGGTTGGCATGTCCACTCTTGGATGGAGTTGTGAGGGTTAGCGTGTCCACTCTTGGATGGAGTTGTGAAGGATAGCGTGTCCACTCTTGGATGGAATTGTGGATATTATCATGCCCACTCTTGGATGGAATTGTGAAAGATAGCATGTCCACTCTTGGATGGAATTGTGAATATTAGCATGTCCACTCTTAGATGGAATTGTGAATATTATCATGCCCACACTTAGTTAAAACTTTGAAAGATAGCATGTCCACTCTTAGATGGAGTTGTGAGTGTTCGCATGCCCCCACTTGGTTAGAACTGTGAAGGTTAGCATGTCCACTCTTGGATGGAGTTGTGAATATTCACATGCCCACACTTGGTTAGAACTGTGAGGGTTAGCATGTCCGCTCTTGGATGGAATTATGAATATTATCATGCCCACACTTAGTTAAAACTTTGAAAGATAGCATGTCCACTCTTAGATGGAATGGTGAATATTATCATGCCCACACTTAGTTAAAACTTTGAAAGTTAGCATGTCCACTCTTAGATGGAATTGTGAAAGTTAGCATGTCCACTCTTAGATTGAACTGTGAATATTCGCATGCCCACACTTGGATGGAACTGCGAAAGTTAGCTTGTCCACTCCTAGATGGAATTGTGAGAGTTAGCATGTCCACTCTTAGATGGAATTATGAATATTAGCATGCCCACACTTAGATAGAACTGTCAATAGTAAATTTAGAAGTATACCCAATTGCCTCTCTGTGAAAAGGGAATTAGAAGTGTACCCAACAGCCTCTCTGTGAAAGTTGAACTTAGAATTGCATTTAGAAGTTGCATTTAGAAGTGTGCCCAATAGCCTCTATGTAGAAAGTTGCATTTAGAAGTACATTTAGAAAGTTGCATTGAAAGTGCATTTAGAAGCAGCATTTAGAAGTGTACCCAACAGCCTCTCTGTGAAAAGTTGAATTTAGAAGTGTACCCACTCTGTGATAAGTTGAATATAGAATTGCATTTAAAAGTGTGCCCAATAGCCTGCCTGTGGAAAGTTTAATTTAGAAGTACATTTAGAAAGTTGAATTTAGATGTGTGTCCAATAGCCTCTCTGTGATTCTAGAAATGTGCCCAACAACCCGCTGAATTTAGAAGTGTGCCCTGTAGCCTCTCTGTGAATTAAGAAGTACGCCCAAGAGCCTCCCGTGGAAAGTTGAATATAGAAGTGTACCCCATGTAACCCATCATATCTCACCAACACGCTTACTCTCTCCTTACACCATCACTCAAATAGAACACAGAGATACTATGACACCATTCGGTATAACTGTTCTCATATCAACATTTGCCGCTCACCCCACATCACTCTAAGTAATCACTGCTGGTTACGCACCCCCCAGCGAGGCGTTCTCCTCAGGCCTAACGCAGCCACATCCGATCTGGATAAATCCTGCCAGAACGAACACATACCCCTGACCTCTCAACCACCACACCTACCGCTAGAAAGCAGCTATTACACCGATACTGCACGAGCTGTACACATACCTGGTGCTCACACGCACCTTTTTGACTCTCTCTACTCTCTCTACTGATTTGAACTGCGGTTCCCAAGGGCGTTCAACCTACCAGCGCCTTCAGACCATACCAATGGTATATAAGGCGCTATATAAGTGCAAAATAACATAACATAACTTGTCCGCTGAAATGATCCAGTGGCTAAGAAGTGCAGTACATTGAGGACCTTCTCCAGGGGGCTCAGTGCTTGGGAGCACAGGGTGGGTGATGTGAGGTCATCCTCCCACTCACTCACCAGGTCCAGTATTATGTGTGGTGGAAACCTGTACCTCCCATACACCTGGTCATCAGGCATCCCGAAAAGGCTGGTTCTGGGTGTGAATATTCTGGCCCTGACTATCCTCCTCCTCCTCCTTTGGTAGCCCACGGCCACTGCTGCTAGGAACGGTATATTCATCCTGGCGTCTGAGCTTGTTATTTTGTTTGCGCGCAAATTTATGCGTCGCGGGTCGACGTATGCCTGCTTCCTACTGGCGTACGTGTTTCTTTGCGCGTGTTGTAGGCGAGCGTGTGAAACTTCCCGCGCACCCCTGAAATCCAGTACCCAGGCCAATAGCGTGTGGAAATTCCTGCGCACCCCGGTATACACATGCGCTGATGTACTCGCGTGTGAAACTTCCCGCGCACCCCTGAAATCCAGTACCCAGGCCAATAGCGTGTGGAAATTCCTGCGCACCCCGGTATACACGTGCGCTGATGTACTCGCGTGTAAAACTTCCCGCGCACCCCTGAAATCCAGTACCCTGGCCAATAGCGTGTGGAAATTCCCGTGCACCCCGGTATACACGTGCGCTGATGTACTCGCGTGTGTAAGTGCCCGTGCACCCCTGAAATACACGTACATAGGCCAATCGCGTGTATGCGCACTTTTGTCCAATTACACGCGATGACACTCTGACGTGCAGTCTTTCCACATGTGCTCCGTCATCACGTGCTATGAGGGAAACACCCGTGCGGGTCACGTCACAGACGCGCTTACGCGCTGAGGGCCTTTGGTCCAATAGAATCGCGTATGCGTGCTGACGCGCTTACGCGCTAAGGGCCTTTCCTCGAATTTCACGCTGACGTGCAGGATTTTCACATGCCAAATCACTCCGTATCAAGCTGGTCACGCGAAAACACACGGAAGACCACGCTCCTGCCCAGAAGGCCGAATTACTGCCCCACAGTGCCCCGAGCAGCCTCCCACGTGCCATCTGCTGCTGCTGCCTGCCTGCCTGCCTGCCTGCTGCCACCGTGCCCTGCCATTTGGTGCCTGCACATCAGCCATCTGCAGGGGTCCAGTTGCTGTGTCCACCCCTGCTGGAACTGAAGACTCCCGACTGGGATAACATCGCTCCACAGCCCAGCCCCAGGACCCAGTTGCCCACCCACTCCTGCCTCTGGGGTTGCCATGTCGGGCACTTCCACATCTGGCACCAGTGGCAACCCCAGGCCAGAGGGGCAGAGGGGCACCAGCTTCACTGCCACCGAAGTTGGTGTCCTGGTGGAGCATGTCCTGGGGCAGTATGATGCCCTCTTTGGATCGTCCCGCGCCAGCAAGGAAGGACGGGAGAGGATCTGGGCCGACTGTGTGGTTGCCATCAACGCGGAGGGGGTGGCAACCCGCGACATCCAGAAGATCAAGAAGCGCTGGGAGGACTTGAGGTCCAGGACCCTCATGAAGGCCCGGCGCCTCGTGGAGGGGGCCGGGGCCGCATGAGTTCCATCCAGATGAGGGTCCTGGAACGCGTACGCCCAGCGCTCCACGCCCAGATCCTTGAGAGGGAGACCCGTCTGGAGTTGAGCGGTAAGTGTCCAAGCATTGCTGTGTGAGACAGGGCATGTTGCGGTGTGCTGGTTGTCTGATACTTGCCTGTATGTGTGACATAGGCCATGTATGCATGTATGTGTGCAGGGACATCATCGTAATGCATGTGCAACCAGTGATGTGTGAACCACATGGTTGTTGCATGTGTTTAAATGCCACATGGGGAGCCCTATGCAGATTTTACACATGAGAGCATGCCAGTCTCTGTTCCTGGACATGGGTAGGTGTGAGGGATGGGTGCTGATGCCAGGTATATATATGGTAGCCATGTCTGTGTGCCTGACCTGCATGTCTGTGACTTGTGAATGCCATGGATGCTTGACACATGTGTGTGACAATGCACAGATTCACTGATGCAGCCTAGTTACCCTTGTATCGCTGTGTTTGGGGTGTATGAGGCCAGATGGATGTGACTGAGGTGAAGTGTGTGCATGTGATAGGCATGACCCATGATGCATGTGAGTTCCATATCATTGTATGTTTCAAGAGTCCAATGTGTTTTGCCTGGACTGACCCATGTGTTGTGGAGGGACATGATGGAAGTGTACTTTGACAGTGGTACTCATCTGCTATTGCTTCCTGTCTAGGGGACCATTGAACAGTACCCTGATGCTTGTGTTCTATGTCTCCCTCTATGCAGCGGCTAGTGAAGAAGAGGGCGGAGACGGCGCTGTGGAGCAAGGCGTCAGGGTTGCCCCCACGGCTGCAGCGGAAGGGGTGGGTGAGCCCCCACAGGGGCCTGCTACGGCGGAAGACGGTGAGGAGCCATCCAGGTTGGTGGTTTCCACAGAGGAGGAGGAGGCCGCCACTGAGGCACACATGGGGCCTGGTGGGGGCATCCCTGCTGGTGCAAGTGGTGCAGTCCAGGGGCAGGGGCAGGAGGCAGCACAGGTCACCGTGGAGGGGCCTGTGCATGTCGCTGTCCCTGACCCTGTGAGTGCACCACCATGCACCAGCAGGGATGCCCCGTCCCAGGCCCGTCCGCAGGTAGAGGGGATGTCCATGTCACTGACTCCCCTCCACCTGCAGACGAGGGGGCCCGTGTCCGTATGGAGAAGGTCCTGATTGGGGTCACGATGCGCACGGGTGCAATTCGTGATGACGTGCGTGCTTCCCGGGAGGAGCACGCACATCATCACGAAGAGCACCATGCCGACGTGGCCCAATTGGGATCTTCCATGTTCGGGGGTTTCCTGCATGTGTCGGCCAATCTGGCGGCCCTCTCCTCCTCTGTGGAGGCTATACGCCGGTCATTCTCCTTGCCGTCTTCCGGCCCAGATGCCACCAGGGCCCCCTGTGGACCTGCCCTGACCAATGCAGCCAGCTCGGTGGGGATCCCATCCCTGCCACAGTCGGGAGTCGGAGGTCCAGCAGGGGTGGACAACACAGCAACTGTACCCCAGCAGATGGAGGATGTGCCGGCATCATCAGGCAGGGCACGTGCACAACGGCGTCGGTGGATTCCATCAGCCTGGATGCCGTCGTGCTGGCAGAGGCAGTTGCGTCGGAGGCAGCAGCAGAGTCAACGTGGGAGGCATCATGGCTCGGGGCCATCAACATCGGAGGGGCAGACATCGGCCGGAGGGCAGGAGGACCCAGGACAGGAAGTGTCTTCTGTGTGGCTGCGGTTGGGCCAGCAGATAGGTGCGGAGCGGCAGCGGGCGGAAGAGGTGCGGCTCACGATGGTCAGGGCGGAGAACTCCATGCGGAGGGCCCTGAGGCGGGTCGAGCGCCTCGATGCAATCCGCAGGGGGTTGGAGGAGCAGATGGCTTCGTCCCTGCGGACCCTCGGGCCATGGAACAGGACCGCCTCCGGGACATAGACGAGGAGTTTGATGATGCCCTGGCCCGGAACACCACAGAGTGAGCCGCTGGACTTGCCCGCCGCCTTTGTATATAGTTCTTTAGTTTTAGATTTCATTTGTTTCTTCTTATGATTTGGAGTCGACGGACACTGCTCCACTTTTTGTATATAGTTGCATTTTAGTTAGGGTTTTTTGTAGGTTTCCTTTGTTCAGTTGGGCTCATGGACCCTTGGATGTTTTGTACATAGTTCTTCATTGGATTGTTTTATTTTTTTATTTTTGATTTATTCCCCATGGAGCAATGGTCTTTGCATTTATTTTTATCTCTCGGATTGATTTTATTTTTGATGTGACTTTGAACAACATTTTTTTGGATTTGGATTTGTAGTTTTGATTTTTTTGGACGGACATGCAGCTTATCTTTTTTTCATTGCCATTGTAGTTTGTTTCATTTCATTTGCATTCAATTTTTTTAATACAATTTTGTTTTCATACTTCACTGTGTGGTATCATCTCATTGGTTTCATGCATGTCATGTTGGGTGTTTTCCCATTCATTTGCAACCATTGTGTGTGACGGACATGGGTTTATTTGCTTTATGAATATTGGGGGTGTAACATGTAATTTCCACATGATTGGGGATTGTGAGGACCTGGGTGCAGGGGGACATGAGTGGGGGCCTGGTGGAGGGTGCCCCTGCACTGCTAGGGGGTGGGGGTGGTGGGAGACATGAGTTGGACATGAGTGGGGGCCTGGTGGGGGCTGCCCATGGTGGCTGGGGGGTGGGGGTGGTGGTAGACATGGGTGGGAGCCTGGTGGAGGCTGCCCCATGACTGCTGGGGGGTAGGGGTGCAAGGGGACATGAGTGGGGGCCTGGTGGAGGCTTCCCCTGCACTGCTGGGGGGTGGGGGTGGGTGGGAGACATGAGTGGGGGCCTGGTGGAGGGTGCCCCTGGATGCTGTGGGTTGGGGGCGGTGGGAGACATGAGTGGGGGCCTGGTGGAGGGTGCCCCTGCACTGCTGGGGGGTGGGGGTGCAGGGGGACATGAGTGGGGGCCTGGTGGAGGGTGCCCCTGGATGCTGGGGGGTGGGGCTGGTGGGAGACATGAGTGGGGGCCTGGTGGAGGCTGCCCCTGCACTGCTGGGGGGTGGGGGTGGTGGGAGACATGAGTGGGGGCCTGGTGGAGGCTGCCCCTGGTGGCTGGGGGGTGGGGGTGGTGGGAGACATGAGTGGGGGCCTGGTGGAGGATGCCCCTGCACTGCTGGGGGGTGGGGGTGCAGGGGGACATGAGTGGGGGCCTGGTGGAGGGTGCCCCTGGATGCTGGGGGGTGGGGGTGCAGGGGGACATGAGTGGGGGCCTGGTGGAGGGTGCCCCTGCACTGCTGGGGGGTGGGGGTGGTGGGAGACATGAGTTGGACATGAGTGGGGGCCTGGTGGGGGCTGCCCATGGTGGCTGGGGGGTGGGGGTGGTGGTAGACATGAGTGGGGGCCTGGTGGAGGGTGCCCCTGGATGCTGGGGGGTGGGGGTGGTGGGAGACATGAGTGGGGGCCTGGTGGAGGGGGCCCCTGCACTGCTGGGGGGTGGGGGTGCAGGGGGACATGAGTGGGGGCCTGGTGGAGGGTGCCCCTGGATGCTGGGGGGTGGGGGTGGTGGGAGACATGAGTGGGGGCCTGGTGGAGGCTGCCCCTGGTGGCTTGGGGGTTGGGGTGGTGTGAGACATGAGTGGGGGCCTGGTGGAGGGTGCCCCTGATCTGCTGGGGGGTGGGGGTGCAGGGGGACATGAGTAGGGGCCTGGTGGAGGCTGCCCCTGGATGCTGAGGGGTGGGGGTGGTGGGAGACATGAGTGGGGGCCTGGTGGAGGCTGCCCCTGGATGCTGAGGGGTGGGGGTGGTGGGAGACATGAGTGGGGGCCCGTTGGAGGGTGCCCCTGCACTGCTGGGGGGTGAGGGTGCAGGGGGACATGAGTGGGGGCCTGGTGGAGGGTGCCCCTGGATGCTGGGGGGTGGGGGTGCAGGTGGACATGAGTGGGGGCCTGGTGGAGGGTGCCCCTGGATGCTGGGGGGTGGGGGTGGTGGGAGACATGAGTGGGGGCCTGGTGGAGGCTGCCCCTGCACTGCTGGGGGGTGGGGGTGCAGGGAGACATGAGTGGGGGCCTGGTGGAGGGTGCCCCTGGATGCTGGGGGATGGGGGTGCAGGGGGACATGAGTGGGGGCCTGGTGGAGGGTACCCCTGGATGCTGGGGGGTGGGTGTGGTGGGAGACATGAGTGGGGGCCTGGTGGAGGGTGCCCCTGGATGCTGGGGGGTGGGGGTGCAGGGGGACATGAGTGGGGGCCTGGTGGAGGGTGCCCCTGCACTGCTGGGGGGTGGGGGTGCAGGGGGACATGAGTGGGGGCCTGGTGGAGGCTGCCCCTGGATGCTGGGGTGTGGGGGTGGTGGGAGACATGAGTGGGGGCCTGGTGGAGGCTGCCCCTGCACTGCTTGGGGGTGGGGGTGGTGGGAGACATGAGTGGGGGCCTGGTGGAGGCTGCCCCTGGTGGCTGGGGGGTGGGGGTGGTGGGAGACATGAGTGGGGGCCTGGTGGAGGGTGCCCCTGCAATGCTGGGGGGTGGGGGTGCAGGGGGACATGAGTGGGGGCCTGGTGGAGGGTGCCCCTGGATGCTGGGTGGTGGAGGTGCAGGGGGACATGAGTGGGGGCCTGCTGGAGGGTGCCGCTGCACTGCTCGGGGGTGGGGGTGGTGGGAGACATGAGCTGGACATGAGTGGGGGCCTGGTGGGGGCGGCCCATGGTTGCTGGGGGGTGGGGGTGGTGGTAGACATGAGTGGGGGCCTGGTGGAGGGTGCCCCTGGATGCTGGGGGATGGGGGTGGTGGGAGACATGAGTGGGGGCCTGGTGGAGGGTGCCCCTGCACTGCTGGGGGGTGGGGGTGCAGGGGGACATGAGTGGGGGCCTGGTGGAGGGTGCCCCTGGATGCTGGGGGGTGGGGGTGGTGGGAGACATGAGTGGGGGCCTGGTGGAGGCTGCCCCTGGTGGCTGGGGGGTGGGGGTGGTGGGAGACATGAGTGGGGGCCTGGTGGAGGGTGCCCCTGCACTGCTGGGGGGTGGGGGTGCTGGGGGACATGAGTGGGGGCCTGGTGGAGGCTGCCCCTGGATGCTGGGGGGTGGGGTGGTGGGAGACATGAGTGGGGGCTTGGTGGAGGCTGCCCTGGATGCTGGGGGGTGGGGGTGGTGGGAGACATGAGTGGGGGCCTGGTGGAGGGTGCCCCTGCACTGCTGGGGGGTGGGGGTGCAGGGGGATATGAGTGGGGGCCTGGTGGAGGGTGCCCCTGGATGCTGGGTGGTGGGGGTGCAGGGGGACATGAGTGGGGGCCTGGTGGAGGGTGCCCCTGGATGCTGGGGGGTGGGGGTGGTGGGAGACATGAGTGCGGGCCTGGTGGAGATTGCCCCTGGATGCTGGGGGGTGGGGGTGGTGGGAGACATGAGTGGGGGCCTGGTGGAGGGTGCCCCTGCACTGCTGGGGGGTGGGGGTGCAGGGGGACATGAGTGGGGGCCTGGTGGAGGGTGCCCCTGGATGTTGGGGGTGGGGGTGCAGGGGGACATGAGTGGGGGCCCGGTGGAGGGTGCCCCTGGATGCTGGGGGGTGGGGGTGGTGGGAGACATGAGTGGGGGCCTGGTGGAGGGTGCCCCTGGATGCTGGGGGGTGGGGGTGCAGGGGGACATGAGTGGGGGCCTGGTGGAGGGTGCCCCTGCACTGCTGGGGGGGGTGGGAGTGGGTGGGAGACATCAGTGGGGGCCTGGTGGAGGGTGCCCCTGGATGCTGGGGGGTGGGGGTGCAGGGGGACATGAGTGGGGGCCTGGTGGAGGGTGCCCCTGGATGCTGGGGGGTGGGGGTGGTGGGAGACATGAGTGGGGGCCTGGTGGAGGCTGCCCCTGCACTGCTGGGGGGTGGGGGTGCAGGGGGACATGAGTGGGGGCCTGGTGGAGGGTACCCCTGGATGCTGGGGGGTGGGTGTGGTGGGAGACATGAGTGGGGGCCTGGTGGAGGGTGCCCCTGGATGCTGGGGGGTGGGGGTGCAGGGGGACATGAGTGGGGGCCTGGTGGAGGGTGCCCCTGCACTGCTGGGGGGTGGGGGTGCAGGGGGACATGAGTGGGGGCCTGGTGGAGGCTGCCCCTGGATGCTGGGGTGTGGGGGTGGTGGGAGACATGAGTGGGGGCCTGGTGGAGGCTGCCCCTGCACTGCTTGGGGGTGGGGGTGGTGGGAGACATGAGTGGGGGCCTGGTGGAGGCTGCCCCTGGTGGCTGGGGGGTGGGGGTGGTGGGAGACGAGTGGGGGCCTGGTGGAGGGTGCCCCTGCAATGCTGGGGGGTGGGGGTGCAGGGGGACATGAGTGGGGGCCTGGTGGAGGGTGCCCCTGGATGCTGGGTGGTGGAGGTGAGGGGGACATGAGTGGGGGCCTGCTGGAGGGTGCCGCTGCACTGCTGGGGGGTGGGGGTGGTGGGAGACATGAGTTGGACATGAGTGGGGGCCTGGTGGGGGCGGCCCATGGTTGCTGGGGGGTGGGGGTGGTGGTAGACATGAGTGGGGGCCTGGTGGAGGGTGCCCTTGGATGCTGGGGGATGGGGGTGGTGGGAGACATGAGTGGGGGCCTGGTGGAGGGTGCCCCTGCACTGCTGGGGGGTGGGGGTGCAGGGGGACATGAGTGGGGGCCTGGTGGAGGGTGCCCCTGGATGCTGGGGGGTGGGGGTGGTGGGAGACATGAGTGGGGGCCTGGTGGAGGCTGCCCCTGGTGGCTGGGGGGTGGGGGTGGTGGGAGACATGAGTGGGGGCCTGGTGGAGGGTGCCCCTGCACTGCTGGGGGGTGGGGGTGCTGGGGGACATGAGTGGGGGCCTGGTGGAGGCTGCCCCTGGATGCTGGGGGGTGGGGTGGTGGGAGACATGAGTGGGGGCTTGGTGGAGGCTGCCCTGGATGCTGGGGGGTGGGGGTGGTGGGAGACATGAGTGGGGGCCTGGTGGAGGGTGCCCCTGCACTGCTGGGGGGTGGGGGTGCAGGGGGATATGAGTGGGGGCCTGGTGGAGGGTGCCCCTGGATGCTGGGTGGTGGGGGTGCAGGGGGACATGAGTGGGGGCCTGGTGGAGGGTGCCCCTGGATGCTGGGGGGTGGGGGTGGTGGGAGACATGAGTGCGGGCCTGGTGGAGATTGCCCCTGGATGCTGGGGGGTGGGGGTGGTGGGAGACATGAGTGGGGGCCTGGTGGAGGGTGCCCCTGCACTGCTGGGGGGTGGGGGTGCAGGGGGACATGAGTGGGGGCCTGGTGGAGGGTGCCCCTGGATGTTGGGGGTGGGGGTGCAGGGGGACATGAGTGGGGGCCCGGTGGAGGGTGCCCCTGGATGCTGGGGGGTGGGGGTGGTGGGAGACATGAGTGGGGGCCTGGTGGAGGGTGCCCCTGGATGCTGGGGGGTGGGGGTGCAGGGGGACATGAGTGGGGGCCTGGTGGAGGGTGCCCCTGCACTGCTGGGGGGGGTGGGAGTGGGTGGGAGACATCAGTGGGGGCCTGGTGGAGGGTGCCCCTAGATGCTGGGAGGTGGGGGTGGTGGGAGACATGAGTGGGGGCCTGGTGGAGGGTGCCCCTGGATGCTGGGGGGTGGGGGTGGTGGTAGACATGGGTAGGAGCCTGGTGGAGGGTGCCCCACACTGCTGGGGGTGTGGGGGGGTGGGAGACATCAGTGGGGGCCTGGTGGAGGGTGCCCCTGGATGCTGGGGGGTGGGGGTGGTGGGAGACATGAGTGGGGGCCTGGTGGAGGGTGCCCCTGGATGCTGGGGGGTGGGGGTGGGGGGAGACATGAGTGGGGGCCTGGTGGAGGATGCCCCTGCACTGCTGAGGGGTGGGGGTGCAGGGGGACATGAGTGGGGGCCTGGTGGAGGCTGCCCCTGGATGCTGGGGGGTGGTGGGAGACATGATTGGGGGCCTGGTGGAGGCTGCCCCTGCACTGCTGGGGGGTGGGGGTGGTGGGAGACATGAGTGGGGGCCTGGTGGAGGCTGCCCCTGGTGGCTGGGGGGTGGGGGTGGTGGGAGACATGAGTGGGGGCCTGGTGGAGGGTGCCCCTGCACTGCTGGGGGGTTGGGGTGCAGG
This sequence comes from Ambystoma mexicanum, assembly GCF_040938575.1. Lineage (NCBI taxonomy): Eukaryota > Metazoa > Chordata > Amphibia > Caudata > Ambystomatidae > Ambystoma > Ambystoma mexicanum. Next base: position 433,356,312 of record NC_090932.1, on the reverse strand, counting down.
GGGACATGAGTGGGGGCCTGGTGGAGGGTGCCCCTGGATGCTGGGGGGTGGGGGTGCAGGGGGACATGAGTGGGGGCCTGGTGGAGGGTGCCCCTGCAATGCTGGGGGGTGGGGGTGGTGGGAGACATGAGTTGGACATGAGTGGGGGCCTGGTGGGGGCTGCCCATGGTGGCTGGGGGGTGGGGGTGGTGGTAGACATGAGTGGGGGCCTGGTGGAGGGTGCCCCATGACTGCGGGGTGGGGGGTGGGGGTGCAAGGGGACATGAGTGGGGGCCTTGTGGAGGCTGCCCCTGGTGGCTGGGGGGTGGGGGTGGTGGGAGACATGAGTGGGGGCCTGGTGGAGGGTGCCCCTGCACTGCTGGGGGTGGGGGTGCAGGGGGACATAAGATGGGGCCTGGTGGAGGGAGCCCCTGGATGCTGGGGGATGGGGGTGGTGGGAGACATGAGCGGGGGCCTGGTGGAGGGTGTCCCTGCACTGATGGGGGGTGGGGGTGCAGGGGGACATGAGTGGGGGCCTGGTGGAGGGTGCCCCTGGATGCTAGGGGGTGGGGGTGCAAGGGGACATGAGTGGGGGCCTGGTGGAGGCTGCCCCTGCACTGCTGGGGGGTGGGGGTGGTGGGAGACATGAGTGGGGGCCTGGTGGAGGCTGCCCCTGGTGGCTGGGGGGTGGGGGTGGTGGGAGACATTAGTGGGGGCCTGGTGGAGGGTGCCCCTGCACTGCTGGGGGGTGAGGGTGCAGGGGGACATGAGTGGGGGCCTGGTGGAGGCTGCCCCTGGATGCTGGGGGGTGGGGGTGATGGGAGACATGAGTGGGGGCCTGGTGGAGGCTGCCCCTGCACTGCTGGGGGGTGGGGGTGCTGGGTGACATGAGCAGGTGTGCAGGGTAGTCCCCTGTGGTGTCGGCTGCCTGCAGGGGCCGTGGAGGGTGTACAGGGAATACCTGGGAGCACACAGCCAAATCGCTTGTAGAATTTCCCGCGTACCCCTGTCATACACGTACCCAGCCAAATCGCGTGTGGAAATTCACGCGCACATACCCTGCCTAATCGCGTGTCGGACTTCCCGCGCACCCCTGAGATCCACGTACCCAGCCAAGTCGCGTGTGGAAATTCCCGCGCACGTACCCGGCCAAATCGCGTGTTGTACTTCCCGCGCACCCCTGAAATCCACGTACCCTGCCAAATCGCGTGTGAGACTTCCCGCGCACCCCTGAGATCCACGTACCCAGACAAATCGCGTGTGGAAATTCCCGCGCACGTACCCGGCCAAATCGCGTGTGGAACTTCCCGCGCACCCCTGAAATCCACGTACCCTGCCAAATCGCGTGTGAGACTTCCCGCGCACCCCTGAGATCCACGTACCCAGACAAATCGCGTGTGGAAATTCCTGCGCACGTACCCGGCCAAATCGCGTGTGGAACTTCCCGCGCACCCCTGAAATCCACGTACCCTGCCAAATCACGTGTAAGACTTCCCACGCACCCCTGAGATCCACGTACCCAGACAAATCGTGTGTGGAAATTCCCGCGCACGTAACCGGCCAAATCGCGTGTGGAACTTCCCACGCACCCCTGAAATCCACGTACCCTGCCAAATCGCGTGTGTGACTTCCCGGGCACCCCTGAGATCCACGTTGTTAGGCGGAAACCTGTGCAGTTCCCTGTGGGACCACTGCAAAAGATTTAGGACTACAGGTGTTGCGATGAACCCACTTGGTAGCAGTCTGTACCACACAGATTCAATTGGTAGCTGTGGCTGAGCAGTCAGACTTCTCTCAAGAAAAGTTGGTCAGTATAGGGATTATACAATATAGGTTAATTCGTCGCAGCAAAACGAGTAAACACGCAACCAGGCTTTAGTATAAAGATAGTAAGTTATTTATTGATAACAGAACGTCTACGAAAAATACTAAAGCGAATCACGGCAAATAATTCAAAATACAATTACTCTGCAGAATGGAATAAAGCTCAATCCCCCGAAACACACTATCGACAACTCTAGGTTCTACGGCACCACTTATTTTCAGACAGAGGTGTATACCTCAACCCAGATGACACTCGAATATTTAGTGAGGAAGGGAGAGAAGAGAAAGGCAGGTAATGAAGTCAACACGGTTCGTACTGAAGCGGGTAAAAATGCAAGGCAAGAAAGCATTAATCACACTAGATCATACAGTTCGGCGGCCAGGCCCACTCGGTGAGAGGCAAGGCACGATGTCCTGGAAAGTCTCTACGGATGATGCATTCAAGTCTTGTTTAGCAAATTGGTTAGCGTCAGGTTGAACCAGTTCAGAACAAAGAGTGAATAAAGCTTGGAGGCAACCCAACGGAACGGGGAGGAATCAGATACCTCACACGAACCGATCGAAAAGGGAAGCCAGGCGGTTACGGTACCTTGTTGTGGAAGACAGCTCCGACGGGGGCAGTTGTTCCTGGTGGTGGATGCACGACGGGTCTTGGCCAAGAGAAGAGATGCTCTCGTCGTCGAAGAGAAGATGTCCGGTGCACCACCAGGGAAGAAACCAGCCGCGGAGTGTTCCGTCACAAGGCACCACCTTTCGATCACGGTGCAGGAGTAGTGGCTATCCGGTTGCCGGGTGCTCTGCACGGGCAATTCGACCACTGCGTCCTGGGCGACCAAAAAGCACAAAGAAGAAGAAGACTGGTTGTTCCCACCAGCCAGGGAAAGAGCCTCTCCGGCAGGGAGATCTCTTCTGTCGTCGGGAGATTGTGAGACGATTCCGCAGGGCTCCACCGGAGGTGTCGTCGTGCAGGTCGATTCAGCGTTACCCTCGTCGGATTCTTTAGGTCCAGTGGCGACTTCCTGAAGATCCAGTCCCAAAGGCCCTGCTTTTATGCAGACGTCCCCCATTCATTCAGCCTAGCTTGTCAATCAACACATGCTAAGTGGTGAGCGGGAAGGCTCACCACCTGGGCCAATCACTTCAGAGTGCGACCTGAGTTGGCAAGGCAACTCGGTCCAGGGTGTCTAAACCCCCTCCCACACCCCTGAGGTAACCCAGACAGAATGGCGCCACCTTCGAGGGTCTCTGTCCAGAGGCCCGCCAAAAGTGGAACAAAGGGCTCAACCTTTGGTTTAGGAGTCACAGAGAAAAACACAGACGCCATTTTACAACCCGAGTTCTGGCAGAAAATACCACTCGATAAACCTATTTAAGATAAGTAGATCGGTGGTACGTTGGAGATTAACGAAAAACAGTATCAATCTTCAACAATGGGACGGATCCCATAGGGTTATGCTCGGGGTCGAACATAACAAGTAGTTTCCACTGCCACCAGCCAAAACTCGACGAGGAGGGACGGGACAGTGCCCCCTCGAGTAACAGATCCAGGAGTAATCGTATTACCCCTACTAGCACGTCCACAATAAGATGGTTGGTACTAGTTCTGTTAGCAAATTTAGGTCTAGTAAAGCCAATGGTGACTTTACATGCCCGGGGAGACAGTAGTCAGTCCCCGGGTATGGAGTCTATGGTGGGGGGACCTGCTAGGGCGCCCCCGTGTCACGACACGTAGGGTGCAGAGTGACACACATAGAAAAACTTATGAGACCCTATGGAGTAAAAGACCCCATAGCCCATCGAACACATTGACATCTCAAAGGAATTACACACATACATGTCCAAGAGTGAGAGGAAAAGGGTCACACTCCTGGCAGGATGGGAAAAACAAACTCCAGAAATCCAGCAAAGCTGCTGGGGGACTCACTAGGTTAGGAAATTCAGCCTAAACAGAGAATTCTCCCTAACACACGTACCCAGACAAATCGCGTGTGGAAATTCCCGCGCACGTACCCGGCAAAATCGCGTGTGGGACTTCCCGCGCACCCCTGAAATCCACGTACCCTGCCAAATCGCGTGTGAGACTTCCCGTGCACCCCGGAATACACACACACGTTATTTTTCAGTCAGCGGGTGTCCGTGTTTGTGGGTACCCCTTTGCACGTCATTTGTCCTGGAGGGCCACAGTATAGGACATTCATCATGGCTGTATATACGTGCTATTTGTTGGCGCACCTTTTGGCGCACATTTATTACAGGCGCAGAGACGCTACCGCCTGCTTTCTTGTGGCGGTCGTGTTTGTGCCTGTGCGCTGGTTCGACCATGCGCTTTTTTGCCCTATTCGATTCCATGAATACGGGTTGTAGGCGAGCGTGTGGGCGTTCCGCGCACTTGCACCCTGTACTTCCCCCGTGACGCCCACATTTTGGCAAGTTGTTCCCCATTCCGAGTGTTACGCCCCGTGTTCCGCCTACTTTTGTTGTGGGCGCTGCGCTATGTGCGATATTCGCTGTGGCCTGTGCGATTTTTGCTGTGACCTGGCGCACGCCGTTAGATGGCCTGTGCGCCAACGTGCGCCGCACACTTTTTTAGCGCACATCCGATGGTTTTCTCGCGCACGGCCTTCCATGAATCGATGTGCGCTGCTTTTCGTGCAATTTTCGCACTTGCACTGCGATTTTCGCTATTCCACTGCGAATCGCACGTTTTTGGCCACTTGCGCCGCGCTAATCATTCCATGAATCGGCCTGATAGTGTTTTTGGAATAAGACGACAATTGGACTACTGTGCTGGAATGGTGAAATTCACTATAAACTCACAGGAAGATCCACAAGAATTTCTAATGTACTTACTACAAGTACTGGAAAACAAAAACATACCTATAAATGAAATCTTTCAGATTTCATACATGTGGAAACATACATGCACTCTCTGCAACAATGTGACACAAGAATAAATTCCCAATGAACGCTTCATATATATATCAATACCAAATTGTGAATCCATTCCATTTCAGCGACTTGTACAAAATGCAAACCATGGTAGATTATGCTCTACCTGCAATTCAGATAATCTCTCCACGTTAGTAATACAAACACATAGTAAATACATAATACTAATGCTTCTACGTTACAATGCAGATGGTACCAAAAACAACTGCAAGCTGACTGGATTCACACATGGTCAAATATCACTTGGTAAGAAAACCTTCACAACAATAGGTATAATCTACCACGCAGGAGCTACAAACAATTCAGGGCACTACACTGCATATATAAAAAAGAAATGTGGATGGTTTGAATGTAATGATAGTACCATTACTCTAAAGCAGAGATTACCAGGAAATCTTACAAACGCTTATTTGATGTTCTTAAAACCAAAATTTGATAACTAAACTGTATTTAAACCCTAAGTAAACTTGTGTTAAAAAATATAAACTGTTAAAATACTCCAAAAGCTATCTAACTGCTCAAAGATTCTACAACAACTAATCAGATAAATGAATACCACTAAATTAGACCAAAAAATGCAGTTAGAATACGCCAATTGGTATCTAACTGTCCCAAAATTTAACAATATCCAAATAGATAAATCAATACCACTAAAATATATCAAAAAAATAGACAGTTAGAATACGCCAATTGGTATCTAACTGCTCCAAAAGTTTATAATATCAAAACAAATAAATAATATGTTACTGCTCCAAAAAAATACAACAAGCCAAAGTATAAAGCATTAGGCAGAAACAACAAGTGAACACTGAAAACAAACAAACAAATAAACTGTAGCATAACAGAAAAGGTTTTTTTTTAATCCAACATGGATTTTTTTTTCTTCCACAGACCCAAAGATTTTAGCAACAAATAAAGAAACTGAGCAAATTGCACAGTACTCTGATTTGTAATCTACTAAATATGAGGGTCCAAAAAAAAGTATATTGATTATACAATGTAATAAGTCATACAAAATACTAATACTAACATGCTATTTTCTTTTATAACAGAAATTAACAAGAAATACATGTACTCCGGTTACTAGACCAAACAGTAAGTATACAATAATAAGGAGAACCATAGCAGCATATCACATCCATAGTATCTAAGACCTGTGTTCCTTATACATTTGTTTTTCACCCAAAGTTATAAGCAAATATGAATGTGATATGCTGCGGTGGTTGTTGCCAGGGCATAGAGTCTTGGGTGCATGGCCAAATGGTCATGCACCCAAGACTCTATGACCTGGCAACAACCACCGCAGCATATCACATCCATAGAGTCAAACATTTGAACTATGGTCTATGTAAACCTTTAATGTCCGCGGACATTATGAGTGTTCTTAGAACACTTTGAACTTGCCAGCGAACAATATGGACAGCGTTTTCAGGACACCCCCTACAAACATTTCAGAACATCGCGATAGTCGTTAGAACAATTTCAACTTGACAACGAACAATACGGACTACGCCTTCAGGACACCCCCTACGAACAATCCAGGACACCGCGAGTGTTCTTAGAAACGTCTTCAGAACACCCCCATTTTGTTTATTTGCGAACATTTCAGGACACTGCGAGTGTTCTTAGAACACATTCAACTTTCCAGCGAACAATACGGACTAAGCCTTCAGGACACCCCCTACAAACAATCCAGGACAACGCGAGTGTTCTTAGAAACGTCTTCAGAACACCCACATTTTGTTTATTTGCGAACATTTCAGGACACCGCGAGTGTTCTTAGAACACATTCAACTTGACAGAGAACAATACGGACAGCGTCCTCAGGACATCCCCTACGAACATTCCCCGGACACCGCGAGTGTTCTTAGAAGCGTCTTCAGAACACCACCATCTTGTTTATTTGCGAACATTTCAGGACACCGCGAGTGTTCTTAGAACACATTCAACTTGACAACGAACAATACAGACAGTGTCCTCAGAACACCCCCATTTTGTTTAATTGCGAACATTTCAGGACACCATGAATGTTCTAAGAACACATTCAACTTGACAGAGAACAATACGAACAGCATCTTCAGGACACCCCCTATGAACATTTCAGAACAACGCGAGAGTTCTTAGTACACATTCAACTTGACAGAGAACAATACGGACAGCGCCCTCAGGACACCCCCATTTTGTTTATTTGCGAACATTTCAGGACACTGCAAGTGTTCTTAGAACACTTTCAACTTTCCAGCGAACAATACGGACTACGCCTTCAGGACACCCCCTACGAACATTCTAGGACACCGGGAGTGTTCTTAGAAACGTCTTCAGAACACCCCCATTTTGTTTATTTGCGAACATTTCAGGACACCGCGAGTGTTCTTAGAACACATTCAACTTGACAGAGAACAATACGGACAGCGTCTTCTGCACACCCCCTACGAACATTCTCCGGACACCGCGAGTGTTCTTAGAAGCATCTTCAGAACACCACTATCTTGTTTATTTGTGAACATTTCAGGACACCGCAAGTGTTCTTAGAACACATTCAACTTGACAGAGAACAATACGGACAGCTTCCTCAGGACACCCCCATTTTGTTTATATGCAAACATTTCAGGACACCGCGAGTGTTCTTAGAACACATTCAACTTGTCAGCCACAACCCCCATTCATATTTGCGAACATTTCAGGACACAGCGAGTGTTCGACAACGTCTTCAGAACACCCCCATTTTGTGTATTTGTGAACATTTCAGGACACCGTGAGTGTTCTTAGAACATATTCAACTTGACAACGAACAATACGGACAGCGTCCCCAGGACAACCCCATTTTGTTTATTTGCGAACATTTCAGGACACTGCGAGTGTTCTTAGAACAGTTTCAGTTTGCTTGCGAACAAAACGGACACATATTGAGTCCTCAGAACACCCCCCATTCAGTTTATTTAGAACATTTCAGAACACCCGTGATGTCCGCAGACAAATTGAACACAAAAAGAACGTCTAACACATCTCATACACTCCTACCCTCCCCAAACACTCCTACACACCAACACACTCTACTAAATACAAATTTTGAACAAGGTTTCACCGCGCTGTCCGCGGACGACCGCAAATCCAAGATGACGGGCGCTACTGAAAATCTGACGCGCTTCACACTCCACGCCGTCCAATCAGCGAACAAGTTGCATGTCCGCGAACATCACGCAAGCCGATTGGCCAATCAGGACACTGTTCGTGGAGCGAACAGGGAAGTGTGTCCGCGGACCGAACACAGATATCACTAATTTTTTTTTTACCTACTTTTTGGTCATTTTAAAAAAAACTACTGGATGGATTTTCACCAAATTTGCACGCTTTCGGGACCAAGCCGCTGCTCCTGGTGCAAATTTGGTGAAAATCCATCCAGCGGTTTGGGCTGTAGACGCGAGCAAACTTTTTTTCCCATTCAGTCTATGGGGAAAAAAAAAGTTTTGGGACGCCCCCTATAACTTTGCCCCCCCTAGACGAATCCTCACCAAACTTTGCAAAAGAATTCGGAGTGACCCAAATACTTTGTTTGCAAAGTTTGGTGAGGATCTGTCTAGGGAGAGCAAAGTTATAAGCCGCCCAAAAAGTGCTCTTCCTATGGAAACAGCAACTTAACCATAACTACATGGCCACTACTGTGGCCATGTAATTCAATGAAAAAACGTTGTTAAGGGGACATTATGGTTGAGTTGCACTGATAAAAACCTATGAAAGTCACTGAAAAAACTTTGTTAAAGGGACGTTATGGTTACAAGTAAAACCGAAAAGTTACCAGTTATGGTAAGCTAAGCAACTATAACTCAAACCACCACCGTGCACTGCTAAGACTAACACCAGGACATCAAAGATGACAGCACAAATGTCATTGATGACATTACTGATGACATCACATATCTGGGCCACTTGTTTTTGTTCACTGACATATATAGGCCAGGTGGTTTTGTTCACTGACAGTCAGAATATTAAAATTGAAAAAGGTGCTATATATCTAGACGTTAACCTTGTCATATGTTCTTTAAGTACTTTCCTTATGGTTTGGTCTGAGCTCATGGTGAACATACATGGGGAAATGAGCAGGCCTCAAACACACAATTCATTTGTATACATGAAGATAAACTTTAATGTCATTAACATTTTCTGATGATGCTGTTTCTTTCTTCCTTAGTTTAGTTTCCCTGTATAAGCCTCAGATTTTTCTTCCTACACCGGGACATACCGGCCCGCCAGCCCAAGTTATCAGGCTACACCTCAGTCATCAAAGGTATATCAGTATTTTTTGTACCTACATTATGACACTTGTCAAAAAATAAAACGCAGGCACCTTTGCAAAATCATGCTTTCAGGTCCTTCTCAATACCCCTTACACAGTTTGCTGGAAATCCACCCATGTTTTATTTTTTCAAAAGTGTCAAATGTATGCACATACAATCGTCATATAACCTAGCCCCACTTGATAAAATCCATTCAGACTTTATGAAAACATTTGTATCTAGATCTATAATCTTTTTGCAAACCTTTGTGTAGATTTCTCAAATGGCACCACATTAAAAGCCTTTACAATATTTTGGGACCCCCCTCTAATTCTGCCCCCTCTTGACAAAATCCCACCAGACTTCGCAAAAACATTTATATTTAGATCTATTATCAGTTTGCCAAATTAAGTGTATATTTGTCAAATTGTACCTCATTTATAAGCCTTTACATTATTTTGGGAGCCCCCCTCTAATTGTGCTCCCTCTTGACAAAATCCCACAAAAATTTGCAAAACCATTTATATTTAGATCTATTATCAGTTTGCCAAATTAAGTGTAGATTCGTCAAATTGCATCTCATTTATAAGCCTTTACATTATTTTGACACCCCCCTCTAATTTTGGCCCCTCTTGACAGAATCCCACTAATCTTTGTAAACACATTCGGTTTCAGGTCAGGAATATAATTGCAGAATTTCCAGCAGTTTCATTAAGTGGTGCCAAAGTTATGAGCCATCCGAGAACTGCTTTTTACCAACTCTGTAATGCAGAGGTGTCCACGAACTTCACAGGACTGTTTGCGAACATCCGAACCGTTCGCAGACTTTCGCAGCAAAAAAACCCTTTTTTTGCTTCTTGCAGCCATATTCCATCCCATCCTCATCACCCCTCAACTACCCAGAGATTATTTGATAAGTTTGACAAGCGCAATGTTGTGTTTGTTAATATGTTTTTACCGCAATGTCAACGGAAACCGGCCGCGAATCCAAGATGGCGGGCATTGCCAAAAATCTGACGCACCTCACACTTCACTCCAACCAATCAGCGAACACGTTGTGTGTCCAAGGACATGACGCAAGCCGATTATCCAATCGGTGTCCCGTCCGCAGAGCGAACAGGGAAGTGTGTCGGCGCAGCGGACATAGATATCAATAATTTTTTTAAACCTACGTTTTGGTTGTTTAAAAAAAATGACTGGACGGATTTTCACCAAATTTACAAAAGCACACTATCCGGATCAAGCAGCTGCTGCTCCTGCAAATTTGGTAAAAACCTGTCCAGAGGTTTGGGTTGTAGGCGCAACAGAAATGTTTTCTCCATTCAGTCTATGGGGAAAAAGTGCTCTTCCTATGAGATGAGCAACTTAACCATAACTACATGGCCGCTACTGCAGGCCATGTAATACATATGTATATATATGGTTAAGTTGCTCTTTCCATAGGAAGAACACTTTTTGGGTGGCTTATAACTCCGCTCCCCCTGGACGAATCCTCACCAAACTTTGCAAAAAAAGTATATGGGCCACTCTAAATTTCTTTGCAAAGGTTGGTGAGGTTTGGTCAAGGGGGGGTAAAGTTGTAGGGGGAGTCCCAAAACTTATTTTATTCCCATAGACTGAATGGGGGAAAAACTTTTGCGCATGGCTACAGATCAAACTGTTGGACGGATTTTCACCAAATTTGCGGCAGTAGCAGCGGATTGGTCCTGAAAGCGTGCTTTTGTAAATTTAGTGAAACTCTGTCCAGTAGTTTTTTTTAAACTATCAAAAAGTAGGTCTCAAAAAATTAGTGATATCTATGTCCGCTCTGCGGACAGACTTCCCTGTTAGCTCCGAGGGCAGGACACCGATTGGTTAATCGGGTGATTCATGTCCGCGGACATGTGACACGTTTGCTCATTGGATGGTGAAGGATGTCAGGTGCGTCAGAATGTTCCGATGCGTCCGCCATCTTTGATCCGTGTTTTGGTGTCCGCAGACATCGCTGCAAAAACATAAAAAAACACAACATTGCACTCCTTAAACTTATCAAATACTGTCTGGGGAGGTGAGGGTTGATGAGAATGGGACGGGATGTGGCAGCAAGAAGCAAAAAAGTGATGTCTTTTTGTCACGAAAGTCATACGGTATATTTGGAGGTGGGGTGGGCAACTGTCCCATAATTTGCGGGATGGTCCCGCAATTTGCGCCTGTGTTGCGCAGTTTGCCGAGTGGCTCTGCGGGACGCGGGTTGTCCTGACTTGCTCTGTTCGAGCACAATTTCTGATCTAAAAGAGTAAGTTAGGAGTCACAATTAGTCATGCTGGGGCTTGGGGCCGAGCGGGGAGGGGGTCATATACATACATTTTCCGCGAATTGGAATAACAGTGGCTGGCAAGTGGCAGCTAATCTGTACATACAAATCCTATTGTATTGCATTGCAACCGCAGCTACTGACATGACAGGCTTGCAGGCCGGTCAATTCAGTTGCTTCGGGTACAATGCACTGATTCTGCCAGGTGAATGACGCTGTGACATCATCCCCACCTTTAGTCCCGCAAAGGGATATGACAAAGTTGGCCACCCTATTTGGAGGTATTCAATATATTGTGCGTAAAATACCAGTGAAGGAGTAATGTGTCTGTGATACAATGTATGTAAAATAATATTGGAGTCAGTTTGGTGCCCCCTAGCCTTTGGCATTTGAGGCAGCCACCTGCAGTGTTTGATGGAAACAGCGGCCGTGCTTGTGTATGACAATACGAGCTCGCATGGATGCGTTGAGCCGTGTTGTTGCAAAGTGAGAATGTATCTAGATTGTGAGTGAAGGTCAGCAACTTTGATTTTTTGGTTGCAAGCTAAGGGAGCCCACGAATGGGACAGAAAGTAAAAGGGTCAATTGTTTTTTGACCTTGAGAGAAAGGGATTTTTTCATGAACAGTCAGTGAGAGGAGGTTTGTAATAAAGAATATTTGATAAGGTTATGCATTCCAAAAGTGTGTACGGAACATGAGAATTCAGTTCATGAAGATTCTTTGATGCAAGCGGATGCAACACTACAGACTGATTTTCGCAAATACAATGGAGACTGTGAATATTATGTAAGTTTGCTTTTGACGACTGTATACCGGAACGAGGTTTAACCTATTATTATCTGAAGATTAATTTTGCCAATGTAACTCAAGTACTATTTTTCTGTGTGGTTTTCTTTTTTATGTGGTTATGGGAAGTGCAAAATGTAGTCGTATGTCCACTATAACTAGATTCACCCAGGTTCAACACTAATATTTCTTTAAAATGTCATGTATGACTATATGGAATTGTGTATCAGTTTCTAGGTTCTTTTTGTCTTTTTTGAGATTGTTGGATGTATGTGCTAATCGTTAGTTTAAACTCTATGCCGAATTAAGAAAATAATACATATATTGCAATAAAGTGTAATAAAGGTCGGGTATTGATACATATGTTCTGTTATGTTTTCCAAATAGCTACATGCTGCCTTACTGTGATTGCCATGGATTCCAGATGCCAACTGATGGGTTCTTCATTCGTCAGGTGCACGTAGTCGTGAACGGGTGGATTACTCTGACTGTTTTCTGGGACGATCAGCCAGGTCCCATGTGTCTGTATGCTGCACTAGTGATTAGGAGTAACATAACATCTTTTATGGTGTTCTAGCCGTAAGTTGATGCAGACGCCTTGGAATTCACTGTGGGATCCAAGCGATTCCTTCATCAAAAATGAACACTTTGTGTATGGAAAAAGAAGAACGTGTGTCTCACAATTAACATTTTCGATCACAAGCGACGAAACAAATGTGCAATTTGATTGAATATGGGAACAGTTGGATGTTCTCGGAGAGTTTATTGTGAAATAAAAGTACTTTACAACTTGTATACTGTTATTGTTTTCTTTTAAAGAGCGGTTTAATAATTTGAATTGTGACGTGGTATGTTGTTAGTCGCTGTGTGTTGATTTTTGGATTCTGCATCACGTGACATAGGTGGTTATGGGCGCATTTGGCTACGCTGAAGAGGGACGTCACCGAAAAAGATGTTCCTTATCACTACGGTTGGTTATGTGAGGGTGAGGGGTGGGGCATATAATTCAGTGACGTCAGGCCAGTTTTCCTTAGGCTGATGCAGCAGTGGTTAACAGTAGCACAAGATGGACGCGCCCTGTTGCCAGATTTCGCACGTTTTTCAAAGAGGCGAAATGCGGTAAACTGATGTAGAAATGTTTGCGATAAATCAACGTATGTACAAAAATTCATGGTCAAACCCTCAGGACAATAACATTTTGTGAGTATTGCACTTGTGAAACTTATGCAATAATGTTTGGGGAGGCGAGGGGTGATGATCATGGTTGGAATATTTCAGACATAATTTCGAATGACTTTACAAAGTTTGTTGGAATTTTGTACACAGCTTATATGACAAATGATTTGTGTATTATTTTGACAGTTTTGAAAAAATAAAACGTAGGTGGATTTACAGCAAATTTGCGTAATGCTCATTGGCAAGGATCGAGAAGCATGGTTTTTTTAGTGCCTGAGGGGTAGGCTGTATTCATGGGCAGTGGCCTAAATGTTGGGGTCATGGCATAAGGTCATGATTCGGACAATGTGGCTACTGGCCATGTGCAGAAGGGACAAAACATAGTATTAAAGTGGTCATGTCCACCTGGAACTAGCTTTGTCGTAAAGTTATTCACAATTAGGATAGATTTGAAAGGGAAGAAAAATGTGCTTATGTTAATATGGCTAGAGGATTTTTTTTTGCCTTTTGGAGGCTGCCATGGAAAGGGAAGATGGGCCTTGTATGGAACTGGCTCTTTCCCTTTCCATGGTGGCCATCTTGGAAAAGGATTTTATTTCTAAACTGGGACTCTGCGTCCCGATATAGGACGAGAAATCCTATTCTTTAGTAGCACAGGTTACTTCTGCGGAAACCTAGGCTGGTAATGGCTTTTATCCCCCATTTTAGGGGCTGAAATGGGGGGTAATGGTCCAGAGACCTCGTTATCCACCCTTGCTTAGCTTGGGTTGATTACTAGGGCTACTGGGCCGTTATCCACCGTTCCAGTCCCTGGAACGGCACATGAACTCTACAATATTCACATTACTATAACAAAAAATGCAAATGGACATGTTGGAAAATCTTATTGCGTCTATGTATTTTACTGAGAAATACAAAGTAGATGGAGTCTATGTGATTTTTTTTTACTTCTATTTTTTAACTGTGAAAGGTGGTTCCTAAAGGAACATTTATTTTGTTTTTGGATGGATTTTTTTTGGCAGGAGAGCTAAGAACGAAAGGTGGGGACGGAAATGAGGGAAGTGGCACCAAACACTAATATGGAGGGGCAGATGGAAAAGGGAGACATGTTGTGCATGTGTTATTTCTAAAGTTGTGGTAGTAGGGTGGCCAAGTGTCCCCGATTTTGCGGGATTGTCCCGCAATTAGGAACTCCATCCCACGGCTGGCAGAGTGGCTGTGATGGACGTAGGTTGTCCCGACTTGCGTCGGACAACCTGCCTCCAGCACAGCCACTCTGCAAACTCAAGTGGCCATCTGCTCAGCACGGCGCTGCCGCCTGCTGCTTTCTTTCACTGGGCGCCTCTGCAGCCCTGGCTCCTTTTGAGCCTACAGGTTGAGCTGTAACGCTCTGACACCTGCCTTAATTCAAATGCTTTTCCTATTTTCCTGGGGTCGTGATGGTCATGTTTGCAGTTAAAAAACATGACCATCACCTCCCCAGGACAAAGTATTTGTATTTAAATTAAGCCAGAAATTAAGAGCCATTAAAAAAAAAACATTCAAAAAGAGGCGGCCCAAACGTGAATGAAGTGATGTCATCAACGCCTTGTGGCCAAGTGTCCCGCAAAAGACTATCAAGGATTTGGTCAGCCTAGAGGGCAGTGTTTCTCATGGTGCTTGATTACAGCAGTGGTGGTGTCTATTGGGGAGGAGGGATGGCGTTAGCTGATGTCATTTTAACGTAAATAGCTGTTTTGCCAGAAGTATGTACTGTGTACTAGATTGTTAATGGATGAGTACGACTAGGTGTTGGAGCTGTGCAAGGGAATTGTTGAAGTTGCAAGTTCCTACATCAGTAGAAAATGTAGTTCCAAACTGTCCATGAAGCACAGATGTTATTGTGAAGTGCGTATGGGTTCTCGGACACCTCATCATGCTGTGCACAAGCATATGGTCATGTGCCATTCTCCGGAAGGTGTGCAATGAAGTCAGATGTTCGTGGACATTATGGTTTAGTTGCGCTACTAAAAACCTATGAAATTCAATAAAAACACTTTGTGAAAGGGACGTTATGGTTAAGTTGTGCTACTGAAAAACTATGAAATTCAGTAAAAAAACTTTGTTTAAGGGACGTTATGGTTGAAAGTAAAACCGAAAAAAACCTGAAATTTGCTAGTTATGGTAATCTAAGCAACCATAACTCGCGCCACCACCGTGCATTGCTAAGACTAACACCCAGGACATCAAAGATGACATCAGAAATGTCATTGATGACATCACTGATGACATCACACTTGAAATACATTTTGATGAAAAGTCTCTACAAGGAGTTGTGTTTCTATTGTTGATAACAAGATGTCAGGAGTGATCGGGAGACCTATCATGAACTACTTCATCTATTAAAGAATGTACTCATCTAATATCATTGTATTGGAGTGTTGTTGCAGAAACCTAATCATATATAAACATAGGCAATGACTGCAGCATGCACCATAGAAGTACACTATTTATAATATTGTAATTTTGGATAGTACAATAATGAATGCTCCCTTATCAGAGTTTTGAGTAATGTTAAACATGTAATAACTAGCTAACAATTCAAGATTTACAGCACTTGTGCTGATACAAAAAATACATATGAAGCACCACAATGCATACAAATCAGAGGCACATACAGGGAAACTAAAGTAAGGAATAAAGAAACTGCATCATCAGAAAATATTAATGACATTAAAGTTTATCTTCATGTATACAAATGAATTGTGTGTTTGAGGCCTGCCCATTTCCCCATGCATGTGCACCAGGAGCTGAGACCAAACCCTAAGGAAAGTACTTAAAGAACATATGACAAGGTTAACATCTAGATATATAGCACCTTTTTAAATTTTATTATTCTGACTGCCAGTAAATAAAACCACCTGGCCTATATATGTCAAGGAACAAAAACAAGTGGCCCAGATATGTGATGTCATCAGTGATGTCTTCAATGACATTTGTGATGTCATCTTTGATGTCCTGGGTGTTAGTCTTAGCAATGCACAGTGGTGGCGCGAGTTATAGTTGCTTAGCTTACCCTAACTAGCAAGTTTCAGGGGTTTTTCGGTTTTACTTCGAACCATAAAGTCCCTTTAACAAAGTTGTTTTACTGAATTTCATAGGTTTTTAGTAGCACAACCTAACCATAACATCCCTTTAACAAAGTTTTTTTACTGAATATATATATATATATATATATATTCAGTAAAAAAACTTTGTTTTATATATTTTATATATATATATATATAATCAGTAAAAAAACTTTGTTAAAGGGACGTTATGGTTCCAAGTAAAACCGAAAAACCCCTGAAATTCGCTAATTATGGTAAGTTAAACAACCATAACTGGCGCCACCACCGTGCACTGCTAAGATTAACACCCAGGATATCACTGATGACATCACATATGGATTTACTTTTCATGAAATGTCTGTACAAGGGATTCTTATTATAATGTTGAGAAAAAAGTGTCAAAGATCATTGGAAGAAATATCAAGAGCTAATTAGTGCATTAAGCAATGCATTGATATAAATAGCATTCTATTATGAAGTTCTATCCAGTATACTAAGCTACTCATGCAGAAACATAGGCATTGTGTGCAGCATAAATAATAAAGGTATAATATTCATAATGTTGATATGTTGAATAATGAAATGATAATTTTTCTCTTAATAGAATTGTGTGTACTGTGAAATATGTAATAAATAGCTAATAAAACCCATGTATTATATAATTGCATTACTACAGACAAAACACAAAGAGACAAGAACACATACAAATATGGGTATATACAGGGAAAGTGATGTTAGTAAAAAAGCAGAAATAGTAGCAAAAGGAATTCATAACCTAACTGATTTTTTTCATGCAAATAAATGATTGCTCTATTTCAAAGCTGATGTTTACCCTATGTATTTGTATCACATGATGTGATTGGACCCTAAGGAAAGTAGTGTGAGTACAATGTATACAAATATGACCATACACAGGGATAGTAGAGCCATAAAAAAACAACAGGACTATCAGAAAGTGCTGATAACTCTATTGATTATCTTTATGGACAAAATGATTGCAGTCTTTCACGTTTGTGTCTTCCCCTATGTATATGTTTCATATGATGTTACTGGACTCTAAGGGAATTACTGTAAGATCCTACTTGAAGGATACGTCTACAAATAAAATACATTTTTAGGTTTCTGACTGTTACTGAAGAAAACCATGTGCCCAGGATATGTCAGTAAAGGAAAAAAGAGTGAGCCATACATGTGATGTCATCAGTGATGTCATCAATGACATTTGTGATGTCATCTTTGATGTTGTGGGTGCTAGTCTTAGCAGTGCATGGTGGTGGCGCGAGTTATAGTTGCTTTGTTTACCATAACTGTCGAATTTCAGGGGGTTTTCGGTTTTACTTGGAACCATAACGTCCCCTTAACACATTTTTTCACTGAATTTCATAGGTTTTTACTAGCGCAACTTAACCATAACGTCCCTTTGACAAAGTTTTTTCAATGAATTTCATAGGTTTTTAGTAGCGCAACTTAACCATAATGTCCCTTTAACAAAGTTCTTTCACTGAATTTCATAGGTTTTAGTAGCACAATTTAATTATAATAACTCTGATTTTATGTACATGTAAAATTGAACATACTGAATCTCCTCTACTAAGTTTGATGCCCGCAAAGTCTTTTAATGTCTGCGGACATGTTCGGACAATAGCATCACTACCTAAAAACTTTGGGGGGGGGTATGTTTAATTGTTATATCATAACATATGAACATTTTACACATACACATTATATGTAGTAATGCATAAGAAGTGTAACCCATATATATAACACATTAACCATTCATTTAAATACAATATGTTCTAAAATAGAATATATACCAAAAGAAGATACATAGGCTTCCAACATAATTACTTCACAAACAGTCCACAACCAAGAACAACAGCAGATCTACAGAACACTCAGAACACACCTTACCTGAAATAGTAAGTTTACTGCATTTTACTCATATATTTGTAAATGTTCTGTATTAGATTAAAAAAAAAATGATATTATGTTTTTTTTTCTCACAGAAATGTCTAGTACTCTGGAGTGGCTAGAGGAGCATTTCCCACATGAGGAAATGTCAGAAGATAGTACATCTAATGGTAGACACTTTACAATATAAACCATTTAATTATTATGATTTTATATATTTAACATATATATATTTTTTTGTAGAGAGCATACCAAAATAGAAAGTACTACAGAAAAAGCTGTTATGGATAAGACTCTTCATAGCCTACAAGAAAAAATGGATCTATTGTTGGATAATTTTAATAATTTAAAAACCTTTGTGCAAGATCATTTTAAACAAAAAACCACATACCATTTTCCCACATGTACCTGTCCCCCCTCACCATATCCCAGTCAATTATCCCCAAACCCTCTCCATGAACTAAAACGTTTTGATGAGACTTCCATTCCTTCTTCCCCTCATACAAATCCTGTTGAAACCCCTAATTTTCCTGTTTTTGTTTCAGTTTCTGCCTCACCTTCTCTGTCATAAATTAATCAAATCATGTTAAATAAAGTAAAATGTTTATATTGTGTTCTAATTCATTTAATGTTTTTTTTTATAAAAAGCAATTTAGGTGTCTGCCGACAGCGCGGGGGTCTGGAATGTCCGTAAAGAAACGAAAAATGGAGGTGTCCTGAAGAACACTATATCTGTCCGTAATGTTCGCCAGCAAGTTGAAACTGTTCTAAGAACACACACGGTGTCCTGAAATGTTCGTAAATAAACAAAATGGGGGTCTCCTGAGGACGCTATGTCTGTCTGTATTGTTCGCTAGCAAGTTGAAACTGTTCTAAGAACACACGCGGTGTCCTAAAATGTTCTTATATAAACAAAATGGGGGTGTCCTGGGGACACTATGCCTGTCCGTATTGTTTGTTCGTAAGTTGAAACTGTTCTAAGAACACAAGCTGTCTCCTGAAATGTTCGTCAATGGACGACATTGGGGTGTCCTGACGACGCTGTCCGTATTGTTCATTGACAAAATGAAAGTGTTCTTAGAACATATTATGTATCCTGAAATGTTCGTATATATACAAAATAGGGCTGTCCCGAGGACGCTATGCCTGTCCGTATTGTTCACAACCAAATTGAAACTATTCTCAGAACACATGTTGTGTCCTAAAATGTTCGTAACTAAATAAAATGGGGGTGTCCTGAGGACACTATTTCTGTCCGTATTGTTCGCAAGCAAGTTGAAACTGTTCTAAGAACAAACGCCTGTCTGTAACTGTTCGTTCAACGTGTGACACACTTTTAATTTCTTCAGGACTCGAACAGTGTCCGTAGAACATCGACACAAATGCGCAAACCATTGTCGGTGCATTTGGTGTTCTGCGGACAGCCGCTCTCTTCGTGGACATGTTCGCGAAGCTATCATGTGACCGCACCCACGCTGATCATGTGTTCTGAATGTGGAGACTGTTCGTGTCCCCGAACAATTTAACAGTACATTTTCAAGTAATACACAACATTTTTCCAGAAAAACTCACCATGATACAAGTCCCACATAGTAATCCTGAGTTTCTACATACATTTTGAAACTTTTTGAACCTTTTTTGTGTTTTATCTGTCCGTGGACAGCACGCATGTCCGTGAACCGTGTACAAGCACCCCTATAAATGACCACGCCCTAGAACTTATTCTCATTGTTTTTCTGGCTATCCTACAGAGCACAGCGATTTTTTCTGACAACTGCAGATTTCTATCAAGAACCTGAAGGCATCCATGGCTGCACTGCTGCCACCTGGTGTTGCATCTGCTTCAGCACCACCCCCACCCCCTCCACCACCACCACCTTCCCAATGGCCTGAAGAGGGAAACAGGAGTGAGGATGCAGAGGAGGAAGAAGAGGATGACAAGGATGAGGTAGTTGAACTCCCTACTACCCGCACTCGGCGTGAGTCTTGGGTGTGGCAGTTATTTACCATTTGTGGGAATGGTCCTAAGGCTTGTGCAAACCAAGTCACCTGCAACGAGTGCAAAATGGTACTCAGTCACGGGAGGCCTGGTTCGTACAGTTTTGGGACCACTACCATGAAGTGACACCTGAAGTCATTCCACACTGGGGCTGTTCGCAAGGTTGTACCTTGCGAGGAGCGTAGCAGATTGACTTCCGTTTCTGATCCTGTCACCACAAGGAACACTCCTGTGGGACAGCGTATTCCTCAAGCTGCCTCACAGGCCATACACAATGCTGATGACCCTTACCTTTCGAGGGTCACAGTTGTGTGTATGTACTGCGACGCAGTACTCTGCAGGGGGGAGCGACTTAGAAATGCTTTTGAAACTATCGCCTCAGAGCACGAGAAGATCTGCTCACTACCCAAATAAAACCCACTCTACATCTTCCTCTCTCAGCTCGCCCTTTCTTATCCCTGTGGTTGGTTTCCCCCCTTTACCCTCCTTCCCCACCTCTTCTAGTGTGTCTTGTATAAAAAAAACAAAAAAATATAAAACAACAAAAATCAACAAAAACAATATGGCTCTTTTCAGAGCCGCCTTTCACAGTTAAAAAATAGAAGTGAAAATAAATGAAGCAGGCCCCTGTGTATTCTTTAGAAGTCCGCGGACAGTCCACGGACATCTGAAATTTTGGAGTGCTGCCCTATCACAACCATTGCAATTTTATGTGGGAGGAAGTGGTGGCTCTCAAAAGAGCCTTTTGGTGGTGATTGTGTTTGAAAAATTTGAAATAATCAACACCTACTACAAAATGGATGCTGTAATTCTAAAAAAGGTTGCAATGCATTTCTCAGAAAAATCTGATTGCCAGCATAAGTAAGATGGACTCCATCTCTGCGAAAAATGTATGTACTACGAAAAATAATATTTTCATTGTGAAAAGAGGAGATGCCAAAATCTCTTAGAAAAGCACAACCAGCTTTATTGACATTGCGCCTTGCTTTCTCCATTTGTGGACCAAATGAAGAAGAATAAAGCCACATTTGTCTCTGCACAATCCGTGAAAAAATTACTTGAGAATTTGGAAACATGTACATGACCTTCCCAAGTGTTTCTTTCATTGCAAATTGCAAAGAAATTCCAGACACATGTCCTAAACTGTTCCCTCCACAATGAATTATAATTATATCTGGATGTTGCTCTGTCTCCAAAGTAGCACAAAGAGGTAGCAAGTCCAACCACTTCATTCCACGTATTCCATGCCAGTGTACTTCCACATGTGGAAATCCAAGATCTAGAGCTAGTCCACAGCTTTCTGCATGCACCTTCAACCAATGTATCCACGCGTCTCCCAAAATCCAAACAATTTGTTTTCTGAAACACACAGCCATAGCTATCTGTTCTTCTCTCAGCAAAAAGAGTATCTGAGAAACTCTCTACTGGCACAACACACCCACTAAACTTTCCTGACCAATCCCTTTGAATGCTCATTCTCATTTGCATGGCTTCCCAACCCAAAAATGCCCGGATGTAACTCCCTATGTCCGCGTACTACCGCCATGTCCGTGGACATATCGTAACATGAACAGCCCTTCTACCATTTCCACTTCACTCTCTGTGCCATTCCCTCATTGGATGTAGCTAAGAACTCACATGACCATCCACCAATCACATAGAACACCTCTACAGCTAACTGCATCATCATAGATCAGCACTACACATGTACTGTTAATCTCTCTGAGTACAAGTGTCATTTCATTGGAAAGCACCTTCTACAAGAAATACTATACAAGTCTCCAAGATTTCTACTTGCAGCTCCATGCATATCCATATGCATGAACACAAACTACAGGTATGCATATGTTCTGTAAAGTACATGTACAATTCTTCTTGTTTCATATAAACAGATTAACTGACTTTTACCTTGCATAATCTGTAAAATGAACTTACTGTCTTTTTTTCCATCTCCTAAAATCAACTGTCACTTACAAAGCTTTATACTATTTAATTTCTTTTTACACACACATATTCAAATCATGTTGAACTAACATCTTTTAAATAAAATGTATAGAGTGCATATAGTCTAACAAAATTGAAAGCACACACTATGTTCAAATCTAAAACAACAATACTTGTACAATGACATAAACATTTATTTATTTATTTACTTACTTACTTATATTTATATAGAGCAAGCAGCCCATGACATTGAAGCACTATTGCTTGCAAGAGCTTAGTTACAGGAATAGTGGTATTCAGTGGTTCATTATGAATTTCACAAGGCATAGTAAAGATATTTTCTTTGCTACAGTTAGTCATTGCAATACAGTTTAGTCATTAAGAACATATGATATGTATTCAACTGGTGCGATGTATCTTATGTGAATAAGATCATTTTAATGGTTTTGAAGAAGGCTTTGAGGATGTTAATAAAAAAAATCAATGTCTAAATTAAAACAGTGCTCTATACAAACAAAATTACTAATTTCTTTCTTTTACTATTGCAGTGAAGACCATTCTCCTGAAAAGAAGCAGCCGATTTTGAAGTACAAAGAACTAAGAAGTAACCTGCTCATTTTAGAAAAAAGTAAGTTGAATACCAACATAATATTTGTATTATTACTCAAGCAAACCGTAAAGTTAATTCATGCTATTTCTGTGTCTAAAAATAGAGATTGTGCACCATTCTCTCCAAAAATCCCCATTTCTTAAACAGCAATTTGCAGCTAGAATGGCCCACAAATTCCTATTTTTCGACACACAAATGACCCAACTCAGCTGCTAGAATTTTGATATTATAGAACCAACAACTGTTTTAATTGTATAGCATTAGATTTACTATTTGTACTTCTGCACACCGCTAGCTTACTTTTTTCTGTCAACTGAACCCCAGTTTAGTAGCACATTAATTCAATAATACCCATCCCGACTAGTTGTAGTTGCCCAATGCACAATCACACACCTTTACATACATCAAACACTCATGCACACAGCACACATACATTGCAGAACACCCCAACCCATACCTTGTTTATTTTTTTCAACAGACCCTAAAGAATGCCTACCAAAAATCAAGTCCGTAGAAAGCAACGCAGAAGTAGAGCAAATGAAAATAAATGTCCAACGTAAGCATCCATCTCTAGCAGAATTTGTAAAAAAAAAAGTTGAAACAAAACAGCTAATACAGTAATTTAGTGAAACAAAAGCAGTTTCAAGTACAAAAACTTTGCCTCCTCTATTAAAATGTAAAACAAACCAGAAAACAATTAACAAAAAATCAGATATCACTACAGATAAAACTGCTTCTATAAATCTTGATATAGTGCAAAGTAAGCATACCAAGAAGAGTATTTTAGCCCAAATGTTCCGTCACAGAGTCCTTCAAAATCTTATAAAAACAGGAGAGAAACCAGGTTCAACCCTTAAAACCTATCGTAGGAAATTAATCTTAGAAGCGTTGATAGACAGTGCAATTCTTCTCAAAAGAAAGTTATTTATTTTAGTGTTAAACAAAATGAAACCACTAACAAAACTAATGACTAAATTACAAAAAAGATTTCTCAATAAACGAAATGTCAACAGAAAGAACGTCTTAAGTATCTGCGGAGGTGAATGGGGTCACACTACAAGCACAGAACCATACTTTAATGAAGAAGCATACAGAGAAAAGCAAACAAATACAATTGCCATACATAGCAGTGGTCGAGGTTTTGAAAAAGTTAATAATACCATAATGGAACAAGAAGTACTCCTTACAAAAATATGACCTGAAAACTTAGAATTACCCCTTCATTCAACTGAATCAGAACGTCTAGTGTACAAATGGCCATGCACGTCAATGTGTAACATTCCCAAAAATATATTCAAGTCTTTATGCCAATTCCTCAATCAATATGTGAAAGGCAAAGACAAAATCAAAATTAAACTACTGCAAAATATGGATACCTGTCCAGTGCGCAAGTACACAGGACTACAAGGACATTCATTGGCATGCACTACAGGACCAACTTGCAAAACCACCTTCCATGATATCAAAAGGATATCAACACATCATTTAACTATAAGAAATCTAGTTTATAAACTGTACTATGCTAAAAGTCCTGCTTCAGCACTAGCCAATTTAAATAACATTCTTCTACATGGTAAAGCAAAAGACCTACTTGAAGAAATCGACTATATCCAGAAAAAATATTTTGGAAGTGAAAGCCACTTACAGAATGAAATAGCTGTAAACCAAATTAGCAACAATTCTACACATGGCAATCTTTTATTACACACATACAAAAAAGAAATTCTAAAATTTAAAAGTACATCAGCTGAAGTACCAAACCATGTGTGTGTATGTTGCCGCAGAAGCTTTTATAAAAGTAACACAAAAACTGTAGACCTATCATACAAAATAGAAGACAATGAAGATTCTAAATGGTTTGAATTAGCTCTCTACCTTATGGCAGAAAACAAATACGAAATAACTGACCCCTTAATACTTTGCAGTTACTGCACTACAAAAATTGACAACAACCAAACTCCTTCATGTGCTATCACAAATAATTTGGGATTATTTCCACTACCAAAACCCCTACAACTACTTAATTTACATGAGAGCATCATAATTCAAACAGTGCACCCATTTCAAGCAATAATATGCCTTCAACCAAAAACAGCAAAATTACCTCCCTCCGAATTAGTGAAAGGTATTAGTGGAAAAGTAGTGTATTTACCATTAGATCTAAAAGAAAATGTGCACACTCTAGGAGTGCAATGTCCAATGCAGCAATCTTTAATTATATTAGTAAATGGTGTACCTACAAAAGACAAAAGAAATTGGCAACAGCTGATAGATTTACATAAAGTTTGACAAGCCTTACAATATCTTAAAGAGAATAATGAATATTACAAAGATATTAATATTGAAGAAAATTTGAAGGATACAACTGAAATAATTCAAGAGACACAAGAAGCTGGTCAATTTGAGCTCCTAGATCCTTCTACAATATCAAATACTTTAGACCATTATACAATTCATCCATTGAACTCTAATGACACCACAGAAGATGCACTGGAAACGTACCAAATGCGTCAAACAAAAGGATCACCAATCAGCATATGGGAAAAAAGTATAGAAGCACATGCTTTTCCTCTACTCTTTCCTACTGGCAAAGGAGGAAGGTACGATGATAGACCTATTCAAATATCAACATCAGAATACCGCTCATTACGGATGTATTCTGAAGATCCCAGATTTAGACAAAATGTGGAATACATATTCCACCTACTCTTTGAAAGTGAACTAGCAACTTTATGTTACGGAGTTGCCAAAACATTAAAATCAGGATCCCACTTTCAAAATATGACAACTACACAATTATTACAAAAAGTGCAACAAAAAGGATGAGGTTTTACAATTAAATATTACAAATCTATTAGCAAATATGCGTGGTACTAAAGAGTACTGGTTTCAACGTCATGGAGATGTACATTCTACGATCAGAAACCTTGGCCCACCCACTTGGTTTGTTACATTAAGTTGTGCAGAATATGCATGGGAAGATTTACATGATTTCCTACGCATATCAAACAAAAACAAAACAAACATAAATATACTAACACCTGGAGAAGTTTGTTCTCTGGATCCTGTTAATGTTTCAAGATATTTTCACCATTGCTTCATTGCTATGCTTCATTTTATTTGTAATAAAACTGTTCCTCCCCTTGGAGAAGTGCAACACTTCTTTTGGAGAAAAGAATACCAAGCCAGAGGAGCACCACATATCCACATGCTTTTATGGATTAAAGATGCTCCTAAATTTGGTCAACACAGTGATGCCACTGTTTTACAGTCTATTGAAAAATATGTCACTTGTGAAATTCCAACAGAACCCACAAATAGTGATCTTCATGCACAAATTTTACAATTTCAAAGACAAAAATGTGGCAAATATTGTCGTCCCAAATACAAAAACAAAGGGAAATACTACACCAAATGCCGATTTGGTTTCCCTAGACCAGTTACAAATACAGGTCAAGTGAACAACCTCATGTCTTCAGTTAGACATAGTGTTAAAGGTAAGTCACCTAAAAATACATATAACATAAAAAGAACAGAAGAAGAAAAATATATCAATGATTACAATGCAATCATTGCCCACTTATGGAATGCAAACATAGATTTGCAGTAGATTGCAGACAATTCTACTGCAGTTGCACGATATGTCACAGCATACTTAACCAAAGCAGAAAAGACAGAGCTCCAAGACCTCTGCAATGACCTGTCATCAGATAAAACGGTGTCTCAGAAATTATACAGCTTGTGCATAAAAATGCTCTCCCATAGAGATTGTGGATCATATGAAGCAGCTGATCGTTTAACTGGTACTGCATTGTATGGTAAATCTTAAAATATAGTATGGCTAAGTCTTGGTCCAGCTAAATCTAGAAAAAGAGTTCTAAAATCACACGAAGTTATAGAAACAATAGCCAAACATGATCCCAACAGCCAAGACATTTTAAAAAACAATTTATTGGACACATACTACCCAAACAGAAGTAATACTTTGGAAACCATGTGTCTATACCATATATCCCAAAACAACACATACAAAAATAATATAAAACCTGATGAAAAAAAGGTAAATACAGAGTGACAAACTGTGAAGGAAGCTTAGAAAAACTCACCAAACCAAATTTAATTAATCATATCAAATTGTCATTAAAGACTAATCAACATAAAGAAGTAAATTACATGTCCCTGCTACAACTCTTTAAACCATGGAGAAAAGAAGAAGAAATACTATATAACTATGGGCCTCATTACGAGTCCGGCGGTAATCGCAGCGGTAAAACCACCTGGTTATCGGCAGACTCGTATTACCATTCCGACTCCATGATTCCTGAAATTACCGGGGCATTACAACCCCGGTTTCCCGGGAATCACAGAGGCAGAATGGTGTTAATCCCCATTCCCATTGAGTCCCATGGGACTCACTGGGAATGGGGATCATGGAAACACCGGCAGCATCTCGTAATGCTGCCGGTGTTTCCTCGTCCGCCTGCAGGCGGGCGGTGTTAAACCCGCCACGTCAGACCTGGCGGGAACATCACCTCCCGCCTGCAGGAGTTGTGATTGCCCGGCATGGAAACAACGATGGCGGCGGGTTTACCGCCACCGTTGTTTCCATACTGGGCAATTTCTAATGAGACCCTATGACTCATATGAAGACGCTTTCAAAGCAAATGAAAGCACTATAACTGATGTAAACTTTACACAGTACAAAACAATGTTGCACAATGAACAGCAACACAAAGAAGAACTCCAGGCCCAACTAGATAAGGACACTCCTGACAGTAGTCAACCTTCTGTAACAGGAAGCCAAGAACCACTGGGAGAACCACTAATAACAAATGAGGCAGAATTAGCTATGATAGAAGTAGAAAACACCATGTGTCAATATGAAGATAAAGAAGACTTAACTATACTACAATCAAAACTAAACAATGAGCAACGTAACATTTTTCAAGAAGTAACAAAAGAAATTGCACATGGTGTACAACATGAAAACAAAGAATGCACCTGCCAAAATTACAAACCTATACTACTGTACATCAGTGGTGAAGCTGGTTCTGGCAAAACATTCTTAATCAAAATCATCAGTAAGTTCCTTCAACAATTGACAAACAACAAACTGTCCGCTGTTGTCACTGCCCCCACAGGTTTAGCTACCTACAACATAGGTGGTGTCACTTTACACCGATTACTACTCCTGCCAGTAGAACACCAAAACAAATTAGACTATTACAAACTTTCTACAGAAGCTGCAACGGAGCTACGCAGAGTATTAAAACAAATGAAAATGCTACTAATAGATGAAGTGAGCATGGTGTCCAACCTAATGTTGGCTTTGATTCACCTCAGATTACAAGAAGTACTCAAAACAAACTACGAAGAGTTCTTTGCAGGAAAACGCATTATTGATTTCAGAGATCTTCTTCAATTGACACCAGTAAAAGGTGAGCCTATTTTTAAAACATTAGGACACAAACTCTGCCGTAAAACTGTTGGCAACATTGGAAATGTCAACCTTTGGCAACATTTCCAATACAGAGAATTAACATAAAACATGCGGCAATCTGCAGATCTCACTTATGTCAAAATCTTAAAAAGTATCAGAGTTGGTATACTTTCTAAAGAAGCAGAAGCAATATTGAAAACCCGGCACATTCATGCACTTTATGGTGATAATGCATGTGCTACAGATGTTATAGAACAATTAGCCCATAAAAATGTCAATTGTATGGCCTTAATGCCAACTCTTGCAAGCTGTTTCAAATTCAATGAAATAAAGTTAAGTAAAGAAATGCAACCAATAATGGAAATTAGCGCCACAGACAAACTAGATGTACATGGTATGACAATACCCATGTGTAAGCAAGCCACAACAAGATTAGATAGTTTAGAAAATTCAATCTCAAACACAGCTGGCTTGGAAAAGATATTAAAATTATCCTTAAATTGCAGAATAATGCTGAAACGTAACCTTGACGTGGACCAAGGACTAGTTAATGGAGCACTGGGTACAGTTGTTGGCTTTCAAACATACCCACGTGACAACAAAATTCAGTTTGTCAATATTCTCTTTGACAAACTTTCAGAAGTAAAAAGGATAGGACGCTCCACAGCTCGATTCCTTCTCTTCAAAGACATATATGTACGCAGAGAACAATTTACTCTAACTCTTGCATACGCAGTCACCATTCATAAATCACAAGGTCTTACCCTAGACAAAGCAATGATAGACATTGGTAACACAGTCTTTAAAGAAGGCATGAGCTACGTAGCACTATCACGCTTACGTACACTTGACGGTCTATTTCTAATCAACTTTGCTGCAAGTAAAGTAAACGGTGATATTCCTTGCATTTTAGAATACAATAGACTTTGCTCACTATACACCCCCCATCTAAACACATATTCTGTACCACAAAAAGTAAAACATTGTAAAGAAAACTAAATCAAACAGAAATGCAACAGGATGTCACTGCAAATCCTCCAAAGAGAGTAAAAGAAACTAAAACTTCATCAAGTACCACAAACATAAAAGAACCCATTAGGGAAAGTAAACCAGGTACTTTGTCAAAGAAGGAAGTCAAACTAAAAGAAAATCAATCAGATACAGAAATACCTTGTCCATTTAAACTCTCAAATATAGTTGGAGTAAGTTGCTACGCAAATGTAACAATGAATATTCTATTTCAATTACCACCAATAGTTGACAACATTTACTTACACAGTACAGACCAATTGTGTTTGCAAATGTTAGTACTTCACAGAAATGCAACAAACAATCCTGATAACACGTATAGGGGCCGATTCATGGAAGAAACGTTCCCCCGAAAATCCATGCGCAAGCAGGCGCAAGGTAGTGCAAGCACGAGAAACGCAGCGCACGCGCACGTGTGCGATTCAAGGAAGACGCTGCGCGTGTTTCCCGCTGTCTGTGCGCTCAATCCAGCCATGGTGCACACAGGCATACACGGCGTGCGCTACGCGCACAGCAAAAGCGCACATAGCGCAGCGCACACAACCAAAGTGGGAGGAACAGTAGGTGTAACACGCGGAATGGGGAATAACGCGTGAAAATGAAGGCGTAACTGGGGAAGTACTGCAGGGAACTACACGGAACGCCCACACGCACGCGAACAACCCGTATACATGGATCCGAATACGGGAAACCCGCGCACAGCGAAAGACGCACGCAGGCGTCAACGCGTCCGCCACACGAAGGCAGGCGGAAGCGTCCCCACACACAGTATAAAAGTGCGTGCAAACAACAAACACGTATGTACAGCTACGATGAATGCCCCATTTGTCGCAGCACTGATCGTGGGACACCGCAGGAGGAAGAGAATAGCCAGGGCATGCATTTTCGCACCACGGACAAGCCTTTTTGGGATGCCTGACGACCAGGTCTACGGCAGGTATAGGTTTCCACCCCACATCATCCTAGACCTGGTCAGGGAGTGAGAAGATGACCTTACATCCCCCACCCTCCCAAGCATTGAGCCCCTTTGAGAAGCTGCTCAATGTCCTGCATTTTTTGGCCACTGGGGCATTTCAGCGGACTACTGCCATAGTGGGGGTGGTCTCACAGGCCATGCAGTCACGCTGCCTACACCAGGTACTGGCAATCATGACAGTGTGCCCCTCAGTCCGCAGGCACATATACATGCCCAGAACACCCGCAGAAAGGCAGGCCGTTGTCCTGGATTTTTTCAGGTTGGCACACTTCCCCAAAGTGCTTGGTGCCATAGATTGCACCCATGTGGCCCTACGTCCACCTAGGGCCACTGAGCACATCTACCGAAACCTCAAGCACTGGCATTCCATCAATGTACAGGTGGTATGCGATGCAAAGGGAATCATCACCTCTGTCTATGCAAACTACCCTGGCTCCACCCATGACAGTTTCATATACAGAATGTCCGCCCTGAGCCAGGCCCTGAAAGCTGGGCAGCATGGCGACACATGGCTCCTAGGTGAGTACAAATGCCCTTGCACATGCATGCATGTCACACACACAAATAAACAAACCCCAATAATCACAACCATTTACACCTCCCCAGGGGACAGTGCCTACCCTCTGAGCAACCACATGATGACACCAATCTGGAACCCCACCACACCACCCCAGGTAAGATACAACGCCACCCATATTGCAACCAGGGCCATAGTGGAGTGCACATTCGGAGTGCTCAAGTCACGTTTCCGCTCCCTTGACCGCTCTGGCGGGCAGCTACTCTATGCACCACCAGTAGTGTGCAGGATCATTGTGGCAGCATGTGTCCTGCACAATGTTGCAACACGGCAAGGCGTCCCGGTGGACATGGTGAGCCCCCACATCCCCAACCACAGGCACAGGTGCTGCCCATGGGAGGGGATAGGGCACGTGGCGAGGAAGCCCGGACCCAGCTTGTGGCCACATTTTTCACCTAAACTCCCACCCCTGCGGAGTGCACACAGGCCTGACACATACCAGGTGACAATCGATGATGACAAAGAGACAGTCAACTGTCACAACCCTACCACCCTGAGATAGTTGCCATGGAAGTGCCACATTGTCTGCATCCCTCGCTACTTAAACACAAGCTCTCCTGTGTGACCAAAAGGCACACATATGACATGACATGATATGGCCTATACACAAGTATTTCAAGGTGCGATGAGGCAGGGAGGGGGGAACAAGGAGAGACAGACAACGGTACTACTAGGC
This sequence comes from Ambystoma mexicanum, assembly GCF_040938575.1. Classification (NCBI taxonomy): domain Eukaryota; kingdom Metazoa; phylum Chordata; class Amphibia; order Caudata; family Ambystomatidae; genus Ambystoma; species Ambystoma mexicanum. Next base: position 433,324,779 of record NC_090932.1, on the reverse strand, counting down.
CAGGTGTCATTTAGATTGTGCAAGTGCAGGGGTAGGGGGAAGGGAAAAGTGCAAGAGGAAGGGGAGAGGGGGGAGTGCAGTACAGGGGAAGTAGACCAAAAAACAAATACATAGGCCAGCTGGTGGCAACTGCAAAGGTAAGTGCAGACAAGTGCTGGTAAGGGGGGGCTGTAGGTATAGAGAGACAGTACCGCAGTGCAGGGGTTGCCAGGGAGGCAGTGCAAGTAGAGAGTGGCTGGGCCAGGGACCGAGGTCGGTGAGAGTTGCCCAGTTGCAGATCCAGTGCAGTTCCAGTGAAGAATTTTGCAAGGGAGAGGCAGAGAGAAAGCAGAAGCAAAGAGGAAGGTCTTGAGGTGCTTCCCGAACCAGAGATGGTTCCCCTCAAGTTCCAGTGAGGCAGGAAGGCTGTTCCAGAGGGAGGGCCCTGCCACGGAGAGAGATCTACCCCCAGCTAGTTGCTCTGAGAAGCGGATGACCCTGACATGCAAGGTGTGCATCACACACACCTGCAAAACAGGCCATGGCCATCACTGTTATGTCACTCAAACCCTCCCAAACCACAACATGACATGGCAAGCAATACCCATACACCAACACAGTGGCCCTCATTACGACCCTGGCGGAAATCGTGGTGCAAAATGCACCATGGAGCACGGCGGAAAGCTGCCGATAGCGCCATGGGGGTTGGCGGATTTACCGCCCCATTCCGACCTTGGCGGGGCGGTAAATCCCCATTCCCCATTTTACCCTTCCCCATTCCCATTTTTGCCCCATAGGGTATAATGGGAGTGGGGAAGGCGTTAATTACGCCACCGTAAAATACGGTGGCGTAATTAACAACAAGGTCCCGTAGCGCCATGGATTTCTCCGCCCGGAAAAACCAGGCGGAAAGCGCTCCATGGCGCTACGGGAACTCGTAGTAGGGCGGATGGGTCCGCCGCGAATACCGCTGGCGTAGACCCACTCCGCCAGGGTCGACATTGTCATGTCCTAAATGTACAGTGGCATCAGACAATGATGCCTGACCTGGAATCAGATGAAATGACAGACCAACAACCTCCCACCCAAAATAAGTCATTTCCAAATGCATTACAAGAGTTGTAGACGTAACATAACATAACAATGAATGCCTGTCTACATGCACATTGTGCATTGCAAAATCAACACTGCAGCTTCTGTGTGCTGTGTCCTACTCCTGCAACACACTGCTCAGCGCACAGCACAGTGAGCAGCCATTGTGTGTGATGCACACCCTGAGCATCACATCTAAGCGACAGACCACATCAAAAAGCAAATTAGGCATGTACAGGATCCATAATTGGTCACAGAACATGTGCTGCAGGGACACAGTGGGCAACAGAAGGCAAACAGTGTACACATGGATATGCAAGGGTTGGAGTACATGTAGTGCATCAGAGTGCAGGTGTGTGGGTCAGCAAGGACATGGACTCAACATATGCATGTGCAATCAAGTGACCATCAGTGTTCTCTACACATCACATGTGAACATTCACCATGTGTACACCCCAGCATGTCAAACCACAACTATCCCCTCGCACCTGAAAGGTAAACACAACACATGAACAGGCATTGATCAGCAGAACACAACATGTACATAGGATACCAACATTACAATGTCAGAGTTCCCATCACACTGCAAGGCAAGGCAACTATCAACAACAACCCCCCCCCTCCCTCACAAATGACCATGACCCACTGAACAACTGCACCTGGGTCATGAAGCCTTCAACACTCAATTCCACCTGGCCACAGGATCACCTTTACCCTTCGTCACCATCTCCAAAAGGTGCCTGCACCCTCAGAATCCACACTCATTTCCAAAATCACAAAATCCAAGGCATAAAAACGAACCAGAACACCCTCCAGTAGATGACTTGACGTAGCAGTACCTCACAAAGGCCAAGTACTACCACAATGATGCAACAACCAAGGTAGCACAGTAAAACAATGTCACAACACGATGTGAAGCATGTGTGGTACATAACATAGGATGATGCACCATGAACGGATGTGTACTGTCACAGGTCCCGTGTACAGGCGCGGGAGTGTCACGAAACAACCGCCCCCACTGTGTCCCGGGTGCCTGCAAGGTCAAACTCACACAGGCCGCTGAGACCCTGGTGGGGAAGGAGGCTCAGGGATATGCAGTCGGGACAGGTGTTGGCACACTGGATAACTGGAATGAGTGGCAGGAGAGGGGAGGAGGAATGACACATGAAAGTAGGGAATGCACGAAAATGTACTACCTGCATGAACACATACACAATCCAAACAAACTTGGACATCATTGTCATGGCCTTCTGTAGTCCAGGCTTAGGAGTGGTACGAACCAACCACCCCCTCTGCGGTTTTGGCGCCTGCATGTTCGGGGCTTACACAGGCATCCGAAACCCCAGCGGGGAAAGAGGGTTAGGGAACGTTGCTTGGATAGGTACGGGAAGCAGGAACACCGGGTAGAGGGTACAGGGTTCAAAATTGCATAGGATTCCGGGTGATTAGGGGGTAAAAAACATACCAAATTGAATCACACATACATCCATGCATTAGTGCACCCCCCAGCAAGCCTATGCAGAGCAGTTTGAAAGAAAAACAACAAGACACTTAGCTCTGGTTTTGAGTGATGGCCTCCTGCCTGCGCACTCTCAGGTCCGGTTACAGGAACACTGAAATGCTGCAAAGAGAGCCACAGTCAACAACCTGTATGTGCCAATTACACAAAAACACACCACCAAATATCCCCCATAGCAACAAACTACTCTACAAACAGACAATCTGGTTTAGATGCTTCGTACCCATATATAACATCACCCCTGTGACGGGTCATACACAGTCAATGCAGTTAGTCAGCTGCCGGTGGGTGCGTGGCAAATGGAACACCAATATGTCACAATTCACACAACATGCAATGTTCCCTGGGTAAGCAGACAGACCCATATAGCAAGCCATGACTTCAGAGCAAGTTGCATACCACCATGACCGAAACAAAGTTGGCAGTGCATTCATCATAAAGTACATGGAAATGAAATGCACTGCACCCGAGAATGTCCCTTGCTGTATGTCCCTGTGAGCTGCCCCTTTCCATGTCTCGGAAGGCTACATGGTTGATACAAGTGCCTCGATGGACCTTGGTGTACCGGAGGGTATGTGCCACTGCCCCTGCAGGTGTCCCAGACAACCTTACAATCAACAGCCATCAGTCCACCAACACATCTGAGCTGCATTGTGTGCTTCAATACCAATATTCGTCCAAGCTCACCCTCAGTGCTGTGACTAAGCCTGCATGTGCAACTCGCCTGATGCAAGCTTTGCTGTGTTGTGGCCCCCCTGTTCTGCTCACCTTGTCTGGAGTTCCTTGGAACACGTCAGCAGTTCTAGGATGTAGGTCTGCAATCCCTGTGCCTCTGCTTGTGCACACATGTGCATGTGGGCACCAACAAACGTGTCCAGAATTCCGTCGTCCAATGGGCCATGTCTGCTGGCAAAGGTGCTCTGGAGGCTCATCCCCCTGCAGAAAGGGCATGAAACACATGATTAATGCTTCACAGTCATCTGTGTGTGTCTCTTCAGGCATCTCATTACTTGACCATGTCAGAGAGTCACATCATAAATCACACCATCGGTCCGTCTTTCACATCCAAAGTGTGGAACCCTATCTACAGCATGAATTGCAACAAGCATGTGTACAGTAAAGATTAAAAACCTACTACACAATGCATAGCAATTAATGTACACATTAATCATGAAACACCCCATCTAGCAAAAGCTGAACAGTGGACAATAACACCAAAATCATCCCCACTAGGGGTGTAAACACAAGTCACACAGCACCAGACATGCCACAGATATGACAGTCCAAAGCCCTTATGTAATAGGCTGTCACACCGAACCATCCTTGCGAGCCCATGGATAAGGGAGGCAGGAGTGGCATATGTGAGTCAAGGACCCCAAGCAGCAAACACATACACAAGACAAGCCTGAAGGGCCCAGCTGGAACAGACAGTGGATGCCTTCAAAAGCCACAAAGCACCGCACCGTCACATGAAAGCACAATAGACATGCAATTTTAAACTATATTAACTAATTACACTAACTATGGAAAACCTACATTACCTAATTAAACTAACTATCAAACAGAAACTTAACTAACTAAACTAAACGAAAAAGAAAAAATGGCCACATACGACCCGGGGGGAGGGGAGGCACACAGGAGCGGGGAGGTTCAGGGTGCTGTTCAACATCCACATGCGAAGATGCTGAGCCAAAAAAAAAAACCTCCATGGGCTCAACGCCTGCACAGCCCGACCTATGTGGGAGATAGATGGTTGTCCGAGTCTGACTCATCCTGTAAAGGAGGACGTGGCACAGTATCCTGGCCACGCCTAGCCGCAGCTTGCCCCTCGTCGGCAGCAAGTCTGCCGGACGGGTGAGCCTGGTTCTGTGTGGCGATGTGACGTAGGTCTGCATGCAGAACCTCACGTGATACACGTGCTTCCTCTTGCAAGGTAGCATGTGTAACACGGAGTTCCTCCTGCAAGGCCTGGCTGGACAAAGGCTGCACCTCCCGGCAAGCCTGTAGCTCAGCCGAGATGGTACGCTCAAGCTGTGCAAACCTCTCCTCTGCCGGCTGCCTCTGGGACATCATAAGGACACCCAGAGTGGATCTGATGGAAGCATACTCCTCCCTCAGGGCATCCATGTGCGCCTCTGCGTGAGCAGCAATTGCTTGACGCAGAGACGACATTTCAGCCTGGCGTGCCCTGTCTGAGGCCGCCATGCCCAGCCTGAGCGAGCGGGCCGTGCCGCCTGCTGCTGGAGAAGCACCTGCCTAGCAGGGGGGAGCACAGTTCGGGCCACACGCTCCATGCTCTCAGCGATGTTCTCCATTGCTGCTCCCTGCCGTTCTGAATTGGCAATCATGTCTTGCTCCCACTCAGTATACTGCGGTTGTGCGCGGCGACCGCGTTGCCGGGCTTGACCCCTGCGGGACCCAAGCACCGGGGGTCCTCGCTGTTTTGGCACCGCCCACGGCTGCACGACTACATGCCCCTGTCGACATGATGTCCCAGGCACATCAGTGACTGGTGTGGAGGGTGACCCTCCATCCCGATCCACCACGGGCGGAGGAACCAAGACTGTCTGATCCCTCAGTGCAGGTGTCGCAGACAGAGGAGTGTCCACATCAGAATCACTCACCCCTGACACATGGACTTGATGCTCATCCAACTCAACATGGACGTCAGAGTCAGAGTCATGGACTCATAGGCAGCCAGAGACAAGATGGACTGTAGCACTTGGGGGTTTTCGTGGCCTACCACCCCACGACCCCCACTTGTGCCGGGTGGATGTAGTGGTAACAACCCTGTGTCTGGCATGACAACACCATCCTCCGCCTCCATTGCGTCATCACCTGAAAAATAGAGAGAAAAAAGGTCACTACACATGTCAGAAGCATACAACACACACACACACCGACAGCAAACGCATCAGGCAGACATGTGACACACAACATATAACCTGGCATGCATGCTGGGTCAACTTTGAATTGCTTCTGTGATCAGACCTGTTGAAAGGTGGCAGTTTCCATGGAAGTGGGTCTATGCAGTGCAGAAAATGTGTATGCCACTCACTACCTACATGTACAAGGACTCCATGGTGTGTGCCAGGAAATGTGAAGGCAGTGCAATGTCAAATTCAGACATCACGTGCATTGTGCATTCAATGTGTACCATATCTAGAAGCCAAGCACCCCTCCACCCAGTACCAAAGCAGGGATGCCTAGCGTATCAAAAGCCTGACCATACACCTGTGTATTGACAGGCAGTGTTGACTGGCATCCACAGCTTAATGTGATTCAAGTGACAACACTGCAAATGATGCTGGGACAGTAAGCAGGACACATGATGAAAACTCTGGATTCCGCCCATGTGTGAAGAAGACACAACAACAGTTGGATAGAGTCATTGGCCATTGAACAGGCTACGGCCTGTGAGCCACACAGATTGTCAGACCCTAAACATGTGTGCAACGCAGGACTGACCCACAGTTGACATGGGAAGGCTGATGAGATGGCAGGCAATGTATGTAACCAAGGACTTGTATTACAGTGATCATCCAGTCAAGGACACATAGGGGCATGCGTGCAATGCACATGGAGCATGAATGGGCACTCATGTCCCTGCGGGACATCTGACCTATGCACAGTACAAGTGAGATACCCTGTATCAAGTACTAAGGCTGTACCACACGGCATATGTTTGGCAGATTCTACGCTGGAAGTTAGCATCTACACAGGACGCATGAACAAGAAAGTACACATTGGCAAGATTGAAGAACACCAGTGCAAAGGTGGAACTGGGGTGCAGAGTGGCGGAGGAGGGGCAAGGGAGCATGCCTACATGGAGTCCCCGCATGCAGGCAGAGGAGACCTGCATGACAGAAGCATTGCATTACTTACACATCAGAAGCATGTACACGTCACATGTAGCGGCAATCATGCACAACACATCCCACAAGTGAAACAGACACGTCCTCAACAAACACGCATCAACACTCACTGGACTGGGCATCAAAGTCCAGCATCTCTCCCACTTCTTCGACCAATTCAGGTGGTATGAACTCCGCAACGAGTGCCTCATGCGGAGTGAGCTCTTCCTCCTCTGGTGCAGGCCCACCGCCAGTCACCAGAGTCAAGTTGCAATTAGAGGCACGCTTAGCCTTAGTGCTGCGTTTGATGTCGTTCCAATGCTTTTTGCACTCTTGCGCACCTCATGGCCGAATTAACTGACATGTTCCGCAACATGCTTCCAGTGGGTGTCACGTTGGGCAGCCGTAGTCTGACTATTGGCACCCACTAGCATGTCACGGCTGTGGCCCCGCATGTAGTCCACGAGGAAGTCCAGTTCCTGCTTACAGAAAGGCTTCTTCCTCGACGTGCAGGAGGTCGTGGCTGTGTGTGGGGTCCCAGCCTGTGCTGCAGGTGCAACCTTCCTCCTCTTGGACTGTGGCACAGACCCTGGCTGGCTAATGCCGCCCTGACCAGTATGGCCAGTGGGTTCAGTGGATTGAGCCAAGGGAGTGGCAGGTGGAGGGATGACCAAAGGCCTGACTTGTGTCAGTGGCAGCTGGGTGCCCACTAATGGACCCTGCGCAGCAACATCAGCTGTGGCAGGGTCATTTACCGCAACGGTCCTGGTTGGCAGACTCACAACCGGGGTGCTGTTGGGTGCATCTGCCCCTGCACTTGCCAACACCCGGCTGTTCGGGGCAGCAGATGACATGACTGCCCCAGGGACACGTGTCTTGGTCTGAGCAGCCCGGCCTGCCCCTATGGTTTCCCTCCTGGCCTGTTTGAGATCTACCAAGGGCTCCTCAAGTTCCAACGCAGCCTGCGTTGGCAGACCCCGAGCCTGGGTGGCGGTGTCCACAGCTGCCCCTGCAGCTACGACTACCCTTGGGCCCGTGGCAGTCGATGGAACGGACTGCCGGGTCACATGGGCGCCAGTGCCAGATGCAGAAGCTGCATCCCCCGGAACCACAGGGGGTGGTGGCATGACTGCACCGACACATGGCACAACATTGTGCTCAAGTGGCGCACCCCTGCCTCTTCCCCCTCTGTGGCTGCCCTGGACAGCCTGGAGTCCCCCTACTCCCTGGTCACCACGGCCACATCCCCGACCACGCCCGCCGCGAGGAGGACGCCCAGCTGAGGCGCCCCTCACCTTTGGTAGCCTCCCAGCCATGGCACAGATGTAGTAGTGCCGGCACAGATGGAGTGGTGCCAATGGGAGGTGTACACCAAAATTGACCTGGGCAATTGGGGTGAAGGGGGTGGGAAGCAAGATGTTAACAGCCCCCCTGCACCTGCAAGGCTGTATGTGACCCCTGTGATGTAGTGACGGGTCACGCAACGCTCGGGCACCCCAAAACTGCAGTAAAACCATGCACGCAACCCTGCAGCCTACGTGCGTGGATTCAACCTCCCGCAGTACGCAGTGGCACCCAGTAACACGAATAACGCATACGCGTGGGACACGCAGGCTACTATGACATCGAAAAATGGGTGCGATACACAGGGGCACCCGCAGTGGGAAAAAGAGCGTGTGCGACTCACCGTCTGACTAGCGCGATGCAGAAAAACACGCGTAGCCAATACCCCCGCCAAAAGAAGAGCTACGTCCTTGATAGCTGTGAAGTTGTGATGGCGCGCGAAACAACAGGAAGCAGCAACACACGTCGGTCTCCACGAAAGGCACGTACAGCGAACTGCTGGGCCCGCTCACCTTTAACCTGTGCTGAGGGAAACACACGCGCGCGTCACGTCACTTACGCGCATGGGCCCTTTCCTCGTATTACACGCAGACGTGCAGTTTTTCACGTGCGGTGAAATGCCCATGCACGCCTGTGCGCGTCACGTCACAGGGGCGCTTGCGCTTGAGGGGCCTTCTGTCCAATGAAATTGCGTATGCGTGCAGATGCGCTTATGCGCTAAGGGCCTTTCCTCGAATTACACGCTGACGTGCAGAATTTTCACGTGCCAAATCACTCCGTATCAAGCTGGCCATGCGTAAGCACACGGAAGACCACGCTCCTGCCCAGCAGGCCGAATTACTGCCCCCCACAGCCCCGAGCACGCTCCCACCTGCCATCTGCTGCTGCCTGACTGCCTGCTGCCCACGTGCCCTGCCATTTGCTGCCTGCACATCAGCCAGGGGTGCTGTTGCTGTGACCACCCCTGCTGGAACCGAAGACTCCCGACTGGGATTCCATCGCTCCACAGCCCAGCCCCAGGACCCAGTTGCCCACCCACTCCTGACTCTGGGGTTGTCATGTCGGGCACTGCAACATCTGGCACCACTGACAACCCCCGGCCGGAGAGGCAGAGGGGCACAAGCTTCAGTGCCAGGGAAGTTGGTGTCCTGGTGGAGCAAGTCCTGGGGCAGCATGATGCCCTCTTCGGAAGTTCCCGCGCCGACAAGGAAGGACGGACTCGGATCTGGACTGACATCGTGACTGCCATCAACGCGGAGGGGGTGGCAGTCCGCGACTTACAACATGTCAAGAAGCGCTGGGAGGACTTCAGGTCCTGGACCCTGAACAAGGCCCGGCGCCTCTTGAAGGCAGCGGATGCTAAGGGGCACCGGGGCCACTTGTCGGAAGATCAGATGAGGGTCCTGGAACGCATATTCCCAGCGTTCCACGTCCAGTTCCTTGAGAGACAGACCTGTCTGGAGTCGAGCGGTAAGTGTACATGCCTCATGATTGTGAGCTGTGCGTGTGGTGATGTTTCAGTAGTGTAGGTTGCACATCTGTTTGTATGGGATTGAGTATGGGTGGGGGTGTACAGGGCCGTGAGGCTAACACATCCGAGGGCTGTAATGTGTGAGACATGGATGGTGCTTGTGTGTGTAGGCTTGCATGCCAAATGCAGTTGTGTGGGCACACATGTTTGGATGAATGTGTATGTAAGTAGACATGTTCGTGATGTCACACATGTATGTTGTTTTCAGCTGCATGTATCAGCACTGTGTACATGTGCATTTGTGTGTATTTGACAAGGGTGCAACAGTGATGCAACATGGATGCATGTGACAGCGGGATGTGGAAGCCTGATTGGCAGATGTGACATGGATGCCCATCTGAACACTGTGACACTTGGCAGAGGTGTACACATGCATGCAAGTGTGGTGGTGTGTGTACATGTGTAGTGCACTTCCTGTGTTGCATGTGATGGCTGGCTCAGCTTTGCCTGCTCATGCTGTTGTATGTGTATGGATGGTGCTGGCAGTTGCGATATGGCTGTGGTATGTCTCATGTGTGCGAGTTGAAATGACATGTGTGTTGGGGATTGTGATGGCATGTCTGAGGTTTGCCAATGCCACTCATGTACAACTGTCATGTGTGTATGTGTCCTTTGTACAGTGCCCTGATGCCTGTGTTTTATTTCTCCCTGTCTGCAGTGTCAACTGATGAAGAGGGCGGAGAAGGTGCTGTGGAGCACAGCGGCGGGCATCCCACCGCCAGCCGGAGACGCAAGGCCCGGCTCCCCTCCCATGTTGTGATCTCGTCGGGGAGTGAGGAGTCCGGTGCCGCGTCCCAGGCCACAGCTGCCGGGGGGAGGTCCAAGAGGCAGAGGTTGGAGTTGGACTCCTCGGCAGCAGAAGGGGCAGCTGGAACCCCACAGGGCCCAACGGTGGAAGATGGCACGGAGTCATCAGGTTGGTGCAGGGTTTGGTGGAGGAGGAGGCCGTGCAAGCCACAGAGACGGGGTCTGGAGGTGGGGATCCCACTGGTGCTAGTGGTGCAGTGCAGGACCAGGGACAGGAGGCAGCACAGGCTGCCGCGGAGGTGCCTATGTGCAACCCTGTCCCTGCATCATCTTGCACCAGCAGGGATGCCTTCGTCCAGACCCATTTTCAGGCAGGGGATGAGCTAACGACAACTGGCCTTCCTCTGCCTGCGGACGTGGCTATCTGGGTCCGGGTTGAGCCTGTCCTGACCGGTGTGGCGTTGCGTCAACAGGCCATGCGAGGTGACCTGCAGTCTTTTCATGGAGAGACTGCACGTCATCTCGAATGGCTCGTTGACCGCGTCGGCCTACTGGGACAGGTAACCCAGGCCGGATTCCTCCGTTTGATGGGGCTTGCTACGACCCCTCCTCAACTGAACCCCCTATGCGCCAGTCGTCCTCCGTGCCATCTTCCCACCCATCAGTCACCTGGGTGCCCTGTGGAGCTGCCTCTGACGGTGCGGCCAGGCTGGTGGAGGAGGCATCCCTGCCACAGTTGGGAGTCGGACATCCAGCAGGGGTGGCCACATCAACTACTACACCCCAGCCGGCGGAGGATGTGCAGGCAGCAGGAGGCAGTGCACGGGCAGAGGTACAGCAGCAGCAGCAACGTGGTGGGAGCCATGAAGGCTCGGGGCCTTCAACATCGGAGGGGCAGGCATCGGCCAGAGGGCAGGAGAACCCAGGACAGAGAGTGTCTTCCGTGTGGCAGCGGTTGGGCCACGCCATAGATGCGGAGCTGCAGCGGGCGGAAGAGGCACGGCTCACAATGGTCAGGGCGGAGAACTCCATGCGGAGGGCCCTGAGGCGGGCCGAGTGCCTTGAGGCAATCCGCAGGGGGTTGGAGGTGGACACGTCGACGGCCCTGCGGACCCTCGGGACCATGGAGGAGGACCGCCTCTGGGACATTGAGCAGGAGTTTGATGATGCCCTGACCCGGGACATCCAAAAGTGAGCCGTCAGACTAGCCCGCTGCCCTTGTACAAAGTTATGTAGTTAGTGTTAGGTTTCCTTTGTTTTTGAATTTATTTTGTACCTTTTGGACAATGGGCCACATTTTTGTATATAGTTTTTTTTATTAGTTAGTGTTGTTAGATAGGTTTCATTTCTTTTGTTGGGATAATGGACCCTGGCTTGTTCGTCTGTACATAGTTCACTGTTGGATTTTCTTTTTCTTTCACAATTTACCCATGGAGCAATGGCTTTCAATTATAATTTTCCATTGGATTTTCTTTTGTGGACTGTGACTTTGGACACCATTCCTTTGGATTAAGATTTTTGGTTTTGCTTTTTTTCACAGACATGCTTCTTTTCATTTTTGTACATTCCCATTTCTGTTTCTTTATTTTTGATTCAATTTATGTTTCCTTTAATACATATTATTTGATTGAACTTCAATGTGTAGTATCATCTCATTGGTTTAATGCATATATCATGATATGGGTTTTGAGATTCACTGACACACATTGGGTGTATGTGAGGGACATGTGTTTGTTTCCAAACTTGCAATTGGTGTTCTGTCATGTAATTGCCATTTCTGAGTGGGTGGATGCAATACTCGGGTGGGTGTTTTGCATTTGGAGGCTGACCATAGGGACCAGGGATCTAGATTGTGATGACATGTTGGCTGGGGAACATGAGTTGGGGCCTGCTGGCAGGTGCCCCACAGTGCTGGGGGGTGGGGGTGCAGGGGAACATGAGTTGGACATGAGTAGGGGCCTGCTGGCAGGTGCCCCACAGTGCTGGGTGGTGGGGGTGGTGGGGAACATGAGTTGGACATGAGTGGGGGCCTGCTGGCAGGTGCCCCACAGTGCTGGGGGGTGGGGGTGCAGGGGAACATGAGTTGGACGTGAGTGGGGGCCTGCTGGCAGGTGCCCCACAGTGCTGGGGGGGTGGGGGTGCAGGGGAGCATGAGTTGGACATGAGTGGGGGCCTGCTTGCAGGTGCCCCACAGTGATGGGCGGTGGGGGTGCAGGGGAACATGAGTTGGACATGAGTGGGGGCCTGCTGGCAGGTGCCCCACAGTGCTGGGAGGTGGGGGTGCAGGGGAACAAGAGTTGGACATGAGTGGGGGCCTGCTGGCAGGTGCCCCACAGTTCTGGGGGGTGGGTGTGCAGGGGAACATGAGTTGGACATGAGTGGGGGCCTGCTTGCAGGTGCCCCACAGTGCTGGGGGGTGGGGATGTAGGGGAACATGAGTTGGACTTGAGTGGGGGCCTGCTGGCAGGTGCCCCACAGTGCTGGGGGGTGGGGGTGCAGGGGAACATGAGTTGGACATGAGTGGGGGCCTGCTGGCAGGTGCCCCACAGTGCGGGGGGGGTGGGGGTGGTGGTAGACATGGGTGGGGGCCTGGTGGAGGCTGCCCCTGGTGGCTGGGGGGTGGGGGTGATGGGAGACATGGGTGGGGGCCTGGTGGAGGCTGCCCCTGGTGGCTGGGGGGTGGGGGTGGTGGGAGACATGGGTGGGGGCCTGGTGGAGGCTGCCCCTGGTGGCTGAGGGTTGGGGGTGATGGGAGACATGGGTGGGGGCCTGGTGGAGGCTGCCCCTGGTGGCTGGAGGGTGGGGGTGGTGCGAGACATGGGTGGGGGCTTGGTGGAGGCTGCCCCTGGTGGCTGGGGGGTGGGGTGGTGGGAGACATGGGTGGGGGCCTGGTGGAGGCTGCCCCTGGTGGCTGGGGGGTGGGGGTGATAGGGGACATGGGTGGGGGCCTGGTGAAGGCTGCCCCTGCACTGCTGGGGGGTGGGGGTGGTGGGAGACATGGGTGGGGGCCTGGTGGAGGCTGCCCCTGCACTGCTGGGGGGTGGGGGTAGTGGGAGACATGAGTGGGGGCCTGGTGGAGGCTGCCCCTGCACTGCTGGGGGATGGGGGTGATAGGGGACATGAGTGGGGCCCTGGTGGAGGCTGCCCCTGCACTGCTGGGGGGTGGGGGTGGTGGGAGACATGGGTGGGGGCCTGGTGGAGGCTCCCCCTGGTGGCTGGGGGTGCAGGGGGACATGCGTTGGTGGGCAGTAGTGCAAGTTGACATGTGGGTTGGCTGGGGGGCATGGCCATGGTGGATGGGGTGCCTGCAGGACATGTGCAGGGTAGGCCCCTGTGGTGTGGGCCACCTGCAGGGACCGTGGAGGGTGTAGAGGGAACACCTGGGAGGACCCACACGTGCAATTCACGTGTGGTGCTCCCCGCGCACCCCTGTAATACACGTACCCTGATGGAATCGCGTGTGATACTTTCTGCGCACCCCTGAAATACACGTACCCTGCTGATATCGCGTGTGAAACTTCCTGCGCACCCCAAGATACACGTAGCCAGGATATTCGCGTGTGGAACTTCCCGCGTACCCGTGGAATACACGTACCCTGCTGATATCGCATGTGAAACTTCCCGCGCACCCCGAAATACACGTAGCCAGGACATTCGGTGTGGAACTTCCCGCGCACCCCTGATATACATGTACCCTGCTGATTTCGCGTGTGAAACTTCCCGCGCACCCCAAGCTACACGTAGCCAGGACATTCGCGTGTGTAACTTCCCGCGCACACCGAAATACACGTAGCCAGGACATTCGCGTGTGGAACTTCCCGCGCACCCCTGATATACATGTACCCTGCTGATATCGCGTGTGAAACTTCCCGCGCACCCCAAGATACACGTAGCCAGGACATTCGCGTGTGGAACTTCCAGCGCACCCCTGGAATACACATACCCTGCTGATATCGCGTGTGGAACTTCCCGCGCACCCCGAAATACACGAAGCCAGGACATTCGCGTGTGGAACTTCCCGCGCACACCTTATATACACGTACCCTGCTGAATTCATGTGTGAAAATTCCCGCGCACCCCTGATGTACACGTACCCTGATGGAATCGCGTGTGGAACTTCAAGCACACCCCTGAAATACACGTACCCAGCTGAAATGACGTGAGAAACTTCCTGCGCACCCCATTGATACACGTAGCCTGCTTGCCGTGCTTGTACAGGGTTAGCGCAGCCCTTTGCGCTGGATTGGGGATTTTGATGGCTTTTCCCTGCGCGAGAGGCGTTCTTGGGGGCGTAACTGGCGCTGCTGCAGGGTCGCTGCGCCACTGTGCACCACGGCTGGTCTTGGTAGCTGGAATCCATGAATACGCTGTGCGCGGAAATGGGTTTTGGCGCACGCGGCTGGTGCAGGGATTCGCACGCGCACACTGCGCCAGCCGCGTGCGCCACTTGTGCGCTAAATTCTATGATTTACCCCCATAGTGTTTATGGAATAAGACAACAATTGGACTACTGTGCTGGAATGGTGAAATTCACTATAAACTCACAGGAAGATCCACAAGAATTTCTAATGTACTTACTAGAAGTACTGGAAAATAAAAACATACCTATAAATGGAATCTTCCAGATTTCATACATGTGGAGACATACATGCACTCTCTGCAACAATGTGGCACAACAGTAAATCCCCAATAAACACTTTGTATATATATATATATATATATATAAAAAACAATGGATATGCCAAAAATAGTGCTCAGCCTACACGTAGCTGGTGCTAGGGACAGAAATCTTGGCCGGATTTCTAAATATGTTTAAAAACACATGTGTGAATGAAAGTTTGTAACACTTCAAAAAAAACCCAATCACATCATGTAGAAAAAGAACCCTGCACACAAGACCATACCGCTTGCTACAAAAAAACGTCTTTTATTGCATTATAAAGAATCTCGTGCAACCAACACTACCTAATGGCTTAAAAGGGGCAGACATAATTACCATGCCTCCCTTGCTGACAATCAGGTTAAAAAAGGAACACTCACCCCACCAGGGTGGAAACCGCCACGCGTTCCGCTTGATTAACAAGCTTCTTCAGGCTATTTACTTCCCAAATACGTGAGAACACATTACTTTTATAAACAGGAAACGGGTCAGCATCGGCATTAAGCTCCTCCCATATACTTTTAAGTTCCCGATCATGTGATCGCAGAAGGTTATAATAAATTACTTACAAACTTGGCAGCCATATTTGAAAGAGTTCAAGATGTTTAAATTTCAATGGGCGCTAGACCCATATAAGCAAATGCTATGATGAAAAGTGAATAAAAAGCGTGGATGAAAGCGCATACCAGATGCCAAACCCTATTTCCTGACAAAACATTTAAAAACAACAATGATGTGTTACTTTATAATGCAATAAAAGACGTTTTTTTGTAGCAAGCGGTATGGTCTTGTGTGCAGGGTTCTTTTTCTACATGATGTGATTGTTTTTTTTTTGAAGTGTTACAAACTTTCATTCACACATGTGTTTTTATACATATATATATATATATATATATATATATATCAATACCTAATTGTGAATCCATTCCATGTCAGCATCCTGTACAAAATGCAAACTTTGGTAGATTATGTACTACCTGCAATTCGGATAATCGCTGCCCCTTACTAATTCAAACACATAGTAAATACGTAATACTAATGCTTCTACGTTACAATGCAGATGGTACCAAAAACAACTGCAAGTTGTCTGGATTCACACATGGTCAAGTATCACTTGGTAAGAAAACCTTCACAACAATAGGTATAATCTACCCCGCAGGAGCCACAACCAATTCAGGTCACTACACTACATATATAAAAAAGAAATGTGGATGGTTTGAATGTAATGATAGTACCATTACTCTAAAGCAGAAATTACCAGCAAATCTTTCAAACGCTTATTTAAAAAACCAAAATTTATTAACTAAACTGTACTTAAACCTTAAGTAAACTTGTAGTAAAAAAATATAAACTGTTAGAATATTCGAAAAGGTATCTAACTGCCCAAAGATTCTACAACAACTAATCAGATAAATGAATACCACTAAATTAGAGCAAATAATAAATAGTTAGAATACACCAACTGGTAACTAACTAACCCAAAATTTTACAATATCCAAACTGATAAATCAATATCACTAAATTATATCAAAAAATAGACAGTTAGAATACGTCAATTGGTATCTAACTGTCCCAAAATTTAACAATATCCAAACAGATAAATCAATACCACTAAAATATATCAAAAAATAGATAGTTAGAATACGCCTACTGGTATCTAACTGCTCCAAAACTTTACAATATCCAAACAAATAAATATGTTACTGCTCCAAAAAACTGCAACAAGCCAATATATACAGCATTAGCCAGAAACAACAAGTGAACACTGAAAACAAACAAACAAATAAACTGTAGCAAAACAGAAAAAGTTTTTTCTTTTAATCCAACATGGATTTTTTTTTTCTCCCACAGACCCAAGGATTTTAGCACCAAACACAGAAACTGAGCAAATTGCACTGTACTGTGGTTTGTAATCTACTAAATATGAGGTTAAAAAAATGTTGATCATTCAATGTATTAAGTCAAAATACAAATACTAACATGATCTTTTCTTTTATCACAGAAATGAACAAGAAATACATGTACTCCAGTTACTAAACCAAACAGTAAGTATATTATAATAAGTACAACCATTGCAGCATATCACACCCATAGAGGCTTATAACTTTGTTCCTTATAAATTTGTTTTTGGATCCCAAAGTTATAAGCCACTATGAGTGTGATATGCTGCGGTGGATGTAGCCAGGGCATAGAGTCTTGGGTGCATGGCCATATGGCTATGCACCCAAGACTCTATGCCCTGGCCAGAACCACTGCAGCATATCAAACCCATAGAGTCAAACATTTTTTCTATGGCTTATGGGAACTTTTAACGTCCGCGGACATAATGAGTGTTTTTAGAACACTTTCAACTTGCCAGCGAACAATACGGACAGCGTCCTCAGGACACCACCATTTTGTTTGTTTACGAACATTTCAGAACACTGCGAGTGTTCTTAGAACACTTTCAACTTGCCAGCGAACAATACGGACACCATCCTCAGGACAACCCCATTTTGTTTATTTACGAACATTTCAGGACACCGCAAGTGTTCTTAGATACACTTTCAACTTGCCAGCGAACAATACGGACAGCGTCCTCAGGACACCCCCATTTTGTTAATTTACGAACATTCCAGGACACGGCGAGTGTTCTTAGAGCACATTCAACTTGCCAGCGAACAATACGGACAGCGTCCTCAGGACACCCCCATTTTGTTTATTTTCAAATATTTCAGGACACCACGAGTGTTCTTTGAACACTTTCAACTTGCCACAGAACAATACGGACAGTGTCCTCAGGACACCCCCATTTTGTTAATTTACGAACATTTCAGGACACAGCGAGTGTTCTTAGAACACATTCAACTTGCTAACAAACAATATGGACAGCGTCCTCAGGATAACCCCATTTTGTTTATTTGCGAACATGTCAGGACACCGCAAGTGTTCTTAGAACACATTCAACTTGCCATAGAACAATACGGACAGCGTCCTCAGGACACCCCCATTTTGTTTATTTATGAACATTTCAGGACACCGCAAGTGTTCTTAGAACACTTTCAACTTGCCAGCGAACAATACGAACAGCGTCCTCAGGACACCCCCATTTTGTTTATTTACCAACATTTCAGGACACCTCGAGGGTTCTTAGAAGACTTTCAACTTGCCAGTGAACAATACGGACAGCGTCCTCAGGACACCCCCATTTTGTTAATTTACGAACATTTCAGGACACGCGGAGTGTTCTTCGAACACATTCAGCTTGCCAACAAACAATACGGACAGCGTCCTCAGGACAACCCCATTTTGTTTGCGAGTTTTCTTAGAACACTTTCAACTTGCCAGTGAACAATACGGACAGCATCCTCAGGACACCCCCATTTTGTTTATTTACGAACATTTCAGGACACCGTGAGTGTTCTTAGAATAGTTTCAGCTTGCTTGCGCACAACACGGACACATATTGCGTCTTCAGAACACCCCCCATTTAGTTTATTTAGAACATTTCAGAAAAGCTGTGTTGTCCGCAGACAAATCGAACACAACAAAAAGTTCTACCACATAAGAAAATACAACATTGAACCTATCTCATACTCTCCAACCCTCCCCAAACACTCTTACACACCAACACACTCTACTAAATACAATTTTTAAACCAAGTTTCACTGCGCTGTCCGCGGAGGTCCGCAAATCCAAGATGGCGGGCGCTACTGAAAATCTGACGCACTTCACGCTCTACGCCGTCCAATCAGCGAACACGTCGCATTTCCACGGACATGACGCAAGCCGATTGGCCAATCAGAACACTGTCCGCGGAGCGAACAGGGAAGTGTCTCTGCGGACCGAACACAGATATCACTAATTTTTTATTACCTATTTTTTGGTCATTTCTAAAAAAAACTACTGGATGGATTTTGACCAATTCTGCAAAAGCTCGCTTTCAGGACCAAGTTGCTACTCCTGGTCCAAATTTGGTGAAAATCCGTCCAGCGGTTTGGGCTGTAGGCACGAACAATGTTTTTTCCCCATTCAGTCTATGGGGAAAAAAAATGTTTTGGGACCCCCTTATGACTTTGTCCCCCTTTGACGAATCCTCACCAAACTTTGCATAAAAATTCAGAGTGAGCCATATACTTTTTTTTGCAAAGTTTGGTGTGGATTCGTCCGGGGAGAGCAAAGTTATAAACCACCCAAAAAGTGTTCTTCCTATGGAAACAGCAACTTAACCAAACTTAACCATAACTACATGGCCACTGCCGTGGCCATGTAATATATATATATATATATTACATGGCCACGGCTTTTTACAAAGAAAACAACGTAACATATAACATGCAGTGCTTTTGAATAAGGTCAGGGGATGGGTGAGGAAGCAAAAGGAGAAACCATACAGGCATACTGGGGGGGTAGTAGGTTTCTTCTCCTATTGAATGTCAAAGCTCTCTTCAGCCCCCTTTACACCCCCTGCAAACTTCCTCCAATCTTTGCTCACACTAAGGCACCACTGGGAGGAGGTAAACAGTGTTTTTCAGTTTAAACGAGGGAGGTACCTTTTTCACACAGGGGTGTTTTTCCGGTGTTTATCCAATTCAAGTGAAAACCAGAAAGCCTAAGTGTATTCTCACATTCAGATCTGCACTGATCTAAGTCAAATTCCTTTACAGAATATTGATTTCTGAATAAGTTATCTCCCTGGTCTTCTCCCTGCTTGACAGGTTGCCATGATTGTTGGGGGCGAGAAGTGGCTTTCTCAGAGTCGATAGCTCCAATGTCAAAGCAGGGGAGGACAAACACAACAGCTCACTGTCAACTGAAAAGATCCGATTACACATACTACCTTTCAGCTGAGGTGTAAGAAGGTTTGAGTTAGAGCAGGGTGGGTGTGAGTTACTGTGGTTGGAGGAACAGTCAGTTGATGGGAGCTCATAACCTTTTGTCCGCATGATATTTGTTGCAGATGCTGGAGTACTCTCTCTGGAATATGAAGTATACAGGAGCCAGGCAGGTTTCACAAACTTTCGTTTATTCTTCAAGTATCATCTGAAGTCCCACCAGCAGTGCAGGATCCCTCCTTTCAGTAGGCTCTCTATCTATCCGTCATCCTTCCAATCTGGATCCCTCACTACTCAACATTCCCTACAGTACATCACAGGCACTGCGCTGGCTGGGATCAAGATACTACACAACTCCCACCTATTAGCACAATATTAATACAACACAAAGGGCCTCATTACGACCCTGGCGGAAATCGAAAAACGATGGCGGAAATGCAATACCGCCATCGAATAGCGCTCGGTGCGATTATGACCCGTCACCGCAAAGTACGATGCCATTAGCGACACCGTAGTGAACGCCAACGCTAACTGCACCAAGTACGCGCGCGCGCGCCATGCCAAACCGTAATTACCACCATGGCGCAACGGTACGCGAATTCTGACCCTAGCGGACATGCACCTAACGCCATCAAGCACGGCGGAAAGTACCATTCCGCCATGGTGAGAAGTACGGCATCGCGAACCAACCGTAAACGGCCCCACTGAGTGCCTGTACACCGCTCCCTGGCCACATTGTACAACTCCCCGTAGGTGCAATGAAGTCACACAATGCAACCAGTGAAATGTACTAGTCATCCATGCCTGCCAACAAACAAATGAATCTCAAGAGGGGCCAATGGGAGCTGCTGGGCACAGATGGCACGAATACAGAAGCTATTCCAATGGACATGACCTCAGTCTCCCACCAAGAAACGCACGCAAACACAGGCACCTGTGACCAGCAATATTCCGAAAATCACATCATTCCACCAATCCACCTGGCTGACCGGCATCTGTTACACAAAAGCTAATCCCCCGCCCCTGAGCATGACATCATTAAAACAGTCATATTGGCAGCCCTTATCCCTGACCTCACTGGGCTTCGTAGGCAAACGCGCCCAGCACAGTACCACGCAACTATACTCCGAAGCTGGAACCCAATGCAGATCTCCTCACAATACATCGCTCCCCAAATAGGAATATGCCACATCACTTGCAAAGAAGAACGCTACACGGTCCATATCAGAATAGAAATTTAATGCACAACAAATTCACCAAGCCCATACAGCCATTAGGCCATGAACTCCAAAAAACATTTCACCATTGTGGGCTGCATCCGCAATAAATGACCAGCTACTTCTTGTGTGACGCCCTGTTCCTTCATGGTACACAGGGGCTACATTCTCGTACGAAAAGGCAACATGGAAGCGCCTAGAACCGCAGGGCCGTCCCAATAGGGAGGCACTAGTCCAGCTGAAAGGCCGAAATGTTGCTCCTAGCCACTAGTACTGCGTAAGGGCATGTGGCCCATTGGCGATCTTCCCATAAGATCGTAATGCTGCTCCACTGATTAACACGAAGCAGCAGGTGTCGGGAGTAAAATCCATCTGCAGGAGTGGCATACAGATGGCAGTGGCAAAAGGGGAGGAGATACCTGTCAACCAAATGAAATGAAAAAGAATAGTATGGCCATCAGAAATACATTTGAATTACTCACTTCAATGATCACACCAAATCCACAGCCATATGCATGCTAGCCCACTCCAAAGGATCATCACCACCCAAAAACCACTTGCGAATCATAACTATCGATATCGAGGTGAAAACACCATCACAAACGAGTGTACCTGTGCATGCGTCTGTTAAAACAGAATCCATCAGATGGGATTGGTAACGTGCATAGACACAAGTGTCTGAAGGCGCGTCGAGACAGGGAGGGCTCAACAAGGCCAGATAGACGATGGTCCCACTATGGCAGCCCTGCATCACATAGCGCAGGGGAGGCGGACAGATTCCAAGAAGCCCTGTACATGGCAAACTCTGTATCAAATCATCTGTCCATGCATCCATTCATCATTCCCTCATCCCGTAATGAAAACGCCTGTTTCCATACTCACATAACATGTGAAATTTCCATTGAGTCTGTGCGTTATGCAGCCTGCAAAATCCACTGTGCCCCAGCCCGTAATTCCAGTGTTGTGAAGTAACATGTATTTGGGAACGTCCGGCCACATCGTCCACTTCGCTATTGCGCATCCCAAACTATTCATATCAATCATTGCATCCTCGCCATGGCCCCTGTCCCAAGGACATTGAACAATAGAACGTTATATTTGCAGTCAGACCTGTGGGCATCTCCTCGCCGCTAGCTGAAAACCGAAAGCGCCGCCCTTCGAATTCCTCATTTGCAACATCACGTCGAAAAGGCATCTGTGGCCGCTTGAAATCACAAATTAATCCATCTAGTGCGGCTGTGTGTGAAAATGGCAACTGCCTTCACTCACAAATGGGACGCCCCGCCCGTCGTTGAACCTCGGTACAGTGATGCATGAGGGTCCACCGTTACTCGAGTACTACGTTCCACTGACCCTTCACAAGTCTGTTCGCGACTGCAAAGATAGTATGTGAAACAATGGGACCATAGCCGAATGAACAAATCAACCAATGTTACACTGCCATCGGGTACAAATACATGATTGTAATAGCAAGATGCCATTCGACGAATTGCAGCGTTGTGTGCAGGACGTGCTCGCCCAAAGGGGAGAGCAGCTTGCACAGGTGGAATGAATCACCACAGGTGGAGGCCATACAGCCTGAAAACACATAAATTGCACACCCAGTCTCCTCCCACAACCACACCCACTCCGAAATGCTACCGGCAGGACTAGCTATGTTGGCCCTGGGGGACCTGATAGCACTGCAAGTACTCCAACTTCAAGAAGAAGACGAACACCAACTACAACCGGCCGCACGGAGGAGACGCAGGAGGAGGAGGAGGGCAAGGCAGGGCCAGCAAGGGCTGCCAGCACAGCCACTACCACCACGCAGGCAGCCCGCAATCCCACGCCTCCGAGCACATCCGTTCAACCTCACTGATGAGCAGATCCACACCCTCTACCGTTTGGACCGGGACACCATAACCGCCATTGTGGACATGACACAGGCTGACCTTGTCAGCATGATAGATAGCCCAACCGCCATCCCACCCCTACTGAAGGTGGTGTCTGTACTCCACTTCCTGGCCACAGGCACCTACCAGCACACAGTCGGACAGTTGCATGGCATTTCACAGCCACTGTTCTCACGGACACTATTGCAAGTGCTCGATGCCCTCCTGCAGCACGCAGACGACTACATCTCTCTACCACGCTCGGAGCAGGAAATTACCAACACAAAAGTGGGATTCCATGCACTTGCCGGCATACCGGGTTGCATTGGTGCCATCGACTGCACCCATGTGGAATTGGTCGTCCCACATGCCATGGAGGCCCAGTACCGCAACCGAAAACAATTTCATTCTCTGAATGTACAAATGGTGTGTGACTCCAACAGGATCATTACACATTGTTGTGCCCGATTCCCTGGATCAACCCATGATTCTATGGTCTTGAGGAACTCTACAATACCACGCTACATGGAGCGACACGCAGGGAACAGATCCTGGCTACTCGGTGAGTCTCATTTCATGCATGATGATGTGGGGTATGTGATGCGGCAATGACCTGGCAGGAAGGGGGGGGGGGTGCGTATGTAGCAATGGCATTCCACATAATTCGTTTATCGTCCACATACAGGTGATGCCGGATATCCACTGAAGAGATGGCTCCTCACACCAGTCCGGAACCCACGGGACCAGCATGAGGAGGACTACAACCATGCCCACTCACGTACCCGTGTAGTCATAGAACAGGCATTCGGCCTACTGAAGACTCGTTTCCGATGCCTCAGCAGGTCTGGCGGGGCACTCCTGTACCGCCATGTGAAGGTTGCAAAGATGGTGATGGCATGTGTCATGCTACACAACATGTGCGTACGTAGAAATGTGCCCATGCCCCCTGACGCAGAACTGCAAGCACCTGAAGATGGCCATGATGAGGGTGGGGATGTGGCAGCACCTCAAGGAGTCTGCGAGGCACAGGAGGTCCGTGACATTCGTCAGCATCTCATAGATGCATGCTTCTAGCACTCACGCCTGGTGGCTGATACATGGACACGGGACTCGTGGCACTGTGTGTGTCTGGTACATGCACAATATGGACTGTACGCCTATAATGGCCTCGTACACAAAGATCAATGTCCACACATCTCATTGGTTGATCGTGCATTGTTTATGGCATATGTGATATCATGTTAAACACCCTATCGACCCGCCACCCAAGTGAGCCCAACACACCCCCTCCACCCTCCTACCTCCCCCCGAACACCAGTGTCCAAAGATGCTCATTGTCAGTGGGCAGTCGCTATTGCAAGCCCCCTCTGCGGGTATCAGGGGCACCCCTGCCTGTGGAGCGCAGGTTCCTCCCAGATCTACGTTGGGGGCTACCCTGGACGGAACTTGCAACGGATGATGTCTCTGCCTGCTCACGTCCATGCATGTCCCTAAGGGTTTGTGAGAGCTCAGTGAGCACACGGCGCACTGCGGCAAGTTCGGCACATACGTCTTTGGACGTCGCATGCAGTTCCCCCCTCAGGCTCTCGGTGCTTCTCTCCATTTGTACTCTCAGGCTCTCGGTGCTACTCTCCATTTGGACTCTCAGGCTCTCGGTGCTACTCTCCATTTGTGCCCTTAGTGTCTCTGTACTTCTCTCCATTTCTGCCCTAAGTGTCTCAGTTGATGTTTCTATGTCTGCCTTAGTGCCCCCACATTCATCGGCATGGTCCTTGAAGAGCGTGGCCAGTTGCTGCTGTTGCACGATTAACTGGTCGAGGGACTGTTGCCTCTGCTGGGCCATGGCCATTTGCGGTGGTGTCACAGAGTGGCTGTTCGCCTCATGTTGCCCTGCCATAGGGCTTGTGGGGGATGGCCAGTCGTCGTCTTGTGGGTGCCCCTGCGTGGTATCCTCATGGTGTACGGGATGGAACAGACAGGGGGATTGGGACAGGTCATGGATGGATCTGACTTCGACATCCCCGTTTTCTGTGTCGGAGCATGCTGCCATTAATGCAGTGTCACCTATGGTGCTGCTGCCACCAGAAGCAGTGCCTACTGTGGCATCCATTGGGGGGACCTGTGGTGGTGGTGTTGTGGGCATGCTGGCTGCTGGGGTGCCTGTTGGAGTTCCCTCCTCTGTGCTGCCACTTGATTTGTGCTGCTGCCGTGTCTTGATGCGTGCAGCTGAGGTGGAGGGTCTTTGGCCGTTGGTCTTGGCCCTCTTTGCAGGTGTGCTGGTAGGGGTGTCCTGGAGCTCGTCGTTTGGATCGGACCCTGTGGTGGAGTAAAGGAGGGCGAGCGTTATTAATGGGTCTGTGGGAATTGGAATGGCAATGTATCGTATGCATTGGGGTGGTACCTGAGGGTGATTTGGGTCGGGGCCTTGGAGGTGGTTTCATTTGTGTGTGGAGTGAGGGTGCAGTTGTTTGGCAGCCTGCAGTTAGGGTGTGCCTGCTGCACGTGTAGAGGGTGTTTTTAGGATTTTTAATTATTTATGTATTTGATGTGAGTTTTGAAGTGTGCTATCAGGCCTATGTATGTGGACGTTCTCCTAGACATGTGTTACTGTTGCACTATGTGGGCACGTGGTACTTCACATGATTGGACATTGTGGTTTTGGCATTGTTTTATTTGGGCCACCTACCTGATTCTTCGGATGTCTGCACTCCTTTCTCCATCCCTCCGACTCCCTCTATGCTCTCCATTCCTATGGTGGAGGCACAGATTTCTTCCCAGGGGGTCAACTTGATGGGTGATTCCGATCCTCCCCCGGTGGCTGTGGCAATGTTGCGGTTGGCAGAAAGTATGCTACGGACGCGTATCCGCAGGTCGTCCCATCGCTTTCTGCATTGCTGTGGGTTGCGGGGTGCGGTCCCCACCGCACTTACCCGCTGTGCCACCAGGGCCCATATGGCCTTCTTGTTCGCAAGTGCCGTCCTGGTCATTTGCGTGGAGAAGACGACGGCAGCATTCTCCTGGAGGGTCTCTGTGAGCACGGTGAGTTCCTCACGGGAGAAGTGGACCTGCCGCTTGCGGTCGCACGCTTTCTTCGCTACTTTTCCCATTTTTCTTGGTTTCACTAGGGTGGATGACGGGTTGGGATGTGTCTCAGGGTAGTATTTTTAATGGTTGTGTGGATTTTGTGGTTTTATAGGTGTACGGCGTGATGTTTCCCGTTCCGGGACCATGCTTTTACTTCCGTTTCTGTATATTTACGGTCACCGTACTTTCCGGTTGGCGCTCACTGCGGTGTCCGCTAAGATGGGTGGCGGTATGGCACCTAGGGCGCCATACGGCGGCGGTGTGGGCCGTTTTGGGGTCATTTCCGCCATCGCGGACTTTGCACTTCCGCCATGGCGTGGTGCTCGTGCCCGATGGGTCGGAATGAGCCGCACTTTGCTCCATCGTGCAATGGCGGAAACGCTATTTACGCTGTGGCGGTCCGGTCAGTCACTTTCCGCCAGGGTCGTAATGAGGGCCAAAGTGTTTGAATCTCTCAAGCTTGCTGATCGACCTGTGTGGCCTATCAGCGCCACATCTCAAACCATGGTCACTTATGAAATCCTTTTTCTTGTCCACTTGCTCATTCACAGGTACTATCTTCTTTTTTTGTCACTTTAACAAGTCTGTTCATGTTCCAAAATTTACCACCATCTGTTCTCACTGAATTATGCAAAACATTCACTACCTCAACATGGCGAGGACCACTTCATAGGACCTTGCCTCAATGGACCAGGCAATTTAATCCTGACATAGTCTCCTTCTTTTATCTCATTTTCCTTTACCAACATCCGTTCATCGTACATCCATTTGTTCTTCATTTGATTTTCTCTCATTCTCTCCCTCACCTGCTGCACACTCTCCCACATTCATCTTGCTCGCCCCATCCACAGAGGACTCAAATTGTAGTTGGGCTTTCCCCCTCTACACAACTCAAATGGCGATACGTCAGTCGTGGTGTAGCTAAAGAATTAGTACGCCACCATCCTGCTCATCACAACAACCTCCCAATCTTCTCCATTCACCCATGACCACCTAATGCAGTCTTTGATCACTTTATGGAAGCGTACCACCACCCCATTAGTTTGAGGATGATAAATCACAGTCACCTTATGCTGAATACCATTTCTAATTAAATGATCACTAATTTCTTTAAATTTAAATGTAACGTCATTGTCAGTCAACAGTTCCATCAGGTACCATTGTCTCTGAAACACATCTTTCACGAATGTGATAACATCTCTAGTGATGATCTTCACCTCTACCCGTTTGGGTAATATGTCAATCAACACAATGAAATATTTGTCCACACCTTTGCCATGAATGGGTCCAACAATATCCATGCCTACTCTTTACCACAGCATGCAGGGAACTCTAACAAGTGACATGGGACTTTCTCTTGAAACAAGATTGTTTTTACTTAAACAGCATGGCATACAGCCCCTTAGTGCCCTCTGTAACTCTAAATCACAACCCTGCCACCAGAATTCAGTTCTCAATGATTGTTTGGTTTTGGTGATACCCTGGTGTTCCTCATGAGCTGTTTCAATTTTTCTTTCCTCATTTCTGTGAGTGGAATTACTCTATCTTCCCTCATGACATAACCTCTTTCCACATGCAGTTCCTCACTCACTTTACAAAGTCCTTCTAAGTTGGTTAAACCAACTATCTCTTTCTTCACTTCTTCACCTACTTCCAAAATGTGTTTTACTTTCTTAAGAATGCTATCTCCTTCAAAGCTCCTTTGCCACTCGTTATCATCTCTGATTCAACATACATAACACATTTATCCTCTTCCATGCACTCATTTACATCTTCTCCATCCACTCCAATGCAAGACAAACAGTCTGCTGCTATACTCTTCTTCTCTGGTACATATTCTACATCAAATCTATATTCTTGCAGTGCAATAACCCATTGCCTTATACGTGAGGATACACCAGCCAGACCCTTCTTCCGTAATGTCTCTCTCAAAGGCTTGTGATAGGTACTTATGGCAAATTCAGTTCCTGATAGAAATCTTCTAAATTTCTCAATTACCCACTTGAAAGCGACAAGTTATCTTTCAATGGTAGAATAATTTACTCCTGCTCCTCTTAACAAACATGATGCAAAAGCAATGACAAACTTTGTGTTTTCTTCAATCTGCGTGAACACAGCTCCTAGTCCCGTGTTGCTGGCATCCATTGTAATTATCAATTTTCTCATTAGTTTGAAGTCTTTAAGAGAAGGTGTGCATTCTAATGCAGCTTCGATGGCAACAAATTCTTGGGCACACTGCGATCTCTATATGAATTGAGAGTTATTTTTAAGAATCATCCTCCTATTTACCATCATGCTAGCAAAGTTTGGAATAAATCTCGAATAATACTGTGCCATGCCTAAGAATGCACGCACTGAATCTTTATTCTTTGGTTCAAAAGCATTCATGTTATTTGGAAGTTTCTTCTTTACGACATGTCCTAAATATTCAATCTTTGTTTTGATGAATTTTAAATTTTTCCTTACTGAGTGTTAGGCCTCTTTTGATGAGCATTTTCATCACCTTGTCTAAACTCTGATTGTACGTTTGTTGGTCTAGTCCAAATATCAAGATGTCATCTTAAAAACATATCACCCCTCTACATCTTAAAATATATCCTACATGATCCTTTGAAACACAGAGGTGGCTGAGACAAGGCCAAAAGGCATTCTCACAAATTGAAATAATCCTTCTGGTGTTAAAAACACAAATTGTTTTCATTCATGGTGTAACATGACTTGATGGTAGGCCGCTGCTAGATCCAATGAAGAAAATATTTTTTCACCTTTCATGGTTGAAAAGGTTTCCAAGATGTTGGGAAGAGGGTGGCAGTCCGGTATTATGCACTTATTGAGTGCACAGAGGTCTACACATAATCTCAATTTTCCATTGGGTTTGGAAACAACCCCAAGAGGTGAAACCCATCTTAATGACTCAATTCTTTCTATAATGCCATTTTCTTCCAACTTATTAATTCATTGTTTATTTCTTCTCGTAGAGCCAAAGAAGTGTTCTTAAATTTTGAACAATTGGCTCAACATCTGGCACAAGACGTATCTTGTGAACAAATCCCTTCAGGCCACCCGGTTTATCATTGAATACTTGATTATGTAACTCTTCTTTGTAAACTTGTAGTATGCACTCTTCCTCATTAGGATTACATTTGATTTTTTATCTTTTCTGCTATAACCAACTAAGTAAAGGCATTTATCTGCTTTCTTTGACAAAAACCTTCCCTGCAGCTGTTCTTCCTTTAAATTCTAATAAGGCCTCGAACCATCCAATTAAATCTATTCTTGCCCCCCCACATGCTTGTGGATTGATGTCAACCTTCCGGAACTTCTTCCTTGGGAATGTTTTTTCAAATATTCCTCTTGGTAGTAAGGTGTATGTTGCCCCAGAGTGTATCATCATCTCTATCTTCTCACCTTCGATGGTTACCCAATCTCTCGGACCATCCAAGCCTTCCTCTTCATCACCAATGGCTAATACTTCTTCTTCAGAACCATAGTAGCAGTCATCAACTGTATTGATGTCACCAGAATGGGAGCATTTTGTGAGGTGCCCTTTCCTTTTGCATTTCTGGCATCTCACATCAAGAGATGGGCATGTGGTACTACTGGCAAGATGACCGATAGCTCCGCATCTGAAAAAATGTTTCTGGAATTTCTGATTCATCTTGGTGTTGAAATTACTTTTGTTCATATGACTGGGATTGGGTCTAGTTGAAGGAGTTACCTTACTTCCAGAGATGGCAGCCGTTGTCTAAGCACTATTACCATGGTTCTTTCTTCAGGTGATTTGATCTGGTGAACCTTGGCTTCAAGCGTCTTTATGCATTTATTTGTGTGTTCTACTTCTTTCGCTGTGTGTAAAACCTCAAGTGGTGGGTCAGTCTTAGCTGTTCTCTTATTTTGCGGTCATTACATTCTATCATAAACTGATTTTCGCAAACGCTCTTCCTTAATCAGTCCGTAATTGCATGTTCTCGCCAACCCTCTCAGCACTGTGATGAATGCTTCTACTGTTTCTCTTTCAACTTGAGATCTCTTACTGAATTTATACCATTGTAATATAATGTTCACTTAACACTCATACTACTTGTCAAGTTTCGCTATGCACCTTTCATACTCATTGAGATGATATGCTTCATCAGGTGGCATATCAGGCAGATCATAACATTTTTCCTGTCCTGGGGTGCCTAAACAATGCATAAGTAAGGATTTTTGTTGTTCGCGCCATAGCTGTTGGCACACACAGCCAATGCGTAATGTTGGAAGGATTTTTTTCCAGCATTCCCACCGTACTGGTGGTCACCTCGTGTAGGCAGAAAAGTAATTGAGGGTGCAATGTTCTGCATGTCCATAATTGGGGAGTGCCCGTCACCCGAAGCAATTTCCTTCTCACTTGGGTAGTTACTGTGATTCTATATAGAGTTCAATCCAGTTTTACTTTTCTCTACTTTAACTGATATTCATACATATTCATATATGTGTGTCCACTATATGAAGGTTTTTGCAGCTCTCTTTCTAATTCCTTATGCTTTCTCATTTAACACACAGCAAACAATGGATTCCCTTTCTCCGTGTAGAGAATGGAATACTGAGCGCGCTGTTTCCTTCATTGTATGTCATAGTTGCTGGGTGGAACATAGAGAGGCTTGAGCATAATCAGCTGTGGGGCAGAATAGGCAATGCTGATTGCTGTTTCCTTTATTGAAGGTCACAATTGCTGTGTGAAATGCAGGGAGGCATAAGCATATTCAGTTGCTGGGCAGAATAGGCAATGCTGATGGCTCTGTTTCCTTTATTGAATGTCACAATTGCTGTGTGAAATGCAGGGAGGCCTAAGCATAATCAGTTGCTGGGCAGAATAGGCCTGGAATGTGAGGCACGGTTTGTTGTTTTATGAGCCCTGGAGATGCTCTTAGTGCTAACGGCTTCACTAGAAAACACAGGCAGAGATTTGTGCTGTCAGGATTTCTCTTTTGTAATTCAGCTGTAGTTTTGTAGCAATTTAAAGTGCTTGGGCCCCGCAGATGTAACATGCATTATTTATATGAAGGGAACTCTGCACACTTACTTTTTTCATTTTTGGATGAATCCGTAGGATTCTTGATGCTTTTCTCATGCGTTTGTTTGAATCCCACCTTCGTCTCCAAAATTGAAGTATACAGGAGCCATGCAGGTTTCCCAAACTTTAGTTTATTCTTCAAATATCATCTGAAGTCCCACCAGCAGCGCAGCATTCCTCCTTTCAGTAGGCTCTCTATCTATTAGTCATCCTTCCAATCTAGATCCCTCACTACTCAACATTACCTACATTACATCACAGGCACTGGGCTGGCTGGGATCAAGATACTACAGAATACTTGACTCCATGTATTTCTTTGTGCCCCTCCATTCATCTCACATCTCACTCAAGCAAAGCCTAATTACTTTTAATTGCTGCTGTAAAATAATATTGGATATTTGCATCACCCTACACCTGCTACACTGCATAGGTTTGCTTACCCCACAAATTACTCGTTTTCCCTGAGATTAAATTGCTATGGAAAAAGATGGAAGACAGGCGATCATTCTTTCAAAAGTAATTATCAGTAACCAAGGCCTCTGCAGTTAATTTCTCAAGCAACCAGCAATGTTTAAGCTTGGCGAAGCATTGTCTGGATCGAGAAAGTCATTGTAAAACGGCAAATCTACGGGTACACACATTAACAGCAGTGATTCAAAAGGAAATGTTGTTCTCCAGCTCAGTGTCAGGGAATTCTCCTGTTTTTATTTTAAACACAATGTAGTAAGATCAAAGCGATGAGTCATTGGGCTTACCACAAACTTTCAGAGCACGCTACAGATTGGTCATTCAATGGTTCATCAGTGCAGGCCAGATTGGTTATAAACAATATAATAAAAGGTTAGAGCTAATTCCCCCCCCCCTGAAATTTTGTTATGCCGAATTGAGGACTGAGTAGTTGGTATAGCCGGGTTGGGGACTGTCCTAGGCTGGCACTTAAAACCTAGGATTGATTGCACCAATTTGGAGCCGGTTAGTGCAAGTATGTTGGTCTGATGCAACCCCTGGGAGCCTTATTAGCTCTGACCAGCTTCGCATTTCCTTTACACACCCTTTTTCTCCCACCTGTGGCCTACAAAATCAGTAGTGCCCATGGCAAATGTGGGAATTGCTTCACTGTTATTCATCAGTAGTGCCCATGGCAAATGTGGGAATTGCTTCACTGTTATTCATCAGTAGTGCCCATGGCAAATGTGGGAATTGCTTCACTGTTATTCACACAGGCCTACTCCCCATCGCAGTTATACAGAAGTATTCCTATTTCTAATATGAGTTGGCTACTAGAAAAAGCAATATAAAATGGTGAATATGATGGAAAAAGCATGGAGGGCAAGAAGGATAAAGGAGGAGAGGGTGTTGTGCAGCAAAAAGCCTACCAATATGTTTGCCCCATGTGCCCACCAAACACCTCCCTTGCAGACCATGATGCTTCAAGAAAATCTGCCTTGCTCTTTAGCGCCTCCTGCACAGTATATTTTCCACAAGTCTCAATACTCCAAATTGCCCAACTGACGCACTTTATTATTATTAATATTATTATTATTTTTATTTATATGTTTATAATGCGCCGGCAGCCCACATAATATTGTTATTAGGGTTTTTATTGAGAGCAGTCCTAACTTTGGGAAGCAAATGAGCACTTTACGAGTCATGGTGGAAGGAGATGATGAGAGAAGCATAAAAACCAGGGAGCCTGGAGGAAAGAATGGTTATGGGGAGGGGCTGGGTGGACAATTTGGCAGCAAGGCATCTACAAGTAACCAGTGGAGGAAACAGGGCAGAGAAAATCACCCAGTCTCAGGTTCGGTGGGGAGCAGAGACTGTGTTAACCCAGATGTTAGGGAGGAACCATTTCTTGGAGCGGGGGGTATTGTGCTCCTCCCTGAAATGCAGAAGTGCAGTGTGAGTCTGCTGTTGACAGGCAGAAGCTTCCAGGATCTGGGGGCATAGAGAGAAGGCCTGTCTTCTTGTTCTTTCCTTCCTGGACCAGCAGAGTTCAACTCTGCAGATGTACCTATTACTGGTGGATCACAGGCCTTCAGAAATATTGAGATTCTCAGCGAGGTAGCTTCGTGACATTAGGGCAACAGTTTTGTAGATTATGCAGCTGGAGTTGAAGATGATATGTGCTTGTAGTGGGAGCGTGTGCAGTTTAATAGAGGTCAGGTTGATGCAGTGAAATGTGCGTAGTACTTTGATAAATCGTACTGCAGCACGTCGGACACATCACTGGGGTGCCAGGGTAATTGCCTGAAGGCCTTCCAGAAATGTATTTCCACACCATCCAGGTGGGAGAGGATGAAGGCTTGGAGATCATATGGAAAGTTGTTTTCTGTGGTGAAGGGCTTGATTTTCAGCAGGCAAGAAATGTAGTACCAAGCCGTTTGTGTCTCCCTTGTTTTGTACTCCTTAAAGGAGAGGTTTTTGTCAATGTCGAACCCAAGGGACGTGGTGCAGGTGACCAGCTATGGAGCCCTCTAAGCCCATAGCAGAGAGCCAGGTCTGGATTTCATGGTGTTCAATATTGTTAGTTAGCTGTAGGAATTCAATCTTTGAGGGGTTGAGCTTCAGGTAAGCACTGAACATCCAGGATGGGATCATCGTGGGCAGGCTTTGATCCAGTGGACGCCGCTGATGAGGATATCTTGACATAGAGCTGTGTGTCACCTGCATATTGGTGGGTGTGGATGTTGGATGTTGCCAGAAGATTCTGAGCAGTTCCATGTAAAGGTTGAAGATCACAGGTATGAGAATGAAATTGTGCGGGACTCCACAGGTGATGGATAGAGATGGTG
This sequence comes from Ambystoma mexicanum, assembly GCF_040938575.1. Lineage (NCBI taxonomy): Eukaryota > Metazoa > Chordata > Amphibia > Caudata > Ambystomatidae > Ambystoma > Ambystoma mexicanum. Next base: position 433,291,216 of record NC_090932.1, on the reverse strand, counting down.
ATCTGAAGGAACTCATTTTGATGAATTGGTGGTGGTTAGCAAGGTAGCATGTAGCTGCAATGTGCTACTCTTTGCTCCAGTAGGCAGTTTTAAAGAGTCAGCAGGGCATGGAAGCTGGCAAGCAAACAAATGGAAGACTGGTGTTCTAGGGATTCCATCTAGGGCCCTAGATCCTAGTGCCTACTGGTTGTACAACTGCATCACTTAGCCACAGTTTACCATGCTTTGCTCCTCTAGACTGCTTTAAATATGACTAATGGGAAGGTGAACTGTCAAAGCAGCCAAGTAGAGGGCTAGGGTTAAAGGGAATCCACTGGGGACACCTGGTCCTCTGGCCTGCTGCCTGTGCAACTGCAATTCTTGTCCATACTTCACCACGCTTCATTCCCTCAGGCTGTTTTAAAGATACAGCCAGGCGAGGGAGCTGGAATGCAGACATGTTGAGGGCTTGTGTTCTATGGAATCTACAAAAGGCTACAGCTCATTTTGCATGCTGCTTAGACAACTACAGCACTTAACCATACCTCACTTTGCCACACTTCGTTCCTTCATTCTGTTTTAAAGATAGGGTGGGGGATGGCATATAGCCAAGTAGAGACATGCTGTTCCTGGGGATCTAATAAGAGCTCTGGGACCTAGTGTCTGCTGTATACACAACTGTGGAACAGGGTTAGGAACTGTCAAATGCTGGTGGATAAACCTAGTTATGCATAATGCATTAATTATTTGATTTCAATGTTTAAATAAATGCAATCTGTTTCCTTTCCTCATGTTATATAATAATGTAATAATAATATAATAAAACCTTAATCTCAAATTAATCATTGCTAGCTTCCTAAAACATAACTATAACTTTACAATATGAACCTACAAATTCTCATTTAAAATGTTTTCTACATAATGTCAGATTATTATGTAAAAATAAAATTAATATCATTGATCTTATATTATATATTAACCTTAACATATTTTGTCTTACAGAGACATAGGGCCTCATTATGAGTTTGGAGGCAGTAATAAGGGCATGGCTGCCTCCAAACTCGGGTCCGGGTCCAGGTTCCTTGAATGAGGAATTACCAGGCCATTCCAACCTTGGAGGACCCGGTAATTCCTCATTAACAAAAACCATCCCCATGCCCATTTGAGCCCCCATAGGGCTCAATGGGAATGAGGAGGAAGCTTATAACAGGCACATAGTAATGGGCCGGTGATTAGCTCCCTGGTCCCCTTGCGGGACCCGCAAAGGACGTCTGGTCTGACCAGACGTTCAGAGCGGGTCCCGCAAGGGAACCTCGTAATAGGTTGAAATGGGTTTACCGGCACCATTACCGGCGCCGTTAAACCCATTCCGCCCACCTCGTAATGAGGCCCATAGCCGCATGATGATAATGAAAATATACTTGATGATATTTTACCAAATAACCACTAAGCATTGTTTCAAAACTGCCAGGACCAGAAAATGGCGGGAGACTTGCTATTTTTTACAAAGATGATGTTGCCATAAAGAGATTTCCACTAGCACAATACAAAAATGTTGATCATGTTCATGCCAAATGTCACACCTGATGTAATATCAATCTAGATCTATTATTTTTATACACCACCACTTCCTGACTCTGACTTTATCAACTTTCTGACAGATTTCATTGAACAAACCATAGTGTTGAGTCAAAACATTTGTAGTTCCGGCAACTTTTATTTTTGGTTTGAGCAAACAGAGGCCCCAAAAACTGAATTACCTTTAGATTCATTTGAAGATAAGGGTCTCATCCAGCTAATTATGCTTCTTACTCACACCCTGGGTCATAACTTGGATGTCGGTTTTGCATTATCTTTGCTTTTGCCCATGGAAACACTACAATATTGTTCTGGAAAAGTTCACTTTGGAAATTCTTTTTCTTTTCAATGCAGACCCAATCATACTCATCTCAATTGTAATAAAATCCCTATTAGAAAATGGTCATTAGTTACCATTTTAATATTAAGACCATTGATGGCACACTTAACAAAATATGACAACAATACACCCCTGTGGCATTTTTGGATACTTTTGACAGTAGTCTATCAAATGCCATAGATTCATCAGTACCAACTTCATTCTTATCTAAAAAATAAAATCAGTTAAAAATCCACCCATGGTACTCCAGTAGACTTAACAAGGAAAAGCTTGAACTTATAAGAGCTGAACATCACTCGCTAGCATCCAAATCTGAGAGAGTCTTGCCCTTCTTAAACAAAGGACATGTATCTACAAAAAGAAGATAAAAACAACAACTAAAAACTAACTTTATTTCAAAATGTTCACGTCACAAAAGGACAGAATGGTATGAATAAGTGCAAAATAAAAATCATCTGCTAAAATACAAAATTAAAAACGTTTGATTGTCTCAAAAATGGGGCATTTTCAATTAAGCCATGAATAGAATGGGCCACGTCTTACATTGTATGAAAAACGCCGATATCTTGGCCTCAACTAGTGTACGAACATTATACAGCCTAAAAATGGGAAGAAGAATCTTTCTTCCAGTGTTATTCAGAATAGGACAAAAGAATACAAAATGAAATAAGTCTTCCACTGTAATTCCATCAGAGCAACAAAAAGGGGCTATGGTTGAACTGTTTATTCTACAGAGCAAGGTAAAGTGCAAGAAATATAGATGTAGAGGACCATGATTGACGACGTGATCGCTCTTGTACAATTGACAATGGCCCCAACTGAAAACTGAGCCATGAACCCTTGGATAAAGTCTGAATACTATATTTGATTATTGCAGGTCTGAGGAAATATGTATTGAAGCCTGATTGGCATAATTTTATCAGACACTGTCAAATTGTGCGCCTACAGGAGACCTGTGTTTTGTCGAGTTATACGCTCCTCAGATATGCCGCTTATCAGCAGCCAGCAAGAGAGCTGATGGGAGACCAAGTGGGAGATTGATTCCATAGTAAATTAATATGTGAATGAGGTTGAATGTGGATGAACAGCTTTTCAACCGCTGGAGGTAAAGTTAGTTGATGGTATCAATTTACTGCTATTTAATCTCTATAATAGAATGGGACAGGGGAATGGCATCAAAACCATTTTAGCTATAGATTCATGTGTCAGATCTTGGAAATTGACCCATGGTAGCGAATCAACTATCATTTTAATGGGTGACCAGAATCTTCAATTTGAACCCCTGCCATTCACAGATGTTCTGTCTGATATTGAGGCCCAGATCTGGGATATCCCTGATCTTGTAGTATCCGAAGTAGCAGAACAAGTTTGCTCTGGGTATGGCACGCATATGGTTTAGCTTGAAGCTTAGAGTGTGTAATGGTAGGTGCTGTGGGGACACACCATCCCAGCTTACCTTTGTAGTGAAGAAAGAGCCACCCACATTGATTATGCAATGATCAATATACAGGCATAGGTCAAGTTGGTTATGTGTGAGGTACTCCCCAGGAATGAAAGTGATCACCGGCCACGTGTGATTACATTATCATGTGGGAAGTCTGCATTACTTAATGCTGCTGTATCAGAGAATGTTACCCCTATAGAAATTTCAGGGGCATGCAAGGAAGACTGTCAAATGGGTAAATCTAGATAGGAGTTATGTATTCCCACTTCACTATAGAGACTTGTTGGAACCTCTGAATAGGTTTTACGAGATTGCGTTTTATGAAAACAAATAACTGGCATTTTGAGAGACTATGTGAATGCTCCACCCAGGACTGTTAGGAAGGCAACTACCAAACATACCTCATAGTACGATAGCGTGTATAGAGGAGTCAAAAAGACTATTATAGAGGCAGCCAAAAATGTGGTATATGTTGGAAGCACTGTTCTCGTTTTTGCTAGTAAAACATACAAGAAGTTGATAGCCACCAAAAAGAAGTCCTATGAGCTATCCCAAAGAGAAGAATTATCTATGGCAGCCCAAAGTAAAGACGCAATTAATTTCTGGAGACTCGTTACTGCATGCTGTGATCTCCCCGACAGCATCATACATGGTAATATTAGTGCAGCTACCTGGGAAGATCAGTAGAGAAATCAGAGCTGTTTTATATCTGATTATAGAGATCAAACATTTATGTATTTATTTATTTGTACATTTATATAGCACACCTAACCCAAAGTTATCTGGATGCATTGCATGAGTATTACAATATTATTGCGAGGCACAAAAAAACTTTTTGGTACATAGAAGGGGTTACACATAGAAGGGCATCAATCATGACACATAGATACAATTATGAGTTGTAGGCATTGTTACCACTCCTGTGCAAAGAGACAAGTTTTCACATTTTTCCTAAAGCTCCAGAAAGACGGTTCTGCTCTAAGAGCTAAATGCATGGAATTCCAAAGTTTGCGGCTAGTACTGGAAAACTATTGCCCCCTGATTTTTGTAACTTAAATCTGGGAACCTTTAGACACTGTGTGAATGTATGGACCTGGTAGTTTGGTCAGATTGATTTCTAGTGAATTTGTGTGTGAGATATTTTGGTGCTGAGTTAGAGAGGCACTTATGTGTTAGTGCTAGAGTTTTAAATAGAATTCTGTCCTGAACTGGCAACCAATGGGCATTACGTCTTGCTGAGGAGATGTGGTTGGCTCTCGGGATGTTGAGTGCCGCTCTCAGCACATTATTTTGTAATACTTATCATTTTTTCACATTACATCTTTTCGTACATAGATACAAGGCATTGCAGTAATCTGATTTAGATAATGTGAGGGCTCTGGCTAAGGTAATGCAGCTTTCGGGGGACAGGAACGGTCTGCAGGCATTAATCAGTTAGGATGTGTAGGCTGTTGCTGAGGCCATGGCATTAGCTTGTCTAGTAAGGGTGAGGGTGGAGTTGAGATATACACAGAGAGTTTTCACTTCTTTAGAGACTTTAAAGCAAGAGCAGAGGGAGAGCAGTCATCTGCAGTCTTTCTACGCTGTTTACGCTGGATGGAGTGCTTAAAGACTGTTCATTTCCCGCGGAGCGGGGAGCAGAGCGAGAGCAGAGGGAGAGCAGTCATCTGCAGTCTTTCTACGCTGTCTACGCTGGGTGGAGTGCTTAAAGACTGTTCATTTTCCGCGGAGCGGTGAGCGGAGCGAGAGCAGAGGGAGAGCAGTCATCTGCAGTCTGCTGCAGACAATGGAGGCAATGGAGACTCAAAAACAGATTGTAACATCGCAGACCCTGCCTTTCCAACCTACGAACATCATTATACCAAACAACTTTTCAACTGAATCCTCCTCGGTATCATCCCTCCGAACCCTACGGAGTTCACTGAAGTCTACTGACAACATGAAAACTAAATCCAAATCCAAGCTGATTATCAGAAAATCGAAGGAACAGCGTGTACCTCCAAAAGCGACGATAGTCGCACCACCGACTACCAAAATCACAACAAATACGGCGAATATCATCTTTTTTCAGACCCAATCATCAGGGATCATAGGAAACAAAAATCAAGATTTTGATCCTACTCAGAGGACCGAGACCGAGGCCAAATAACTGGGTGCCTCAACAACCTCCTGTGAATCAGGTGAGTCAATAAACCTATCAACAAGTTCTTCAATCGACACAACGGTAAACGTGTCAGAACATTCAGAGTTTGAAGGGGCAAAAACAGAACCTTCAGGTAAAAGTCTAATAAGAACATGCTACCTGACTTACCCGTGTCCCCGGTCTCTTTGACGGCACAGACCGAAGGTTTGAGGTTTTTGGATGCCCGACGTTCCACTGAATTACAGCTGCTCCCGCCCCTTCCCTGTGGAAATCACTCCCCCGCCCGGCAGGCTCTGCCTTCCCGTCTCGGTAACGAGACGAGTGGCGCGTGGGATTTACCCGTCAGAGGACGGGTGGCCCGGGCACCAGTGCACCCAGCCGTGGGAAATAGGGATGTGGCCCCGGGAAGGGGCTCCACTGGGGTGAAAGCAATGGGAGATGTTCCCAAAGAGAGATGTCCCGTCCCATTCCAACCAACGGTCCCTCCAGGAACTCAGAGCTCGACGGGCTCGCGTAAGGAGGAAAAGCCGAGCACAGAGCCCGCCCCGAACGTTGCCGCCTCCAGGACGGAATCAGTGGGCCCCATCATGGAAATCACGACGGACAAATTTCCTAGCACCGATGCAAGGACAAGTTCGGTGGAGGCTCAGTTTCATGCCTCTCATGAATCAACAAACAAAACACACTTTCAACTGATCCACCCAGTAACAGTAGGAAACAAACCCTTTGCACAAGAATTTGATGATGTACCAGGGACTGCGCCCCACGGAACCCAAATGGGGTGGCCGATCCAACTAAGACCCCCATGTGTTATCTGGGACACGGATTCGTTCCTAGATCTGTCCAGTGGGCACTTAGAGACAGCCACCACACAGGAACTAACAATCAATGACTCGCAGGTCAAAACTAAACCAAACCAAAAAAGAAAGAAAACGACCACCAAAAAAGTAAATACAAATCTTCATCGAGCCAAGAAAACAGGAAAGTCAACTTTGCCGGCTCCCCTTCTCTCCAGTGCCCTGAAAGATTTTATAAATAAACAATTCAAAAGAAAATTAGATCAAACAAAAGAATTATCGGACGCAGAAATTCTTAAGGCTATCCAGGATCTACCGCCGGTGAGCAAATCACGAAAATTAATCTCCGGGCTACCAAAGCAAGCCAAGACGCAGACGAACAACAAAAACCAATTAATGGGAGCGAAAGATGCTGTGGAAGCCCCGAGTAATGAAGAGCCACACGAAAGGGGCGAATCGATCCCAAAATCCATGACTGGTCCAATTATAGATGGTGACAATAATCGGAAAAACAGCAGCATAGTGGGTCTAAACCTACCAGTCATGGAAAACTCTCACATGCTGGAGATTAATCATCACGAGTCACCCACTTTATCCAGCCCTACAAGACTTGAACCGGGTGTGCAAACCTCGTCTACACCCAAAAAGGCACCACAACGCAACCCAACTCCATATGCGAAGTCACCAGATAGACGCCCTCTACCAGTTCATTGGTCTCCAGACCTGGAGAGTGTCAACCCAGATGGTTTCAAACCAAGCTTCCCAACAAACCTCTCATCCTAGTTCACCTCCAAAAAATCGGAGACTCAGCGAAATTACAACTTCAGGCAATAAAGATTCTCCTTAAAAAAAAACAGATCTCCCAATTATCATGTCAGCCATCACTATTTCCTTAGCACCCTTTGCCAAGCTCTACGAAGCAATTAATGATTCATTAAAAGACAGTTCGGTTCTAACTGCAATGATGCACAGCAAACTGATTTTCGTTGAAGGTTTTATCACAGCGCTGGAGCAAAAGAACAAAGAACGTAGTGATATATGGGACGCAAAGTTGACTAGGTTAGAAGATTTGCTGTCTCGCCATAATGAAGCCCAACTGGCCACTGTGGAAAAAGAATCTCAGACCGAAGGGCCACTTTGCCATCGAGAACTGGCACCGGTCTTCAAAAAGCAAACAGAAAAGCTTCCCCAAAGTATCGCAACAGTGTCCAATCATCAGAAAATGACGGGAATAGTAGAAACGATAACACTAGCCACAAAAAGCAAGCCACTATTAAAAATCGCAAGGAGTACTGAAATGAGAGTAAACAGAGAACAAATAGTCTCTGTAACGCTCACCTGATTCTCACAGAGGCGCCGGTCTTGACTGGGCGACTACCGTATCTTCAAAGGTGATGTGTAGCACCCGGTTGGCTCTTTGGGCTGGACCTCTGTGCACAGTATGCCTGACGTGTAGAGTAAGATGTCTGCAGATAGAAAATATGAGGTTAATGAACTGGGGTTATTGGGGTGTCCCTATCTCTTTCCTCTTCTCCTCTCCTGTAGACCCCCAAAGGTTAACGCTCTCACCTTAGGTAAGTGAATGCCGAGCTCTCCATCTGCCTCGGGGCAGGGTGCTGTAACCAGTTTCTTCACTGGATAGGTAGCGCAGGCCTCTTGACTTCAGAGGACTGCTGTCCGTCGTTTACTGCACGAACGGTAAGTTTTGAGTCATTCAAATGTCTTTAAAGTCTTTAGTAATGATGTCTCTTGTTTTGCAGGGTTCCGGTGATGGCGGATGATGGGCTGAAGTGAGTTGAAGATGGAGCCCGTGTGATGAATAGAAGCGCCTGGAAGCACGTAAGTAAGCGCTTGTTGCCTGCTTCACTATGCGCTATAACTGTCTTTTTATTTGGCAGGTACGAGTTCGGAGCGGCTGCAGGGTGCCGGAATACCCACTGGATTAGATGTGGAAAGGAGTAATGGCACGTGAGTATTAAAGTTCCCCAATGTCTTTAAACGCACCTTGTTTTGTCTTTCAGATGCGGGATGCAGCGCCGAAGGCCTCCGGAGCGTACGAAGAGTAGGTAAGCCTTTGCCTTTCAGATGCCGGAATGCTAACCTGTTCTTTCTTGTCTTTATAGGTGTTGCTGAAGACTGGATTCAGGATGGTAAGCCTTTGCCTTTCAGATGCCGGAATGCTAACCTGTTCTTTCTTGTCTTTATAGGTGTTGCTGAAGACTGGATTCAGGATGGTAAGCCTTTTTCCTTAGGCCCAGGACCGGATGCAGAAGACACGATGAGCGTTCTGCTGCAGAGGTTGCAGAATAACGCAAAGCAAGATTCATCCACCGGGTGTGGTTTAAATAGCCTCCTGTAGTGCTTGGCTGTCTCCTTCCACAGCCACGCCTAAGTAAGAAAAGAGTTCCTGGTAAGAAAAGAGTTCCTGCCTTCCAGAAGAGTTCCAGTGTTCTGAATCTAGGGAGTGGCTCCAGCCCCACCCAACAGGAAAAGTAGTTCCAAACAGAAGAGGATCAGAGGCTCAACTGGCAGGCAAGTAAGCAGCATGGTCTGCTGAAGGTAAGTCCACCCAAGCATTATGAGCCCGGCGCTTCCAGCGCTGGGACTGGGCATATTTATGAGCCTGGTGCCACTGGCGCCAGGACTGGGTCCAAAAGGTCCCAATTGGGACTGGTTGGCACTCGGAACCTGGGTTATGGATCTGCTTCCAAGGGAGTTGGGAAAACCCTGACCTTTTGGAAGCAGAGATCATGACAGTCTCGGCTCTGGATCCCCTGATGGAAAAGAGAAATAAACAAAAGGAACAACTAAAATTAACTACGATTTCACCTCAGCACCCTCAAAGCGTTAACAACTCAGTTATTTGCATGTCAGGCATCAACGAATCCTAAGACTCTGAAAGAAAAGTCCGCCCAATCCACCATATCTACCGTAGTACCAAACACTGCGACGCCAGGGAATAAACCAGTACTAAAAGACTCTATTCCAGTTTCGAATCCAACGACTCGTGATGATCTAAAACAACACTTAGAATCACCCCATAATTCATCCCGTAAAAAGAGTCCACTGAGAAGCATAAGAGTCGATCAACCCAGACACAGTGGGGCATCTTGAGTGGAGACGCGTCTTTTCAAGATTGAACAAATTCCCTCATCTGATCAATATATGATCCTAAACCGCAATAAGGTGTTGAAAATACTTAAAAAGACCAAAATTCTACAAAATCTAAAATCGGACGATTTCACATTAATCCAACCATACCATAGAAAGAAAGTAGCAAAGGCTTATCTCCACATTAAACAGAGCGCTTTGAAAGAACTTTCTTATGACGCGTACTTGGAATTAGCACACTTGGGGTTTAATCTATGTGAGATTCCTATTGCGATACCAAAAGATTCTCCAAGACATATCCATAGAATGTCCCCAAAAAGGAACTACAGGTTCAAATCTAGAACTGAAGACTTATACAGATCGGGAAGACGAGGCCAAAGCCCAACAACACTAGATCATCGGCCACACAAGGCACGGAGTGACGAAAGATTCGAACACAGGCAAGAGAGGAGACAAACTCACAAGTCCAATAAAGACCCAAAGCCAGCTATAGCGTCACGAATCCGTGATCATGAATACAGACCTCCGATGACCGAGGACAAGCCCGCAAGAAGAGAAAATAATCAAAAACTCAGAACAAAACAGAAAAAGCTACAAAAAAGGACAAATGGAGCTGGTTTCGCAATATTCTCACATCGAGACAGAATAAATAGCAACCATCTGGGGATGCAAAGTCGACAACATCCGCATTCAATCCGTCTGCGACCACTCCAGTGAGCAACACTCTAAATATTGCATCTTGGAATACCAGGGGACACGCCCATCTCACCAAATCTGAGAGTCATGATCTCAGTTGCTATGACATTATTTGTCTGCAAGAGACGTGGCTCTGTGAAAAACCGGCACTCGATGGTTACTCTATCGAAATATCTCCGGCACATAAGGGACCTCTGGGACGCCCCTCTTCAGGCCTAATTACAGCGATCCGGACGGGCTCCGGTGTGGCAATCATAAAGGTCATAAAGCGGACTTATGAAATACTGGCAGTCCTAACAACATGGAACCCAAGTACCTCTAAGACTAAGTCTGGAACACAAGAAGTGGTAGCAATAATAAACGTATACTGGAATCCCCAAAAGACCTCAACTGAGAACATGCGCGAAGAAATAATCAATACAATCGATGAAATCGCGATCAACTACACAGTTTATAACATCATGATCTGTGGTGATCTAAACTCTAACTGCGCAATCTCCAGCTTGAAGCAAAGAAAGCTACCTACAAATTCGAACTCGACAAACCGGGGTCTGGCATGGGACAAAATCATGAAATCCCGCAACCTCCACAATTCGTCCTCAGTGACAGATTCCGACACCTTGCTACCAACTTGGGAACTTGATGCATCATCGGCCACTCTAGACTATATCTATGTCTCTGATGCCCTACATCGCAACATAGTTTCCTTCAATGTCGTTAAAACAAAATACAGCGACCATAATTTACTCAATCTTAAATGCAAGCACAAGGGGACTATATCGCAATTCTACGTTCCAGAAATTGAGACTAACTCACAACAAACCGGTTTACGGATGATTGCATCGGATGTTCGTAAACTTGAAGATCAGTTTGTAACCCTATTTTCTGAACCAATACTGGAAGATGATATGGTGAGATCGAGCTATATTCCTCTACTCTTGGCCTTCAAGAAGCCTAGAAACAACCTGCACACGCAGCCAATCCAGTATACTCACGAATACAATGCAACACTGGTCGTAAAACGCAGAGCTCTAAGAAAATTAAGAAGAGAAGCAAGAAGTGGGAATTTACCATCTCTTTGGGAAACTCTGAAAGGTGAAACTAGATGCTATAAACAGTGGTTAAAAAACGCAAGAGGATCTTTATATCAAGCTGATGCCGAGCAGATGTTGAAGGCACTAGCCAACCAAAAATCCCGTGACTTCTGGGCTGTAATAAACAAACTTAATAAGATCCTAAACACGCATATGATAAACCCAGTTTCAGAAGATCACTGGAACATCCACTTCTCGAACCTGTTCCAACAACCAATAGAATCCAAGGAGGTGTATATTAGAGCTCCAGACTCACCATGGGATTTGACAGATGTAAGTGACATCAAATAAACAATAATGAAACTAAATTCATCAAGAGCAGCCGGACCAGATGGCTTAGCAAACTGCGACTTAAAACAACATCCAAACGAGTGGTCAAATCTCATAAGTGCAATTTTCAGACTCTGCATTGATAAAAGAATTGTGCTGAAATCCTGGTCAAAAGCTTTGATTGTTCCAATTTTCAAAAAATGTTCCAGAGATGACCCGCGAACTATCGGCCGATAGCACTTCTGGATGTCATTGGGAAGATTTTCGCATCCATTCTCCTAACTCATTTTAGGAAATGGGCGGTTTCAGCTAATTGCTTTGATTCACTACAAACTGGTTTCCAGAAGAACGCAAGTACTAGTGCAAATATCATGTGCCTGACTATTCTTAAAGAAAGAGTCCTGAAAGGTGGGCCTCGGATCTTTCTTGCTTTTGTCGATCTATCCCAAGCGTTCGACCGTGTGGACAGGCAGAAACTGTGGGCGAAACTGAAGATTTGGGACTGTCCGAATTCTATCCTGGAGCCCTTAATCAGCCTCCATACCGACACTTCTATAAGAGTCCGCCTAAACAACGCAGGCCTTATATCAAAATCCATTCAAACTTGTTGAGGGGTAAAACAAGGCTGCCCCCTAGCCCCGGCGCTGTTTATATAATTTCTGGGAGACTTCCAGGAGAGCCAAACAAAGATTAGAACCTTTCCACCTAAAATAGGTTCAACAGAAATTCCGAGACTGCTGTACGCGGACGATTTAATTTTACTTGATCTTAGACAGATTGGCCTTCAACGCCAACTGGATAATTTGTCATCATATATCCAGGAAAACAACTTAGAGATTAACAAATCTAAAACCAAGATAATGATCCTACAAAAAACGACCATCAAAAAAAAGAGCAGTTTCAGTGGCATCTCAACGAGACCCAAATTGAAGTGGTAGACTCCTTCAATATTTGGGAATACAGTTGGACTGCTCGAAGAAATCTGGTAGCATGCAAGCTATCCTATGGTCCAAAACCAAAAATCTGACATCTCAACTGAGATTGGTCGACCGAAAATATGGAAAGTTCTCACTTCGACCAACTATAAACTATTACAAGGCTAAAGTGGTGCCGTCACTGACTTATGGCATGGATGCCACACCTTCAATTCCTTCCTGCCTATGGCACAAACTGGAAGGCTATATATGGAGAGCCGTCCTGGGTCTACCAAACTCGACCCCGATAGCAGCGATCGGGCAAGAACTTGGCCTTCTGTCTTTGAAGGCAGTAGTAGACCATAGCTCTCTTCAGCTATATAGAAAAATCATCCATCCGGAGAGTCTTGAAATCTATAAAATAATGGCAACAGAACTGGAAAAAGGCTGCAATCAGACTATGAACCAGTGGGCGGCGGATCAGAAACAAAAATTACAGCAAGTAGCATGTTCCGAAGCAGAACTGAAGGACAATCCAACTAGGATAAAAACAAAACTAGAATGCATGGATTGGATCAATACGATCGACTTAGCTTCATCTTACAAACTTTTAACACACCTTCCAATGAACACTAACAAACTGAAAGAACCGATGGTGTACTGCCAAAAATACCCTGACAAACTATTGATGAGAACTCTCCTAAAAGCACGCCTAAATGTTCTACCAACCAGAGAAATTTTAGCCATTAGAGCAGGCTCGAAGATAACCACTTGTAGACTTTGTGCAAATCCCAATGACATTGAATCGATAAAACATCTACTGATGCGCTGCCCTGCTCTTCATCAGGCCATGATCGCCTATTTCTCCGCTTTGACGGCCACCTCCTTTGTGGGAAACGAAGATATCTGGTGGAAGCGCCTGATAACAGGTGAAAAGACTAAATGGCACACGGCTGCTGCTAAACTTCTGAACCTGGCCCTAGAAAGAATTAAATTGTCTCCAGAAGTCGAGGCCTGATCATACCATCAACTAATCAACATGAAAGGCTTGCATTATACATCAAACAAAAACACGAGACTTCATACAGATCAGATAGCGCTCTTGTAAAAATCTTTTTTTTTTAGGATTAAATGCAAGTAATAAAATAAAAAAATAAAAAATATCAATACCATCAATAATGAAGGATTTGAACTGGTTGTCTTGGTTGTTCAGTCTAGTCTGAGATCCAATACGGAGTAACTCTGTCTTATCATCGTTAAAACAGAGGCCGTGGATAGCCATCCACGCCTGGATAGTATGGCATATTTCATCGAACAGTTTGGTGTCTGTGTCATAGGAACCTGTAATAGGGATGAGGATTTGGGCGTCATCCGCATAGTTGGTGTAGGTGACACCCAAGTCATCTAGGTTGTCGAAAAGTGGCTTAGTAAAAATGTTATATAATGTGGTGGAGACACCGGAGCCCTGCCGTACTCTGCACGTGACTGGGACAGGCTCAGCCAAAGCAGTTGATGAACCTCATGGTTCCATTATCGAGGAAGGACTGTATCCATGTAGTGGCTTTGGAGGAGAAATGGGCTGCCGATGTCAGGTGTTTGCAGAGGACTTTATGGTTGACTAAATCAAAAGCTGCTGAAATATACAGTAGGAGGAGGAGGGCTAAATTCCTGTATATTTTAGTTAATTCATTTGAATTTTTAGGTCTGCAACGGCTGATTCAGTGCCATGACCGGTCTGAAGCCTGATTGTCAAAGGCCTAAGAGGTTGTTGGATTCTAGATGGTCTTGAATTTGTAAGTATGCAGCCCTGTCCGGAATTTTCAGTAAGAAAGGTAATGTAGTTACTGACTACACTCCCATTTGTCTTCACTCTGGCACACATTAAGGAGGCAATTCTTATGCAGAAATCCAACAAGGCCTCAGGTCTGATAAAGTACCTGGGAACCTGTTTAAGTCTGACATTCAGATCTGGGCCCTGTACCTTTTGATACCTTTTAATACTGTTACTAGGGAGAACTCTGCACCAAAATCATGGACCTGTGCTGAGATAGTGCCCATCTATAAAAAATGAAATAGGGCGTGGGTCACCATGTAATTATAGTCCCATTTCTTTAATTGACTCTACAGGGAAGATCTTTGCGATGGTATTTTTAGTCCACCTTAAGGAGTGGATCTCCTCCTATAATACCATTGACCATCGGCAGGCAGACTTTAGAGATGGGATCAGTACAATAGATCAATGTTTTAGGCGCAAATTAGTTTTAGATAAATATATAGAATTGAGGAAAGAAAACATTTTTGCTGTCTTTGTTGCTGTCCGAAAAGCATTTGATACCGTTCCTTGTTCAAAGCTATGGTCAACTCTGAGGCCTTATGGAATACCATTCCCTTTATTGTTAGCTAACCTCTTGCTTTATGAAGTCAATAGTGCAGTAATTAGGTGGGGCCAAGGATGGGAAACTACTCCATCGATTCCTATAAAGAAAGGTGTCTGCCAAGGCTGTGTTCTGGCTCCAACACTTTGCTATATATTAACGGCCTAGTAACCAGGTTGTTGAATACATCTACAGATGCACCAGTTCTAGCCAGGGACAAACTCCCTGTTTTGTTGTTTGCAAACGCAATTTTATTTTGGCAAACTCCTTCTGGCCTAAAGACGCAACTGCATGTACTCCGAGAGTTTTGCAGGGACATGGGCTTAGTAATAAACACCACTAAAACTAAGCCATGATCTTCACTAAAACAAAGCAGAAACCTACACTTATGTTGGTCCTGAATAATGAAAACATCGAGCAGATGAAACAGTATGATTATCTTGCAGTGAGGTTTGCCGCTTCTTGTAGATGGGAACATCAGATGATAAAGGTTGAAGGGCATGGCACAGTGGATCCCCCTTTACATCTATATAAGGCTCAAGCCAGGCTAGCTGCTTTGTATGGCACTGAACTCTGGGGTAATACTAAGTGCAGCAAACTTGGGACTATTGAAAATGGCTTTTTAAAGAAAAATATGGGGCTCCTGTGTGAGACCTCTACTGTCTTACTGCATGAAGAACTAGGGCTGCCTCTTGTAGGGGATGTTGTTGCCCTCCTACCTGTTTGTTATTGGGTAAGAGTCTGGAGTAATGAAGAGCTGTAGCCTTTTAGAGAAGCTGTAAATGATGTTTTGGGCCAGCTGGGATTATTGTCTGTAAAAGGGTGCCAGCATGTTACATTTTGGCTCTGAGAGCTTGGCTATATCGACCTGTGGCTATCCCAAGCTGACATAAAGGCTAATGTCAAACAGTTGGTGAAATCAGATTATTGGCAAAGAATAGACCATGAATAACTGAGAAGGGCTTCTGACTCAACCGGTGTGCAAGCCTCCTGATAAACAAAGATTAGCAGGGGTTTCGAACCCTATTTGGATATTATGAAGCCCAGATTGCTGCACACATTATATATAAAGTTAAAGTTTGGCATCCTCCCAGTGTCAGCAATGTGCAATATATCACATGCAAATCAAATAAGTGCCTTACTGTTTGGACAGGATTGAATCATTTGAGGATTTTTTGTTGGCTTGCCCTCTTTACATTGCACAAACAATGGTCTATCTCAATGCAGGATTTGTAGCTGAGATCATCAAGAGTGCCCTGTTAGCTTTTAGAAGGACTGATTATGAAGTAACTATTTTTGCTGCAGCCAAGTATGTCCACAGACCATGGTTGAAAAGATTGACTTTGGTGAAACTACTAAGTTGAAATTTCACATTTGCATTTTATAATATGCATTTTATGAAATTCTGATGATGATCGCACTTGCACTTTTAAGGAAGAATGATCCTGATGTCTTGTGTATTGTATTTTCAGGGCAATCTGCATCTCTTGAACTTATTTTGCATTTGTTTTTTGTTGGACGTGTCTTTGTTTTTAATAGTGTTTTGCTTGGCTTTTGCTAGAAGAGGAGGACCAGTGTGAGGCTCACAGATGGCAGGTTGGGGCATGAGACTATATCCTAACTGCTTGTCTGGAGCATGCTTGAAATCTGGATAGTGGGGTAGAATGCAGTTGCAGGGACTCCTTTCTGTACCCCCTTCCTCACCCCTATTCAGCGAGGGCATAAGCAACAGCAAAGCTTGCAGACCAAATCTCCCAGTGCTAGGGTAAGGATAAGTCTATTGATAAAGGTAACTGTGGCAACGCTGAAGCCAAAAGATAACATTTGCAATCAGTTTTTCTAAACATGCACAAGAGGTACATTCAACCGTTCCCACTTCCAACTGCGATAATGTGTATTGTAATGGTCGAAGGCTTATATCCAATGTGAAAAGTAGCCTAGCAAAAACCCATACAACTAGATAACCAAACTCTGCCAGTTCTTTAGATTTATCTGTGATGAGATAATGTTTCCTATGTGAGACTTCTGTGCTTTACTGGTCAAGTTGCACCAGTGTTGCAGTGGGAATATCAGGGACTTGGGAGCATCTGACCATTGGGTGGCCAGTAGTCCCTTTTTCACTTGTACTTGGGATATTATCAGAAGTGTTTGGGGCACTAGTACTTTCTTGTATGTTGCATGTTGCTGTAGCATTGGCCCTGTCGATTTCTGTTGTGGCGCGTTGGTGTGAGGCTGATGCTTTGTAGGGCTTGATGTACTGGGAGTGGTACCAAACTGGCTTCCCTTCTAGTTTGACTGCTCTCTCTGTGACCACCGCGACAGTGTGGGGACCTGTGAAACGAGGCACGTTCCAGCGCCTCGTAAAGGTTTTTAGGAGAATCTGGTCCTTTATTGTAATGGGCGGTCTCTTCTGTATCTCTGGGATATTGTCGTCTACTTGTATGCTGTCTTCCGACCTCCCCTGTGTCTGTTTTATCTGGCGAGAGATAAAAGAAGTGCTAGATACAAGTGAATGCACATATTCATACATTTAATTTCCAAAAACATCAGATACCGATTCACAATCTTTGATTGCCCTCATATGTGGAGCCAAAGGGAGATGCATACGGCGTCCTGTTACTACCTCGTAGGGCATTAAATGGTGGTCGGACCCAGGTTTGTTTTCGTAATTCAAATAGGACCAGGGGCAGGCAGTGGAGACAATTCTTTTTGGTGCTCTGTTGAGTTTTAGCTATGCTTTCTTTCAGTAGGCCATTGAGGCATTTGCATACCCCATTGACCTGTGGGTGATATGCGCAGGCAAATTCATGTTTTATTCCTAACAGGGCCGTTATGTGGTGGAACAGTTCATGGATGTAGTGAGGATTATTGCCAGACCGCAGGACCTCACATACTCCCATCTTGGAAATACTTCTCGGACCAGGAATTTGGCAGCTCTGAGGGCATCGGCATGGGAACATGGTCCCGCATCTACCCATCCTGAAAAGGGGCAGACCGCCACAATCATGTATCAGTAACCTTGACATACGTTGATCATATCCACGTAGTCAATGTAGAGATGTAAAAACGGTCCTTCGGGTCGGGGTATTGCTCCTCTTATTACTCTTAAAGTGTGTCCAGCAGTGAACTGACGAAGTTAGCAACGTATGCATTTAGGTCGGGACAGAACCATGATTCTTCATTCGTGTTGCAATGACCTCTTTCCCTATGTGCGTAGGATGATGCAGTTGTGTTAGTGCTGTTTTCAATAGTGCAAGTGCCATCACTACCTTCCCTGTATTATTTTGTCGACATAGGGCATCAGTAGGAGACATTGAAAATCCTCTTTTTACCCAGAGTTCTTTTTCATTCATTGGTTCAGCTGCCTGTAATTCCATTATTTGAGTTTCTGGTAATTGATTGCATCCCTCTTTCATCAACATTTGTCTCACCCCTCCTCTTTCTTTTTGTTTTTCTTTTAAATCCTACATTTCCCCAAAATATGATGCACACTTTGCATAATAACCTGCTGATTCATTCCCCTTTGAGATCGGGACCTCTCCATTAGTATGTGCTTGGTACTTGACTAATGCTAGTTCCACTGGATATGTTACAACTTCTATTAGCTCTCCCAATAGTAATGCATGCTGTACAGGTGTCCCATCTGCTCTCCTAAACCCTCTTCTCAGCCATCGTGCAAGTCCTGAATGTGCTGTTGATGTCACATAGGCGCTGTCTGAAAGAATTGTCACCTTCTTCCCTTCACACTCACGTAGGGCTAGTATTAGTGCCACTGTGGAGGTAATCAGACATTCTTCACTACTTCACTTGTCCAGTCCTCCTTCAATCTGACCACCTCTGCCCCTGTTCTCCTGATGCCATCACCTTAATCAATTCTTGAAGAACCATCAATATAAATCACCTCTCCCTCCTCATGCGCATCTTCCTCTACCTTCCGTGTTTCAGTGTAAAACTCTCTGCTTTCAGTGCAGTCATGAGCCCATTCTCCAGGTTGGCGGATATATGCCAAGAACTGTTCTGGATCTACATTTTTGCACCTTACTATCTTTAATGCTGGCCTTGATAGTCTGATTTCATACCCAGTTGCTCTGTGAGTTGTCAGTGTGCTTTTAGGCTTGTGCAGGATCGCAAAGAGGGCATGTTCAACATAAAGGGTGGTTGTACACCCTATTGTTATTGATGAAGCCTTCTCTTGTGCGAAAGCTGCAGCAGCCAGTTGTTGTTTGCATGGGAAGTGTCCTTTCATTACTGGATCTAATTGTTCACTATAATAGGCAATTGGCTTGTGGTCCATGCTTGTTTTTTGTGTCAGTACTACTTTCATGACCACACCGTCGGAGTGCGAAAACAGGAATAATTCCTTTTTATACTCTGGTGTCCCTAGACCTGGAGCTGCTGTGATCGCTTCCTTCAGCTCGTTGAATGCTTCTGTCATTTCCCTAGTCTAACCTAGTGGCTTTCTTTCCCTCTGTGCTTCCTTCAGTGTTGTAAGAAGAGGACATGTGTAAGTGCTGTAGTCAAAGACCCATGCTCTGCAATAATTACATAACCCTAGGAACCGCTGTAACTCCCTTACTGTTTCAGGTTGTGGCATGTTAAGTATAGGCTGTGCTCTTTTTGGCCCTTTGTGTCTGCCTTTTTGGGATACCGACTGTCCAATGTACAGTACTTCCTTTTGGCAGTACTGTAGTTTGGTCTTGTCTACCTTGTACCCTTTTTCTGCTAGCACAGTGAGCATGTGTACTGAGTATTTCCTGCATTCTTCCTCAGTGGTGCTGCAGATAAGGATATCATCTACATACTGTAAAACCGTGCTTTCTCTCTGGACATTACCTAAGTCTATCTGTATTACTCTGTTAAAAATGGATGATGACTCGCAGTACCCTTGCGGGAGTCTAGTGTGTTTCCATTTCTTGTTGCAATACATAAAACTTGTCAAATCTTGTGAATCTGGGTGCAACGAATTGAGAAGAATGCGTTCTTGAGATCAATAACAGTGAAACATGTTGCTTCAGCTGGGATGCCACATAGGATCATAGCAGGGATTGCTGTAACGGGGTACTCTGCTTCTGCAATGTGATTAAGGGGGCGTAAATCATGAATGAAACGCTGCAACCCCCCGTTCACCTTGCGGACAGGGTACACTGCAGTGTTGCATGGTGACTCTGATGGTACTATGATGCCTCTGTCAATGAGGACACTGATAGTTTCATAAATGCCTATGTTAGCTTCCTTAGCCAGGGGGTATTGTCTGACCCTTGGCATCTCTGCTTCCCCTTTCTTTCTTGAAAACAGTTCCTCATCTGATACTTCTTTTAACCAGCATCCCTCTGCCACTGCAATGATCGCTCTCCATGCCTTGCCATTGTGGTCAATTGCATGGACAGCAACTGAATCCTTTCCCTTGCCACAGTTCCCTCTATGTCTATTGACATGTGTTCCCCCTCCTTCTCATCTGCTGGTGTCTCTCGTCAGAATAAGTACTCACCTGGCCTCTGCCTTACTTTTCCTATGATGCCGGGCAGCCATGCGAGGGCCATGTCTGTCCCGAACTGGAATATTTCTGGGTCAACTGGCTCCCCCCTCTGTATAGTTTTTCCACAATATGCCTGAAGGATTTGTCTAACAGTGAGCATGTGTATTCCTGGTGTGGAGCATATGCCTTTGTCTGTGAATGAGATTGTCATGTTTAGTCTGCTCATTATGTCGCGTCCCAATATGTTTACAGGTGCTTGTGTGGAGTAAAGTAGAGGTAAAGATAAGTCGTGATCTGCTATAGATAAGGAGATGCTATCAGTAAAGGGAACCACTTCTCGAGCCCCAGAGAATCCTTGAGTGTACATGGCATCAGCTGACATTGCAAATGTCCCCTCCCGTATGCATGACCTAGTCACCCCAGTGTCAACAAGAAAGGAAAATGTTTTGTCACCTATCGCCTCCCTATGCGAGGTTCCTTCGAAGGATTGGGTGTGACCGACAGGATGGGACACAACCAGTTTGTTTGTGGGCTGGTCTATTGTGGGTACAGTGACTGTCCATTCCCTGTGTAAGGGTTGTGCCCCACTATGGTCACCCCTTCCATCCTTGTCACTGGTACTGTTGCCACCATGTCCATGGGTTCTGGTGAATGGTTCTGTATGGTTCTGTATCTGAGTTAGCTGTTGTGCTGCTTGCAACTGCTGTGGTAGTGGTGCTGCTATTGGTGGTGTTGTTTGTTGGGGTATTGTCATTTCTGTGCATTGAGGTTGTATCTGTGCTGGGGGCACCATTTACTGTTGTATGCTGTGTGTCTTTCCTTGTTGCTGCGTGTCTTGGGGGTAGTTCCCATCTTGCCCTCCCTGGTTCCCTTGATGCCCTTGCTCTCCCCAAATGTGACCTAGCTGCCCCCAGGTCCAGCACTGAGGCAGCTCCCTTGCTTGCCATGGGTAACCTCATCCTCCCTTGTCTGGGTCCTATGGCATTTACTGCGTGTATCCCCTAAACCCCCCCATGGGTTGGTGTGATTACGGGTCAAAACTCCATCCTCATTGGAACCCTCCCCTGCCATCATAGTTCTGTTGTATCAGCCCCTTCCCATGTATCCTCCTCCCATGGGCAGTGCATGGGCAGTGCATATTGTTGCATGGTGCTGTACTGTGGTTGCTGTTGAACCTGAGGTTGGGAGGCCACTGTTTGTGTTTGTGGGCCGGGGCTTGTCAGCAATGCTCCTTCTAGTGCATATTTTGACAATTTCCTCTGGACCAGTTTTGCCTTATCTGCCTTCCTTTCTTCTGCCTACAATGGTGCACTATGGTAAGTTGTATTTCTGGCCACGCCTTCGCCTTCATCCCCACCAATTTTTTCAAATTCTTCTGTACTGGTTCTGGTAGCCCTTGTATCAAGATATGATAAAAGATTGCTATCATTTTATCCCACGGCTCTCGAGTTTCAAAGCGCCAAAGCTCTTGAATATCTTGAATCTCTTGAATATAATTAACGAGATCCTCATCATCACGCATCTTGCGTGACATAATTGCCGCTATATCTGATGTGTTGGGGTACTGTGTCTGCAGTGCCTGCCATACTGCTGCCCTACAGTTCGCAAATGGTGACCCGTTGTGTTCAGTGTTTTGGGTAGTCACTCCTGGGAACCCCACCCTCTTCCAGATGTCATCTGCTGCATCACCCAATATTGACACCAGTCACCGATTTACGTTGCCCACCGCCAACCTGTGTCCCGCCGTCATTTTTTCCATTTCATAAATCCATTTCCCAGCTCGTCCACTTAATGATGATAGCCTGCATTTAATGTTTTCCTTATCTGTGTGCTTCCAGGGTACGTACTGTGGTCGTGCCCCTCCCCGCTCTAGTAGTGGTATCTGCAAGTACGCAGCCCGTTCTTCAGGTGTCCACCTGTACTGTCTTATCTGAATGGGCCCCCACTCGTCCCCAAGTTCCGTAGCTATGTCTATAGGCTCTATTGCATGTGTCTGCTGTGGCATGTATTGTGCCCCTGTGGCCCCCCCCTTGCTGGCACGTGTATCCTCTGTTTTGTGCGATCGCAGCCCCATGTCTCCTGCGCCCTGGGAGGTCGCTAAGCCTGGTTTTGTATGGCGTCTATGGGGCTACCCCTTCTGTTATGTTTTGAGCTTGTTTGCCCGTGTCTGGTCCTCCACCTCTCTGTTC
Source organism: Ambystoma mexicanum (assembly GCF_040938575.1). NCBI lineage: Eukaryota > Metazoa > Chordata > Amphibia > Caudata > Ambystomatidae > Ambystoma > Ambystoma mexicanum. The sequence continues at coordinate 433,268,810 of NC_090932.1, read as the reverse complement.
TTGGGACCTGCACTCTCACAATGTCCCTTCCCTCGTTCGTGTTAGATAGAGTTTGCTGGGCCCCTCCCTCTCTCCGTCACTGTTGCTATCATCCTCGTCCAACTCCTCCTCCATATCGCTACAGAATCCATTAGAAAAACTCAATTTGCATGTAGCTGGGTAGCGTACTGTGACTGTGTTATGTTCAATGTCCATTAATTTACATGTATTTTCCTACTTCCATACTCCCATGTGTGTGATACCACTTCTTGCTGTACTTACCTTAAGTGCATTCGCACTACCTACGGGGCTTCCCTTAGATTTGTTTGTGTTGTCTTGCCCCCCCCCCCTTTGCTCATCATCTCGGCTTTTCCGTTCTAGCTCTGCTTTTATTGTTACACTTACTCTTTTGATAGCCCATTCATTCTTCTTCTCCTGATCACGTTCTCTCACCATCCTTGCCAATCTTAACTCCTTCAACCTTGTCTCCTCATACCTATGTGTTGCTTGTAATAGTATTTTCTTTTTCCATAGTGCCATTTCCCTTTCCCTCTCTTCTTCTCCTATGCTATCTATATCCTCCCTCTCCTTTTCCATCTCTCCCCTTTGCCTTTCCTCTCTCGTGTTTCTCTCCATTAAGTCTCGCCCCTCCCTCTACAGCAGTTTCACCCGCTCCTTTGGACCCTTGTCCTGTAATTCCAATTCTTTCGCTATCTCTCCCTGCCCTCCTCCTCTAGTTTCGCTTCCTCGTCTCCCTGCAATTGCTCCTCCTCTTCTATCTGTGTTGCCCTTCCTCTGCAGCCATGTCCCCGCTCCAGTCCTTCTATTGACCTTGTTGCACCTTCCTCCTCCCCTGTGGTGACTCCCTTTAGCTTCAAAAGTATCTGTGTCGCTACCCACTCTTCTGGGCCTATTCCTGTAAATTCTGTCTCTGCGCACCTCAGCCCTTCCTCGTTGAGGTTGGGGCTGTCGGCTTCCTGACTTATGCGTCGCTGTCGCTCGCTTTGGGTATATGGGGGCAGTTTAAATGTAGGGTTTGAGTATCTTTCTGCTGCTTTTAATTCTCTTAACGGATATATGCCCTGCTCCTCCTCCTCCTCTATGTCATCTCATGTTACGCTAGGCGGTACAGGAGGCGGAGCAGGAGTGTACACTTCCTCCTCCTTCACCTCCTGTAAGCTCATTATCCATGGCCTGTCCTTATGAAACATGCCACAGTTCGAATATCTCCATACAGTTAGCTCATTTCTTTCCTTTGTATGTGCTCTGTAAGTGGGTCAGTAGTGATTGCAGCACGTCCTTGGAGAAACTGCTGTTAGGCGGCCATAGTCTTGCTATTTTCCCCTCCATGCTTTTGCACCATTGTATACTATATTTAACTATCTTATGTTTATAAGGAGGCAGTGTCTTGCAGAGGTGCTGGATGGGAGTCACCCTCCCACTATACATAACTCTCACACCTCTGTGCGAAATCATAACAATGTGTTTTACCTGACCTCTATTTGAGGATTTTGATGCTCCGCTGTCAAGGGGGAAATAATGCAATGACAGTTGAATATTTCAGTGCATTTACTGTGCAATATCTGATACTTTTCTCTATGTACGAGCCTCCGCGGCTCTGCACCTTACGCGGCGTACTCTGTGTGCAGCCCCGCCTTCACCAGAGCTGCCATTGTCCGGCACACCACCTTAATCATGAGCATGCGTCTACCACGCACCTCCACTGGTTCACCTGTCTACCAATCCAAATGCCACACTACTAATCCTTCACTGTTTACACCACCTTATGGGTGACATCACCAATCTAAAATTCAAAACATGAGAGATACTTTGTGCGTGCACAGAACAATGACCCGTTGCTTCGACCCCACATCAATCAACCACAAAGACCCCAAAACCCCACAGCTGTCTTCCCACCTCCCAGGAGTGGAGTATCCTCGTCAACTCTAGTGTGATTAAACTGCACCCCTCCGCATCACCTGACGTGTGATACGTCTCTCACCAGGGAGACTTAATCAGTTAATGCTCCTTCTGCAATCTAGGATAGCTCCGGCTAACCCTCAGAGGGATACGTCATCTATGCACCTGAACTAAAACGTCCTACTCATAGGAATACCACACATCTACATATACACTCACTGTCCGCGTCTATCGAGTGAACAAACCCTACTTAATACAGGAACCTGTTGACTCGCAACCTGAACGCTCACGAAACATAGAAAAGGGACTTTTACCTCTGGTCCCTACCTCCATGCACGTACTGCCAGAATTCCAATACCAAAATGATCATAGTTTACATCCCCCTCATCCTATTTAAACAACCCCCCCCACCAAAACAAAATGCGTTGCTGATTGCATGGACCACACTTACCTTTGTTCAGCGTCCTCCGGTGCCACTCGGCCGCTGGCTCCACGTTATCCACTCATCTCGCCTCCTCTGGACTGCGTGGGCACCTTGCCAACAGCGGGCGGGATAATTTGGAAATTGGCTCCTGACGACCAATCTCTGGGTGCGCTGTCCGGTTGCCTCGCAATTCATGCGAGGATACTGCAGTCCTCCGAGGTCCGACAGCTAAGGAGGCAGCACCTGGCCAGCTGACATGCCAAATGATCTCAGCAGTGACTCCAACTTGTTAGGGGGACCCCCAGGCAGGCAGAGCCGTGCTAGAAGTCTGCGGACACCCAGCTCACGGAAGGCCCTTACTCCTTCCTTTGTCCCAAAGAAGTCGAGGTCCACACGAGTAGCAAAATATCACTGCGGTTTTATTACAGACAACAAAACACACAGGAGTCATATGCATGGAGGAAAGTCCAGGCACATCTTGCCGCATTCAGGCTCGCAGGCCAGTTTTCTTACATTATGACATCACAATTGGCGTCACTATTTGGGTGCTATCCCAAAACCTATTGCCACTCAGGATAGGTCGCTGAGTGGTAATCCCTGTATGGAACCCTATAGAGAAGTGATGTGAGTGGATGAGGCTGTGTCAGGTGGTACGCTTGGATCATCCCTAGAAACTGCTACATGAAATTTGTTACAGTGAGCAGACCCTTTGATTGGTCAGTGACCCCTGCCATCAGCCCCTAAACCAAAGGGTCCTGATTGGCCAGGCAGTGGGCCGCCAAGCCTGGGACAAACTCCCAGACCGCGAGACACCTGTTTGGAATATATGTATACTATGCGTCAGCAAGGTGCAACTATGTGTCATCGTTTACAATAGTGTGTTGAAGACTAATACCATGAGAGCGCTCCATTCCCATCGTTTAAGAGTATCTGTGGGTTGCGAATTTGTTGCAACCCGCTGTCTGGTCATGGGATGGTTGCTTCTGCCCAGCTTCCGAGTCCTGGCCCAGTATCAGCTCGGCCGGGTCACATGTTTGGAGACCACTCTTGCAAGCTCAATTGCTTCAAATTATTCTGTATTTTGCAGGGAATATTCCTTGCTGCAACCGGTGTCACCTTGGCTCTGCGTGTGGAATTTCATTTGCAACATTGTGGCCTTGGCAGCGCTGTCGCTCCTGTCGTGGCTGTTCTGCTTGCACAGCATCTTGTGAGGCTTGAGATATCTCTATCATGGCCTGCTGGATTTCCTAAGGCCTAGTCTGGCTTCTAATACGTGTTATCCATAGTGTCCATAGGTTAATGCATCATGGCTGCCAGGTCCCAGATCCCTTGAGTGCTCCAGTCACCCCATAGGGTTAGTTGCATGTAAGCATCTCCAAGCATGTACACAAGCTCTTCTTGCTTCTTGCGTTTCTGTATTGCTGTAGCAAGCCTAAGTGGCAAAATAATAAACGTGCAGACAGTATGTACATGTCACTGTTTTCTAACTCATAGAGCTATACGTGTGTGCTCTTCGTGTAGGTTGGATGTGTGAGTGTCCCGACTGTGCGGAATGCCGATGTGCTTCCTGTCTAACGTGGCTATGTCGTTGTGCTGTCTCTAATGACTTGGGGCATGTCTTCTAGGTGCTTTTAGTCGATTCTATCCATATAGCCGTTTCCAGCTCTCTCTTGGGTGTCCTCGTCCACTCTAGGTAGAATTTGTATTACTGCAGGGATGTAAGGTCTGCTGACAGGGTATCGTTCGTGGTAGTTGTCTATCGTTGGAGCAGTGGGAACTGCTGTGACCTTGTATGATCAACGGCCATGTTGTCGTTGGTGCTCCTTCCGGTTGGGGTGCCTTTCAGGGCGGAAGGCATACTCTGATTTTTCCTCTTCAGCTTCACACTAAATTTGATAACTATCAAACTTGCCGAATAACGCCAGATATGTGGCAGAAAGGAAGAGCAGCAAAACAAATTTAATAGGGGCAACGGAAGATAATGGGATTTCTGTCACTGTCATCTATAGAAGACGAAATCCATAAAGGGAAGGTGTCTGGAGCTGACACTAACCTTGTAAAGGAGGGAGTAGGACAGTTTGATTTGATTTGATGCATTTGTAACACGAAACCTGAGCATAATTAACTGCATCTAGGTGGAGGTGAAATCACAGAACACTAAATCTGCTCCAATACAGTACAACATGAACAACGGGTATTCCGTAACACCTAAACAAAGTTATTTAAATAAGAAGGTTTTCAGTGCAGAGATCTACCCCCCGCCCACCCACTCTCTGCTTGGCGAAGCATCTGACCCTCAGAGAGTTGGAGGTAGCTAAGCGAAGGGTTCTAGAAGGAAGGTAGTTCAGAAGAGAGAATTGGATGTAGTGTAGACCCCTGCCCCGGAAAGACTTGTGGACAATGCAAAGGGTCTTGAACTTGGTCCTTGCAGCCACCGGGAGCCAGTGTAGAGATTTCAGGGCTGGTGGAGAGATGTGGTCCCTGACCTTGAGGCCAAGGATAAATCTTGCAGTCCTGTTCTGGATTAGTTGCTGGTGGAGAAGAGTAGAGGTAGGCAGAATAAGAAGGAGGTTGTTGCAGTAGTCCAACCTGGATTGAACCTGGTCTCTGGAGATAGTGGGCTTCTGGGGAAAGTGAGGAAAAGTAGAATACCTCTGAGGAGGTGCAGCTAGAAGTGGGTCTTTTTGGCAGGTTCCTTGATGTGAGGAAAGAAAGAAAGGGTGGAGTTGAAGATGACGCCAAGGTTTTTTGCCTCACAGGAAGGCGAGAGTTGAGGGCCCAGGGAGCGTTTGGCTTGAAATACATGGGCGTGTTCTGAGGCTCGTGTTGGTTGTGGGCAGTATGTGCTCTGCGGTACCTGCTAAATTCAAAAAGAACATATTGCTTGTACTGTGTGGATATTGTGGTTTTATGATGTCCATGCTAGCAGACAGTTAGCTGCATGATCTCACGCTGGTTAGTGTCTCAATTGTGCAGTTGCAGAGCGGTATGCACTCACCATACCTGTCTATAGAGCTTCCGCGGTCCGTCTTGGATTCCTGTAATTCTCTGTCTGCTTTGCGTGCTAGATTGTATATGTGTAGGCTAGCCTTATTGTCACGTGGCCGGAGGTAATTGGCTCAATGTGTGCCTCCTGTCTTTACACGTTGTTACTCCGCCATCTTTGAGCACAGTGCAGTTATTGGCACATATTCCAAATGTGCAGTGAGAGATCAAAAATGTGGACTTTCATACTGTGAATGCCTCTCTTTGGTTCGGTGGAATTACATGAACAGTATTTTTCTTTTTTTATTTCTTTTGTATTTTGTGCAAAGTGGAACCTCTTATACGATGGTCTGGTGACCGCACTGAATAAGCCCAATGTGCGTGTTCTTTTGTATATAACTGTTCTGGTACCTTGGACTGAAGTGCGCCATCTGGCAGTGGCACATATACCAACTTTGCAATGAAAGCTCTGTGTAGCGAGCTTCGCTATTATATATGTCTCTAATTTATGTAAAGAAATGCGCACACACTTTTTTGCCTTTTTTGCATTTTGTGCAGTGGAAAAACCTTTTTTAAAGTATTCTGGAGCTTGTATTGTTTATACATCAAGTTTTTTGCTTGGACTGGCACTGCACCATTTGTGCATGGCTCTCAGGATCAAACATGAAAAGATTAATGTCTTTTCAAGGTGGAGGTAAGTATGTGGAAATGTATCTGAGTAGTATTTTACTAATGAAGGGTGTGCTATAAGCATGTCATATATTCATATAGTTTCACTATGATTCGCAGGGTAGTGATTACTTTAATGTATTTTCACAGAGATGTCCTTATAGTACAGAAATATGTTGCCATGGGATTCCTTAATTTAATCTTGTGGTGTGAGTATGTCATTTTTCAATCCAGTTCTGTTCCCTCAATAACATGCGCTGAATGTCACCCCTTCCCTCCCCCCAGTTCTTAGGTATTGAACTTGCTCTATAATATTCCATTTCAGCACACATTCAGTGTGTCTTTTCTCAATAAAGTGTGTTACTAGGGGTGCTGCCAGTTTTTTGTATGGATTCATCATTTGTGTTCGGTTATGTGCAGTTTAATTCTTCTTGAGGTCATTCCTACATAATGCAGGCCACATGGGCATGTGATGAAGTATACTACATTTTGTTAGGGAATTTTGAATCCACTGTGACCTCCAACCTATTTCAATTGTTGTACTGTGGCAGGTCTGACCACAGACTGAACAGGAGCTGCATGGCTCATTTCCAGTGGCCTTGGGTAGTGACCAAAGAGTGGTCTGGCCTCATGTGTCTACAGTTGGTGCTTCGTGGCAGCTCTTAACCAATGTGTCTGTAGGTTTTTGCATTTTTGATCACAATACGTGGAAGGCGAATATTGTCTGTGCCTGCATTGAAGATTGGCCATAGTTTTCACATTTCTTTCTTGAGTTTGTTAATGAGGGGGTGAGTAGCTAAGCACATCTGTGATTTTATTGTATGTGCTATTGTCATGGTGATGTTCCACGTTGCATCTCGTGGGATGTTGAAAGCTCTTTTAAATGCATGTTTGATCCTTTTTTGGAGGTAACCACGTGCTGATAGTTTTTTACTGAGATGTTTGCTTGGCTGACATATTGCTGGCTATCTGAGCAGTTTCTCCTATACATTAGGACTTGACCGAAGTGAACGTTTTCCCTCAATATCCACAGATGGTAACTGTAATATCTTAGCAGAGAATATTTCAGTGACTGGGTTTTTGAAAGATTAAAGTTTCTAACAAGCCAGCTTCTGCTGTTATCATCAAGTCAAGGAACTGGACGGATTATTTGCTTTTGTTCATTGTGAACATTAGTTGTGCATTGCATTAGTTTAGCCATGTGTGGAACTGTGACAATGTCAATTTATCACCCTCAAAAACCACAAAAATATCATCTATGTACCGGTGCCAAGAGGATAGGTGTTGTTCAAAAGGATTGTGAGCATAAATGCAATCATCAAATGCTGCACCCATTGCTGTTCCAGGTGATTGCTGGTAGAATTGTTTTTCGAAAATGAAGAAATTCCTTGTTAGCACATTCTATGTTAGTTGAAGTAAAACGTGTATTGAACATCTGGGCTTGGTGTCTGTGCCTCTAGAACTTTTTTGGATAACCAACAAGGCCTCATGTTGTGGTATTTTGGTGTATATTGACTCAAAGTCCAAGCAGACTAGATATTGTTTTGCAGGGTTGAAGGGTTTGTCTTTCAGGCATTAACATGGCCGCAGTATCCTCGACATAGGATGTTCTTTTTGGTACTTCTCCCATCAGAAAAGTCAGCAAACTGGGACTGTGGGTCCAAGATTGAGCCTATCCCTGATTTGTCTATGATGAATTTTATGGAAGTGTGTGAAGAACTCTTAAGTGAAGCATCAATAGACCCCAAGAAAGAACATCAGGAATTAAAAAAAGGTAAAGCAATTGGATCATATTGAAAATTGGGATAGGCTGCAACATTTAAAGTTATATGGGGAATTTACCTGTACTTCAGCAGGTTTTCAAGTGCCTTCATCCTATCTCCTGAAATTCCCACCACAAGCTTTTTAAATGTGTTTTTTAAAAATTTTGATTGATGCCTGAGGGAGGCCCCAGCCGAAGACAGAGACCTACCCCGAGCTTGTTTCTTTGAAAAACTTCTGACCCTGAGGGAGTTAGAAGTAGATGAGCGAAGAGCTAGAGAGGGGAGGTATTTGCGGAGGGATAGCTTAAGGTATTTTGGAACCAGTCCCCAGATGGCCTTGTGGACAATGCAGAGGGTTTTGAATTTAGTCCTAGCGTCCACAGGGAGCCAGTGGAGAGATTTCAGAGCTGGATAGATACGATCCCAGGGCTTGAGGCCAAGGACAAGTCTTGCAGTCCTGTTCTGGATTAGTTGCAGAGGGAGGAGAGTAGAGGCAGGTAGATTTAGAAAGAGGCTGTTACAATAGTCCAGCCTAGAGAGAACCAGAGCTCGGGAGACAGTGAGCTTCTGGGGGAAGGAGAGGAAAGGCAGAGTACCTCTGAGGAGGTGCAGTAGGAAATTTGACTTTTTAAAGACCTCAGAGATGTGAGCGGAGAAGGAAAGTGTGGATTCAAAAATTACCCTGAGGTTCTTAGCCTTGCAGGTGGGGGTAGGAGGCAGGCCAAGGAAGGCTGGCCAGAGAATGAGGGGGAAAAGATGGTGAAGGTGTGCTTATAAGGAGGATCTCTGTCTTGCTGGCATTCAGACAGAGATCATTGGCGGCACACCAATCTTGAATGGCAGTTAGGCAATCAGAGATGAGAGAGGGAGAGGAGGTGGCCGAGCAAAGCCTGAAAATGAGTTGAGTATCATCAGCGTAGCACAAGAAGTTTGATCAGAAAATGGCAATGCAGTGGTCGAGAGTTGCCAGGTATTGGTTGAAAAGCCAGGGCGAGAGGTTAAACCCCTGGGGAACACCACAGGTAGAGAGGAAGATAAATGATAGGAAGGACCCAAGTTGGACCTGGGAGGGTCGATCAGAGAGGAAAGAGGTCAGCCAGGCCAGTGCCTGATCAGTGATATCCAGGTTATCACGGAGACGGTTGAGCAGGATGGTATGGTTAACCGTGTCGAAGGCAGAAGAGAAATCGAGTAGGATGAGGACAGAGGGAATGTTAGAGTCAAGGTTGGAGAGCAGATCTTCACGGATGTTCAGGAGAGCAGTTTCCGTACTTCTGGCAGCTCTGAAGCCAGACTGATGGTCATGGAGACAGCCAACAGAATCAGAATGAAGGTTAAACTGAGAGATAGCCAGCTTTTCCAGGAGTTTGCCCAGAAAGGGAGTAATGGAAATAGGGTGATGGTTTGCCGGACAAAAGGGATCAGCTGTAGGTTTCTTGAGAAGAGGATGCACAAGGGAGTGCTTCAGAGCAGAGAGGAAGGATCCTGAGGCAAAAGAGTGGTTGCAAAAATCAGCAATGGCCGGAGCAAGGGTGTCAATGTGATGGTTTTAGAGGAACAGGGATGAACCTGTTTTGATTAGGCCTTCGTAAATCGAACTTGTCTAGTGACCTCATCAAGAGAGAAAAGAGGAAAGGACGAGAAGGAGGGTGGGGGAGTGGTAGAAAGAGGGTCAGCAAGCTCAGACTGAGAGGGAATAGAAGGTGGCGGTGAGGAGAGGGTGGATAGGATGCCCTGGGTTTTAGAGATAAAATGAGAGGCAACGGCATTGCAGAGAGGTTGGGAGGCAAGAGGAGATCTGGGTGCAGATGATCATCGAGACAGTCCTTGGAAATTTCTAATGTTGGGGAAAACCTTATCGTTGTCCGTTGCATTTATACGTTTGTTTAAAGATATATTTCCACAGTTGTGAGATTGTCTCTCACAGATACTTTATTGAGTGTACAGGATTGACAGTGTCCATCTTTTAATAATAATAGAATTATAATGATAATAGAATTGAGTTGGGGTTTTTAGTGATGTAAAAAACATGGAAGATTGGTTTAGTAATATTCGGGAGAGTAGTAGGGATTGTATGGTTTTTTACAAAATTTAATAATTTGCAATTGTATTGTTAATTTGTGAAAGGTTTAATGGAAACCAAAGCACAATAAATAACTACAAAACTTTAAAAATAATTTTGCATTCGGTAACTCTGCACAGTGAATCTTACTATGCTTACTAAATTTTACTCGAATGAAAGGTTTCCTTCTAAAGTCCAAGCCTGTTGTTTGGCTTTCTATTCGATATATGGACTTGATTGATAACCTGTAAAGTACTGAAGATTAGGAAACACATTACTAAATTTTGCCTCTTCTGAACAGTTGCAAGCTGCATGTTCTCATTTTAGTAGCTGGCTCATATATGTTCTTTTCTCTTCATGTTTCCTCTTTGTAAGAGATGAGAGATAATGAAGACATTGCAGTCTACTGCTGATCTTGTTCTGTGAACCTCAAATATTTAACACATACTTTCCATGCTGATGTAAATAATTAAATGCCTTGCTAATTCATTGTTATTTTTTCTGCAAGATGCTATTCTCTTTTGAAAAGCTGCACTATTATGACGATTAAATGCATCCAAGGTGTTATTGGGTGTTTATCTAAATTCCCTTCACATCAATATTGCTTCATAAAAATATATACTTGTTTATCAGGTGAGTGTGTGTTTTTTTTAGAATCTCTGTGGGTACATTTTGTGCTAGGAAGGCAAATAGTGGGTAAATCTGAACCAAGAGCTATGGGGTGGGGAACAAGGCCCAAAAGTATCAGAAACTGAGCGATCTCTTGAAATACACAAAGGAGGTTGTTAATACTTCACAACAGAGGTTAAGCATTTAACATTAGTTATTGATGTGATATGTTGATATATCTTGGTGTTTTTTCAAATAAATAATCAAGAAAGAAAGTTAAAAAAGTGAAGACCAAATTGTTCTCCTAAAAAAGAGCAACACATTTTAAAACATGAAATCTATACTAATATCCAAGACATAATTCACAGAAAAAGAGTGCAGTTTTTCAAAGAGACATGGAACATTTCTATAAAGAGAAAATATATAAGCATGTGTCACAAAATATACCAAGAATATATCAACAACGACAAAAATAAAAAATAAACCTAAACAATATATTGAACATTCCTGTGTTCAAGACATTATAGTTAAATGCAAAAGGAAAGTTTAGTAGGTAAAAATGCATACATTAAGAACATTTAAAACATATTGGTCTATGGTCATTGTAGTTGATATATAGGTTTTGGCATATGCAAAGTAAATTATAAAGGTTTCATTAGGACTGGAAGAAGTAATTTAGATATTATGTACATGGAAACAAAACCACAATTTTCTTTCAAGAACACTAGGTGATAACAAGGGTGTGAAAATGATAGAGAACTATTACTAAGTGATTAAATCACCCAGAGACAAGTAAGAAAACAAATACCCATAGAAAAAGGGTGATATGATGAGGGTGTGTGCGTTTCACTTAGTCTCACAGCAAATATTTTATTCCTCCTCCTATTTTTCTGAATTAAAGGCTATATTTTATTTTATTGCGGCATTATTTTTCATTCATGGCATGTCCTACATCAAAAACCTGATAAGTAAATTAGAAAGCTCAAAGATGTATCTTGTGTTTCTCAGAGCAGTGAAGATTACAAAAAGACAGATTTTGAACTGAAAATGCCTAACACAGCACTCACCGTTATTGTCTCACCTAGGGCTGCTGATAATCTCAATGTGCAAATGCACTGGTAATAATTTCAGGGCACCTAGTATTTACTTGGATATTAAGGTTTTTAAAAGATTGAAGATTATTTAGATCACATCTACAAGAGAACATTAAAATGTATAGTCAAACAGTGTATGTATTGTATCCATTTCAGAGCATCTGTGGAGTGATATATTTGAATAGTTTGCATGATAAGGTTAGAACATTACCAAATTGGCCACCCAAACAGAATGGCATAGCTCATAGGGAGATTATTTGCATGCCCAGCAGTGCAGTGAGTCTGATGTCCCATCCATATGCCTATGATTATCTGCCATACTGTCTGTAGGAAAGAATGACCAAAGAAATATGTGCATGAAAAATTGCTAAAGAATTATCTTAAATTGAAGCTAATAATAACCAGGGATAATGCCCGAAGCTGCACATCCAAACAGGTACATGTCTTTGTGTGGTGGGAAACTGGCAAGCAAGCATCTATGTCTGAGTGGGTGTTATGTTTGTTATTCATTATTTGTACTGAAAGAAACCCAGGCAGCGTGCCACTAATGAGAAGCTGGCATCTCATCACATCTACGCCATCTGTACTTTTTGTTGGTTCAGTTATGTAGTCTTTGATTCTTACATTGATCCCAATGTATATCTTTATTTTTATTTAAATGTCAAACCTAGGGTTCAAAGAAAATACAAGTACCAATTGTCTTGATACAGAAATAAGTACAGAGGCCACCAGGAATCTCCGGCGATAGCCCTACAGGCCTCCAATTCGCTGATTCTGTGGATTTTCCATTCAACCAGTACATGGGGCTCCTACATGGGGCTCCTTCCCCGAACTGAATTTAGTATTAGCACAATCCAGGCAACTAAAATCGCCATGAAAATTACCCCTGAGGGTTGAAACATGTGTCGACTACACAAATAAATACACTTGTTGCACTGCTAACAAAACTCAGTTTGTTCGACTTATTAATAGAAAGAACATAGTATCAACAATATGTGTTATTGAACCTAGCGCAACTGTGAAGGGTCTCCAACTCTTTTCATTACATTTTGTAAATGGGCATCCATGATAGATGCCCAGTAAAGAATGTCATGCCTGCCCCTGGGCCCCCTGTGTACCTCACATACACACATAATCACATGAATTGTGTGCGTGTGTGTGTGCATGTGAGGAGCTTGGGGGCCTAGGGTGCAGGCATGGCATTGTTTTACTGGGCATAATACCTGATAAATACCTAGTAAGAAAAAAACATGCATGTCCCATGTCCCTTGTACCCCACAGCGCTTGGTACACACACATAATTGATTTGTCTGTATGTGTGGGGTTCTGGGGGAGCCTAAGGGGAAGGCATGACATGTTTCTATTGCCATCTATGATAGATGTCCATTAATAAATACCATGACTGTCCCCTGGGCCCTGGAATCCTGTACTGACATATATTATGGGCAAGGCCATCATGAAAATATGTTGGCGAAATGGTCCTTTTCACTGTTGGTGACTTGCATTTATTGGTTACCCTACAAAACCAATTGCAAACTGTATGGCCTTTTACCCAATTTTTCATAAAATTGTGCTGTAAAATGCACCATTTTAACCCATTATTTTAAAAAATGTCTTGGGGGTCGGGGGAGCCCTAAATATGCCTTGATTGGTTTGGGCTCCCTCACTAAGGTCGATAGCTATGACACATTTGGGGAAAATATTGACCCCCCCAATTAATAAATAATTCACCAGCTATAAAGAAGCCCTTCATTGTACTAGCAATCATGGATAACTACATTAGCTTATCGCCACATGTTTCACCCATGTCAATGATAATTGTCCACCAACTCAAGCCACTAGGGTAGGCTGTTCTACAATGTACATTGTGCAAACGCTCGCACTAACGTATTGATTGTCCTACCCTCTTCACCGGGGCGACCCAGGGATGGAAAATCTCTTTTACAATGGAGGGAGGCTGTCCTATAAATTGCCAGAGTTCCTTGACTTGTTAATTCATCCTCCTGGCAAGTGTTTTTTGTGGGATGGGTCGAGGGTAGGGTTGCACAGTGCATTAATAGCTTAACTGGCATGGACCCCGACAATCGCAGCCGAAGCCATAATGAACAAGCTGTGTCGCTAGATGTGAAAGGCTTGTTGCACTGTCACTTCATGTTCACCTTCAACCCCGAACCAGTGGCTTCATGTCGTGTGCATAACATTATTTATTTAAATTACTGTGTGCCTCTCTTCCATTTCGATTTACCGCTTTTCCTACCGCCTGTTAATTGTTTTTCGCACCGATACTCATAAGCTTAGGTTATCATGGTTATGGAGAACGCAATATAAATTAGCAACCTATGACTGAAAAGCAACCGGTCACGTACTACAAGCGAAGGCCTGGCTTTCTTCCTTTGGCGTCCAGGACTTGTTGACAAGCAGGGGCTTCACTAAGTAAATTGTAAACTGAGATGGCGATCCCAACGGGTTGCCTGTTCCGGGCGAGCCTTTCTCTAATTTTCTTCCTCTCTTTTTAGCACCTGTTCCGTGCATTGGGTTTCTAACACTGACAGAGTGGCGACAGGCTCACTTGCAGCCCATCAGTTTTCAGCAGCAGGAAGTAAGTGGACACACAGGTCCTGGGGGACAGGGAATCTACATCGCGTTAGGCAGCCCACAAAAGTGTGCGAGTCAACAAGTTGGATTCTTGGTGGGGAAGGAAGTCTGTGGTACCTTTTAATGTATTTTATGTGGTGTTTTCTCATAGAGGCGGTGCCACTTTGGAGTCACTTCAGCGAGATTGTATGCACAGTACCATCATATTTAATATCGTAGAATATATTAAACCAACACCAGCAATTTAGTGAATTTTAGAAAAAGATGGTGCCCGAATTACCTTTGTAGTTTTGTATTAAGGAATTTCTCACCATCCATGCCCATCATTCTGTGTAACATTATAGCTATGCTTCTCCCTCTGACCCTGTCCCTCTAGTTTTGGCCATTATCCCGGGCTCGCAGCTAGATTTCTGTTTCACGGATCTGCCTGGCAGCTGGATGCGATGTGCACAGTAAGCTTTAGTCTGATGCTTACAGGGCAGACAGCAGCCATGTTGTTGAAGGCTGGGCCCAGCGGCCCTCCCTCCGCCCACTTGGATTTGTCGAGTACATTCCAGGAAACAGACCGTAAAGTGAAAATTTTCTGCAATGCCAGTTTCACATTTCTAATAGCGATGGAAATGTGGGTCGGGAAAGTAATGACAATGTTGGTGCTTGAGTGTTTGTGCATTGGGTTCTGTTAGACAGCAAAGCTGGTCTGATAGCCTAGTGAGGTAAGCGCTGGCTGCCTTCATCTTTGAACAGATCCAGAGGTTGTAGTGAGCAGGAACTAACAGGAATTGAGTCACACTATGTGTATTTTTTACTGCCAATAGTATCACTACTATTTACAACCATTTTCATAGTTGCGGACCTCCTCTGATTAAAGAGGCACATTACAAGCTCACATCCATCATATCTATGTTGTTGTTATTAAACGCTCCTGCGAGAGCTTGGATGACCATAACACATGACCTATTTCACGGTTGTATACCTAGCCCCCAAACCCGTAACACAGGCATTGCTTCATGCTCCACCCCACTTTCCCTCCCACCTCCACAGTGATTGCAGTGCCACTACTTTTTTGTTACCCATCTGGCTCTGTATAGATCACACGTTTGAATCCAGACAGGGGGATCCCTTTATCCTGAATGAGGTTGATTATTGATGCCATTAGACTCAGGGAGGTCTCAGGTAAGAATGGTGCGGGCATCAGCTCAGGGGCGGAATACAAAGAAGCAACTGTAGCTGCTCAAATGTTCGCCATCTCCCATTCATTTCTCAACATTTTTCAATGGCTATCGG